>NC_091448.1:16579247-17198850 GCF_964237555.1 Oryctolagus cuniculus | reverse complement strand
CAAGGAAAATGCCAATTATGAAAATACTATGCATGAAATTCAAAAAAAATTTTTTTTTCAGTAAAATAGACTTATCTTTTTTTAAAAACTTATTTGACAGGCAGAGTTATGGACAGTGAGAGAGACAGAAAGAAAGGTCTTCCTTCCATTGGTTCACCCCTCAAATAGCTGCTACGGCCAGAAATGCACTGATCTGAAGCCAGGAGCCAGGTGCCAGGTGCTTCCTCCCAATCTCCCATGTGGGTGCAGGGGCCCAAGCACTTGGGCCATCCTCCACTGCCTTCCTGGGCCACAGAAGAGAGCTGGACTGGAAGAGGAGCAACCAGGACTAGAACCAGTGCCCATATGGGATGCCGGCGCCACAGGCAGAGGATTAACCAAGTGAGCCATGGTGCCGGCCCCAGACTTATCTTTCAATTCCATGCCCCACAAACTTTTGAAGTGAGACCAGGCAAAGAGCAACTGGAGAGCCATGAGCTGAATGGTTTCCAGAGCTCACACGGGGTAGGAATCTTGTATACTATGACAAGCCAAAGTGGCACACAGCATTCCAGAAAGACCTGTGAAGATTGTGTCCTAGGTGTGGTGCTAAACTAAGTAAGCAGGGTAACTGTTCAACCACTCTAACAAAGGACAAATAATTATCTGGAAACAAAACAAAGTCTTTTTAAAGAAAGATAACAACCCACATGCTACAGCTGTGTAAAATTAAATATCTAGCATCCAATAAAATATTGTTAGATACGTCAAGGTGCAACAAAATAAACCTACAGGTAAACAATTGGAAGAATCTAGGTCACAGGAAGTTAAGGGATAAATAATCCAGTTTCCTCTAATAAACTGCATGAAAAAGAGGTATGATGGATAGCTTGTAAAACACCAACATTCTCAGTGAAAATAACTGGAAAAGTCAAATTTAAAGCAAACATATACACAAACAATTCAAAATATCAAGGAAATGTTAACATAACACAATATCGAGGAGCTAAGAGTCCAGGGAGCAGAGAATCATATAAGTGAGCTCACCTTTTGCAGCTATTTCTTCTGAAAGACACTGGCTGACTCTGGAAAACATGTCTACAACCTGGTCCCTTGGTGGAGGGCTTTCGTGGTTTTAATTGACTGAAGGGACGTTAGAGATGTGAAATGCCCAATCTCTGGTGAAAAGAGGATGAGGAACTGAGGGTGAATGGTGAAGGGCAGGAGACTAAAGCTCAGCAGGACGCCCCTGAAAAGCAGCGCAGGACTGGCGGCCTCACTCTGATGAGAGACTATGAGTTCAGGACATTCTATTCTACATTTTTAAAGATTTTATTTATTTACTTGAGAGACAGAGTTAGAGTTAGAGTTAGAGTTAGAGAGAAAGGTCTTCTATCTGCTGGTTCATTCTCCAAATGGTCGCAATGGCCAGAGCTGGGCCAATCCGAAGCCAGGAGCCAGGAACTACTTCAGGTCTCTCACACAAGTGCAGGGACCCAAGCCTTGGGCCATCTTCTATTGCTTTCCCAGGCCATAGCAGAGAGCTGGATGGGAAGAGGAACAGCCGGGACTTGAACCAGCGCCCATATGGGATGCTGGCACTGCAGGAGGCGTCTATTTACGTATTATGCCACTGTGCAGGTCCCTCAGAATATTCTAAAGGGAAGCAAGCGCTCTGCTCAACATGTCAGGCTCTCAGCAGGAGAAGGCAGGAAATAAGGTTAGGCTCTCAGAATGAACTCCGGGTGGACAGAGCCTTAGCCAAAGTGTAACCCAGCCACGATTCAGCTCAGGCCTCAAATGCATTAAGGTTTTCAACCTTACTATATATGCCCAGGTGGGGACGAAGGTGAAAGCCTCTGAAGAAACACATCATTAAAGGCTCCAATACACAATACCCAACACTAGCAGAAACAAAATTCCCAATAATCCAGATTATGGAGTTAGCAAAAATTTAAAAATAAATGTTTAACAGAGTCAGGAAAATATATTTCAGGTAAATGAAAGGTCACAGCATTTCTTAAAATATGTGAAAACAGAATCAAGTAGAAACTTAAGAACTCAACAGATGAATGTGACCTATTAAAGACACACAATGAAAGAGTTGTGGTAGGTGAATTGTTAGGTTAATTACAACTATAGAAACTACAGGACAGAAGAAAAGACTAGAAATTATATAGCAGAATATAAAGGGCACACAGGGAATTGTGAAGTCCAATGTACTTGTAATTAGAGACTGAGAAAGAGAATGAGGCGAGAACAGTATCTGAAATGATCACTGCCAAGTTTGTATAAAAACTAGTGAAAGAAACCAAGGCACAGATCAAAGAAATTCTGTAAAACCCAATATGGAAGAAAACACGAAGAAACCACATATATGCCTATCATAAAATTGTTTAAATGCAAGGAAATGGAGATAAAGCAGAAACCTATAAAAGACACGTAATTCACTGGAATGTGTAAGCCTTGTCTGGATCTTGATTCAAACAAACTTTAAAAATAATTTGAGAGGCTGCATTGTGGCGCAGCGGGTTAAAGCCCTGGCCTGAAGTGCCAGCATCCCGTATGGGCGCCAGTTCTAGTCCCGCCTGCTCCTCTTCCGATCCAGCTCTCTGCTATGGCCTAAGAAAGCAGAAAAAGATGGCCCAAGTGCTTGGGTCCCTGCACCCATTGGGAAACCTGGAGGAAGCTTCTGGCTCCTGGCTTAGAATTGGCACAGCTCCAGCTGTTGCAGCCATCAGGGGAGTGAACCAGCAGATGGAATACCTCTCTCTGTCTCTATCTCTCTCTGTAACTCTTTCAAATACATAAAATAAATCTTTAAAAAAATTATGTATGAGACAGTTTTAGAAATCTGAAGACTGTTCTATTCCTTGAATATATTAATTAAGAAATCATTGTTTAAAATAACAAACATTAATGGTGGGCAACAATCACCCCCAACACTGGAAAGATATTACTTGATTGAATCTTAAAACAGCCTAAACTGGCAATTTACAGTAACTAGTATTAGATCCTTTTATGTTGGTAAATATTTCTTAATAAGTAGAGTTCAAGTATTCCAATAGGACAATGGACTACAATAAGAGACAATTTTGAAATCTGTGTCCAGTACTCATGGTTTGCAGTATGAAAAGTGAAAAGTTAAATGTCAAAGTCGAACAAGCTGTAGCATAACCTCCTATGTGGGATCTAACGTGTCAAATGCAAGTACAAGGGGTGCTTAAAAACTCCATGGAAAATTCATGTTGTAAAGAAACTATGCATGGATTTCAAAAACTTTTTTGAACCAAAATAAATTAACTTTTCAACTCCATTTCCACAAACTTTTTGAAGTATCCATGTACTACTGTTATTAAGAAATATGTGCAAAGAACTGAAAAATCAAAACTATATGTGCACAGCAATTAAAACAATACTAAACACTGAAAATAAAATGCGTAATCATGACAGACCATTATTAGTACTTTCTTGTAAATTTAAATAATATATTTTAAAATAGATCAATAAGTCAACATTGAAAATAAAGTTTCTATATTTGTATTTATTTTAGGATGGATGTTTAACAATATCTACTTATTTTTAACTTCATGGTGTTTAAAGGGGTGAAAAACATTGGTGGGTAAAAGTTTCATCTTGAAACTTTAATTTCAGTATTGTCAAATGCATAGGGACAATCTACAAAGAAATTACAGAGTGCTAGGCAGTTTTTCTAAAATGTTTCTCCTGGAATCATAGTAGTTCATTAGTATGCTTATTCAGCATTAATTTAAAACGAGCCACTTGGGACACCTGCTTCGTATATAATAGTGCTGTTTTTTTTTTTTTTTTTTAAAGATTTATTTATTTATTTGAAACTCAGAGTTACACAGAGAGAGAAGGAGAGGCAGACAGAAAAATGCGTCTTCCATCCAACGGTTCATTCCCCAATTGGCACCAATGGCCAGGGCTGTGCTGATCCGAAGCCAGGAGCCAGGAGCTTCTTCTGGGTCTCCCATGTGGGTGCAGAGGCCCAAGGACTTGGGACATCTTCAACTGCTTCCTAGGCCATAGCAGGGAGCTGGACTGGAAGTGCAGCAGCAGGGACTCAAACCAGCGCCCATGTGGGATGCCAGCACTGCAAGCAGCGGCTTCACCCACTACATCACAGTGCTGGCGCCAGTAGTGCTGGTTTGATTCCTGGCTCTTCCACTTCCATTCAAGCACCCTGATAATGTGCCCAGGGAAAGCAACAGATGATGGACCAAGTACTTGAGCTCTGGACTCCTGATTCAGGTCCTAGCTTTAGCCTAACCCAGCCTCACCCACTGGGGCCATTTAGGTGTGAACCTCTCTGGCGTGTGTGTTCTCTCTCAAGCCTTCAAATAATCTTAAAAATTGTGGAAACAAAAACATTTTTCTTTTAAAGGGTTTTAAACATCTTTTATGAAATATAAGCAGTGATTATGGCCATGATGTGCTTGCTCTCCAAACTGATTCACCTATCACAATACAGTGGTAAGAGCTATCTGTATACTCAACACTTCGAAATTGTGATAGCTATTATATCTGCTGCTAAATCATGTTATTTAAGTGCATAAATTAAGAATTAAATTTTTATTTAAAAAATTTTTAAACATTTATTTATTCTAAAGGCAGAGTTACAGAGAGGGAGATATGGGAAGACACAGAAAGAGACCTTCTATTTGTTTGCTCACTTCCCAAATGGTCCCAACAGCCAGGGCTGGACTGGGCCAGGTAGGCTGAAGCCAGGAGTCTGGAATTCCATCTGATTTTCCTACATGGGTGGCAAGGGACCACCTTTGTGGCCATCATCCACTGCTTTTCCAGGCACATTACAGGGAGCTGGATCAGAAGTGGAGCAGCTAGGGCCAGCACTGTGGCTCAGCGGATAAAGCCACCATCTGCAGTGCTGGCATCCCACCATATGAGCGCCGATTTGAGTCCCAGTTGTTCCACTTCTGATCCAGCTCTCTGCTACAGCCTGGGAAAGCAATAGAAGATGGCCCAAGTGTTTGGGTCCCTGCACCCGCTTGGGAGACCCTGAAGAAGCTCCTGGCTCCTGGCTTCAGATCAGAACAGCTCCAGGCATTGTGGCCATCTGGGGAGGGAATCAGCAGATTGAAGACCTCTCTCTCTGCCTCTGCCTCTCTGTAACTCTGCCTTTCAAATAAATCACAAAAAAAATTTTTTTTAAAGAGAGGCTATTAAGGTTTTTAAAAAAAAAAAGAAAAGTGGAGCAGCCAAGACTTGAACGGGCACCCTTATGGCTAGCGGCACTGCAGGTAGTGGCTTAACCCACCACACCACAACGTTGGCCCCCCAAACCTTTATTTTTATAACCATTTCAGTATACTTGGTTTTCCCTAAAATACAAAGTACATTATTTCATGCATTAAAATTTTATTCTGAGAAGCCCAAAGGTTTCACCACAAAGATTATGCCTGAATCCAGCTTAAATCAACAGAAGAAACTAAGATTGAGCACTCAAGATTAGGGCAGTAAAAATAAAGTTTTGCTCAACCAGCCAGGGAAGGAATAAGGAAGCTTAATATCTACCCTGAGACTTCAGTGGAAAAAGTTACATGAGAGAAACTGAAAACCCAGTCCCAACCCATGTTCCGATAAGGCATCCAAATTCCCTCTACCTGTGTAAATCCAGGAGCCTTATGTTAAGAATTGGATATTCAAAAGCCACCTAGATTATAAAGGCCCATTTAGAAGCTAAGATGTCTATGTTAGGGACTTCTACAACTCGGAGTTCACAAAATTCCTACATGGCAATCGTATCCCTCATATGAGCTGCCAAGTTTTTATAAATACAAGGAACTTAAAAGTTCTTCACACAATAAATTCCACGACGCAGAGCTCCAGTAAACAGGCAGTGGGAGTAAAAGGGAGTTCAATTATTGGTAAGTATTCATAGTACCTTATCAATCTATCTTCCAGACTAAGAACTGAAAAAAAGGACTCAACCATCAAATCAGTAGCAGAGACAAGAACCAAAGGCCAGAATTTTAAGTATAAAAGTATTGTCCCTCACTCTCAAATTCATCCAGAACTGAGTTTTATGCAGAAACTGAGTTTTACAAGAAACTCAGAATATGATCTTATCTGGAACAAGCATCTTTGCAGATGTAATTAGTTAACACAAAGAAATATTGGAGTGAGCCTTAACTCCAACGAGTACCCACAGAAGGCAGTGTGGACTCCAACACACAGATCACATGGAAGAAGGCCATGGGAAGGCAAGGCAGAGACTACAGCCCTGCTGCCACAAACCAAGGAGCGCCAGCAACCACCAAAAGAAGGAAGTAGTGAGCCAGGGCTCTTTTCCAGGGCTTCTGGGAGGGAGAGGTTCACCACGCACAACTTTTTTAAAATTTTCTTGACAGGCAGAGTGGATAGTGTGAGAGAGAGACAGAGAGAAAGGTCTTCCTTTTGCCGTTGGTTCACCCTCCAATGGCTGCCACAGCTGGCGCGCTGCGGCCAGCGCACCGTGCTGATCCGATGGCAGGAGCCAGGTGCTTCTCCTGGTCTCCCATGGGGTGCAGGGCCCAAGCACTTGGGCCATCCTCCACTGCCTTCCCGGGCCACAGCAGAGAGCTGGCCTGGAAGAGGGGCAACCGGGACAGAATCCGGCGCCCCAACCAGGACTAGAACCTAGTGTGCTGGTGCCACTAGGTGGAGGATTAGCCTATTGAGCTGCGGTGCCGGCACCCACAACTTGATTTCAGACTTTCAGCCCCTAGAACTGCCAAGAGAATAAACTGTTTTAAGCCACCCAATTTGTGGTAATTTTTTATGGCAACTCTGGGAAAATAACATAGTTGGCTACTATTTCTTAAAATTAATAAACAAAATGTCTGGATAGATCAACTTGAAAAATGCCCTCCTTTACAGCACCATTCATTCATTGAAAGTGCTACCTCTAACAGTTCTCTCAATTCCTTCTGTCCCATTCTCCGCTGAACCCACTCAAACCCTTCATCCTTTTTCATTCTCTATTCAAAACTGCTTAGCAAGGTCTCAAACAACCTTGGCCCCATCAAATGCAATAGCCTCAATTCGCAGTCCTCGTCTTTGCCTGCCTGTCTGTAGCATCCGACACAGATGGTCACTTTTCCTCACCACACTTGTTTCCCCTGCCTTGCACACACCACTCTCCTCAGTTATAATCTGAGTTTATTCGTCACTGCTTTCCTCCGAATTTCAGACTTCTAAGCCTTGGATTAGCTCATGATTCCCACACTTCCTTACTGGGCTCCCCAAAACTATTTCCCTCTGCTCATTATTCTCCCCAGTAAGTAAGGCTCTAGGACATACCACATAGTTCTTTTATTAATTTATTGTCTGCCTCTAACAACCAGGGTACCACATGAAGGTAAAAATTTTGGTCAGTTTTTGTGTATTACCAATGCCTAGAACAGAACCACTCATTGTAGGAGCCCAGTGAACACTGAATGCGTAAATGAACAAAAACAAACTGCTAACAGCCACTCTGTGCTAGGAACTTACCATGTTACACACTTTTAATCCTCAAATAATGCCAAGGCTCTGGAGAGGAGTGGCAGTAGGGGAGTTAACATGTTCCAAATCCAAGTTTACGCCTTCACAGTTAATGCTCTTAACCCCTCAGTTGCACTAATTTTACTAGACTATTATTTTATTAGTTTTCAAATAAAGCCAACTCTGCTATGAAGAACAGGCAATCAAAACTGCCTCATAATTACAACTTTGTCACCATTTTCTCTGTGAACACAAGTACTGTGTAACATCGACTTGGACATTTCAATGGCAATTCCTTGTTACGGTGAATCTTTCCACACTACCACTTTCAGCAGTAACAGCACAGGTGAGAAAGCACACTCTCCTTCAAAACGTTGACAGCAGCACTAAAACTTTCAATTCCTCCCATTTCTGTTAAAAGCTTAGGTCAGTACTTTCCAGACCTGGCTGGAGAGTCACCTAGGAGCTCTTCTCCAGAGCAGCTGACTCAGAACCCCCAGGAAAGAAGGTGCAGGAACTCAGTGTGAAAGCTCCTGGGATGAACCGCAGCTGGCAGGAGCCTCCCCCATCTCCCACAGTGTCTGGCCTGCTATCTGACCACGGCCAGCTCTCACTGGTACTGACCTTCCTGGACAGAGGAACGATGCTGCTGGGTCGAACAAGCCTCCGTTTCTTGCAGCTCAGAACGGGACGTGTTCGCGCTGCCACACAGGTACCATCAGATGATGAAGAAACCAGGTTCAATCGTTGCTTTTTATGTAACTGTTCCTCAGCATCAGAGTTGTCACCTGGAATGTGGTCTGCCAAGACAGGCTGTAGACTACAGGGGATGAAAAAACAGTCACTTCTCAGAAAACACAAGGAAACAAAGTCTGGAACACTGGCTCAACCGCCTCTACTTGTAAATGTTCACAAACACAAATAAGCACGCCATAGCAGAAGCAGGTCATCTCTTGCTACCCTAAGAGTGCGTGCATGTGGCTCTTGGTGCACATAAGTAACAGCATGTTTGTAAAGTGGGAAAGTCAGTAAATAAACTCAGGTTCTAGGGATGAAGTTCTCTTCTGCAAGAGAAACATGAGTAAAGACTGTAACAGATAAGAGAATAATGCATTTTGCAAATATTAAGGAGTTGCTTTAGAATTAGTTTTCCCATGACACTTTAATTTTAGGGATGTATAAGTGTATGTATTTCATGACCATCCTCGAACCTTCATCAAGATACATTCACAAATGCAAATCTTCAGGGATCTAATCTGTCCTAGAGAAGAGGAGTTTATGTAAACTAAGACCAGGGACAATAATGACAATTCACAGTAACTGCAGGACCTTTATTTTTCTCCATTTTAGGCCATGGTAAGTAAAAGCAAAATACAGCAACATATCAATTAAAATATATTTGCTACAACAGAATGCATGTAAAATGTTAATAAATTATAAAGCTTTTACTTCTTTAAACCAGGGTCAGTCCCAGCTAGAAGTAATTAGGTATTCCAGACTCACCTTTCACAAGCCTACTAAGCCTAAGTAGCAGAGGGATGAAACTTACGTGTTAATAACTCCATTGACAGGTCTCAGTGTTCCACATGATTTGGTAGACAATGATTCTGAAATATGACCAACAGCAGGGGTACTATGGCTTTCCAGTGGCTGAGAAATACTGTCAATCTGAGTAAGGAGAAGAAAAATTAAAAAAAAAAATACATCAACATTTCCCACTGAATTCACATGAAGCACTGAAAATTTCTGATAACCAACTTGAGAACACAAATTTGTATAGCAGAGGAAAAAGTAAATAATGAAGAGAATCAAGCTTTTGTGTAGGAGCAAACAGGGATAAGGAATTTAAATATTTATCACACTAAAAGAAAAAAAAGGCTTACTGACAGGGAAATGACCTCAACAACTCTATGGAACAAACAGAAATTCAGCCCAACAACCAAATGGTAACATTAACCTTTAACTAAGCTCCAAAAAGGCTATACTTACATTAGTATCAAAACAACTACAGGAGATACTCAGAAACTGATGGGAGGCACCCATTATGAGAAATCTGCATGGACTTCAAAATTTTTGCACCAAAATAAACATTTTTTAATTCAATTTTCCCACAAATTTTCAGAAGTATCCCTGTAAGAAAAAAATCTATAGACTGTGAATATCTAATGTGTAATTAATTCTAGCAGTGTGAGCCAGAAGTAAAATTTCTCAAAAACTGTTTCTCTATTAAAAATACATATATACAGAGAAAACAAAATTAATAAAATCTCGATGAATCTAATTCCCTAGTGCTAACTACTGTATTTAGACTAACAAACCAAATATGTATAAAATATAAAATGAAGTAAGAGAGATGGGGAAGAATATGGAAAAGTCTGAATTTCAGAATTCAAGATAAAGCATATATTTACATGGTTTGAAAGGGGCAGCTACAAGTATCAGTCACATGGAGTCTCTGAGCTAACAATAAAACTGTGGATGTGGTTATTATTTGGTTCTGACAGTGGGGAGTTTTGAAGTTTGGCTTCCTGTCACGGCTACCAGGGCACTTCAGGGCCAGTATTTTGATCTTGAAATTTTACTTTTTAAGCATTGCTGAATTTCTTTTTGATCCTCATACCCCTAAGCTGAAAACACAAAATGTTCTGCAGAACTGAAAGTAGTATTGGAGTAGTATTGGACAAGTACCAAGAAGGGATCAAGCTACCCAAAAAGCCAGATGAAAGAACAAACACAGGTAAGTCATGTAAGTATGCTATAACAAGTGAGCATCGGGAAAATGTTATCTACCTTGCTAGACACCCTGTACATCTTCTAAGGCATCACAAACACCCCTAATAATTATATTAGTCAAGGCTGTAAAAGTCATGATAAATTTGGTAGACTCAATAGCCTCAGAATCTACAGTAATTTCCCTTAGGAACAACAGTTATAAAATTATTTCTATCCTCTGAGAAAATATTTTAACCACTCTTAAAAATTTACCCTACAGGGATAAATCAACTATAATGTATCAAATCAGAATATTAAAAAGAATCAGCATATTTCTTCTCTTTACCAGGAAGTTTAATAAAAAATTAATATCTGCTATGGCCTGGGAAAGCAGTAGAACATGGCCCAAGTCCTTGGACCACAGCACCCACATGGGAGACCCGGAAGAGGCTCCTGGCTTCGGATCGGCATGGGTCTGGCCGTTGCGGCCAATTGGGGAGTGAACCAGCGGATGTAAGACCTCTCTTTCTCTGCCTCTCCTCTGTGTAACTCTTTCAAATGAATAAATCTTTAAAAAATATATATATATACGTGTATATATATATATTGGTCTGGTATATATAGGGGCCAGCGCCGTGTTCTAGTCCTGACTGCTCCTGTTCCAGTCCAGCTCTCTGCTGTGGCCTGGGAAGGGCAGTGGAGGATGGCCCAAGTGCTTGGGCTCCTGGCTTCAGATTGGCGCAGTGCCAGCCGTGGTGGCAATTTGGCAGAAGATTAGCCTAAGTGAGCCACGGCGCCGGCCCCCATTTGGTTTTAAATTGTTTTTTATTTACTTGAGAGAGAAAGAGAAAAAATGAGAATCTTCCATCTGTTAGTTCACTCCACAAAAGCCCCCAAGGGCTGGGCTTGTTCCAGGTTTCCCACGTGGGTGGCAGGGATCCAAATACTTGAGCTATCACCTGCCACCTCCCAAGGTGCACCATTAGCAGAAAGCTGAAATTGCAAATCAAGTTGGGACTTGAACCCAGGCACTCCAATCTGGGATGCTGGTGTCCCAAGCAGTGCCTAACCACTGAGTCAAATGCTTGCCCAATAGTGTTCCATCTGGAAAAAGAAAAGAACTTATAAACACAGGGAATTTCATTTAGTATTCCATATTCACAATGCCTTGAAACAAATAAAACACTCCCTATTCTGAAGTCTAACAGGCTGCAAAAACACAGAGGGTAGAGAAACAAAAACTTGAGAAAAGTAAAATCCACATAAAAATATGAAGTTTGGTCATCACAGCAGTGTTTTACAGCAACAGTGTTTTCAGAAAACTGAACTGTATCTCAGCAATCTGTCATACAGGTAGAAAGAATTCAGCTTCTCACAGCCAGAGCTTGGAAGTTATCATAGAAGTTTCCATCTGAAATTTATCTGATGTTCAGACATAGACTATGAGTTTATGCATCCCATAGTCAGAAGAATAGAAAAACTCAAGTGGCAGATAGAATGCTTTTGTAATTCCCATCTCTCCAAAGCAGGGTGCCAGAGTATTACATTTTGAAGCACTCTTAAGGTTAGAGTAGCAAGAAGGGTTGCTGAACTTTCCTGACTGAAAGAACCAGCATAAAACTATTGAAACAGCAATAAGAGGGGCCGGCGCTATGGCACAGTAAGTTAATCCTCTGTCTGTGGCGCCGGCATCCTATATGGGGCGCCAATTCTAACCCTGGCTGTCCCTCTTCCAATCCAGCTCTCTGCTATGGCAGAAAGCAGTTAAAGATGGTCCAAGTTCTTGGGGCCCCTGGACCCGGTTGGGAGACCCAGAAGAAGCTCCTGGCTCCTGGGTTTGGATCGGCATAGCACCTGCTGTTGCAGCCATCTGGGGAGTGAATCAGAAGTCAGACCTTTCTCTCTGTCTCTCACTCTCTCTGTCTGTAACTCTACCTTTCAAATGAATAAATAAAATCTTTATAAAAAAACAGCAATAAGATATGAATTTGTTATTCATATAAAGGAAGCACCCGTTTACTCTCTTGGCCAGACCAATTAAGTACGACAAAGAGCCCTCAAGGAAAAACAGATTAAATTGTATTTTTTTTTGGAGGGGGAAAGAAGACCCAACATTTACTAGATTTATTTTACATACACCAAAATTAAACTCTACCTACAAGGTATATGTATTTTTTCACAATTATTTATTTTATTTTATTTTTTATTTTTTTAATTTGACAGGTAGAGTGAGAGAGAGAAAGAGAGAAAGGTCTTCCTTCCATTGGTTCACCCCCCAAATGGCTGCCACAAGCTGGCACTGTGCCAGCGCTGCACTAATCTGAAGCCAAGAGCCAGGAGCCTCTTCCAGGTCTCCCATGAGGGAGGCAGGAGCCCAAGCACTTGGGCCATCCTCTACTGCCTTTCTGGGCCATAGCAGAGAGCTGGACTGGAAGAGGAGCAATTGGGATTAGAACCCGGCGCCCATATGGGATGCCGGCACCGCAGGCAGAGGATTAACCAAGCGAGCCACAGCGTCAGCCCCGGTATATGTATTCTTTTTTATTAGAAATATGCGTTTAGTAGAAATATGCATTTTCTTAAATGCATCACCTTCATTTGGGCTAGAAAATTTAACAGTTTGGTTTCAGTTAGCTATCAAAATAAATTAAGATTTTGACTTGTATGAATTACTTCACGCCTCAAGCACCCCATCCTGGTACTCAGCATAGTTTTGGTTTGCTTAAAGTCACCAAAATATCCCTGGCCTATAAACAGTATACCAGTCATTTCCATAAATTAGCATTATGGCCAGAAACTTGTGCTAAACTCAAGTGCAAGGTTCTGAAAAGTTCCACTTCCACCAACCTAAGTATCTAGACTTATATTTCTGCATGTTTAAAAAAAGAAAAAAGGGTCGGCGCTGTGGCTCACTTGGTTAATCCTCCGCCTGTGGTGCCACTATCCCATGTGGGCACCAGGTTCTGTCCTGGTTGCTCCTCTTCCAGTCCAGCTCTTTGCTGTGGCCCATGAGGGCAGTGGAGGATGCCCCAGGTGCTTGGGCCCCTGCACCCACATGGGAGACCAGGAGGAGGCACCTGGCTCTTGGCTTCAGATCGGTGCAGCGCTGGCCTTAGTGGCCATTTGAGGGGGGTGAACCAAAAAAGAAAAAAGAAAAACCCCACCAGGATCATGTGCTTTACTTTCCTACGTCTATAAAGCTTATGATGAAAGAAAACTGAATGCTGAGTTAGTTAATTTTAGAAAGTTTCAACCAGCATAATGCTGTCACAAGTCCAATGGCTCCTAGACTTAGGGTTTATATTTACCAACACTGTTGAAAATATGCATCTAGAAGCTAAAGAAATACAGCAATTGCAATGTCTTATAAATCCTTATTATGTAATTCATTCACATAAAGCCCAATTAACTTTAAAAGGCTTAATTTGTCAGTGTCTGTGTGGTTTTTAGATTGATTTGCTTATTTATCTGAAAGAGTTAAAGAGAGAGAGAAGGAGAGAGAGAATGAGAGAGGGAGAGAGAGAGAGAGAGAGAGAGAGAGAGATAATCTTCCATCCATTGGTTCACTCCCCAAATGGCTGTAATGGTCCAGGCTGGAACAGGCTGACACCAGGAGCCTGGAACTCCATCTGTAGGTGGCAGAATCCTAAGAACCTGGGCCATCTTCCACTGCTTTCCCGGACACATTAGAAAGGAGCTGGGTTAGAGGTGAAAAGGTGGGACTCCCAAACCTGCTCTCATGTGGGATACCTGAGCGCTGCAGGAACTTGATTCTCAGTGTTTTAATGCCAGGACAAAGCACTTCTTAGCCGGCATCTATCCCTCTATCCAAAAAATCTGATCAGGAAAATACACCATTCATCCTCCATGTTGACCTCAAAGCTATAATAAGGAAAAAGTTGTCCTTGCTTAACCAATGGTAAAAAGAACGTATCTTGCACTATTTAAAAACATCTATACCTAACATTTTTAGCATGCCTTTCTAGTGAAACGGCATTAGTACTTCACTTGTTTTTCCCATCACTTCTGTAAAGTAAGATGAGTACGAAACGAATAAAAGAATAAATCTCATTTTACAAAAACTGAAACTAACAAATAACCATGTTCCACGTCAACTGTCATAGAAGCAACACTGTTTTTGCTAAATCAACCAATCAACCAAACAAAAAAAATCATCCTCAATTTCAAATCCCGTCTTTTAAAAAATATTTACCCAAGGGTCAGAGATGTGGCATGGCGAGTAATGCTGCTACCTGCAACACCAGCATCCCATCTCCAGCTCCTCCACTTCTAACCAGCTCTCTGCTAGGCCAGGGAAAAGCAGTGGAAGATGGCCCAGGTGTTTAGGTCCCACGTGGGAGACCTGGAAGAAGCTTCTGGACTTGGACTGGCCCAGAGCTGGCTGTTACAGCTGGCTGGGGAGTGAAATACAGATGGAAGATCTTTTTCTGTCTCTCCCTCTCTCTGCAATTCTTTCAAAATAAGTAAACCTTAAAAAAATAACAAACTTACTATAAAAGGAGATATGGGAAAAACATACATGGATCTGCTTATTAATGTTAAGAAATAAAGGAAGGATCACCCAGAAACTAATAAAAATTGTTTCACTGCAGGAGACAGGTGAGAACAGGACGGAAAGAAGGGAGAAATGGGAAGGGAAGAGGGTAATAAGGGACTGTCGATTCTCCAACAGCTTTAAGAATCATAGTAACCCTTCACAAAAATCAACTGTTTTCTGTGGGAGGCAGGAGGGATGGGACACAACAACTGGAATACTGTGTAAAAGATGAACTTAACCGAGTTGCCAAACAGTAACATAATCACACCCGTACAGGAAAAAACTAACCTATTTAACTTAGCAAATAGCATTTTGATTGTATATAATAGGAATAATGCACTTAACGAAAATATTGTACTTTTCAAATATACTTATTTGTATATGGGGTAGCAAACATGAAACTAATGTAGGGGCCAGCGCTGTGGTGTAGTGGGTAAAGCCACCTGCAGTGCCCACATCCCACATGGGTGCCAAATCAAGTCCTAACTGCTCTACTTCTGATCCAGCTCTCTGCTCTGGCCTGGGAAAGCAATAGAAGATGGCCCAAGTCTCTCCCTCTGCCTTTCCTTCTCTCTCTGTAACTCTGGCTTTCAAATACATAAATCTATAAAAAAAAAAAAAAAAAAAGAAACCTAATTTATTTGGGAACCAGAACTGAACAAGTATCAATAAGGAGGGGATAATGTGCTGAGATTGATGACTTCTATCACTAAAACTATGAAAACTTCTGAAAGATTAAAAATAGAAAATAAATGGAGATAGATGTGGATTAGAAGATTAAAATAAATAAAGAAAGAAAGACTGTCCTTTTAGTCTAACAACAGGACATCATCTAATAAGCCCACCTAAAAGTCATCAACTCTTGGAAAATTATTTACTTTTGTATACTGATTATAAACTACTGAGTAATCTTATTTTAGCATCTTTTCCTCCAGTATCTACACACAACGATTCCTTCTTTCATTAACAAGTCACTGTATTCTCAGAAATATCTCAAAGAAATATCTTTGAGAATCGTGTCTAAATTCCTTAAAACGGTACATATTCTACATCATAATTCCAGTGAGCTTCAGATTTTAAAATACAAAATAAACGCAGCATCTCTGACATCATTTTACAAGTCTGATTTTTTTTTTTTTTTTTTTTTTTGTAAAATAAATAGGCACTAAGTAACTACATTTAGCAGGGGGAAGCTGATAGTGAAATGGATAATCAAATGGTTAAATGTGAGTATGAAAACTTACAACTGCCCTTTGCACAGGTGACCTAAGATGCTTTAAGGCAAAACTGAGAAGACACTTTTCTTTATTAAAACAGCTAAATAACAAAAAGGCAAAATTAAGTACTGCCTTCCTACAATGAAACCTTTTGCCTGAAAATTAACATGTTGGGCACAGTTTTGCAAATATTTATCATTTTAAAAAAGCATCTATTTATTAACAAAGGAAAGATAATACTATTTATTAAACTGTTTTCATATTTATTTCACTCACTCCAAAAGACACTCTACTGTATAATATAAAAACTAATGCAGCCAACACAAAGAGGAAGATGGCCTTGACCTTCAAGAACCTTAACAAAGTTAACACATCAGACATAGATGCACAAGTGAATGGGGGATAGAGAAAGGGATCAATCCCTAAAGGGGGCATGCTCTAGTGTGTATAAATTATTTCAGAATAAGAATCAACACAGTGAGACAGTGTTATGTCATATCCATTAAAAAGCGCTGAGGTGAGAGAAAAAACTTAACTGTAGATTCCTAAATTCTGTATACAAACATATGAATGTCTATACAGAACATACTCCTAATCATATATGCCTCAAGTTTCCCGTACCATCATACCACCAGCTGACCTTCCAATCTACCTGACCATATGCTTTCTCTCAATTTTTATGCTACCTAGAGAAATCACTAAATTCGCTTTAAAACAAACAAAAAAACCCAAAATTCTGTAGATAGTGTATAATGAATTTACATCATGGACTGGAATAGTGGCAAAATTTGATGTTCTTTATTGAACCCTGCTTTGCAAAAAGAATCCTCAATCTCTTCATGTCGTCACATTTATCCCTAGAAACACCAGGTGGCTTCCAGACTGGGTGAACCACCTTTGCAAGATCTAAACATCTCCAAGATATTTTTCTTTGGAAAGTCAGTTTCTTCCATATCATATGAGTTTTTGCTAACAATAAAAATAAAGGATAACAAACTTTGCCAACTTGCAGATACAAGTGACTGGCTAGTTTGGCTCACAATTGAAAGAGCCAGCACTGCTCACTACTAGCCTCTAAGGGGGCATAATCAAAAATATAAACTAGGGTAATGGGACTTTGGAGTTTCCAATTAAGTCACTGGGATGTAAAAGTTAAATTTTTTTTAGGGAAAGTAAAAAAGTGAAGGAAAGAAACAAGTGCTCTTGGAATTTAGAAAGAAGTTATTAATTAACACAGAAACAGGGAAAGAAACAGGGAAAGAAAGACCTCACATAAGAGGAAGATTTGAGCTAGACGCTAAGGATACAGAAGGGTAGGGAAGATGAAGGTATTGCCATTGTAGAGTAAGATGGAATCACCCACAGACAGCAGTATTTTCCATGTTTTTGTGAGTTAAACTTCCAGTGTTATCTTCTAATAAAAAGATTACATATGTGCGCGTAAATAATAAAGTTCACGGGAAAAGGAATTTAACATATCTTGGTACAAAAAACTGAAATGCAGGCACACATTTTTTCAAATACACATTTTCTGGCAACCTTATGAAGACCTCTCATTTTATGCAGGCTCAGAAAGGTATTTTACTTCTCAAAGGAGTCCTATCTCCTGAGCCTTGGCAACACTGTGCCATATCTGCTTTGGCTGTGGAATCTTCAGAGTTAGCAGGTGCTTTTAAATTCTAAGGTCAGCTACGAAGCTGCAAGAGAGGCCTTACGTTGCCAGGAATTCAGATCCTGAAATGCCAAAGTTATTAAAGGGTTTCCTTCCTTCAGCCGGTACGAGGATCCTCCTTATTGAGAATAAGTTGTATTGAAGCTACACCCTGAATTCTTCATTTCCGATTTTCTATCTTTTAAACTTACCAATTTATCAGTTCCATGATCTGTCTTCACCTCAGAGCTAAGAAGAAGTAAGTCTGCTGTCGTATGCTCTGGGGGAGGTGCCTCCCCAAGAACTATCAACCCCTGCAGGACAGAGAGGAGAAAAACAGCATAAATGAGCAGTTTAAATTGCAAATTTAATTTAGGAGTTAATCTCTAAAGGGTTGGGGGCAGGGGCTGATCTACCAGTGGCCTTTTCCCTTTACACGGGCAGGAGCTTTTCATCCTCAGAGCTAGTTCAACAAAAAGCCCAGCAGCAGCGAAATAGTAAGTCACAAGACTCAGATCTATACTTCCCGTCTCCTCCACTTGAATGCTCTGACTTTCATGGCTTGTCAGCTGTTTAACATCCTTTATTCAGATCTTCCAGATCTTGAATCATTATCAGCTTATGCTATTTTGTCCTGTATTACTAATGAAACTCTATACAGTTTTTCTAGTTAATATGACTGCAAATGTGCTGTAAGGATTACTAAACTGAATGGGCTACTATTCTAAATGATGAGCTCAACCAACTGTATCTGGGCAAGCTGCTGCCTTTGATGCTGCTATCCCATAATGGAGTGTCAGTTCCAGTCACGGCTGCTCCGCTTCCAATTCAACTCCCTAATATGCCTGGGAAAGCAGTGGAAAATGGCCCAAGTGCCATCTCGAGGTCTCTTCTTTAAACCATGATTCTCAACTTATGTGGAAACTACCTTTAAGTAGACTACAATGGAAAACTCAGATGGAGTTCCAGGCTCCCGGTCTTGGCCTGGCCCAGCCCTACCCATTGTGGCTATCTGGAGACGAATCAGCAGATGGAAGATTTCTTTCTCTGTCACTTTGCCTTTCAAATAAAAAACTAAAACTGTCATTTTAAAATATAAGGATGTTCATTAAGCATCACAATTAAACATGCCAAAGGATAAGCCATGTTGTCAAAATGCCCACTTAACCACCCAAACACCTCAAAAACCCACCCTCTGCTGATCTTCTATACCCCATTTAAAAATTTTTTTCAAATTACATATGTGATTACATATTTCAAATTATATATGGGGCCGGCGCTGTGGCGCAGTGGGTTAAAGCCCCAGCCTGCAGCTCTGGCATCCCATACAGACCCCGGTTGGAGTCCCGGCTGCTCCACTTCCTATCCAGCTCTCTGCTATTGCCTGGGAAAGCAGTAGAGGATGCCCAAGTCCTTGGGCTCCTGGCTCCTGGCTTTGGATTAGCTCAGCTCTGGCTGTTGTGGTCATTTGGGGAGTCAACCAGCAGAATGGAAGATCTCTCTCTGTAACTCTTTTTTTAAACAAGAGAAAGACAAATCCATGCTAGTAAATGCTAACTGTATTCACACAGACACAGAGTAATCTCTGAGCCCAATAAACAGAGAAAAGTGAAAAAGCTAGAATTCTAAGCACTACTACAGAGGGGCCTGGCACCCACCAGCTTCCAGCAGAGTGAAGGTAACAGGTTTTCCTTTTTCCTCATAATGCACAGTAGTGTTGATTCCAAACAGTTTTTGTCAAGACAAGAAAGAATACAGAAAGGGGTACAGATGCTTTTCCCATTGTATTATGCTTAATGTAGTTTCCCCACAATAAGATGACAACCATGGTACAGAGGGGAAAAAAAAAAAAAAAAGACCTCAAAAACAGGGAGAAGCACAAGAGGGAAAAAAAATAAAAACAAGACAATGACAACTTGCTCCCAGGGACTAGAGGAGGGGAAAAAAAAGTTGGACTCCATCAATGTTTTCTACTAATATTATCCTTGATGAGCTCTCATACTCATCTGCACCTGCATCGGTAAAGCAGCTCTCTGGTCCTTCATGCTGTCTCCTCCTGCGGGCTTTGTTCTGTGTTTACTTGAATGTTTTGTCAAATCCATGTCCAGATCTGCATTTGATTTCAGTGGACTTTGAAGATCGATCACTACACTTTCACTCAGATGAAATTCTTTGACGAGAACTTTATTTTTTGAAGTAAGGATTTTCAACAAAATAAAAATCTATTCTGTAACCTGATTTAGCATCTTCAAATTCTGTCACTTCCACTCTGATCAGATGATGCAGCACCTTTTCAGATGGTTGACAAATGTTGTTACCCAAAAATTTGGGATTTTGATCAATCATGACCTCTTCTGGCAAAAAAAAAAAAAAGGCTGGCAGAGTTCACCTCTTTTGTGCTTTCAAAACCTCACAGGTTTGTTCATCCGTTCAATTGCTCCTTGTTGCTTTTGTTCTCCCTTTGACAAACCCTGAGAGGTTGATGTGCCTGATGGCCTTGGGCAGAAGCTGGTCTTGGTTTCTTCCTTTGAGGCAGGAGTAAAAACAGGCATTATGGCCAGGGCTATGCTTCAAGGAAAGTTCAAAAACCAGGACCAGGCAGGAAGAAGCTGAGAGAACTGGGCCTTAAAGAACTTTTCAAGTCCAAGTCTCACCTTCTTCCAAGAAAACATCCCTGGTTAACAGAAAACCTAGTTGTGGCCAGACTTCCTAAAGCATGTAGTTTCCTTAAACTACAGAGCAAGCACTATCTGACTCAATCAGAAGTAACTGCAAATAATTTAATCAGATTAAGTTTCGTCCTTTCGTGTAGGCCCTGAATACAAATGACTGCTCTCTCAATGAAAGGGAAATACAAGCACAGACACACTGGGAAAAGGTTGGCACTATTTAATGTTAGGCAGGATAAACTACACTTTATCCTGGTGACATTTGAGAAAATACTAGGGGAAAAAAAGTTGAACCATACTTCGGGGGATATCTGGGAGAAGAACTGATGTGGACATTTCAAGGTAAGCGCAAGCCTAATGATTTGAAGCATAGCAGGACACTGGTATGGCTGGAGTGAACGGAGTAGAGAGAGACTGGTGGGAGCTGACGTCAGAAAAACACAATGAGAGAGCTCTTTCCGGGTCTATCAATAGTGAGTACTTCCAGCTTTTTTCTTAGATAGGAAATCACTACAGAGTTTAAAGAGGGAGAAATTAGCTGATTTAAGAGTTTAAAAGATCAATCTAGCTATTATACTGGAATAAAGACTGGGGTCAAACACAAGCAGAAAGAAGAGGTGGCTGGACTCTGCATATACACAAGTGTTTGAAGACAGAATCAACCAGCCATGTAAATGTGCTTGCAGGATGTAATAAGATTCTGTAATTAGAATGAAGTTCTCATTCTGCTCAGAAGTATTCTGAAAATACATACATTTTAATCATACTTATTTTTGCAAATATGTGCTCAAAATGTGTTAATATACATTAGTTGCCGCAGTGATATAACAGTCATCCATATATTGTTTCCTCCCACCAAAATATAGAAGTTCTCTATAGAATACAAAACCAAATACTGCATCCTTTAATCTGCAGTGTACCTCATACCCAAAAGGATGCAAGCAGCTAAAAGCTGCTAAAATCTATTCCTGCAGGTAGCATTTACTCAGTCTACTTTGTGTAGGGCAGTGTGAAAACCTGAGAATAAGAAAAATAAGAGTCTACCATAAGGAAATTTGTTCCTCCAGCCTTGAATAAAGAAGCAGGCAAAGTATTACAATTTTTTTTGCCAAAAGAAGTTCAACAAGCAGAGACACAGCCCAACTGGAGACACTACTGACAGTGAGGCTTTACAGAGGCAGTCTAAAAGATTACTTCAAATTTCCCAAAATAACCTTTATGCCCTTTTCCATATACAAGTTATTATATTCCACATCAAAATTTACTTGAGAAAAGCTATACTCATGTTTACTAGCCATGAAAGGAAAGGGTATTATTAGCTTAAAAAAAAAATCAAGTTCCACTCTACATTTGTCATGGTAATCTCAACATGGGCTTGCCTAGTGCTATGATGAATACTGCTCAATCCCACTCCACTCAGGGGTTTAATATCTAAAGTCTTACATGAATGGGACCTTGAGGGCAGAAATCTAATCCAATTATAGTATTTGGAGGTGAGGCCTTTGTCAGGAGATGATGGGACTCACAGGGGCCCAAGGATGAGGACCCCATGATTGAATCCTGGCAACTTTCTAAGAAACCACAGACCCAGGAAGACACACACATTTTCCATCTCCTGCCAGGTGATGCTTTGTGCCACTTCCAAACTCTGCCAGCAAGCATACCACTACCAGAGGCAGAAACAACGGGCCCAACTTGGACTGTGAACCTTGAAGATTTGGAGGCTAGCCTGGGTCTCTCCCCAGAGAGATGTCCTCGTGTCACAGACGCCAATGCCCTGCTGACAGTCTACGTTATGTGCCCTTGATTGTAGACGACTCAAACCCAAACCTATTTAAGAGAGTTTTCTATAAAATGCTTTTTTTAAAAAAATTCTATTTTTAAACCTTCTACCATTTGAGATACATGTATTGTAAATTCAGGGAAGGGGAGGAGGAGTCTGGCACGAACTGGCTCAATGGCAACCTCCCCTGGGGGTGCCTGGTGGGAGGGGCTGGGGACCCAGGCTGGGGTCCTGATTCTCTAATCCAGAGCCGCCTGAGGAAATTGACTTCTCATGTTTTTCTCCTGAAATGAACTCTGTTTTAAATTGGAATCAATTTTGTTCCTTTAAAAAAAAATCTTGATGTTAAATAAACCTCTTCCCTTATATAGTTAGTCTACCTCAGATTATCTTGTTAACAAAAGGCTATTAACAGAAAAATCAGTGATGAGGGTAGGGCTGTTTCTGTAACTATACATGCAAATCTGGAGGCAGCTCTGGAATTGGTTAACTGGCAGCTGTTGGATAAATCTGGAGGATCAGGCTAGAAAATGCCTAGGCCGGTGCCTTGGCTCAATAGGCTAATCCTCCGCCTTGCCCAGGTTGGGGCGCCGGATTCTGTCCTGGTTGCCCCTCTTCCAGTCCAGCTCTCTGCTGTAGCACGGGAGTGCAGTGGAGGATGCCCCAGGTCCTTGGGCCCTGTACCCGCCTGGGAGACCAGGAAAAGCACTTGGCTCCTGGCTTCAGATCAGCGTGATGTGCCAGCTGCAGCGCACCGGCCACAGTGGCCATTGGAGGGTGAACCAACAGCAAAAGGAAGACCTTTCTCTCTGTCTCTCTCTCACTGTCCACTCTGCCTGTCAAAAAAAAAAAAAAAAAAAAAAAAAAAAGCCTAGAATGCAGTAAGTGAGGGCATTAGACGATTCTGGAGAGGGCTCAGGAGTAGAAGACTTGAATTCTGATAATAAAAGCCATGCTGATAAGGTTTCAGACCAAAATGATGATTCTATTGAGACCTAGACTAAAGGTCATCTCTGTAACCAGGCTATATTGTATCTATATCAGGAGACTGTGTGTTATATTTGGTAGATGAGATCTCAAGGCACCAAAGCATTCGGACTGCAGCATGGGTGTTATTGGCCAACTTCAGTCAATCATATAGTGAGAAGAAGGAGCAAAAACCAGCCAGGTGGGAAGATTTGGAAAATTTGCAGCCTGGCCAGAGAAGACGCTCAGAAAAAGTCTGTGCAGGACAAAAGAGTGTAAAGGAGAAACTGCCAGCTAAGAAGAGGTGGCCTTATGCTAATTTGCAGAACAATGAGAACAGGGCCTTGAGGGCATCTTAGAACTATTCTCCAATCACCCTTTCCAGCACAGACAAAACTGTTTTCAAGCCTGTAAGCACTTTCCACAGGTTTGCCCAAAACCTCCTCAGGATTCATTTCCCTATATTCAGCCTGCAAAGCACTCCAGTGCTGTCCACAGGCACAGGTTACTGAGAAGCTCAGCAGGCCAAAGACACAGTCATAAAAGCTTCCATCAGAATGTCAAAGGAAACCCTGGGAAGCCTGGCAGAGTTGCAACACAACCTCCATGGTCAGAGAGTGCTAACTTGAGCAACAGCTCTGGAGCCATACAAGCCAACCTCAGCTCTGTACTCACTTGGATGTATGACCATATCACCTCTTTTGACCTTCCACTTTTTTATCTTTAAAACTGCATACAAGTGTAAATTGTTTAGTGCTTGGTGCTCAAAGACTTCATCATAGTGCTACCTAAGGGCAAATGCATATTAGTTCCATAGCTTACTTGTTAGAGTTGAACATATCTGCTCAAAATTTATGTCTTCTAGCACCCATGAATGTGACCTTATTTGACTCAATTAGAGGTCACTACAAATAATTTAATCAGATTAAGATGAGTCCTTTAGGCCGGCACCGCGGCTCAATAGGCTAATCCTCTGCCTTGCGGCGCCAGCACACTGGGTTCTAGTCCTGGTCCGGGTGCCGGATTCTGTCCTGGTTGCCCCTCTTCCAGGCCAGCTCTCTGCTGTGGCCCGGGAAGGCAGTGGAGGATGGCCCAAGTACTTGGGCCCTGCACCCCATGGAAGACCAGGAGAAGCACCTGGCTCCTGCCATTGCATCAGCGCGGTGCGCCGGCTGCAGTGCGCCAGCCATTGGAGGGTGAACCAACAGCAAAGGAAGACCTTTCTCTCTGTCTCTCTCACTATCCACTCTGCCTGTCCAAAAAAAAAAAAAAAAAAAAAAGAGATGAGTCCTTTAGTGTAGGCCCTGAATATAAATAACTGCCCTCCCAATGAGAGGGAAATACAAACACATACACACTGGGAAAAGGTTGGCCACAACAACAGGGAGGCAGCTAGGAAGGAAGGATGACCACGGACTGCCAGAAGCCAGGAGGCAAGAAAGAATTTTCCCCAGAGCCTTCTGACGGAACATGGTCCTGCCTGATTTCAGATTCTTGGCCTCGACAATTGTGAGAATGTATTTCTGTTGCTTTAAATCACCCAGTTTGGAAAGTTTTGTCCTAGCCCCTAGGAAACTATTGCATTTGTTGAAAAAGATATTCTATAAATATTTAATAAAGTTTTAGGTTTTCTTGATGTATTACTTATCTGAACTATCATTCTAGTTGTATTCTTCCTGTCAGAACCTTAACAGACACCATATATTCAGATTGCAAAGAAAATATATTACTAAACATTACCAAGTCTGAAGTTTAATAATCTATAATATACAAACCCTGGATAAAAATTTTAATATTGAGATATATAAGATTTCTGAAAGTTTTGCAAAACTGCTCTGTTACTGGGTGTTGAGCTAAGAGATAAAACAGGAATCATATATAAGTTATCTTTTCATACAAAGGTGGTGAACCTATAAACTAGCACACACTGTCAAGAATCTGAACTATGCATAAAGAACCAAAGCATTGGGGAGTCAACATTGTGGCTCAGTGGGTAAAGCTGTCACCATCTGCGATGCTGAAATGTGTATGGGTGCTGGTTCAAGACCTGGCTGCTCCACTTCCGATCCAGCTCCCGGTTAATGTGCCTGGCAAAGCAGAACTGTGTCAACTGCATGCATCTAAGTTTTTAAGAAATGTGTTTATTTATTCAAAAAGCAAAGAAAGGGAGAGGGAGGAGGGAGTAGAGGGGAGGGGAAGGGGAGAGGAGGGAAGAGGGAGGGAGAGGGGAGAAATGAGAGGGGAGAAATGAGAGGGAGGGGGGAAGGGGAGGGGCAACAGGAGAGAGAATTTTCCATTTGCTAGTTAACTCCCCAAATCCCTGCAACAAGCAGGACTGCGTTAGGAGCCTGGAATCCAACCACTGGAGCTATCACCTACTCTCTGCCAGAGTGTGCACTAGCAGGAAGCTGGAACTGGGAATGGAGCCAGGACTGAAACTCAGGCAGTCCAATAAAGATGTGTTTTAATCACCGAATCAAATACCTACTCCTAATTTTGAAAGAAGTTAGGATTTAATTTGCTCCTTCTCCTAAGGGAATAAAAGTATGTGTGTGAATCCTCCAGACTATATTCTCAATTATAATATGCTCTACTGAACTTTTAGAGATTTATATAAAAACCCAATTTGGAAAGGAGATGTAAGTATTCCCCAGTGGAATTTTTGGAGTAAAAGGTTTAAATCATTAGATATAGGACGCCACAGAACTTTTACTCTAAACCATGATCATACTGTTCGTCTAATTCAGCTGGTCACCCTCTAACTTTTGGCCTACTGATTAATGTATACCATTCACAGTTAAGCAATTTTCATAGGGCTTTGAACAACACTACAGACAAAAAAAAAAAAAAATCTGACACTTAATTTTCCATGTAAATTTCTCCCAAACTGAGCAAGACTTTTTTAAACTTGATTTTTCAGGAAGAAAATTCTCACATAGTGTCACTATCAAAGATAAAAGGTTTAAGTAACAATCACTTCTCGGTAGACAGAACACAGGAAAACAAAAATCCCAATCTCCTGCGTCTTACTCTGCCTAAACAATCTTTTAGGAAAAGCCTTATTTCTTAACAAGAAAGCACGGGAAGCTTAGCCGTACAACAGGAATGCATCTAAGCAAAGCAAGCAGGAAGGCTGAAAATCCTCAATAGTCATCGCCACTTTTTCATAAATGTAACAAATATGACAGTTACAGTCAATGGCTTTGTTTCCTGTTAGCCCAGATGTTCATATGTTTTGTTAGAAACATGTGTTCCATTAAACATATTGTAACAGTGTTTTCTGTACTATACTAAGCAACATTAGGCTCTTAAATAAATTAAACCACCGAATCATATCATTAAACCACTTACCTTGACAAAGTAAAAGAGTTATTGAAGGAGTAGAAAAAGATAGGAGAAAAGGGATAATGGTAGTTTTTAGCTGGGTTGAAAAACACCAGATACTTATTGCTTACCTTATTAGCACGTATCTGTTTGTAAATATCTGTTTGCTGCCGAATTCGATATTCCAAGTCGGAAACATGAGCCTGAAGCCAGTTCCAGCGACTGACAATAGCTGCACGGTCTGCAGCCCATCTCCATTCTGACCTTCGTCTCCTAAAAGGAAACAAACCGAGTGAAATCCAAGAGTAGCATAACATCTGCACCAAATGAGACAAGGGGTGAGGTCGGTGAGTGTTAACTTCTAGAGGCCCTTATGCAGGCTAACTCTAGTGTCAAGAAAAACCCAAGACCAATACACACAATGCACACGGATAAAAGTGAATAGATACTTCCAAATTAACCAAGTAGAACTGGCTTCTGGTATCCGGAACACCATTTCTCTGAATATTGTGAAACACTATTTCTCTGAAACTGCTCTAATTTCTCAGGAACTACAAGTATTTTCTTCATTAAAATAAGGCACATAAGAATAAATCTGAGGCCGGCACCACGCTCACTAGGTTAATCCTCCGCCTAGCGGCACCGGCACACCGGGTTCTAGTCCCAGTTGGGGCGCCGGATTCTGTCCCGGTTGCCCCTCTTCCAGGCCAGCTCTCTGCTGTGGCCAGGGAGTGCAGTGGAGGATGGCCCAAGTGCTTGGGCCCTGCACCCCATGGGAGACCAGGATAAGTACCTGGCTCCTGCCAACAGATCAGCGTGGTGTGCCGGCCGCAGCGCACCAGCCGCGGCAGCCATTGGAGGGTGAACCAAAGGCAAAGGAAGACCTTTCTCTCTGTCTGTCTCTCTCACTGTCCACTCTGCCTGTCAAAAAAATAAATAAATAAATAAAATAAAATAAAATAAAACTCTTTATAACACCAAAAAAGCTAATTAATACTACATAAAAATCTTTACAGAGAAAGTAATAAAACCTGATAGGCATAAAGATCCTAACAAAAGGCAGGACACATTTTTTGGGAAAGCAATTCTTACATACATCCATAAATTCAAACAAATTCCAATCGAGTTTCCTACAAAGTTTTCAACAGAAGCTAAGAAATAAGCCCAAAAGCTCCTATGACGGGGAGGGGGAGAAGGACCAAGGGCAGAGAAATTCTGCCAAGTAAAGTATAATGTGAACTTATATTAAAATATATTAAAATATAATATGAATTAAAAAAAAACAAAAACAAAAAATGACAAAAAGCAAAAGCAACAGAATAAAAAGCCTCAAAGCCGAGAACTGGACAGTTGAAAGACATAGCATTCAAATAAGTGAGGAAAGACTGAACTATTCAATAAATGATATTGAAATGGCCATTTCTTTATATGGAAAAAGTAACATTAGTTCCTTTCCTCACATAGTAACCCATAATTTTGGCTTTTCAAATTGTTAAATCTGAACAAACTTGAAAAAACAGGAGGATATTTTTGGGACTTGGAAGAGGGAAGGATCTGTTACCATCTAATTTCGTAACAAAATTAAAGATCTAATGAACAAAGTCACTGGTTTATAGAAGGTATCTATAACACATAACTAAAGACTAAATATCAAAATATATAAAAGAAATTTTTAAATCTAAAATGACAATACTTAAAATTATTAAAAATTAATTTTTACTTATTTGAAAGAATGATTGATTTTTCTGCCTCCTAGACAATTCCCCAAGTGCCTGCAACAGCTGGGACTGGGTCAGGCCAAAGGTGTGAGCCAGGAACTCAGTCCAGGTCTCTTTGGTGGCAGGGATCCAAATACAAGCTGCCTGCCAGGGTACACATTAACTGGATGCTGGAGTCAGGAGCCAGAGCCTGGAACTGAAATCAGGCACTCTGATAAGGGATGCAGAAATTACGTGTTATCTTAAACACTGTACCAAATACCCACTCCCCTCCAAAATATAATCTTAGCACACTTAGAAAATTCACATGAAATTGTAATGACCAGTAAATATAAAAAAATATTACAAGTCTCATTAGAATTTGGCTAAAATATTATTAGGTAAATAGTGTCATTTCAAACCCAGATTGTAAAAACTCAAAGTCTGGTAAAACCAAAGGTTGTTGACTGACACACACACACATATATAAAACAGCAATTCATACATTGCTCATAACAGTAAAAATGGACAACAATGCTTCTAAAGAGTAATTTGGAAATATTTTGCTAGGTGAAAAATGTAAACCCATGCATCATGAAATTCCGTTCATGAGAACATAACCTATACATGTGCTTGAGAAAACAGGCTTCATTGCAGTAGTTTGTAATAAACTAAAAATTAATTACAATCTAGTTTTGGTAAAGCAGGTAAATAAACTATAATTTATTCTTTAATGTACTTGCAAACAGCATTAACTTACACTGTATGCTATCAATATGATTAAATCTCAGAAGTCAAAGTTGCATGGGAAAACATATAAAAAGAAACCAGCTAAGAGTAAGCACCATTACACGTACACAGAAATGTATTAAGGGGTTTTAATGAAATACTGTTTACCAGGACAGGTATCATGGTACAGCTGCTTTAGTTGCTGCCTGAGACACTGGCATCTTATATCAGAGCATCAGTTTCAGTCCTGCTCCACTTCTGAGACAGCTCCCTGTTAACGTACCTGGGAAGACAGTAGAAGATGGCCCAGGTACTTGGGTCCCTGCTACATACAGAAGAGACCCAGATGGAGTTCTGGACTCATGGTTTGGCCTGGCACAGCCATGGTCATTGCAGCCATTTGGGGAGTGAACCAGTGAATGGAAGATCTCAGTATTTCTCCCCTCTTTTCTCTGTAATCCTGTCTTTCAAATAAATATATCAAATCTTTAAAAATTATTTACCGATGCAATCACTGCGTTGAAATGATTAAATCCATTGTTAAATGTAAAGACTACACGAAAACTAAAAAAAATAAACAAACAGAACTGTTGAGAATACAAATAAGTAATGAATGTATGATTATATCCGTAACTGATTTACAACAAATTCATTACCTCTGGCAGAGTTGTTATTTAGTTCTACTTGTAATGTATTTTAGTAGTTGATGCTCTGTGGCACAGTGGGTTAAGCTACAGCTTGTAACACTGGCACCCCATACTGGAGAGAAGGCCGGAGTCTCACCTGCCTTGCTGCTGATCCAGAACCCTGCTAAGATATATTGGACAACAGTGGATAATGGCCTACGCAAGTGTTTGGGTTCCTGCCACTCGGGGAGAGTCTAGGATGGAAGCCCCTGGTTCCTGGCTCCAGTCTATTTCATCCTAGCTGTTGTGGACATTTGGGAAGTGAACCAGCAGACAGATATCTCCCTCTCTCTCTCTCTTCCTATGCCTTTCAAATAAATAACTGAATGCATAAATACTAAAAAATTCTTTCAAAATCTACAAAATATTTTTCCAGAAAGAAGAAACAGTTACATGATGCTTAATCCCCCTATCTTATGAGGATATACATACTTGGTGCTATACATATACATAAGCTTCAACACTGGTTAACATTTAATATTAGGTACAATATAATGTCAATAAAAGAAAATGCAACCACAATAGGGCTAGAAATAAATTGATCAGAATTATTATAAGGACCAAGGACAGCAATGGTATTTGAACATTTTATGGTCCAAACATAAGCCATTCAATTCAACTACTGTGATAAATTATTACCAAATTATTTATCTTCTTTTAGTAAAAAGACAGTTTACATTTCCTTAGTCCTGATGGAGTCATAATCAGTAGAAGGTAGTTTTAAGTACAGTTATCTCCTTTAGTGCTAGCTGCAGGTCTAATTCCAACCTAAATTCAGGAAAGAGGCCTCAACAGATCAAGAATAACAAAGGGAACATTCTTGAGCTATAAAAATCCTTCTCTGCCTTTTGTGAAAGGGACAAAGCTAATTAGCTGTCATACCTATTCCCAATTTTCATTTTCATTTTCATTCTTCAAGGCTCACTCACCATCTTCCTATCTTGTATTTCTTGTTTCTACAAGCTCTTTTCCCTTCTCAAGCTGCCACCATACCAGGTCCCCATCTATCACCCCCTGGTCCAGTACAACAGCCTCCTCGGCTGTTCTTAGCACTAGGCCAATCATCCTATTTTCCCTACATAAACTTTCTCAAATAAACTCAAAGTCCTTCCTGTCAGTTTTATGTTCAAGGAAACATACAACTCTTCTGCTTCTTTTCAAATCCTGAGTATCCAAGGAAACAATGCCGTACAAAGGAAGGCAAGTATTGTGAAAGACTGCAACTAGAAGCCAAAGAAGATGGTAACACAACGTGGTCTTAATGATATTTACTCAGAGAAAATTTTAACAAACTGACAGGTAAGTAGCTGAAACAAAACATTACAGATGAAAATCAAAGCGAAATTAAGGTTCACTTCTGGGCCAATTTATGTTACTTCCTCCTTAGTCAACCTTGGTTGATGACGAATCCTGGCAATCTCTCCCAGTGATTCTGAACTTAGCTCCTAAGTGTTCTGGAACACCAAGCACTCTGAATTGGCAATGAATATGAACCGTATTTGTTATCTCTGAATTTAGAGGAATTTTTTTTTCTTGTGTGTTTACCGTTAAGGGGGGAAAGGGGAAAAGAAAGTAGAACACTTAAAAATCTGTGTGAAAATGGGTAAGAAAATTACCTGAAACATTTTTTTTAATTCCTAAGAATCTTGACACACAAATATCTTTTTCTCCTGTTGTTAATGAAAATCCCTTTTCCCAGGTCCTGAGGTCAAAACAACAAAGTAAAAGGCCTTTTGTTCTAATATTCCTCATGTATTCTTTTAAATAACAATATCAACTGATCTTCCTGATATCTTTTGGGAGACAGGTCAGTAAACTAATTAAAGAAAGGCAGCACTAAGGGATTACTAGCAGCAATCTTCAATTTATGAACAGGTTTCATTCTAAAAATACATCTGTTACATGATGATTCAAAACAGGAAGTGATTTCCAACAGATAATTGCCACGTTTTCATTCCACAACGTTGCTCAAGTTCTGACTGACTATAAGGAAAACTCTAGTGTCCACAAAATATCTTATGTTTGAAATACCACCAGTATGAGCAGAAAGCCAAGCTGTGAGCAAAGAGTAAGAAGCACAGAGTTAAAATCTGAGGTCAGTGGTGAATATGTTACTATACTCTCACTGCAAAGCAGAATGCTACATTATGGCAAAAATAAGAGCTCCACACTTTGCATTTTTCCCCCTAAATAAAAACAACAGTTTATTCAAGGTAAACTGTAGATGTTGCTCCCTAACATTCAAAATACAGATTTCTTACAATGATAATTTATGCCTCAAAAACAGGAGGCACTGATTTAGCATTAGGGGCATGCTTACTGTTACAAAGACTCAAAAAAAGAATACAGACTAAGGCAGCAGAATGATACTTTAAAATTCTATACTATGAATAGCTTTTTCAGTTAGTTAAATGCAATAAAATAGGATACCAATATTTGCTGTTGTAAAACTATATGACTAGTAAATTTTAAGTTGCTGCCTATGTGCCAATATTGGTTTATGTAAGAGATATTTGTTATATAAATACATTTCTATTTTTAGGTATGTCGACTCATGTTTGAAAACTTTTTTTTTTTTTGTAAAAACAGGGTTAGTTGTAAATCTTAAACAAGGGAGATGGGGGGGGGGGGGAGGCAGGCACTGGCGTAGCCGCAGTGCCAAGTGTCCTATATGGGTGCCAGCTGCTCCACTTCTGATCCAGCTATGGCCTGGGAAAGAAGTAGAAGATGGTCCAAGTCCTTGGGCCCCTGCACCCATGTGTGAGACCTGAAGAAGTTCCTGACTCCTGGCTTCAGAACGGCCCAGCTCTGGCCACTGCGGCCATTTGGGGAGTGAACCAGCAGATGGAAGACCTCTCTCTCTCTGGCATTGTGGTGTAGCTGGTTAAGTCGCTGCCTGCTAATGCACCTGGCAAAGCAGCAGCAGATGGTCCAAGTACTTGCACTCCTGCCACCTATGTAGGCTCCAGGATTCAGCCTGGCCCAGCACTTACCAATATGGCCATTAGGGGAGTGAATCATCGGACAGAATATTGTTTTCTCTGTAGCTCTGCCTTTCAAATAAATAAATAAATCTTTAAAAAAAATGACTAGGACAGACAAATCAACATAAGGACTTTTTTTTTTTGAAAGGAGATTTAACCTCTTAAATGGGAATCAAGCTCCTTTTATTTTATTAGAAAGTATACACTGAATCATCAAAAGTGTCAATAATATAATCTTTTTTGGGGTAATACAAGAGGTAATGGTTTAATTAGTTAATGTAGAACCAGTCACTACTGATTTGGGTTTAAAAAAAAAAAAGAAAAGAAGCTGGGGGAGGCACTGTGGTGCAGTGGGTTAAACAGCTGCTTTAAACACCAGCATGCCCCAGTGAAATGCCTTGGATCAAATCCTGACTACTCCACTTCCAACCCAGTTTCTTTTTTTTTTTTTTTTTTTTTTTTTTTTTTTTTTTTTTAAGATTTATTTATCTGGGGCTGGCGCTGTGGCTCACTTGGCTAATCTTCTGCCTGCGGCGCCAGCATCCCTTATGGGTGCCGGGTTCTAGTCCTGGCTGTTCTTCCAGTCCAGCTCTCTGCTGTGGCCCGGGTGGGCAGTGGAAGATGGCCCAAGTGCTTGAGCGCCTGCACCTGCGTTGGAGACCAGGAGGAAGCACCTGGCTCCTGGCTTCAGATCGGCATATCTCTGGCCGTGGCGGCCATTTGGGGGGGTGAACCAATGAAAGGAAGACCTTTCTATCTCTCTAACTCTGTCAAAAAAAAATAAATTATAAAAAAGATTTATTTATTTATTTGAAAATCAGAGTTACACAGGGAAAGGAGAGGCAGAAAGAAAGAGAGAGAGAGAGAGAGAGAGAGAGAGATCGATCTTCTATACGATGGTTTACTCCCCGATTGGCTGCAACGGCCAGAGCTGCGCTGATCCAAAGCCAGGAGCCAGGAGCCTCGAGCCTCTTCCGGGTCCTCCCGGGCAGGTGCAAGGACCCCAAGACTTGGACCATCTTTCACTGCTATCCCAGGCCATGGCAGAGAGCTGGATCGGAAGTGGAGCAGCTGGGTCCTGAACTGGCACCCTTATGGGATACTGGCGCTTCAGGCCAGGGTGTTAACCCGCTGCACCACAGCACCAGCACCAACCCAGTTTCTTGTTAATACATCCTTAGAGACAACATATGATGGCTGGTGTAAGTTCTTGGGTTTTTGCCACTCACTCAGATAGGGTTTCTGATACCTGACTTTGGACCGGCCCAGAACCAGCTGTTGCTGTTCTTTAGAGAATAAAACTGCAGATGAAAGGTCAGCCTCTCTGCTGCTCTGCTTTTGAAATGAATCTTTAACAACTCCATCTTCCATGCCTACCTACTGCGCTCCAAATGGAAGAGGTGAGTATTTCCTTCTTCTCACAAACTACAGCAAAAGCTATCGATTTATCTAAAAGTAACACCAAAAAGATGGATATATAATATAATAAACACCTGATCTACCTACTGCTGTCCCTAATTAAGTCATCTAGTTCCACTCAAATATGGAAAATTTATATGTAAATCCAGTTGAACAAGGCTAGTGAATTATCTCTTTTCCCCGATGTAGAAATTTTTGTAAAACCCCATAAAGCAATGATAAATATGTCAGAAATATCTGAATGGTGGTAATTCCATTTTTATTTATTTCAGCATTATCTTCAGCTCTTTTCTTTTAATGCAACAAGTTTTATTAACAAACTCAAAGTAAAAGGCTGTTCACAGCATGTTACAAAATTTCACAGTGCTAAGCACAATCAAAAATTGATAGATAAACTGCTGACAAAGAGTTATGTGCTACATTTTTTTTTAAAGATGTATTTATTATTGGAGATGTAAAACCACAGATAGAGGGAGAGACACAGAGAAAGGGCTTCCATCCACTGGTTCACTCCTGAAATGTCTGCAATGGCCGGAGCTGCGCAGATCTGAAGCCAGGAGCTTCTTCCGGGTCTCCCACGACACTGGTGAGGGGCCCAAGGACTTGGGCCATCTTCACTGCTTTCCCAGGCCATAGCAGAGTGCTGGATAGGAAAAGCAGAAGCCAGGACAGGAACTGGCGCCAATAGGGGATGCCAGGGCCGCATGCGGAGGCCCAGCCCACTGACAGCGGGGGCCCCAATGTGCTACTTCAAGTGAGAAAGCAGCACTCTGAGAACACCTCAGAGATTTACATTCTGTAATCTCCAGGTGATTCAGATGACTTATAAAACCAACAGAGTCAAGTAACCTGGAGACCAAAACCACCCACAGACAAAGCTCGCCAGGTTCACAGAATCCAGACTGAGGTTAGGGTCACTGTGGGACAGGAATAGGAAATCTTCAAATTATTAAGTCAAAAGGGAAACAAAGAATCAACCCCAAACCCCAAACTCCCTACCTAGCTCAAAACCTGCTTGAAACAAATAAGGGAAGGAGCAGGAAGAGAGGTTCAAGCCAGGACCTGACTTTTATTTACCAGATGGTAGACATGTAAATTGACACCCGGAAACAACAGCATTATCTGCCTCACAGTGTTACCATGTTCCTAAAATGCTGTAATCCTCACTGGCATGTACAATGTGTATATTAAATAAGAATAACTATTTAATAAATATAATAACAATGGATTTCAATTCTATTTCATACAATGTACAAAGAGGAAAGAAAAATGGGAAGATGAGATGAAAAGAAATCTGCAAGAGGAAATTCAGGAAGCACTGGTGTTTCCCCTAGCAATGTGCCATATTGTGAGTTTCCTGAGTCTCCAGCCCCACTGCCATCTCAAAGAAGTAAAAGGTAAAAACCAAAGTAGTCCATGAGTATAAACCTCACATTATCAGCAACAACTTCAATGATATCACTCACCAAATTTACAAAGATGAAGGGAATAAGGTACAGGAGGAAAAAGAATCAATGTCTAGTATTAAATATCTCATTTTAGCTCTAAATCAAAAAAAATTTACAACACAAACTTTATTATAACTTAATTCTCTTCTGTCACTAGTTAGTAGACTGATTTTAAATTCATCCCCAGGCTGGCTCTGGGAATTGAATGTCTAATTCTTTCATTTTAAACCAAATTACCTCTGAAACTGAAAAAAGACTTGCATTTTTGAGCCTTGACTCTAGTTAGGATGCTCATGTCCCACGGTGAAGTGACTAAGACTCCTGGCTACCACAGCTCCTCATTCCAGCTTTCTGCTAATGTAGACCCTGGAGGCAGCAGTAATGACATGACTCAAGTAGTCAGGTTCCTGCTACTCACATGAAAGACATAGACTGAGCTGCCAGTTCCACTCTGGGCTGGCCTAGCTTCAACCAGTGCAACATATAGGGAGTGAACCAACAGATGGCAGCATTATTTCTTTTAAAATACATTTCTGTATTTTAGTAGATTATTTAAAACAGGCATTCAATCTGTCATGAACTATCCCCTCCCTCCCTTCCTTCCTGCCACTTAACAATGTTTAAGCAATTTTTACTTACTAGGGATTATATTAGGAGTTGAAGATACAATAATAAACAGGAATTGTGGCTTGTTAAGTTTAAATGGAAGGTAAGAAATCATAACAATGACATCAGGTTTTTTGTGGGAAATCTAGGACAACTTTTAAACTGGGCACTAAAGCCTAAATTAGGACTTGGACAGGCAAACTGGCAAAGGGCAGAAGACACCAGGGGGATTGTGGAGCCTTAGGAAGAAGCAGCAACATGTGGACAAGGGGAAGAATCCACCAACGTTGGCCTGAACATCACCAGCAGTCCTGACCTTCCCTTGCTTCTTTTATCTCAAACCTTTCTTAAGTTCCAACACAAGACAAAGGATAATGAACTCACACATAACCATTAATGAACTTTTGGCCTATCCTATCCTCATTTATAGTATCTATCCCATACCCACCACGGACTACTTTGAAATCAGTCCACAGTATCCCATCATTACCTCTGTAAAGATTTCAGCATCTATCTCTAAAGAGTAAGGTCTCTCAAAAACATATACATAAATACTGTCATAATTTAAAAACCCGACAAGTAATTCTTTAATGTCAAATATCCACTTACTAGTTAATTTTTCTGGATTACTTCAGTTGTTTTGTCAATCTTATTTGACTCCTGTATGGTCATGTTTCAATTAGGTTAATACATCAAGGTTTTTTTTGTTTGTTTGTTTGTTTTTTAATCAGAAAGAGTGACAGGGCTAGGGGAGAGGGAGGGACACAGAGATTCATCTTCCAAGCACAGGCTCACTTCCCAAACAGCAGCAATAGCCAAGTCTGGATCAGCCCAAAGCCAGGAGCCAGGAACTCCATCCCGGTGTCTCACATGAGTGGCAGGGACCCAAGTACTCAGGCCATCATTTACTGCATTCCCAGGCACATTACCAGGAAACTGGATTGGAAGCAGAGCAACTGAGACTCAAGCTAGCACCCCAATACAGATGTGGACATTGCAAACAGTTAGTTAGTTAACCTGCAAAGCCACAACACCAGTCCTGCATCTCAAGGTTCTAATAGATTTTTCTCTCCTCTATTTCTTCCTCATAATTTGTAGGAAAGAATACAGCTATGGATTTTGCTGACTGTACTCGTCACAAAAGCCTACCTATGATTTTGAACTTTTAAAACCAGCAGACGGAAGACCTCCCTCCCTCCCTCCTGCGATGCTGGCATTCCATATTTCCCCAGTTCATTTCCCAGTTGCTCCACTTCTGGTCCAGCTCTCTGCTAATGGCCTGGGAAAAACAGTGAAAGATGTCCCAAGTGCTTGGACCCTTGCACCCACGTAAGAGATCCAGAAAAAGCTCCTGGGTCCTGGCTTTGGCCTAGCCCACCCTGGCCACTGCAGCCGCTTGGGGAGTGAACCAGCAGCTGGAGGAACTCTATCTCTCCTTCTCTTTGTGTAACTCTGATTTTCAAATAAATAAATAAATGTTAATTTTTTAAAATAAATTCAATGAATCCATAGCAAGCTAATTTAAAAAAATACTTTATTTATTTGAAAGTCAGAATTACACAGAGCGAAGGAGTAATCTTCCATCCGCTGGTTCACTTCCCAGATGGCCATAATGGCCAGGGCTGGGCCAGGCAGAAGCCAGGAGTCAAGAAGTCTGGGACTCCTACATGGGTGGTAGAGGTCCGAGCACTTGGGTCATCTTTTGCTGCTTTCCCAGGTGCATTAGTAGGGAGATGGAGCAGAAGTAGAGCAGCTGTGTTTCAAACTGGCACCCATATGGGATGCCAACATTGTAGGTGTACCCACTACACCATAAGGCTGGCCACACGGCAGGCTAATTTTTAAGTCAATAATTCTGTCTGGCCTATGAATGATGCTATAAATATCCAAATGGCCCATGGTAGCAAAAAGGTCCCTCACCCCTGCTTTTTTTTTTTTAAGATTTATTTATTTATTTGAAAGTCAGTTACACAGACAGAGGAGAGGCAGAGAGAGAGAGAGAGGTCTTCTGTCAGATTCACCCCTGCTTTTACGAATGATTTAAGGTGGGATGGATATTTGGCACAGTCATTAAGTTGTCACCTGACCCCCACATCCTGTATCAGAGAGCCTGGTTTGAGTCCCTGTGGCTTCCTGCTAACAGATCCTCTGGGAGACAGCAGGTGATGTTCAAGTTCTTGGTTTTGGCCTGATCCAGCCTGAGCTATTGCAGACATTTGGAGAGTGAACCAGGCAGACACAAGATCTTTCTTTCTCTTACCTTTCAAATAAAGTAAAAATAAGCCCTCCTGAAACATGAGGCAAGGGATCTGCATTAATAAAACACTTTTCAGATAGTCATTAGGCAGAAGACAAGCAAGCAAGACCACACTTTCAGAAATACCACTCTACAGATATCGAGGTTTAGGAACCAAAAATATAAAACTTCAGGAAATTGAAGTTGAACCAAAAATTAATTTGTTGGTTAGTTAGCAAGAAATTCTGGTCCAGGCAAGATGGTATAGATGCCCCACTCCCATTTCATCCCTGCTGTAAACATAAATACAAACCCTACAAGGGGTAACAGCAACAAAAACCCCAAAAACAAAAATCTCTGATAAGTAGGAAGTGGAAGGCAAACTGAGGTAGGGATCCCAGGACAGAGGAAAAACATGTTGACAAGGTGTCTAACAAACTGAGAGCAACTCAAGCCTGGCATTTTCCAATTTCCAAGACTGTAATAAAAAGTAGCCCAGAGAAACTCATTCCTCTCCTGGATGAAGGGGAGTACTGCCAGAAACATCCAGGGAATCTTGCATCAACAGCAAGGATCAACTAACAATGAATCTGAACGTAGCAGCCAGACTGGTATTGTGTTACAGGGTAGTGGGATAATACTACTTTTCTACCCCAAATCTAGTCTGGCTGTTTCCAATCTGAGTAAAAACCCATTTACTTACAACATCTACGAGGCTCCCAAAAGGTAGTACCCACTACCACCAGCATGCACCTGCTACTTCTCTGACCCTATCTCCTATTCCATTCCAGGCTCATTCCATTCCACTGAACATCTGAGTCAGCTGAACCACAGGGCCTTTGACTTGCTATCCCCAAGGCAGACATTCTCACTTTGTCATCATTTCCTCAAGTCACTCCATAGAAACTTTCCCTTAACTTTTCCATTAAAATCCTAGCCCTTCCCCTTCCCCCCAATATATACATCTTTCCTTCCCTCCTCCTGGCTTTATTAATACAACTTTCATGAAAAAGTATTTTTAATTACCTATCTTATTATCTGTTTCCTACACTAAAACCATCTCCAGGACAGAAGTTTTGACTTGCTCACTTTCATGCTTTATTCACATTGAGAGCTTTGAACAATACCTGGCCAATAGCAGGTACTCGAACTTTTATTAAAAGAGAAGGCGAGATCGTTGTGGCACAGTAGGCAAAGCCGCAGCCTATGATGCTGGCATCCTTTGTGGGCACTGCTTGGAGTCCTGGCTGCTCCACTTCAGATCCAGTCCCTGCTAATTTGTCTGGGAAAGCAGCTGAAGAAGGCCCAAGTGCTTGGGCCCCTGCCACCCACACGGGAGACCCCGAGGAAGCTCCAGCTCCTGGCTTCAGAGTGGCCCAGTCCCAATCCTTGCTGGCTATTTGGGGAGAGAACCAGAGAACAGAAGTTCACTTGCCAGCCTCTTCTCACCCATTCTGTAACTCTGCCTTTCAAGTACATAAATCAGTCTTTAAAAGGGGTGAGTGGTATGTGGGAGACCTGCAAGAAGCTCTTGGCTTCACACTGGCTCAGCTCCGGCCGTTGCGGCCATTTGGGGAATGAACCAGCAGATGGAAGACCTTTCTCTTGTCTCTCCCTCTCACTATATGTAACTCTACCTCTCAAATAAATAAATAACATTCTAATAAATAAATAAATAAATAAATGGGCAAGTGGGTAGAGGGAAGCAGGAAGGGAGAAGGAAAGAAGGAATACAGGTTAGAAGTGTGATGCTAACTTCCCCCCCCCTTTTTTTTCAGGCAGAGTGGACAGTGAGAGAGAGACAGGTGACTTCACAAGCCAAGGATATAAATGAACATGCAGCTTCTACCTTGTTCACTGAACATGGAAACTCCAGGTAAGAGATCTTAGAACCCTAAGACTGCCATGCTGAAGAAGCCATGTATACAAACTTAAAACAAGGGTCCTAGCTGAGTCAAGTCATCCAGGCTGCCTAACAAAATACCCAACTTGTGGGCGAAAAAGTTGGAATTGCCTCTCTAGTCCCAAATGTTTCAGACCCTAGCCTCCAAATCTCCTCAGGTGAGGCACCACATACTAAAACACAGAAAAGCCATCTCATCTGTATCTCAACTTTTATCCATAGAATCTATGGGGGAAAAAAATTCAGTTTAAAGTGATTTGTTAACCTGCAATGAATAACAGAAATAGTTGTTATCCTATCAAATCAAGTATTTCCATCCTTTACCACCCAGCATTGTATGGTATATTCATCAGTATTAACTCCTCTAAAACGTTAGCACACATACACCAGGAGTCATGTTTGAGAATGTTTAGGGTAACAGTACTACAGAGCAATGGAACAGCTCTAATTAACACTCCCCACCCCGACTCAATTCAGAAGTCCAATCTGGCAAGAGCAGGAAAGCAGCCAGAATGTTACTAAGAAGGCAAGGGGTCCGATTTTTTTTTAATTCCCTATGATGAAAGCGTATCATTTAGAGTAAATGGCATAATCAACTTTGACTTAGTACTATGTTCTCCAAAGAATACTATATTTTAAAAGCAAAGCAAAAACTATACAAGTATAGTTGTGTGACACATTTTTATGTACTATATAAAAAATACTTCCTATGCACCCAAATAAAGTAGAGAAAATAGTAAGAAACTTCAGGTACTCACCAGGAAGCTCTGGGAATACATACAGCTGTTTTGCTGTTCTCTCACCACTTCTCTTGTATTTCTTACAGCCCTGACCACACTGTACTCTAATTACATAATTAAATGATGTTTCTTTCCCTTTCTTTGATCAATTGTGAACTCTGAGGGAAGGACAAGGTCTATTAATCTTTGCATACCTAGGGTATAGCCCAATGTTTGGAACTGTGAGGATACTGAATAAAGTTTGCGCCAAGAATCAAAATGCCTTGGAGATTATACTTCTCAAAGGCATATATATACATGTACTAGTGCACATAACCTATTGTGGTTAATAAAGTACTGAATTAGAAACTCTAGCTAAGGAGCCGGTGCTGTGGCTCACTTGGTTGGTCCTCTGCCTTGAAGTGCCAGCATCCCATTTGGGCGCCAGGTTCTGGTCCCAGTTGCTCCTCTTCCAGTCCAGCTTTCTGTTGCGGCCCGGGAAGGCAGTGGAGGATGGCCCAAGTGTTTGGGCCCCTGCACCCGCATGGAAGAAGGGGAGACTGGGGGGAGGCACCAGGCTCCTGGCTTCAGACCGGCGCAGCGCCGGCTGTGGTGGCCATTTGGGGGGTAAACCATTTGGGGGTGAACCAACAGAGGAGGACCTTTCTCTCTGTCTCACTAACTCTGTCAAATAAAAAATTAAAAAAAAAAAAAAAGGAAACTCTAGCTAAAATTTACCCTTGCCATAATTAAAAACTCAACATTTGCATATTGGTTCGTGTCCCAGTTGCTCTACTTTGGATCCAGTTCCCTGCTAATGGCCTGGGAAAAGAAGCTGAAGATGGCCCTGCCACCCATGTGGGAGACCTTGGGGCCAGCACTGTGGTGCAGCAGGTTAAAGCCCTGGCCTGAAGCACTGGCATCCCATATGGACGCCAGTTCATGTCCCGGCTGCTCTTCTTCCCATCCAGCGCTCTGCTATGGCCTGGGAAAGTAGTAGAAGATGGCCCAAGTCCTTGGGCCCCTGCATCTGCCTGGAAGACCTGGAAATGGCTCCTGGCTTCGGATGGGTGTAGCTCCAGCCGTTGCGGCCATCTGGGGAATGAACCAGCGGATGGAAGACCTCTCTCTCTGTCTCTACCTCTCTCTGTAGCTCTTTCAAATAAATAAAATAAATCTTTAAAAAAAAACTTATGGAAAAGACAAGGGAAAATTACCAAAATGTTAGTGTTTATTGGAAAACAGGATTACTAATGATTACTGCTTGGTTTCCTGCATTTTCAAATGTTTAAGTTTTTTTTGTAGAATTTAAAAAATTGTAATTAAAAAGAAAAATCCAAACACTCCAGTGTTTCATATCCTAACAATGAATCTGAGTCCCAGATTTCACTGTTACCATTTTATACCTCTCATCACAAAAAAGCAACTTTCAATTATAGACAAGTTATAGGTAATCAATAGTGCCATTGTTTCTACCATAATACACTTTCAGAAAGAAAAATTTTAAAAATTGCTAATCCAAAAGCAACAATTTTTTTAAAAAAAGATTTATTCATTTATTCAAAAATCAGCATTACACCAAGAGAGAGAAAGAGAAGAAATCTTCCATCCGCTGGTTCAATCCTCAAATGGCTGCAATGGCCAGGGCTGGGCCAGGCTACAGCCAGGAGCCAGGAGCTTCATCTGGGTCTCCCACATGGGTACAAGGGGCCCAAGCACTTGGGCAATTCTCCATTGCTTCTCCAGGCACATTAGCAGGGAGCTGGCTCAGAAGTGGAGCAACCGGGACTTGAACCAGTGCCCATTTGGGATGCCAGTGCTGTAAACGGTGGCTTAGCCCACTGGGCCACAACGCTAGCTGAAAGCAACAAATTTTATAGAAAAATTTTGGAATTCTTGAAAGCATGGATATTCTACTCTAAGAGTATTAAGTGCCTATTGTATGACTTTAACTATAGGAGATACACCAAATTAAAAAAAAATTAGTCCCTGCCACTAAGATCCTGTATTCAAAACAATATGATCGCACAGCATGTAAGACGGCACTTCAGAAGCTCATGTCCTATATCAAGCGCCTGAGTTTGAGTTCCAGATTCACTCCCAATTTCTGTTGTGCACCCTGGGAGGCAGTAGATAATTAATTGCTCAAGTGGTTGGATTCTTGTCATCCATGTGGAAGATTTAGATTGAATTCCTGGCTTTTGGGCACCTGGGAAATGAACCAGTGGATGGACGTGCATACTCTATTTGTCTCTCTGTGTCTCATTCTCGCTCTCTCTCAAATAAATAAAAAAATTTTTTTAAAAAATATGGTGCCTAATTGACTCTAAGGTCAAGCTCAACAAAGGTAATGATGGGAAGGTCAATGAGCCTATTAGATATAACTCTCTGAAGGGCTCACAGGGAACTGGTCCACAAAGCTCAACAGAGACCTCAGGAATGTGTGGCTGAACCAAACAGCCACATTTTGAAACCATCACTATGGTTCTGCTATTTCTTATACATATTATTTACTATTATAAATCAGTTAATGGAGTTGCAATATATTAGCAACATCTAAGACAAAAAATGTTAAGGATGCTGTGAAGAGGGACCATATCTGCTTCAAGGAATGAATGCAAAAGTGAAGGGTAATTAAGCAAAATGGAAAAGAGGGCTACTGTAGACATCTGATTTGTACGAACTTAGATCTGAGGAAAGAAAATGGAAAGAAAGAAAACGCAGACCTTTGTCAATGACCGAGAGCAGAGAGAGGACAGCACAGCATGAGGCAGTATCTCTGATTTAGTGAGCTAACACTGACTAGCAACTGAAGTCTGTAATTTACATCAGTTCACTGTTCTGGGTTTTGACAAATGTATAAAGACATGTGTTTACTATAACATATACCAAAAACAGAGATAGATTCAAAGAGCGAATGCTATCTGAGCATCTCACTATCTTTATCATGGCAATATAAATGCAATTCAACCTTTCCTCTGTTCCCACCTACTTTTACCTACTTTTTCCCCTATCTTCTCACTGGAGTAAAGAACACCTTCCATTCACTTGCTCTGACCAAAAAACATTTCTCTTTCACAACCTATACATCCAGTCCCTTCTAAACACAGGAATCTTCAGAACAGTCATGGAAAATGTGTACTATAAAAACACTATACATCCATTTCAAAATTTTTATACAAAAATAAACTTGCTCCCTTTTTCAACAAACTTTCTGACATACTCTTGTAAACAGAGAATCACTTCTCACAAACTCCACCACTACCACACATGACCCGGGCCACCATCTTCTCTAAAGTATTATGACAACCCTTGGACTTATTTTTCCACTTCTAACTACAGCAGTCAGTGGTCTTTTCAAACTAGGTCATGCCACTCCTCTGATCAAAGGAGGCACTGGCTTTCTGCTTTAGAATAGAGCCACTATTATCACCTGTCTCCCACCTCCCTCAGTTTCCACTGGCTTGCTTGCTGTGAATACTGCAGGCAGGCTCTGTTCCAGGGGCTTCTGCACCTGCCATTTCTTTTGCTCAAATGTCTCCCTAAACGTCCCCACAGCAGACTGTGTGTCTCTGCACACAATCCTACTGTCAGCTCTGCCTTCCCTGATGATCCCATGTAGTGCCGCAGCATCCCTTTATTCCCCGCTCCTTTGACTTCTCCATGTACTCACCGTCACCTGACACAATACACATTAAACATATTTACTGTCTTGACCTCAAACTAGAAAACAGGCGTAGGGATTTCTATCTCTTTTGTTCTCTGCAGCAACTACAAAGTGCTGGCCTTCAACAATAAGCACTCAGCAATTATTTGTTGAATGACTGAACAAAACTGAAGAGTAATAGGTCCTAACGGTGACATAATAGAATTCTTAGGAAATTAAAACCATAATGTAGCAGCTTCAGTCCAAACAGACAAAGCCTCAATTGTCAACAAGTCGGAATGGATTCTGGAATCATGAAATGTTCCTTTACTCTCTCAAGCCTTTAGAAGTTCCTCTCTCAGAAAAGTGTGCGTGGTCTCAGAGCCTGAGCTTCTGCCCTTAGGGATTCCCTAATCTATCTTTTAGTCCTTATCATAGCCCCTAAATACACCAAAAGAAAGAGATTTAGGCTGTTACCATAAAGACAAAGTCTCATTTAGCTGGAAGTACATAAAGGTAAATATTCATGCTGCAAAATGTGAAACGCTTTTATCATATTCATAACAAAAGTGCTGTCAAGATTAAATGGTTAAGAAATATTGCAGTGGAGGGGGTCGCCTGTCAACTATAAAGCTTGTTACAAACAGTGAACCTTCTCTAATCAAGCAACTTTATACTTCAGTGCAAATAAAAACACTCCTAAAACCTGGAGTCTTTGTTTTCTTTTTTTTTTTTTTGGACAGGCAGAGTGGACAGTGAGAGTGAGAGTGAGAGTGAGAGAGAGAGAGAGAGAGAAAGGTCTTCCTTTTCCGTTGGTTCACCCTCCAATGGCCGCCACGGCCGGCGCACTGCAGCTGGCGCATCGCGCTGATCCGAAGCCAGGAGCCAGGTGCTTTTCCTGGTCTCCCATGCGGGTGCAGGGCCCAAACACTTGGGCCATCCTCCACTGCACTCCCTGGCCATAGCAGAAGAGCTGGCCAGGAAGAAGGGCAATCGGGACAGAATCCGGTGCCCCGACCGGGACTAGAACCCGGTGTGCCGGCACTGCAAGGCGGAGGATTAGCCTATTGAGCCATGGCGCTGGCTTAAAACCTGGAGTCTTACCCCTAAAGGTATCTGGTCTACACAGGGGCACCTCCCCCAATGTCAGAGGAAGAGCCCCTTATCTCCAGTTATACTATATTGCAATATTCAGACAATCACATTCAGACAAAGCCTCTTACATAAAATAGGCAGAATGAGAATTCCCTGCTCACTAATACAAAAAACTCTGACGTTCATATAAGTATAGGAAAGAAAGAGAGTTAAAGAAAAATGTGGATGAACCAAAATTTCAAATTTACAGATCAATTAGTGCAATTGTGTTTGGTAGTAGCAGACTCAATCACTATTGTCTATTTCATGTCGGTCCTCAGGATTTAAAATCCCAAAAGGATAGAAACGGATGAATATATTACAAGTTAGTAGTGTTAGTTAACTGTCACTTATTACAACATGACAGGTCTGGTACTTGACAAACAAAACTAAGGTTTGTAACAACCCAACAAATTAAACAGTTATTCCAAGCTATTAGTTATCAGAGACTGAGTAATCTGGACAAGGTCATAGTCCGCAATTTAAATTGCATCTCAATAAAGCTGCTTGTTTGTTTTTAAGCTTTCGAACTTTCCCACTGAATCACACTGCTTTTCTTGGTCAAAACTAGAATCTACATGACAGACATACAAAGCATACTGGGTTGTGGACAATAGCAAGGAGTATTACCTATGAAATATTTTAGCATATAAATTAAAGGAAAAGAGCTTAAATATGAAAATAATCCATTTCCCCAATTCCATGAGATTCAGGTCTTGGATCTTTTTCACAGTGCCTCCTCCCAAAAACATTTAAGTGTCCTAAAACGATATATAAAGAAGAACTTACATTATCTTGTTCCTTCGGTTAAGTAGTTAAAAAAAAAAAAAAACGTGAAAACATCTCTGGCTGTACCACCCAAATGAATTTGCCCATCAGTAAAAAATTCTTCCTTCAAAAATTGGTCATGGTCACAGTCAGCCACCCTGTACACAGCATGCAACTGGAATGTGATGCTGATAAAGGACAGCAGTGCAGCCTCGGGAAGCCCAAAGGGCCTTTACAACTGCCACTCTGCAGACTCACCACTAGGCACATGCAGAGGTCACGGGAGCCACTAACAACCATTCTTAACAAGACGTCTTTTCCAGATCATAACCACTTTCCCTCTAGGAGTTCAGAAGTCATTTCTCCCCATCTCAGTTGCTAAGGGTAAGTAGGCCAATCACAGCTCAAGGTAGCCAGGATTTCTGAAAAGGAAATGACTTTGGTGTTCTCTTCAACTTCAAGTATGAATCAGGGAAAAACAATACAAAATTAGCTGGAAAATCTATGCTCATCATCTTCAAAACATCAAATAAGAAAGTTTCAAGAAATAAAATGCTGGGGCCCAGCGCTGTGGCGTAGTGGGAAAAGCTGGCACAGGCAGTGGCGCCACCACATGGGGCACCGGTTCGAGTCCCAGCTGCTGCAGCTCTCTGCTTTGGCCTGGGAAAGCTAAAGAAGATGGCCCAAGTCCTCAGGCCCCTGTAATTGCCTGGGGGAACCGGAAGAAGCTCCTGGCTCCTGGCTCCGATTTGGAGCAGCTTCAGTCATTGCGGCCAACTGGGGAGTGAACCAGTGGATGGAAGACTCCTCTCTCTCTCTCTCTCTGCCTCTCCTTCTCTCTCTGTAACTCTTCCAAATAAATTAATAAATTAAAAAATGCTGATGAATAAACAGCATTATCTGTAAATTCTCCACTATTATAAATCATTTCCCACATCAGTTACCAGTGGAAGTACATAATAAGAAAGCACACATAGACTTTAAAACAGAACACTGCATTACTGAAGACACCTAAATCTTGCTTCCTTAATTCTTAACATGGCCTACAAGAGACCTGTCTGATCTTCCCCCTGCCTCTATCATCATCATCTCTTGGAAACATTCCCAAAGCCACTCCTTGTTCTTGTATGCTCTAGCCACAATGGCAGAGACCAAAGGTGAGTTCTTCAGCAGGCTCTCTCACAAGACTCTGTGTTTGCTATACTCATCATCATTACAATTTTAGTCATTTGATTCAAGCAATTTTTTTAACATCTATTATGTTTCAAGGTATCTTTGTTACAGTGGTAAAAAAAGGCAAAGCTCCTAAAAAAGAAATTTACATTCCAGAGGTGGATGGGAAATTAAAAAGCCAAAAATGTGTGTGAATGCATGCACATGCATTAAAAATATCACTTACAGGGAATGGTGTCTGAGACACTCCTATGGATGCCCACATCTCCTACAGAAATATCAGAATTCAAGTCTAGGCTCCTGCTAATGTACACCCCAGGAAGCAGCAAGAGATGGCTCAAGTCCTTAGGTCCCTGCCTCCCACGTATGAGATCTGGATAGCTCCTGGCTCACAATTTTAATCTGGTCCAGCTTGTATGTGCTCTCTCATTCAAGTAAAATGAAAATAAAAGTGGCAGGGGGAGATTTTTACAAAATATTACTTATGAAATGTGTTGTAGGGTCCGGCACTGTGGCATAACAAGGAAAGCTGCCACCTGCAGTGCCAGCATCCCACATGGGAGCCAGTTCGTGTCCTGGCTGCTCCTCTTCCGATCCAGCTCTCTGCTATGGCCTGGGAAAGCAGCAGCAGATGGCCCAAGTCCTTGGGCCCCTGTACCCACAAGGAAGACCTAGAAGAAGCTCCTGGCTTCAGATCGTCCCAGGAATAGTCACTGTGGCCATTTGGGGAGTTAACCAGTAGACAGAAGACTTCTCTCTTTCTGCTTCTCTGTAACTCTGCCTTTCAAATTAATAAATAAATCTTTAAACAAGAAAAGTGTTATAAAGAAAAGCTGTTCTTTTATAGCTGGTGCTTAATAATATCTCTTTATAAAAAGTGGCAGGTACCTGAACAGCATGAATAAATGAACCAAGATGACAGGAAGTCAGGGGAAAAGCTTCCCAGGCAGGAATATGCTTAGCTAGCCACATTACAAGTAAGAAGATGAGCAAGACTGGGAGCACTATGTGCCAAGGAAAAAGTGGTAAGATGGTATCAAAGAGGTAAACAGAAGCAAACAGAACCTGCACCTGAAGGAGCTCATAAGCCTACAATGAGTTTGAATTTTAGACTAAGTTCAACAACAAACCTCTGGAGAAATCAGAGCAGGGCATTTACATTTCGAAGGGGTTTTGACTGCTGTATGGAGAATACACTTTAGATGATCAACAAACAGAAGCAGGGAGACAAACAGGCTTCTGAGGCTGTCAAGGCAAAAGATGACAGCAGCTTGGATGAGGGTGCTAACCACAGTCAAGATGAGGAGGGCTGTTTGTATTAAGAATGTATAGGGGGGCCAGCGCTGTGGCATAGCAGGTAAAGTAGCTACCTGCAGTTCTGGCATCCCATATGGGCATCAGTTCGAGTCTGGGCTGATCCACTTCTGATCCAGCTCTCTGCTACGGCCTGGGAAAGCAGTGGAGGATGGCCCAAGTCCTTGGGCTCCTGAACCCATGTGGGAGATCCGGAGGAAGCTCCTGGCTCCTGGCTTTGGATCGGCACAGATCTGGCTGATGCGGCCAATGGGAGAGTGAACCAGTGGATGGAACACCTCTCTCTCTGCCTCTCCTTCTCTGTGTAACTCTTTCAAAATAAGTAAATAAATCTTAAAAAAAATTTTTTTTAATTTTAAAAAAGAATGCAATAGGAAGGTAGAGTCAGCAAGGTTTGCCAATAGGAAGAATATAAGTAGAAAAAGAAAAAAAAATCCTTCATTTTGTCTCTCCCTATGACTGCCTAAAGCAGGGGCCATGTGTCCTAGAACAGAGTTGCAGTACAATACGTTCTAGCTGAACTGATAAACGGAACACCTTAAAGATAAAAATTCCCAAATTTAAAAAACAGATATCCATGGAACTTGCAAACTCTATTCCACATAACAACCTTTCTGAAAATCAAAATCATGTATATAAAATTTGCTCATTTCAGAAAATGTATCAGTCTCTGGGCAACAGTGCTTTGTTATGAAGTCCAAGACTGGCTATACCATCTGACAGGATTACTTAAACTGACAGACATACCTCACCAACTAGTCCTCTGCTATCAGGAATCCATTAAATCAGTCATATTAAAAAAAGTAGACTTTAAAAAAAATCTATATATACATATTTTATTTGAAAGACAGGGTGAGAGAGAGGTATCTTTCATCTGCTGGTTGACTTTCCAAATGCCTATAAAAGCTGGGGTTGAGCCAGGCTTAAGCCAGGAAGCTAGAACTCCATCTGGGTCTCACACATGGGTGGCAGGGACTCAAGTATTTGGGGGTATCATCTACTACCTCCTAGGAACTTTAGGATAAAGCTGGAATAGACGCAGAGGCAGGACTTGATCCCAGGCATTCCTACAGGGGATGCAGGTGTCCCAAGCAGAAACTTAACCTGCTGTACCACTCCTGCACAGCAAAGTATTCTTTGATAGTGCCAACATTAGAATTATTGAGGGAGCCTTTTAGTTTCTTTTACCAGTTTGTTATTTTTAGATAACATTCTAATTTACATCATAGCCAAGTTTTAATGGCTCTGCTAAAAGAGAGAGAGAGAAAGTTCAAAAAAATTAAGTAGAAAGACCATGGTCAGGTAGAAAATAGGCAAGGGCTCTCAACAATAATCAAATGAAAAGATGTCTAACTTCACTCATATAAAGTAATAGGGAAGTTTTTAAACTATGAATGCTACAGAATTTAACTGGAGGTAGGTCCTGGAATTTTTCTTCAATGCTTTCAGGCTGATTCTAACTTGCAACCCAAGTTGATATCTACCAACTCATCGTGATACAGATTACAGTAAATTTAAATAAAAATCTTTTATTTAACCTGAGCCCTCACAGTGGTAACACAAGTAGGCATTTTGGATCACAGATAAAAGAACTTGGCTTGGAATTGTAAAAGGCTTTTTCACACATAGTCAATCAGATCACACCAGGACAGAACAGAATTTAAATACAATCTTTCTCTCTCATCTCTCTCTCTCTCACACACACACACACACACACACACACACACACACACCCTGGTTAACTCCACCTACATTCTTTCCTATGGCTTGCACTTTGGAACTGTAATGCTAACAAAGCAGCAAACCTAGACAGTCCATTTAAGATGTCTTCTTCCTGTAATGCTGTTTTAGCACTCTACAGAACAGCAACTGCTACCAAATACATCTCCCAATTAATCTTTGCCTAGAGGGGTCAGAACTGTACCCTAGCAGGTAAAGCAGCCCCCTGCAGCACCAGCATCCCATATGCATGCCGGCTGGAGTCCTGGCTGCTCCACTTCTGGCCCAGCTCCCTGCTACTGTGCTTGGGTAAGCAGCTGAGGATGGCCCAAGTCCTTGGGCCCCTGCACCCATGTGGGAGACTCAGATGAAGCTCCTGGTTCCTGGCTTTGCCTGGCCTAGCCCTGGCTGTTGCAGTCATTTGGAGAATGAACCAGTGGCTAGAAGACCTCACTCCCTGCCCCCCTGCCAACTCTTGACTTCCAAATAAATAAATAAATCTTTACCTAGAAAATACAAGAGTACCACAGTTCTATCCTTCTTTTTCCCCCTCCCTCATCATTCATCAACAGCTAACCCTGAACATCTATAGATGCATCAAACCATTTACAGGAGTACAGAGGAATGAAATTTCCAGTCTTCAGTTGCAAAATAAATTTCTTTAAGACATTCTTTTGAACAGAAGAGTAAAGCTTTAATGAACACACAAGCCTTCTCATTTTCCTAACACGTCAAGGTGGCTGCCACTGTTTTTTATTCAATCACACTCTAGATTCTCTATCCTGCTTTTAAAGAACAAGCTATTCTACATATCAGTATAGACATTCAAACTGCCACCCAATTTTTAAATATCATAGATACGGCAAAACCCTTTCCTACAGTCAAGGCTATATTATAAAATAAAAGAGAAATTTAACCTAGGTTTTACACTGATTTCTACTCTCCACCATATATTAAGTGGTTCTTCAAAACTGATAGGCAGATGGGAATACAAGTAAAATAGGAGTAGCATTTTAAGGCATAGTATTAGGCTGAAATAATTCCTGGAAATCTGAAATTAGAACACAGGAGACTTTCATTGTAGATTTATATTTAAAATTCAACTGATCAATTAAGTATTTCCCTCAATAAAATTACTTAATTACTGCTTGTCCTATTTTAATCATGCAAAAGCATCCATCACTCTGCAAAACTGACTAGTATGCCCCATGCATTAAATAAACCTGAGTACCTAAAATGAACCTATCAGACAAAATAATTACAATGAAAATCCGTTATAAGATCATCTTCTGAGCCACTGCAATGTGAATGGTATTCTGCTGAACACTAAACAGTAATCAAAAGACAGTCTCCACATCGTCAAGCAGCTTATAAATTTGAGGATATAAGATTGAGAGCAAGACAGCAATAAAACACAAAATAAAGGCTAAATCAAGCAGTAAAAAGCTAAATTTTGAAATCTCAGACACAACAGTAATAAACAAAAATGCTAGTAAGTCAAATAAATAAGCAAAGTACAGGGAGAAGGAACAAAAACTTTTGTAGAGTTCAGGGGTGAGGGGGCAGAAAGGGGAGTATGCCATCTTCTGATGCCATCTTCTGGTTGACGCCCCTTTACAGATCTGTGTCTGCACAATTATCCATCTTTCTGAATGTCAAATATCAGTTGTACTAAATTTCCATTCTTTTGTCCCCTCTATAACATCATCAACTCCATTGCTTCGCATCTAATAGACATAGAAATATTTAAATTTTAAAACAAAATGGGTATTGGGCCAGCAAAGAACCTTTTAGACATAGATTCTAAAACATATATGGATGAAAGGTACTGTACAGAATTGACTTCGGTGGACCGACACTGTGGTGTAGCTAGTTAAACCTCTGCTTGTGGCATCCACATTCCACATGGGCACCCACCCACTCGAGTTCTGGCCACTCCACTTCCCATCCAGCTCCCTGCTAATGTGCCTGGGAAAGGAGTGGTAAATGGTCTAAGTGCTTGGGCCCCTGCAACCATGGGGGAGACCTGGAAGAAGCTCCTGTCTCCTAGCTTTGGACCAGCCCAGCTCCAGCCACTTAGGGAGTGAGCCAGAGGATGTAACTCTCTGTAACTCTGCCTCTCAAATAAATAAATAAATAAATAAATCTTTTTAAAAAATTATTTTAGTGCAATTTAGGATGGCAAGGGTGGTCTAAAAAAATCAGACTAGCTATGAGTTAATGCCTGTTTTAGTTGGATCATGCACAAATGCACGCACTATTGTCTCCACTGTAAGTTTAAGCTTTCTAAAGTAAGACACAAACGGGAATTAAGGGAGACTAACAAACACAAGCTCATGAAGAATCTCTCAATTTTATCCAGAGTTAACAGGAAATACAATAAGGACTGACAGGTTTGATGAAGGCATTCAAGAGGATTTAAGCAGACACTAAAGGTAAAAAGAGGCTTTGTTTTTGTTTTTTCAGACAGACAGAGAGGTCTTTCATCTGCTGGTTCACTCCCCAGATGGCCGCAATGGCTGTTGCTAAGCCTATCTGACGCCAGGGGAGCTTCTTCCGGGTCTCCCATGTGGGTGCAGGGGCCCAAGCACCTGGGCCATCCATCTTCCACTGCTTTTCCTGGCCACCAGCAGTGAGTTGGATCAGAAGTGAGCAGCCAGGACTCGAACCAGCACACATGCTTAATTTACTACATCACACTGTCGGCCCCATAATCATTCTTCTTAATAGTACACAGAAAGGAACCAAGCTTCTACCTTTTATCCCTAAAAAACAAAAATAGCAAATCAAAAAACAAACAAACAAAAAAACAATCTTTTCCTAGAAATGCTGAGGAAGAAATTGACCCACAAGAAGTGGAACTCCGGCACTATCAGCACTCACATTTCATTTATTTCATCAATAACGAGTATAACAGAAACGTTAAGATTGGCTGTCCAAAGGCCTCCTCATTTCTTCCACACACTTCCCACCTTTCCTGGTTCCCACTTCTCCCCTTGGTTCTCTGTTCCCACAAAGTTCCACAAACACTCAGGAGGAATCAAAAGCAAAATATAATTTAAGAGCCATCATTAACCAAATTATTCTGAAACATGGTACTTCTTGGTATACATCTCAAACACTAAAGCAGGGGCTGATGCTGTGGCGCAGCAGGTTAAGGCCCTGGCCTGCAGCACCAGCATCCCATGTGGGCACCGGTTCGAGCCGTAGCTGCTCCACTTCTGCTCCAGCTCTCTGCTAATGGCCTGGGAAAGCAGTACAAAATAGCCCAAGCACTTGGGCACCTGCACCCACATGGGAGACTCGGAAGAAGCTCTTGGCTCTGGATTGGCACAGCTCCAGCTGCTGCGGCCATTTGGGGAGTGAATAAGTGGATGGAATGCCCCTCTCTTTCTGTTTCCACCTCTCTCTATAACTCTTTCAAATAATAAAATAAATCTTTTTTTTTTTTTTAAACTAAAGCAAAATGTTCATGGTTACTTTTATTTTCTGGGTTGGGAGCTGAGTCCCAAAAATAGCTCCTAGGCCATTGAAAAACCAAAAATAACAATTCTTCAATTATTTCCAGATTAAAACATTCCTCCTGACTACTTCCCATAGCTTAATTTTAATTCTGTCCTTTGGCTCTCCTCCTTTCTACTGTATTCATTTATTCTCAACCCACCTCCAACCTCTCTAAAGACTGATAGTCAGAATACTTCATGCTTAAGTGTTTTCTTAACTATTTCCAGATCTGCCAACCAGATCTGATCTCCCTTTTCTAACCACAGCAGCTTAGTACAAACACCTTTTGGAGCACTCACCTATTCCTTCCTGTATTTATCACATACAATCACTTACACTCAGCATCTTTAGTTAAACTGTATAACATTATTCTCAGAGCCATACATAAAGCCTATATTGCAGGTACTCACTGTTTATTAGTGAATTCCCTCCTTAATTCAAATAATTGTCAGAAACATTTTCAATGTGCACTTCAAAAATGTGACAATGCAGCTTCCATCTTCCTATTTTGAAACCTGTTTCACAAGAATGACTCATCATTCAGTGGAAACCTGCAGATGAAGAGCTGTCTAATGCCTGCTATATATAAGCAGCTCCCAGCCCTCTTTGCTGCACTCAAAAGTGAACAGAAGCAAAATGCAACTAAAGCTAGACGAGTGATCTGCCTCAGGTCAGTCAACCCAGTCAAGAATAGAAGTCAGGAGAACACTGCTCTCACATATGCAAAGTGAAAGGTACAGGTTCACAAATGAATAGCAGACCTAGTTAGCTGAATATATATGTGGCTAAAGTTAAAGTACTTTAAAAGTATACTAGGATGAGGCAACATTCCAAAGATGACACCAGACAGCAAACACCTGGAGTCAAAAGCCCAGCATAGTAAACCATCTGCACAGGTACAACTCATAATGTTAGAAGTCATCATGAAGCCAAAGATACATGGTACAAGTAAAATGTTCCTCTAACCAGATTGTCATTCAACTGTTTTAGGCGCTTAAGAATCAACCATAAAGCCATCAGATGCAAAGTATTACCATTAACAAATTCTAATTTGCAGGGTTGACACTGTGGTGCACTGAGTTAGGTAGGCCACAGCCTGTAATGCAAGCATCTCATATAAGAGTGCCAATTCAGGTCCCAGCTGCTCTGCTTCTGATTCAGCTCCCTGCTCATGCACTTGAGAAAGCAGCAACAGCAACAGATGGCATATGTACCTGGGTCCCTGGCACCCATGTGGGAGACCCCAACGGAGTTCCTGACTCCTGGCTTTGGCCCATGTGGCCATTTGGGGAGTGAAGCAGCAGATGGAAGATCTCTTTCTCTTTCTTTCTCTCCACCCCCCTTCGCCCTTTTAAATAAATAAACTAAACCTTTTAAACTATGAAGTCTTAAGTTTTGATGGAGAAATTGGTGCCAATTCACTAAAACATCACACTGAGAAAAGAAAAAGCCTGTGTTTACTGTGCTATCTCCCAAACCTAGAGCAATACCTAGGACATCACGGAAAATCAAATTCTAAATACCAGTTTGTTTTTTTTTTTAAGTAGTTCTTTATCAAAGTGATTATGTCCTCAGTATCCACGGGTTCCAAATGCATAGACTGAACCAATATTAGATAGATATTATTCAAGGCACTCTGGCGTAGTGGGTAAAGCCGATGCCTGTAGTGCCAGCATCCCATATGGGCACCAGTTCGAGTTCCAGCTGTTCCTCTTCCAATCCAGCGCTCTGCTATGGCCTGGGAAAGCAGTAGAAGAGGGTCCAAGTCCTTGGGCCCCTGCACCCAAGTGGGAGACCCAGAAAAACCTCCTGGCTCTTGGCTTTGGATCGGCGCAGCTTCAGCCATTGCGGCCATTTGGGGAGTGAACCAGTGGATGGAAGACTTTTTCTCTGTCTGCCTTTTAAATAAATAAATAAATCTTTATATTAAAAAAAACACTATGTATAAAACATGTACAGAATTTTTTCCTTATTATTAACTAAACAATGTAACAACTTTTTACATAGCGTTTCACTGTATTAGGTTTTATAAGTAATCTACACATGATTCAAAGCATATGAGAGGATATGCACAGATGACAAACACTACGCCACTTTATAACAAGGCTCTGAGCATCCTCAGGTTTTGGCATCCCAGGGAATCCTGAAACCAATTCCTTACAGATAATGAAGGATGGCTACACTGATACCAGGCAACTCACAGAATGATTTAACGTTAAAATCTTCCAGTTTTTAAAAAGACATTTAAAAGAAAAGGAAATAACATGTTTTACTTGACCTTTTTTATTTTTAATTGTGGTAAAATCCTTGGACTAAAAACTTAACAACTTTTATTTACTTATTTATTTGAAGTAGTTAGAGAGGTAAGAGACAGAGAGAAGTCTTCCATCCGCTGGTTCACAACACAAATGGCCAAAGCAGGGCCAATCTGAAGGCAGGAGCCAGGAGCTTCTTCCAGATCTCTCAAGTGGGTGCATGGGCCCAAGCACTTGGGTCATCCTCTGCTGCTTTCCTAGGCCATAACAGAGAGCTGGATCGAAAGTGGAGCAGCCAGGATTCGAACCAGTACCCATATGGGATGCCGGCAGTGCAGGCAGTGGCTTTATCCGCTATGCCACAGTGCTGACTCCTCAACTTTTTAAAAGTATATAGTTCAATGGTATTAAGTACATTCCTAGTACTGTGCAAACATCTCCATCATCCATCTCCAGAACTCTTTTCATCTTGCAGAACTGAAATTCTGTACCCATTAAACAGAAACTCTCCATTCCTCCCACTCCCTAGCCCCTGACAACCACTACTCTTAATTTTTGTTCCTATCAATCTGACTATTCCAGGTACCTCATGTAAATATTACTGGCATAATGTCTTCAAGGTTCACCCATGTTGCAGCATGCATCCAAATTTCCTCCACTAAATAACATTCCACTGCACAGAGTAGTACTCTACTTACTAGGGATACTTTCCAAGACCCCTAGCTGATACCTTACAGTGCAAATAGTACAGAACCTAATAGGCATGAACATATACTGTGCTTCTGGGTATTCACACAGAATGTGTGTATTCACACAGAAGCTATGATGAAGTTTAGTTTTTAGGGGCAAGCAGCAGGTGATGGCTCAAGCAGTTAGGTCTCTGATCCACATGGGAAACCCAGACTGAGTTCCTGGTTTCTGTTTGGCCCAACCTCAGTTGTACACATCTGTGGAGTCAATCAGCAAATGGGAGATCTCTGTCCTTGCCTTTCAAATAAAGATTATTTCTTATAAGTTTAATTTATAAATTAGACACAATAAAATATCAGCAATAATAAAAGGCTATTAAAATATCATAAAGTTATCTGAAAGTGGTCTCTCCTTAAATCTCACTCTGTACTGTGCTCACGCTTCTTGTGACATGAGAAGATACAGTGCCCAGGTGAGGCGATTAAGGGGAATGAAGTGGGCATGGGCATTGTGACACAGCATAAGCCAACTACTGACCTTCAGGCAGTACATCAGCAGGAGGATTATCTAACTACTGGCTAAAAACAAAAAACAAAAAAACCAAAAGACAAATCTCAGATAAGGGAAGACCACTGCATATGTCACATTTTATTTTTCCTTCTGCTGAAGGACACTTTAGCTAATTCCACCGGCTTAAATATATGTCCTGAATATGTACATGAATAAATCAATCTATTAGGGAAAAAGTAGACTGTGGTCATATTTGAACTCTGCATCCTGAGAGGGAGGGACAGGAAAAGGTACAACAGGTACTGTTTCTTTGCCTTCCCGGCTTCATCCTGGCTCAGCCCAGGGCATTGCAGTCATTTGAAGAATGAAACCAGTGGATGGAAGGTATTGCGCGCGCGCGCGCGCTCTCTCTCTCTCTAACCATCTTTCTCTATCTCTGTAACTCTTTCAAATATACTAAGTCTTTTAACAATATCTATATATACTCTCTCAAAAAATTTTTCGAAAGACTGATTTTTGGGGCCAGCATTGTGGCACAGCTGGTGCCTGAGGTATCGGCATCCCATATGGGCACCAATTCAAGTCCCATCTGCTCCACTTCCCACCCAGCTCTCTGCTGTGGCCTGGGAAAGCATTGGAAGATGCCCAAGTGCTTGGGCCCCTGCACCCACATGGGAGACCTGGAAAAAAAGCTCCTGGCTCCTGGCCCAGTTCTGGCCATTGGAGCTATTTAGGGAATGAACCATTGGATGGAAGACCTCTCTCTCTCTCTCTCTTAAATAAACAAACAAATAAATCTTATTTCTTTGAGAGACATTGATTAATTTTATTAACAGATCCTCCATCTGCTGGTTCACTACCCATACGGCTGCAACAGCCAGAGCTGGATCAAGCAGAAGAAACCACTAGTCTACAACTCCATTATGGTCTTCCACATGCATGGCCCAAGAACTTTAGGCCATCTTCTGCTGCCTTTCCATGAACATTAGCAGGAAGCTGAACTGGAAGCGGAGCAGTTGGGACTCCAATTGGCACTCCAAAATGGGACTCCAGCATCAAAACTGTGCTACAAATTATACTCATGTTTTCACAACTCAATTAAAATTTGAAGGCAAAATTCCTCACAGTTCCACCTCCTCCTGAAAATATAATGATGCTGATACAGTTAATAAAATATTAAGTAAATGGATCAATTACACATATACCATATTAAATTTAAGAATGTACAGATAAACTGTGTTTATGTAGTTGGACTTAAAAGGACACTGCACAAAGAAAAATGAAGACAAAGGTTTAAATTGATGGCAGGCTAGATAAGGCTGCCAAGCTTAGAAACTGCTATAACAAAGGTGTTGTTATTTAGAATGCGGATGGTGACAGGACTACTAGACTAAGGAATACCAAGTCACAGATACTTATGTCACAGAGGGATTCAGAAACGCAAAGAGAATCCTTAGATCTAAAACTGGTTAAACTACTTACATTTAAGACAGCAACAAAAGATATGACATTCATTCAATGAGAATGGCTCTGGGTTAAGCTGCTGCTTGGGAAGCCCGCATCTCACATCAGAATGCCTGGAATTGGGTCTTGCCTCCCTTTCTTTATTTTTAAAGATTTATTCACTTATTTTTTAAGTCAAAGTTATACAGAGAAATGGAGAGATTAGGGAGGGAAGGGGAGAAAGAGAGAGGGAGACTCTTCCATCCAACAGTTCACTCTCGCATATGGCTTCAACAGCCAGCATTGGGCCAGGATGAAGCCAGGGGCTTCTTCCCAGATCTCCCATGTGGGTGGCAGGGGCCCAAACAATTGGGCCACCCCCTGCTGCTTTTCCCAGGCCATTAACAGGCAGCTGGATCAGAGGTGAAGCAGCTTAGACATGAACCAGCACCCATAAAGGATACCAGCATTGCAGGCAGTAGTTTTACCCACTATGCTACAATACTGCCACCCTGACCCCCACCACCCCAACCCCCACCTTTCTAACTTCCTAATAAACCTGGGAGGCAGCAGATGGTGGCCCATGTCCTGGGGTTCCTGCTACCATGTAGGAGACCCAGATGGAGTTTCTAGCTCCTGGCTTTGGCCACCTACTCCTAGCTGTTTGGGGCATTCAAAGGGTACACCAAACAGTGAATAGATGATCTCTCAGTCTCTCCCTCTCTGTCACTCTGCCTTTCAAATAAATCTTTTATTTAAGATGTTCAATAAAAATCATATGCCTGTCAACTGTCAGGATATAGACAGTGACTTGTAAATATTTGAGCAGATAAATTATCAGGACAGTTTTTTTTTTTTTTTTAAGATGCATTTATTTATTTTAGGGGCCTGCGCTGTGGCGCAGCAGATAAAGCCACCGCCTGCAGTGCCGGCATCCCATACGGGCGCTGGTTTGAGTCCTGGCTGCTCTACTTCTGATCCATCTCTCTGTGATAGCCTGAGAAAGCAGTAGAGGATGGCCCAAGTGCCTGAGCCCCTGTACCCACATGAGAGACCCAGAAGAAGCTCCTGGCTCCTGGCTTTGTATCGGCGTAGCTCCAGCCAATTGGAGAGTGAACCAGCGGATGGAAGACCTCTCTCTCTTTCTCTCTCTTTGCCTCTCCTCTGTGTAACTCTGCCTTTCAAATAAATAAATAAATATTTTTTGAAAAATAAGATTTATTATTTATCTGCTGGTTCACCCCCAAGATGGCTGCACCGGCCAGAGCTGAAGCCAGGAACCAATAAATCTATTGGGAAGATGGAAGGAAGCATACATACATACAGTTATATGTAATTCTGAGTTGCTTATCAAAATGATTTCCTATTATTCTTGACTTTTAAAGCAGAAAAGAGAACCAATACAAGATGTAAATTGTCTTTGCTGTTTTCCAGCAATAAAAAGATCTAATGATACATACTACACTCATAAAAGCAATTTTTAAAAAAATTTATTTGAAAGGAAGATACAGAGAGACAGAGGGGAAGACAGACACAGAGAGAGTGAGCAAGCGCGAGCATGACCTTCCATCTACTAGTCCACTCCCCAGATGGCCCAGCAACAGCCAGACGTGGGCTGATGGGGAGTCAGGAGCTTCTTCCAGCTCTCCCACATGGGTACAGGAGCCTAACTACTTGGGCTGTCTTCTACTGCCTTCTCAGCTGCATTAGCAGGGAGCTGGATCAGAGGATTCTTATCTCAGTTTCAAAGAATTATTAAAAAATTTTTCAAAGAATTATAACAATATAAAAATTATAAAACAGAAATATAAAAATACTTTGTAAAATGTATGGGAGCAGGCATTTGGCCTAGCAGTTAAGACAGTGCTTGGGACATACCTACCCCATATCAGAGAGCCTGTGTTCAAGGCCCAGCTCCACTCCTGTTAATACACACCCTGGGAGGCAGCAGTGATGGCAAGTACTTGAGTCCCTGTCATCCACATGGCAGACATGGATGGAGTTCTCGGCTCCAGTTTGGCCCAGTCTGGGTTGTTACAGGCATTTGGAGAGCGAATAAGGTAATGGGAAGAGCTCACTAGCTCCGTTTCTCAAATAAAAAAATAAAAAGTTTAAAATATGGAATGGTCAACTTCATTAATAATTTATAAATGTAAATTCATTAAAATACTTTTCACCTATCCGTCTAGCAAACATTTTCCTTAAAAAAAAAAAAAAGATTTAGTAACAACACATAAGCTCTGTACACACTAATAGCAAATATACAAATTCATCAAGCGGTTGGCACTGTGCCATAGATCCAGCTCTATGCTATGGCCTGGGAAAGTAGCAGAAGGTGACCCAAGTGCTTGGGCCCCTGAACCTATGTGGGAAAGACAGCTTTCTCTCTGCCTCTCTCTAACTCTGCCTTTCAAATAACAAATAATTAAATCTTTATAGTAATCAATATCACTTTATCTTGCTTTTCCTACTAAGTCCAATGCAATACATTTCTAAAAATAGCAAGTCTATAGAAAACCCAACTCCATAGTACACCACAAAGAATACAAATGCACTTAACTACAATACTGTTGAAGCTAAAAAGTCCTCAAAATCTATGAGACAAACTAAAAATACAAAATCTTCAGATGGGGCCGGCGCTGTGGCGCACTAGGTTAATCCTCTGCCTGTGGTGCCAGCATCCCATCTGGGCACCGGTTCTAGTCCTGGTTACTCCTCTTCCAGTCCAGCAATCTGCTGTGGTCCGGGAAAGCAGTGCAGGATGGCCCGAGTGCTTGGGCCCCCGCACACGCATGGGAAACCAGGAGGAAGCACCTGGCTCCTGGCTTCGGATCGGTGCAGTTCCAGCCGATGTGGCCAATAGGGGAATGAACCAACAGAAGGAAGACCTTTCTCTCTGTCTCTCTCTCTCTCACTGTCTGTAACTCTACCTGTCAAATAAATAAATAATCTTCAGATGACATGCAGGGAAAAACAAAAGTTGAGAACATTAATAGCTAAACACCACACACAATACTCATACATTAAATCTCTCAGCAATTCTGTGAGGTCAGGATCTAATACGAGAGATGAAAAATCATGGGGGTCAGCATTGGTTCAATGATATACCCAGAACCATAATGGAGGCAGAATTTTGATTCCAAATCACAACATTCTATACAGGCCTCAGTTTCTGTGGTGGGCTGGTTCCAGGATCCAAAGGGTTATAAAACTCAAGGACAGTATTTGCATATAACCTATGTATATGCATATATAAAAGATTTATTTATTTATTTGAAAGTCAGAGTTACACAGAGAGCATAGGCAGAGAGAGAGAGAGGTCTTCCAACCGCTGGTTCATTCCCCAGTTAACTGCAACGGCCGGAACTGTGCCGATCCGAAGCCAGGAGCCAGGAGCTTCTTCCGGGTCTCCCTTGAGGGTGCAGAGGCCCAAACATTTGGGCCATCTTCTACTGCTCTCCCAGGCCATAGCAGATAGCTGGATCGGATGTGGAGCAGCCGGGTCTTGAACTGGCACCCATACAGGATGCTGGCGCTTCAGGCCATGGTGTTAACCCACTGCACCACAGCGCCAGCCCCACCTACGTAAAATCATCCCTAGAGGGGCCAGCACTGTGGCACAGTAGGCTAGGCCTGTCTGCCGGCATCTGGTTCCTGTCCTGGTTGCTCCTCTTCTGATCTAGCTCTTTGCTATGGTCTGGGAAAACAGTAAAAGATGGCCTAGGCACTTGGGCCAGCACCTACATGGGAGATCCAGAAGTGTCTGGCTCTGGGCTTTAGATTGGCTCAGCTTTGGCCACTGCAACTATTTGGGGAGTGAACCAGCAGGTGGTAGACCTTTGTCAGTGCCTCTCCGTCTCTCTGTAACTCTGCCTCTTGGGTGAATAAATAAAATCTTAAAAGCATCCCTTGGGGCCGGCGCCATGGCTCACTTGATTAATCCTCCACCTGTGGTGCCAGCATTCCATATGGGCGCCAGGTTCTAGTCCCGGTTGCTCCTCTTTCAGTCCAGCTCTCTGCTGTGGCCTAGGAGGGCAGTGGAGGATGGCCAAAGTGCTTGGGCGCCTGCACCCGGGTGGGAGACCAGGAAGAAGTACCTGGCTCCTGGCTTCGGATCAGCGTAGCTCCAGCTGTAGCGGCCATTTGGGGGGTGAAACAACGGAAGGAAGACCTCTCTCTCTCTCCCCCTCACTGTCTAATTCTGTCAAATAATAAAAAAAATCCCTTGATTACTTATTATACCTACTGCGATGTAAATGCTATGTAAACGCTGTATTACTACATTGTTTAGGGAAAAATGACAAGGAAAAATCTGACATGTTTAGTACAACTGCATTCCCCCCTGACTATTTTCTGTTTATGACTTGTTAAATCTGAGGATGCAGAGGACTTACCATGCTAACCTCAAAAGGAAGGAATGTTTGCACATAACATTAGAGGTAAAATCCTTCTGTTTCACATATGTGTTTTTTTAAAATAAGGAGATGCTATTATCAAGAGGAAAAAAGCAATATAATTTTTTTTAGTCTAAGGAAGGATAAAAATTACAGTAGTATTTTTTTGAAGGAAAGAAAGGTTTACCTTCTAAGGCTGATTACTTTCAAAATGCCTACAATTTGTAATAGCAGGGACAAATGGCACATTTCTAGACTTCTTATGGTATGCCCAAACTACACATAATCAAGAAATGTTTCTTGAATGGATGAATGATGGAACAAATGAAAGAACACTATCTACAATAGACAGGAAGGGGTGAGTATTGTAGCATATCAAGTATGGCTCAAGCACTTGGGTCCCAGCCTCTCCCGTCAAAGACCCAGATTGAGTTCTGGGTTCCTAGATTCTGCCTGGCCCAACCCTGGATGTTGCCAGCATCTATCCATTCATCCATCTATCCATCGTCTCTCTCTCTCTCTCTCTTTCAGATAAATCAATAAATCTTACCTCTTCCCCAAAAGAACTGTTCTTTGTAAAACAGACAACAGATTGCAGATTTCCACCTCAGTACAACAGACCCACAACAAACTTCCGAATTAAGTTATGAGTTACATGCTCAGATTTAAATCAAAGAAAGCTGAATCAACTCTACCAATTGCTGGGACTCTCTAAATGAACTTTTAATATAAAAAAAATACACACTTAATATTCTTCATTTATGAAAATAAAAGCACACAAAGAAAGGTTCTTGTGATCATTTACAAAAAGCCAAGAGATGCACGTTTATGTTACCAAAGTATATGACAATTTGTTCATGGGTAACAGCATTTGGAAATTAGAGACAGCCCCTGCCCTCTGCCTTGGGTGAATTTACACCCAGGGGATCTTATATAGTAGCTGATTTTTTTTGTTTTGTTTAGGCAGTACCCTGACCCCAAAAGAATCATAATCACCTGCTCTTAGCTTTCCACATGCAAATATTAACCCTTTCAGGCCAAGCTGAGTGCTAAACCATTTTCCACATAAAATGGATGGCATTTCATCTAACTTCCCAGATTGTCTCAGATTATTTAGGTGGCACACAGCACATGATAATTTTTTTAAAGTTCACCATGAGGTGCTGTGACACAGTAGGTTAATCCTCTGCCTGAAGCACTGGCATCCCATATGGGCGCCGGTTCTAATCCCAGCTGCTCCTCTTCTGATCCAGCTCTCTGCAACACCTGGGAAAGCAGTACAAGATGGCCCAACCACTTGGGCCCCTTCACCCGCATGGGAGACCCAGAAGAAGCTCCTGGCTCCTGGTTTTGGATAGGCCCAGTTCTGGCCGTTGCGGCCATTTGGGGAATGTATCAGTGAATAGAAGACCTTTGCCTCTCTCTTTCTCTCTTTGTAACTCTACCTCTCAAATAAATAAATAAAACCTTAACAAAATAAGGCTCTATTCTAAATTCGGTTTCTTTTTTTTTTTTAATATTTATTTATTCGAGAGGTAGAGTTACAGACAGTGAGAGGGAGAAACAGAGAGAAATGTCTTCTGTCCGTTGGTTCACTCCCCAAATGGCCATAATGGCCGGAGCTGCACCGATCCGAAGCCAGGAGCCAGGTGCTTCCTCCTGGTCTCCCATGCAGGTGCAGGGACCCAAAGACCTGGGCCATCTTCTACTACTTTCCCAGGCCACAGCAGAGAGCTGGACTGGAAGAGGGGCAGCAAGGACTCGAACCGGCGCCCATATGGAATGCTGACACCGCAGGCAGAGGATTAACCCACTGAGCAGCGGTGCCAGCTACCTAAATCCAGTTTCTAATTCTTAAAAGCAGGAAGAAGGTCAAACTCTTTATCGGATGATAAAAAGAAAGGGTTTGGCTAAAAAGTTATTTCAGGACTGCTGTACAGGTACTACCCCAATTCCATCGTCCCATCCAAAAACCCGCTTCTTCTATTCTGCTGTAAGACTGCTCCACACAATGAGAGGCTATGGCGATTGGTTCTGCATGAAAGCAATGGCTTTTCCTAATATGCCTCAAGAGTGTGGCGAACTCACTGTCACGTTTCAACTCAATCTCTATGATGACTTCATTCCATATTTCAAAAACAGACACCAACACTTAGCCCTATCTCCTAAGACTCTTAGGAAGACAAATATGCTGATTTATACAACAAACTTTCTATTTCTACTTAACCAACATGATAATGTAACATCTGGCGATGACAGCAGATTCCCTAAACCTCCTTTATGGGGTATGTGAGAAGGGCGAAACGCTATCTCTAACAGCTGTCCTTCCGAAGAACACTCTGTGGCTCTGCTCAAACAGCCATTTCTCAGGAGCTAAATAGTTCTGAATTTTTGTGCACTAAATAGTTTTTTTAAGATTAATTAAAATACTAAGAAGTATAAATTTTTCAAGCCAGAATAATTTAGAAAACCTAATCTCTGTTTTGAACTAGGAATCAAACAAAACTCACCTAAGTGTTTCTAAAGCAACAGAAGCTCCAAGCCAAAAAGGTACTCTCTATCCATATTAGCTTCTCTAAAAAAGCCTTTAAACTCACTCTTTTTGTTCTCTATTCTAGACAGTTAACAACACAACCCCTCCACATAACCCCACAGTAAGAACTCACTATTGTGAAACTAAATCGTGAAAAGCACTAAAATTAATGCATCATTCTTCCATAAGCTTCTGAACAGGATTTCTGTTTTCACAAGAACTTTGCATACTCATTTGATCCTCTTAAAAACTATAGGAAATGAAGCAAGTCATCAAACCAATGTAGTTTACAGACAGGGAGACCCACTAGAAAAGGTTACATGGCTTAATCAGGATCACAAAGTGAGGAACTGCCCAACTGGGCATCCAGTCTCCTGACAGTACAGAGCTCTTTCCCCTACATGAATCCAAAGTGTAAAGTTGAAAAAAAAAAATCAGAATCACAAGGCAAAATCCTTGACAGAAAGGCCTAGGAATGTGTATATTTTTAAAATACTAGGGTAATTCTAATGAATATAGAATTTGAGAGCCCAAATTGAGGACAAGAATTTTGATTAGACATAACCCTGGCCTTGGCAGCTATGTAACTTGAGCAATTACTTGTCCTAAGCCCTGGTTGGTTTTCTCAGTGGTAAAATATAGAAATGTCCTAAAGTGCTTAGCACACAGATCTGAACACACAAGCAATAAACAACAGCTACCATGGTGGAAAATTTCTGTAATTTTTGACTTCTGAATACTTCTGATATTAGCAAACAGTGTACCAAACAGACAGGCTTTACACCTTGTTGCATCATTCCATTCCTTTCCCCAAAAAGATAGTTTTTTTTTTAAATGAGGCTTTCCACATGATTTGAAATAATTGGGGGATAAAAGGCATAAATCAACATTCTTCGAAGTTTTAAAGGGCCAGCACCATGGTACAGTGAGCTAAGCCATCACGTGGGACACCAGTACCCCATAACAGAGTTTCACTTCAACACCTGACTACTTTGCTTCAGATCCAGCTTCCTGATAATTTACCCTAGGAAGCAGCAACTACCTAAGTCTGTCCCCATGTGGGAGACCTGGATGGAGTTCCAGGCTCCTGGCTAGGGCCTGGCCCAGCTCGGCTGTTGTAGGCATTCGAAAGAGTAGATCACACATTCAAAAGGAAAAAAAGACAACTGAGTTTTGTCACTCACATGAATTGCAGCATTTTATACGTTTTTCATATTTTCTCCATCTATAAGACCATCGAGAAACTCCTTACTATAAGCAAGAGGAAAATATTCATGTGATATGGGCATCTCAATCACGGTGCCCCCATGAGGTCTTTCTAAAGGGTGTACAAATAAAACACACAATGGCTTATCATCAAGTCTTTTGTATCCCAAATCACTATCCTCAACAACTTAGACTAAAACAAAAAACTTAACCCCTTTCCCTACACTCCAGAATCTAATCAACCATCAAATCCAGTAAATTCCTTATCCTTTTTCTCCCTCATTTTCAACCAGGGTTACTGCAATTGTAGCCTTCATTTCATTTGACACAAAGGCACAAGTTTATATTTATGAAAGGCACAAGGCACAACATGTAATGATGTCTTGTTACATGTCCGTAGTTATTCCTGGAGGAAGCAGAGGCCCAACAGGTATCTGCACAGGAATCTGTCTCCAAGCCTCTAATTCAGAGGCAGGTAAACTTTTTATGAAAAGGATCAGAAGTTAAATATTTCAGGTTTTTTTTTTTTTGTGGGCTATAAAGTCTCAGGCCCAGCTACTCAATTCTAATACCATAGTAATAAAGCACCCACAGACAATATGTGAGTAAATGAGCAAGTCTGCATTCCAGTAAAACTAGCTTCAGCCTGCATTTGGCCTGAAGGGCATGAGTTGACCACTCTGCCAATCCAATCAACAAATATCAACCTCCATAAATTCCCTAATAAATGATTTCTCAAAAGTCCCTTTCCTTACAAAAGAGAGTTCAAGCCCCTTGATCTGTTGCTCAAGGAGCTTAATCATAATTATCTATGATTTTTCCTTTCTCCCAGTCCTATATTCCAAATTTTATTCCATGACTGTGGTTCCCTATATTGCCCCAATTCTAAGCTTTTGCTCAACTTGTACATGGAACGTCCTTCTCTCCCTCTTTTCTTCCAAACACCCACACTTCCCTTATTTCTCTGATCTCTAATCTAAAATTAACTCTTATCTATCCTCCAATAGGTACCCCTATTGGGGCTGGCATGATACAGTGCATTAAGCTGCCACCTATGATGTTGGCACCCCATACTGAAACACCAGTTCAAGTCCCAGCCACTTTGGTTCCGATCCAGCTCCCTGCTAATGTGCTTAGAAAAGGAGATGATGGCCCAAGTGACTAGGTCCCTGCTTCATACATTCAAGTCCAGACAGAATTCCTGGCTCCTGGCTTTAGTCTGGCCCAGCCCCATCTTTGTAGCCATTTGGAGGGTGAACCAGCAGATGGAAGATCTCTGTCTCTGTCTCTCCCTCTCACTCTGCCTTTCAAATTAATAAATCTAAAATAAAAAGTTCCTTTAACAAGAAACACTTCCTCAACAGAGCATCCATGACACTTTATTTGTATGTTTTGTGACAATGATTGTTTCATATCTCATACCACAGTGAATTACTTAAGTATCTTAGCTCTTCTTAGCCTGTAGACAGATTCCACTTAAATCACCTCTTTATTTCCCATAGCATTTTAAACTCTACTGATAAGAAATAGATTTTTTTTTTTCTTTGACAGGCAGAGTGGACAGTGAGTGAGTGAGTGAGTGAGAGAGACAGAGAGACAGAGAGAAAGGTCTTCCTTTGCCATTAGTTCGCTGCGGCCGGTGCATCACGCTGATCTGAAGCCAGGAGCCAGGTGCTTCTCCTAGTCTCCCATGGGGTGCAGGACCCAAACACTTGGGCCATCCTCCACTGCACTCCCTGGCCACAGCAGAGAGCTGGCCTGGAAGAGGGGCAACTGGGACAGAATCCGGTGCCCCGACCGGGACTAGAACCCGGTGTGCCAGCGCTGCAAGGCGGAGGATTAGCCTAGTGAGCCGCGGCGCCGGCCTAAAATAGATGTTATTTCTTTAAAAAAAAAAAAAAATCCTACAGTTAAAATCCTTTACATAGCAGGACTTTTAAGAAAATAAGCCTGGGGCAGGCATTTAGCCTAGCATTAAGCAGCCCGTAATCTCTCATCACAGCGCCTGGGGTTGGATTCAACTTCAGCTCCTGATTCCAGCTTTCTGCTAATGCAGACCCTGGGAGGCAACAGTGATGGCTCAAGTGATTGGGTTCCAGACACTTACATGGAGACCTGGATTGAGTTAATGGCTTTCAACTTTGGCTCTGGCAATAGCCCCCGCCCCAGCCATGGCAGCCATCTGGGGAGTGAACCAGCATATGAAACCCTTCTCTTTTTTTGCTCTACCTCTCAAATAAATAAATAAAAATTAAAGGAGAAAAAAAAAAAAAAAAACTAAAGCCTTTTTGGTCTGAATTATACTACCTAAAAACTAACAACACTGGCCCAACAAATTATGTCCTCAAAAATTAGTCTAAACATCATTATATAGAGAAGAGCATGGTAAAAAGGGAAAAACATAACAGGTCTAGGGTCAAACCTTGATTTGTCTGAATGCTGTGGGTCTCTGCTTCCTCCCTGCCCTTGAAAAACAGGTATAACAGGGTCTATCTAGTGATAAGAATAACTACTAGCATGTAATAAAGAATCATTAAATTACTAAGCATTATGACTTTCATAAACTTGAGAACAGCTAAGTTGATTGCCAAGACCCTATTTCGTAACCAAAAACGGATCATCTTCTGTGTGCAACGGTATGAATATGAAGAATAAAGACATGAGGGCAGACACTGTGGCACAGCAGGTTAAGCCACTGCTTGGGACACCCACATCCCATAATCATAGTGCCTGGGTTGGACACCCAGCCATTCAGCTTCTGATTGAGCTTCCTGCCAATGTACACCCTGGGAGGCAGCAATGATGGCTGGAATTCCTGGCTGGCCTGGCTGGGCCTGGCCCACCCCAGTTGCTGCAAACATTTGGAGTGAACCAGTGTATGAAGGCATCTCTGCCTCTGCCTTTCAAATAAACATTAAAAACACAACAACAAGAGAGAATAAAGACATGGGAGAGCCCTTAACAGTTAATCTGATAAAGATTGTTTTACAGAGAAGTAACACAACATCCCAAGTACTAACCTTCCAGCAATTTCTGAAAAGATAAAAGGTCAAAATTACAGAAAAAGAGAGAGATCGATCCTTTATCTGCTGGTTCACTCCCAGATAGCTGCAAGTGCAGGGCAAAGATAGGATCCAAGAGCTTCCTGCAGGTGCAGGTGCAGGAGTACAAGCACCTGGACCATCATCCTCTGCTTCCTTTCCAAGGTGCCTTAGCAGGGAGCATGACTGGCAGTGGAGAAGCCAGGACACTAACCAGTGCCCATATGGGCCTTTGTGACTGTTCTCTTTACCAGGAATGCTCTCCCCTCAGGTCTTACCGCACTTCATACTGATCTCAGCTCAAATGTTACCTCACTGCATTAGCAGGAAGCTAGATCAGAAGCATAGCAGCTCGACTTGCTGCATAACACTAGCCCCCAAAATTTTTCACTTCTTAATAACTTATTAGATCATAAAAACCTGAAGATACAGTATCAGGAGAATGACAAACTGCTTTTTTGAGGACAAATCAAGAGCTACATTACAACTATATGAGGACTTTTGTAATTTTATTACTAAAGCCATCTTTGAAGTAACATATCTCCAACAATTAATGTCCTCATTTAGCCTCTACTGTTACATAGGATGACACCATTTAGGTGAAACTAATACTGAAAACAGACACAAAGGAGAGACACGAAGAGGGAGGGGAATTTCAGAGATCATGTCTAAAGAATTTGAAAAGAGCAGGTGTCAAACTGACACAGGTAACAAGTTTTTTTGTTGTTGTTGTTGTTGTTGTTTTTTTTTTTTTTACTTTTAACAAGCAAACTCAAGTAATAAGTCAATTCACTGATACCAACCTAAAATACCCTGAATTATTTTTTACACCCTCACCCAAGTAAACCTTAAAAAGAGGGGACTGGTTAGGGCCAGTGCTGTGGTGAGGTGTATAAAGCTGCCACATGCAGTGCCAGCAGCCCATGTGGGCGCCAGTTCCAGTCCCGGCTGCTCCACTTCCGATCCAGCCCTCTGCCATGGCCTGGGGAAGCAGTGGAAGAGAGTCCAAGTCCTTGGGCCCCTGCACCCACAAGAAGTTCCTGGTTCCTGGCTTTGGACTGGCCTAGCTCCAGCCATTGTGGACACTTGGGGAGTGAACCAGCGGATGGAGGACCTCTCTTTCTCTGCCTCTCTGTAACTCTTTTAAATAATAAATAAATAAATCTTTTTAAAATTAATTTTAAAAAAGAGGGTATTGGCAAGATGGAGAATAAAGGAGCAGAATGCTAATTATCTGTAGAATAAATCATTCTGGAGATGCTGAAATCCATAGTAGTAAATAATTTTTAATATTACTCATACTTAAAATCACTAAGAACTCATTTCAACTACACCTATCTGGACCCTTGATTGTATAGAGCTAACAGGTGAAAGAAGCAACAGGTCACAAGCACATCAGATAAGGAACTTAAGAAACTTGGAGCAACACTTTTTAAATCTAAAAAGACTCAGAAAAGAAAGCTTATACTTCCTAGCCTTACCAGTCGGAACTTCCTGCTCATATTGCAATGATAGTTAACCCTAAGAATTATTCAGTTCTCTTGTCAAGTACATGAAGTTAAATTTAGTGAGAAAGTACAAAGAGACAGGTACCCAGCTCATCAACTCACTCTAGCTGAACAAGCTGAGGGAGAGATCAGGCTTGAGATACACAGGAAACATGAACTGTAAAGCTATCAGAGTTGGAAAATGCTCTTTAAAATTTCCTTTCTACTAAGACAGACACAGGGCATTTTTAACTTGTCATTTTACTCTTAAGTAAAATGGTGCCCTCTTGGGGCAGGTGTTAGGCCTAACAGTTTGAGACCAGCCAGGACACCTGTGTCCCAAATGATTAGTGCCTGGGTTCAACTTCTGGCTCTAGCTTCTGATTCTAGCTCCTTGTCAAAGTGAACTCTGAGAGGTCACAGTAATGGCTCAATTTAGTTAAGTTACTGCCACTCCCATGGGAGACCTGAATGAGTTGGCAGTTCCTGGCTCCCACTCACCCAGCAGTTGTGGGCATTTGGGGAGTGAACCAGCAAATGGGAACTCTCTCTTTTTCAAATAAATATTGCAAATAATGCCCTCTTATTACTAACTTTCTCTTTAAAAAGACTTTTATTTGAAAGACAAGAGTTACAGAGAGAAAAATCCTTCATCTGCTGGCCCATTCCCCAAAACAGCCTAAACAGCCAGGACTGGGCCAGGCCAAAGTAGGAATCAGGCGTCTCAGCCAGGTCTCCCATATGGGTACAGGGGCCCAAGCACCTGAGCCATCGTCCACTGCTTTCCCAGGAGCATCAGCAGGAAGATGGATCAGAAGCGGATCAGCCAGGACCCAAACTAGCCACTAACATGGAATGTTTGCACCAAAGGCTGCAGCTCAACCCGCTGCACAACGCTGGCTCCAAACTTTATCTTTTATTAAGAGACTGTGGAAATAAATGTCATGACATTAACAGTAAAATATATAAATGAGACCACTAATACATAGTCCCAAAATGTGGGATGGGAATGGAAAACAGAGCAGCAAAGGATATAAACTCCCCAACTGTTTACAAGACATTTTCACGTACCTGATTCTCATACAATAGGAACAGAGCACTAATATACAGAAGGAATAAATCAGGGGCCGGTGCTGTGGCACAGCGAGTTAAAGTCCTGGCCTAATGCGCCGGCATCCCATATGGGCACCGGTTCGTGTCCCAGCTGCTCCTCTTCCCATCCAGCTCTCTGCTATGGCCTGGGATAGCAGTAGAAGATGGCCCAAGTGCTTGGGCCCCTGCACTCTAGTGGGAGACCAGGAGAAGCTCCTAGTTTCAGATTGACGCAGCTCTGGCCATTGCGGCCATCTGGGGAGTGAACCAGCAGATGGAAGACCTCTCTCTGTCTCTACCTCTCTCTGTGTAACTCTTGTCTTTTAAATAAATAAATCTTTGGAAAAAAAAAAGGAATAAATGAAAACTCCATAGAAGGGTTGGCTAGCTGAAGGTACAAGAGTAAAATATCTTACAAAACATCAAGAGACCACTATTTATTCACTAGTTGATACCAGTCCAGGGAAAGTGTGACCCCTCACCTCTTTTAGTTTGAAGAGATCAGCATCAACAAAAAATATCAGCTGGGAGAGAGACAATGTAGAAAATCTGTCCCCAGCAGGACTGTACCATGAGAGAAACCTCAGGCTCAGGAGTAATTGCCTAAATCAGCGAAGTTAAGACAGCAAAAAAGTTGATTAGCTCAAGAGACTAGGTGAGAAAGCTCCCCTCTCTCTAGCAGCCGCTTCAGCATTGTGTTCTTCAGTCAACACTACGCCCTCTAAATCAGACACAGCATTTTGAAATCATCTCCCTGCAGACCTCTTAAGGTCTGGAGAACTCAACTAACAAAACTAGTTTTGCTGTAGCTGGAATAGGAAAGGAAAAAAAAAAAAAGATGACAAAGCAGGAGCTGACAACCTTCTCTCCACCCCTGCTTACCTGAGGAAGGCTGACTGCTGTATCTGCATGTGTGAATCATATGCAATTGGAAATGATACTGTCACTTAGGGGATGTTCCCTCTCAGAACTGCACTTTAAAGAGGGAGAGGGGGTTAAAGGCAGAGAGACAAAGAGGGGGAGGGAGGTTAAATGTCCACTGTAAATTAAAAATGCAGCGTGAGTCACCAATTAAAGCCTTAAACACTATACCTGATACAAATAAAATGGGGCGGGGGGGGACCTTCAGAAAGTTGATGGAAGGGCGGGTGCTGCAGCACAGTGCGTTCTCTGACTCCCAATTCCTTTTTGCTGCTATTGTAGACCCTGAGAGGGAGCAGCTGATGGTTCAAGTACTGGAGCCCCCACACCCATGGGACATCTGACAGAGTTTCTGGCTCCTAACTTTGGGCTGAACTTGCCCAGGTCCTGCAGTTGTGGGTATTTGAGAAGCAAACAAGTGGATGGAAGATCCGTGTCTTTTTGTTCCTTAACAAAATTTTTAAAATTTTAAAATAATCATGACTGTTTATTAGGTATTACAGAAATTTTTATCTGAGAACATATACTTTCCAAAAACTCTAAAAAGGTTTAACAATTGACTATGTACTGTCTCAAAGACATAGAGCTAAAATTTCAAAAACCAGAAAGAATATAAGCAGTATTCTTTGACCACAATGTAACAAAATCAGAAATCAACAATAAAAGATAGCAAAACCCAAAAACTGTACACTGGAAATTTTCACAAATCTTTCTCAGTAATTATGCTAAAGGGAAACCATCTATGAACAACAATGAAGGCTTCGCACACCAAACTTTCCTAACTTGGCCCAAAAAACACTCAGAGCAAATGTTACAGACTTAAGTGCATAGTTAAGAAAATAAGACAGATTCAAAATAAATGGCCTAACTGTATTAGTTCAAGAAGCACTAAAGGGGCCAGCATGTGGCACAGCAGGTTAAGTCAATACTTGCAATGCCAGCAACTCCTGTCTTAGTTGGCACTCAATTCCAGTGCCAGCTGCTCTGCTTTTGAATCAGCTCCCTGGTAATGCACCTGGGAAGGCAATGGAAGATGGCCCAAGTTCTTGGACATGGATGGAGTTCATGGCTTTGACCGGTCCAACCCCAGCTGTGGTGGCCATTTGGGAAATAAACCAACAGATGAAGATATCTCTGTGTCACTCTGCCTTTTCAAGTAAATAAATCTTCATTTTAAGAACATTTAAAATACTTCAAAGAAAGGAGGAATGAATAAAGATAAAAACCAATGAATAAACAAAAAGGTAAATTCAACCCACGTAACCAAAATTTGTTAAAAACTAATTGACAAAGCAGAAAATTTTGTACTCAAGTTAAATTAAAAATGAAAGGCGGCCGGCGCCGCGGCTCAATAGGCTAATCTGCCGCCTTGTGGCGCCAGCACACCGGGTTCTAGTCCCGGTCGGGGCGCCGGATTCTGTCCCGGTTGCCCCTCTTCCAGGCCAGCTCTCTGCTGTGGCCAGGGAGTGCAGTGGAGGAAGGCCCAAGTGCTTGGGCCCTGCACCCCATGGGAGACCAGGGTAAGTACCTGGCTCCTGCTTTCGGATCAGTGCAGTGTGCTGGCCGTGGCGGCCATTGGAAGGTGAACCAACGGCAAAGGAAGACCTTTCTCTCTGTCTCTCTCTTTCACTATCCACTCTGCCTGTTTAAAAAAAAAAAAAAAAAAAAGGCTAGATAAAACAGGGTAAAGCAAGACCTATAGGAAGATTTGAAGAGATTATAAAGCAGAATTTCATGCCAAACATTTTGAAAATCTAAACAAGACTGGTGATATTTTAAGGAAAATATATTGTCAAAACTGAATCATGAAGGGGATAAAAACACCAACAAACTAGGAATCATCACAGAAAATTTAAAATATAAGCAAAGACGCATTCATAAAAATGCAATGCACAGTGAGCCTTTGGCCTGGAGGTTAAGACAGTTAACAGCCCCACATCAGGTGCCTGAAGCCTTCACTTCTGACTCCAGCTTCCTGCTAATACAGCCCCTGGGAAGCAGTGGTGACGGCTCAAGTGACTGGGTCCTGATTACCCAGGTGGAAGATATGACTGAGTTCCCACAGCCCTGGCAGTTGGGGTTATTTGGGGAGTGAACCAGCAGATGAGCACTCTGTCTCTATGCTTCTTAATAATTTTAGAAGTTTAACAACTGAAAAGGAAAAACAAAATGTAAACTTTTGCTACATGACAGGATCATGCAATCAAATCTAAATAACTGTTAAGAGCAGTAAATTTCAGTTTAAAAAAAAACTAGTACTTTCTCCTTTACATCTTTCTAAAGGCTTATTTATTTATTTGAAAGTTGAGTGGGGGGGAACAGAGATGACAGGCAATGAGAGAGATATTCTATCCATTAGTTCACTCTTCAAATGGTTCCAACACCTAGGGCTGGTCTAGACTGTAACTGGGAGCCAAGAACTCCATCCAGGTCTCCCATGTGGGTGGCAGGGGACCAAATATGTGGGCCATCCCCTGCAGCCTTCCCAGGTACATTAGCAGGGAGCTAACTGGGAGGCAGAGCAGCCGGGATCTGAACCAGTGCTCTGATATATGGCAGCTCAACCAACTGCTCCACAGCACTGGCCACAAAACTCAATACTTACCTACAAGACATGATCTCATCCTTAATAGTAGTAAAATCTATAAACTACAAATAAACCTAACAAGATACTCAAAACTTACAGAGTCTGAATCTTACTCTAAACACCAAAGACGCAAGAAGAAAATGAAGACATCTCTGGAAGACCTAAAGTTAAGATGTCATATCTCCAAATTAATGTACATGTTCAAAGTAATCTCCACTCAAATCATAAAATGATTTAAATAAGTTGACAGACTGATTCTAAACTCACATAGGAGAATAAAGTGAATACAATATGTAATTTGCCATACAAGAAGCCTGGAATCATCTTATCAGATATTTAAGATTATGATCAACTTGTATACCTTACAAATATAAAGAATACATTATAGTATTTAAACCTTTAGTAATTCAAACTAATGATACTAGTGCAGAAATGGACAATGGATCAATGAACAAGAAAAACAGTAAACATATACACAGACACAGCTCAACAAATGTTTCTGCTAATCACAGAAAAAGAACTGTCTGCTCCGCATTTTGTCTGGAGCTAACAGGTCGCCCATTGGGGGAATAAAAATAAGGTTAAAATCTTACTTCAAACCATACATGTAAAGTTTAAAGAGCTAAACATTCAAGCTACATGGGGGGACAGGGGAAGGCGTACTGTGCAGCATCAAGTTAAGCCACACATCAGAATACCTGGTTCAAGTCCTAGCTCCCCCACTTATAATCCAGCTTTCTCCTAATGTATCCCGGGAGGCAGTAGATAAAGGCTCGAGATCTTATACCCCTACCTCTCTTGTAGGAATAGATGGTGTTCTGGGCTCCTGTCTTCAGCCTGGCCCTGCCCCAGTTTGTTGTGGGAATTTGGTAACTAGCAGATGGGAAATCTAAAGATTTCTCTCTGCCTTTCAAATAGTTTAGAAAATAAACTTAAAAAAAATAAGCTAACAGTCACCCCCCCCCCTTTTTTTTTTAAAGATTTATTTTATTTATTTAAAAGACAGAGTTACAGAGAGAGGTACAGACAGAGAGAGAGAGGTCTTCCATCTGCTGGTTCACTCCCCAGATGGTCACAATGGCTGGAGCTGCGCCGATCCTAAGCCAGGAGCCAAGAGCTTCTTCCAGGTCTCCCACGTGGGTGCAGGGGCCCAAGGACTTGGGCATCCTCTACTGCTTTCCTAGGCCACAGCATAGAGCTGGATCGGAAGAGGAGCAGCCGGGACTAGAACCAGCACTCATATGGGATGCCGGCGCTTCAGGTCAGGGCGTTAACCTGCTGCGCCACAGCGCTGGCCCCAACAGTCACCCCTTTTAACAAGCACTCCACAAAAAGTCCCTCCATTCCAAATAATCCCATGCCCTTTTGTCTTTATGCCTCTCCTATTTCTAATCAACATTATACTAATTTTCTAGTATCAAACTCCGGTCACAGGGGCTGGCATTGTGACATGCCAGGGAAAGCCGCTGCCTGCAACACCAGCATCCCATATGGGTACTGGTTTGTGTGCCAGATGCACCACTTCCTATCTGGTTCCAGCTAATGACCTGGGAAAAGCAGTGGAGGATGGCCCAAGTGTTTGGGCCCCTGCCACCCTCATAAGAGACCAGAAAGAAGCTCCTGGGTTCCTGGTCACAGGATGCAGTGACCATCTGGGGACTGAATCAGCAGATGGAAGATCTCTCTCCTCTCAAATACACAAATCATTAAAAAAAAAAAAAAAAATCCAGTCATGTCCCAAGTTACCTATAATGTGTAATCACAGAAAGACTGTCGATGTGAACTCATGACCTCTATTACAACCTTGACTCTATCCTAATAATCTTTATTTAGCGCAGCACAGTCACTTGATCTGTCTCTAGGATTCTCTTCTGTATATGACGAATATGTGTTTCCCTCCAAAGTCATGTCTCATTCCATCAATCTTGCATCTGGACCATTCTTACGACTCCATGCCCATCATCTTGTTCAAGACCTTTATTTACAGCCAGCTTACTATAACAGCCTCCTCTATTTTAGTCTTGCTCTGCTTCAAGCTATCTCAAATCCCCAATCCATCCAGTCCACATCAGCATCAAATGATTCTTTTACAAGCACTTGAATTATGCCTTTTACTCCTTAGTGATTCTTGAAACAAACTCAAACGCACTGTGTTTGACATTCCAAAATGTGACTCCAACTTACCCTTCCAACCTCATCTTCTAATTTCCTGAACATTTTACCTTTGGCAGATAGCTCTTTTTACTGATTTCTTATAAAATATCCTCATTCTGACATTACTACTTATCCTTGGACCTGAATCACCCTATTTCCTCTTAATATCCAAACTCAAGTTCATCTCTTCTCAGATCTTCTGATCACCTCAGCCCATAGAAACTGCTCCTTTCTAAGATTTCAGCATTTAAGGTCTGTGCCTTATTTCTAGTACTGAGCATAAAATGTCTAATTCTAATGCTGCTTTTTCAACTTGAAGGTAAGGGGGGAAAATCAGTTACAAAAATTACTTTTTAATTTCATTTATTTATTTGAGAGGAAGAATTACATAGAGTCAGAGAAAGGTCTTCCTTCCATCCACTGGCTCACTCCCCAAATGGCCCTAACAGCGGAGCTGGGCCAATCCGAAGCCAGGAGTTTCTTCTGGGTCTCCCACATGGGTGCAGGAGCCCAAGCACTTGGGCCATCTTCTACTGCTTTTCCAGGCCATAGCAGAGAGCTGGACTGGAAGAGGAGCAACCAGGCCTCGAACCGCCACCCATATGGGATGCCGACACCACAGTGGGAGGCTTAGCCTACTTCACCACAGTGCCACCACCCACAAAAATTTCTTAAAAAGACTAACCGAGTTCCTCAGTTCTTAAGTGTTTCCATCATTCCTTCTCTCAGAGAAGTGTTCCCTTGCAAGATGTTTAGAAGCAAGGTTAATCTTGATGACAAATGATTCTGAGAAGGCTAGTCTCCAAGTAATTATAGCACTGAAAATGTTTGTATTTATTATTATTAGAGAATTCCAGAACTGTTTTTCAGGAACTGCCACAGAGACATTTTTTGACTGACATACCTTAATTTCTATTCAGATTATTAACTCCAGTAAATTCTCTCAGCACCACTGAAGTACAATAGATAAAAACATATGCTTTAGCTCTTTGAAGATTTGCCTGCTAGGAAACACCCAAGAACAATTCTGTGCCTTACCCTTCCAAAAATTCATCAGCCAGTCTTAACACTCTTGGCCGAAATTACCTCACATTGTCTTACCTCTGGGTAAACCATGGAAGCTTAAGTAACCTAAAAAAGCTTTGGACATTAATGGAAATAATAATCTCGTATATATATATGTATGTATATATATATATATACACATACACACACACATCTCATGTTAATGTCCTAAATGTACATGCACCTTGAAAATTTCAAAGTGACTTAAGAGCTCTCAACTCTTAGATCTGAGACTTGCTTATATTCAAATTATCATTCACAATAAATTAAAATAATTCTCAATTAAGGACATTCATTGTACTAAACTTCCTGAAAACACAAAATTAGCCTTTCTACTTATACTTCTTAAGTCGAATTACCTTTGTGATTGCTTGAATGTATTTTCAAAAGAGATTTGCCTCTGCGGGGTAGAGGCAAAATGTATCTTAAGCTTCATTCTGTTTCCATCTCACAAAAAGAGGCCTATGCTCTCAGCCTTGTAAGGATCTTTTAAACCCACTGCACATAGCATGTTCCCCCAGAATACTTGCTAGGTATGCTGGGCAGTGTCAGTTTAAAAAGAAAAATTTTGGGGGCTGGCATTGTGGCGTTTTGGCATACTGGGTTAAGTTGCTGCCTGCAATGCCGGCATCCCATTTGGGTGCCGGTTCAAGTCCCAACTGCTGCACTTCCTGCTTCTTGTTAATGCTCCTGGGAAAGCAATGGAGGATGGCCCAAAGCCTTGGGCCCCTACCCACACATGAAAGACCTGAAAGAAGCTTCTAGCTCCTGGCTTCAGCCTGATACAGCCCCAGCCATTGTGGCCACTGGGGAGTAAGCCAGCAGAGGAAAATCTCTCTCAGTAACTCGAATGAATGAATGAGCCTTTAAAAAAGAAGCATTTTCACCCATTTGGAAATCCAGAGAAACAGTGATTGCAATAACAGCTGAAAACTCTCAAGATCTATTGAGGATTTTTAGAAAAATCCCAAATACATTCATTGTCACAGTAAAATTCTTTGAAACACAATTGAATGAGTAAATGAAGGATTAAGCTATGCCAATTTCATCTATCTAAAAAGCAGTAATTAGGGGGCGGTGCTGTGCTGTAGTAGGTTAAGCCTCCACCAGCGGAGGCAGCATCCCACATGGATGCTGGTTCATGACCCTGCTGCTCCTCTGATCCACCTCTCACCTACGGCCTGGGAAAGCAGTGGAAGATGGCCCAAGTGCCTGGACCCCTGCACCCAGGTGGGAGATCCATAAGAAGCTCCTGGCTCTTGGCTTCGGATTGGCCCAACATTTGGGTAGTGAACCAGTGAATGGAAGACTGTCTCTGACTCTCGGCTCTGTCTCTGTAACTCTTCCTCTCAAATAAAAAATACAATCCTTAAAAAAATAAATGAATAAAGCAGGGGCTGGCACTGTGGTATAGTAGGTAAAGCCACCACCTGGGGGCCGGCGCCTTGGCTCACTTGGTTAATCCGCCTGCGACGCTGGCATCCCATATGGGTGCCAAGTTCTAGTCCCGGTTGCTCCTCTTCCAGTCCAGCTCTCTGCTGTAGCCTGGAAGGGCAGTGGAGGATGGCCCAAGTGCTTGGGCCCCTGCACCCCCATGGGAAGACCCAGAGGAAGCACCTGGCTCCTGGCTTCGAATCGGCGCAGCTCTGGCTGTTGTGGCCAATTAAGGAGAAACAGCAGATGGAAGACCTCTCTGCGCCTCTGCGCCTCTCCTTCTGTGTCTAACTCTGCCTTTCAAATAAATAAATAAATAAATCTTTTTTAAAGGCACTAATTAAAATTCTGCCTTTGCTATGTCACAATGTCAATTCACATTTATTCTATATAAATGAACTTTATAATCTGCAGTAACTTTTAATCGTTTCTGGGAAAGAGCAAAAGAACTTTACTGTTTTTGCTTCTTTTGAGGGGAATGGAAAGATGAATGTTTTTCATTTAGAAGGATTTCTTTGCACAGCATAACACTTCAACAATGGCTTTATTAAGCAAAGAGGATACCCATTTGGTAAAGGTTCAGCTTTATTATCTCACCACATTCTCTCCTTTGGAGCCATTCAAAGCAGTGGAGGATGACCAAAGTCATCCTTGGGCCCCTGCACCCGCGTGGGAGACCTGGAAGAAGCTCCTGGCTCCCGGCTTCAGATCAGCTCAGCTCTGGCCATTGTGGCCATCTGGGGAGTGAACAAGCAGATGGAAGACCTCTCTATCTCTGCTTTTCCTTCCTCCTGCTCTCTCTGTAACTCTAACTTCCAAGTAAAATAAATAAATCTTTAAAAAAATCAATAATTCTCAAAAACAGTGAAAAATTCTTTCTACTTTATTTACTCTCTCTTTAGTACTAATCCCACAAATGCTAAGAAAATAACCTCGAATTCATCCTTCGGTTTCTGTTGCTAGAATGTTGATAACAACCTCCTACTCAGACAACAAAATGACATAAAATCAGACTAAGTGGATGAAAGTCAATGAAAATATTCTTCAACTGTCCTTTCATTCAAGTTGTTGTTTTTTTAAGGTATAGGCTTTTGGTTTTGTTAATAGAGATTTATTTATTTATTTGAAAAAGAGAGAGAATCTTCCATCCACTGGTTCACTCCCCAAATGGCCACAAAAAAAACATTGCTGGGCCAGGCCAGACCTAAGACAGGAGCTTCTTCTGGGTCTCACACGTTGGTGTAAGAGACCAAGAACTTGGGCCATCTTCTGCTGCTTTCCCAGGTGCATTAACAGGGAGATGGAAAAGAAGTGGAGCGACCGAGACCATATGGGATGCTGGCATTGGAGGCAGCAGCTTAACCCACTGTGCCACATCAGCAGCCTTGTTTGTTTTTAAGATGTATTTGTTTATTCATTTGAGAGCCAGAGAGAGAGGAAGAGAGATTTCCCATCTGTTGGTCCATTCCTCAAATGGTCCAGTTTCCTACATACGTGGCATGGACTTAGTATTTAGCCATAATCCATCAATTCCCAGGTGCATTACCAAGGGAGCTGGTTTGGAAGCAGAGTATCCCGGAGTTAACTAGCACTCAGATATGGAAGATGGGTGTCTAAAGAGGTGGCTTAACCTGCTGCATCATAAGGCCCACCGTCCCAAATTCTTAGAGTAACTAGGTTTGCCAGATACTAAAGAAAATTCTTCATAAACACTACATACTCATACATGCTTACATTCATGTAGCAGGTGTAAGCATAAGGGAACTCTAAAGAAACAGAATATAAAAATACTTTCTTTTCTTAAAAAGATTTTTTCCACCAACTGGGGTAATCAGATGATTTTCTACATATATAAGTCACTGCTTTAGACTGTCAAAAATGTCTGATTTAGCCATTTGATTGAAAAATTCATGACACAGGTCATATTACTATTTATCATAAAAGAGGAAAATGATTTAACTCTCCATCATCCCTCCCAGTCTATCCACACCCACCAGGGTAGCACACTGTCAGAGCACTTTCTAAAGGAGTTACCACAAGCAGCAAAGCTATCTCCCTTCAGGCTGCTCTATGCTTCATCATCTTCACCTCCTCTCCCATCTAGTTCCAGGAGAATAACAGTACAAAGATCTCCAGAGCTAGCTTCTACCTTCACTGTGACCTCAAGCAAATTATTTAACATATCCAGTCTTGGGCCTAAACTAGAAAATGGGGATACCATCAGCACATTAATGTTTTGAATAGTAAGATAACAAATGTAAACCACTAACATCTAGAAGGTGTGATCAATAAATATTATTTTCCTTTTCTCTTTTAAAAACAAAAACACTCCAGTCACTTTCTATACATTTGACTCTGCCCTAGCAAAATGCCTCTCTCCAGTCATCCAACTTCTACCCCACAAAAGAAATGAAAATAGGGTATTGTAGGCTTAAGAGTATATCATAGGCCAGCACTAGAGCACAGCAAGTTAAGCTGCTGGCTTCAGTGCCAGCATCCGAGCACAGGGTAGAGTCCTGGTTGCTCCACTTCCAATTCAGCTCCCTGCTAATGCGCCTGGGAAAGCAGTGGAAGGTGGCAGGAGTGCTTAGGCCCCTGCACCATGGGAGACCCAGAAGAAGCTCCTGACTCCTAGCTTTGAATGGGCCCTGCTCTAGCCATTGCAGCCGTCTGGAGTGAACTAGCAGATGTAAGATATCACTCTAACTCTTTTTAAATAAATAAATAAATCTTTAGAGCCGGCGCCGTGGCTCAATAGGCTAATCCTCCGCCTTGCGGCGCCGGCACACCGGGTTCTAGTCCCGGTTGGGGCGCCGGATTCTGTCCCGGTTGCCCCTCTTCCAGGCCAGCTCTCTGCTATGGCCAGGGAGTGCAGTGGAGGATGGCCCAGGTGCTTGGGCCCTGCACCCCATGGGAGACCAGGAAAAGCACCTGGATCCTGGCTCCTGCCATCGGATCAGCGCGGTGCGCCGGCTGCAGCGGCGGCCATTGGAGGGTGATCCAACGGCAAAGGAAGACCTTTCTCTCTCTGTCTCGCTCTCTCACTGTCCACTCTGCCTGTCAAAAAATAAATAAATAAATAAATAAATAAATAAATAAATCTTTAAACACAAAAGTAAAAAAGAGTGTACTTACATTTGGTCAAGATATAGACCATTATGTTTCCCTAAAATACATACTACCAAGTTACATTAGTCTCTTAAATATAAAATTAGTGGTAGTATTTTACAGGATTTGGTAGATGTCTTTTCATCAACCTAATCTAAAGGACAATTTGATTCCGTTTCTGCTAATACAACCAGTGTGTTATGCTTAGGCTAGAAGAATATGCCGCTCTCTTACGCACTGTGTGATGTTAAGCGAGTCACTAAAACTACCCATTAGTCTAAATCTATAAAATCAAGACAAAAACCCTTGAGGCCAGCCTTGCAGCACGCACAACGCTAGCATTCCACAGGAGTTCCAGTTCTAGTCCCGGCTGCTACACTTCCAATCCAGCTCCCTGCTAATGGCCTGGGAAAGCAGTAGAAGATGGCCCAAGTACTTGGGTCCCTGCATCCACGTGGGAGACCCAGAAAAAGCCCATGGCTTCAGATCAGCTCAGCTCTGGCAGCTGCGGCCATTTAGGGGGTGAACCAGAGGATCGAAGACCTCTCTCTTTCGCTGATTCTACCTTTCTCTGTAACCCTTTCAAAATAAATAAATTAATTAAATAAATATTTTTTAAAAAATGAATTAACACTTCTCCCTGTTGCTATTTTCCAATCTCCCCATCCCCCCGACACAAACCATCAATTTTTCTATCAGTCCTCATACTTGAGTTCTGATTATCAATATAATTATTAAATGTTACTAAATAGGCTGCCAGAGTAACCCACAATTACACTTCAACAATTTTTCAATATAAAGTCATCCTAGGACTCCCTGAAAATCAGAATCAGAGGATGCTCAAGTCTCATATAAAACGTAATTATCTGCATATAATTTAGGCACATCCTACCTTACATTTGAAATCATCTCTAAATTATCTGTAATACCTAACATAACATAAAGGCCACATAGTTACAACGCACTGTTTAGGAAATAATGACAAGTCTGTACATTTTCAGTACAGAAGCAATCCCCACCCCAAATACTTTCAAGCTGAATCTGTGGATGCAGAACACAGGGACGCAGAGGGCCCACTGTACCATGTGAGCAGTATGGGCCAGATTACTTCTAGTTAGCATAAAATTAATTTCAATATTATTTTATCACCTTGGTACAGAAAACCCTCATTCATAATTATAACATCAAACAGCTAAGTTGCCAAAAAGCCTTAAATAACAGAAATCAGAGTTCCTAAGCTTAGGGCCAGCATTGTGACATGGTGGGCTAAGCATCCTTCCTTGCCTGTGATGCAGGTATCCCATATGAGCAGTGGTTCCCAGTCCAGCTATTCCATTCCCAATACAGCTCCCTGATTATGGCCTAAGAAGCAGTGGAAGACGGCCCAAGTACCTGCACCCCTGCATCCACATGGGAAACTGGGAAGAAGCTCCTGGCTCCTGGATTTGCCTGGCCTAGTCCTGGCCCTTGCAGCCATCTGGAAAGTGAGTGAACCAGTGGATGGAAAGATAGCTCTCTAACTCAAATATATAAGTAAAATAAATCTTTAAAAAAAAAAAAAAAGAAGGGCTGGCACGTGGCGTAGCAGGTAAAGCCACAGCCTGCAGTGCTGGCATCCCATGTGGGCGCTGGTTCAAATCCCAGCTGCTCCACTTCTAATCCAGCTCTATGTTATGGCCTGGGAAAGCAGAAGATGGCCCAAGTCCTTGGGCCCCTGCACCCACGTGGGAGACCAGGAAGAAGCTCCTGGATCCTGGCTTTGGACTGGCACAGCTCTGGCCATTGCAGCCAATTGGGGAGTGAACCAGTGGATGGAAGACCTCACTCTCTCTCTCTCTCTCTGCCTCTCCTTCTCTGTGTAACTCTTTTAAATAAATAAATAAATCTTAAAAAGAATACAGAAATTCAAAGCTTTCTTTACATTTAACATATGAGCATAATAATTTTTTTAGAAACATTGTGGGAAACAGGAAAAAGAGAAGGCACTGGTGGACATAAAAGGAGATAACCTTAGGTATGAATTTCTGTCCAGCTTGCGGAATAGTTCATGTTGGTCAGTACTTAAGGGAGAGAGTGGGAAAATTAAAACACTACTCATTCTAACAGAATGTGGCCACAAACATTCCCTTTTGCAGGTATAATTTATTTTATTATGCTGATGGACCTACCAGGGTGCCTTGAGAAGGACACTGGAAACTCCTCCTTGTTATAACCAGCAAAGGAAAACATCTGAATGAAAAGTACTTAAAGCCCACCCCATTCAATAACCTTCCCCTTCTCATAAATTTATTCAACCTGGTTATTCCCACCAAAAAATCTGGGAATCACATGATACCTTTTCCCTTTCTCTCAACACTAACTACTCAACACAACAATCAAATGCAAGTCCTTCTCACCACTACTTCCAATAATCAAATATCTTATTCTTCTATTACAAAAGCTCAGCCCTCTTGAAAAACTTATCCTAAGAGCCAATACACCTCCAACCACTTCAAAAATAGGGGTCTTCTTTAAAAAAAAAAAAAAATCAGGTTGCAAAACCTCTGTCAGTGGCTTCACAGTAAAATTTTAAATTTGGGGGTTGGCACTGTGGTGTAATGGATAAAGCTGCCCCCTACAGTGAAAGCTCAAATCCAGGCTGCTCCACTTCCCTCCCATCCAGTTTCCCGGTACTGCACCTGGGAAAGCAGTGGAAGATGGTCAAAGTCCTCGGGGCCTGCATTTAAGTGGGAGACCAAGAAGAAGCTTCTGGCTCCTGGCTTCGGATCAGTTTAGCTCCAGCCACTGCAGCCATTTAGGGAGTGAACCAGCAGATGGAAGACCTCTCTAACTCTGACCTGTCAAATAAATCTTTTTTTAAAAAAAGAATTTTAAGTTTGAAATGAGCAACAATGTACCTGAATGGTGTAACAACCAATTACCTCTTAGGCCTCATTTGTCATTACTTTTAACAGGCAGAGTGGATAGTGAGAGAGAGAGAGAGAGAGAGAGAGAGAGAGAGAGAGAGAGAGAAAGGTCTTCCTTTTTGCCATTGGTTCACCCTCCAATGGCCGCCACGGCTGGTGCGCTGTGGCCGGCACACCGCGCTGATCCGAAGGCAGGAGCCAGGTGCTTCTCCTGGTCTCCCATGGGGTGCAGGGCCCAAGCACTTGGGCCATCCTCCACTGCCTTCCCGGGCCACAGCAGAGAGCTGGACTGGAAGAGGGGCAACCGGGACAGAATCTGGCGCCCCGACCGGGACTAGAACCCGGTGTGCCGGCGCCGCTAGGTGGAGGATTAACCTAGTGAGCTGCGGCGCCGGCCTGTCATTACTTTCTTAAAAGGACTACACTTTTAAAGATAATTAAAAAGGAATCTTAATGGGCCGGCGCCGTGGCTCAATAGGCTAATCCTCCACCTTGCGGCGCCGGCACACCGGGTTCTAGTCCCGGTCGGGGCGCCGGATTCTGTCCCGGTTGCCCCTCTTCCAGGCCAGCTCTCTGCTATGGCCAGGGAGTGCAGTGGAGGATGGCCCAGGTGCTTGGGCCCTGCACCCCATGGGAGACCAGGAAAAGCACCTGGATCCTGGCTCCTGCCATTGGGTCAGCGCGGTGCACCGGCTGCAGCGGCGGCCATTGGAGGGTGAACCAACGGCAAAAGGAAGACCTTTCTCTCTCTGTCTCTCTCTCTCACTGTCCACTCTGCCTGAAAAAAAAAAACAAAAAAAAAAAAAACAAAAAAAAAAAAAAAAAGGAATCTTAATGAAGAATGGAATGGGAGAGGGCGTAGCAGATGGGATGGTTTGCGGGTGGGAGGGTGGTTATGGGGTGAAGAACCACTATACTCCAAAAGTTGTATGTTCGAAATTTATATTTATTAAATAAAAGTTTCCATAAGAAAAAAAAAGGACTATACTTTGCTCTGTTCCTTGAAAGTTGCCAAGCTAACTTCCATTTCTAGGACCTTAGCTTATACAAGTTACTCAATAAATAGCAAACTCTCCTTCTTTCCTTATCCTTCTAATTATTCAAGTCTCAGATTACACTTGACAGATTCATCCTCCCCATATGCTGACTACCTGGTATGTACCCTCACAGCACTCCCAACTTTGCTTCTGCGGCACTCACAATCCTATCTGTATGATGTGTATAATCTGCTTAAATAATTTATCTCTTCCTAACCTGTTCCCCATGAGGACAGGGCGATGATTCTGTCTCTTATGGTCCGCCACATACTAGTAGCATCCAGTATCCCAACTTATAGTGGACATGCCTTATAGATATAATGAATGAATTAATCAAGTCCAATATCTTCCAATGTAAGGTGTTTGAATTTATTCATTTGAATGGCAGAGGAAGACAGACAGACACACTTAGCTCCCATCCACCAACTGACTTCCCTGCTCACAATGACTGGAAACTTAACTCAGGTCTCCCACCTAGGAGGAGGACCCAATTACATGAGCGTGCACTGTTGCCCCTCAACCAGCCCTCTCCAGGGTCTACATTAGCAGGAAGCCAGAGTCAGGAGCCAGGGATCAAACTTAGGTAGTCCAACATAAGATGCAGGGCATCTTAACTAGCCCAAACATCCAGTCCCAACCTAAGGATTTGAGGTCTCTCCACACAGCATCTGTTTACAGACGATCACTTGAAAGTTCATTTCCTGATCTGTAACACTCGCTGAAATTTGTAAGCAATATAGAAAACTTCATTCTGAAGACTTCATTGAGAACCCGAACCCTCAAAAGCTATTGGGTTTATTTTGCAAACTGGGCACTGAGGGACAGGAATTGTGCAGAGCAAGTTAAGTTGCTGCCTAGGATGTCCACATTCCATACCAAAGTGCCTTGTTCCAGTCCCAGCGACTCGAACTTCCAATCCAGCTTTCTGCTAATGTGTCAGGGAAGCAGCAGATGACTACCCAAGCACTTGGATTCCTGCCACCCACATGAGAGACCTAGATGGAGTTCTGGGATCCTGGCTTCAGCCTGGCCCAGAACTGGCCGGGGACAACTGAGGAACAGACCAGTGGATGGGAAACCTCTTTCTGTCACGCACACACACATACACACACTCTCTTCTCTCTCTGCCTTTAAAATAAACACATCTTCAAAACAAAACTGAGTACTGGAATGTATCCAGAAACCATCCATTGCTATAGTCATCCAGACTAAAAACGTCAATCTTCGTTGACCATTTCCAAGGTTAACTGTCATTAAGTCCCGCTAAATTTAGCTCTACATCACTTCTTGAATTATGTCTTTTCCTTTTTATGCTATGTTTATCAGTTTCCTATACTACTAAGTCTCCAACATATCCCACTGTAGCCATGAAAGTCCCAACCCTTTTAACCTCTGTCTTCCCATATGTGCTGTGCCTTCTGCCTATACTGACCTCCAACAGTAGGCTACTACCGAAAGAAACTATCAAAATCCTGACCATCCTTCAAGGCTCATTTTTAATATCCTTTCTTTACATTCCTGTCAACCAGCTGTGATCTCTTCCTATTTCATCCTTATCAGCATTTATCTTATATTACTATGTGCCAGGCACTAGGTATTCATCTTTGTCTACACAGTTCCAGTCAAAACTATAAACTCCTCGAGGATACTTATTCACCTCCAACACTCTGTCTTACATACTTGCTCATCCAACAAGTACTTGTTATATGACCACTTTACCACTGTCACAAAAGTCTTCCAACTTTATTTTTTTTGAAAATGCCACATTTCATATCCAAGTGCCTGGGCTGAGTCCCAGCTACACTTCTGATTCCAGCTTCCTGCTAATGCACACCCTGGAAGGCAGCAGGTAATGGCCCAAGTGCTTGAGTCACTGCCACCCATCTAGGAACCCCAGACTGAGTTCCCAGCTCCTAGATGGCCTGAGACTCAGCTCTGCAAGCATTTGGGGAGTGAACCAGTTGATGGGAAATCTCTGACTCTGTGACTTTCAAGTAAATAAATAAATTTTTAAAAGATTTATTTATTTATTTGAAAGGCAGAGCTACGGAGAAGCCGAGGCCGAGGCCAAGAGAGGCCTTCTATCTGATGGTTCATTCCCTAAATGGTCACAATGGCCAGAGCTGTGCCAGTCCAAAGCCAGGAGCTTCTTCTGGGTCTCCCATGCGGGTGCAGGGGCCCAAGGACTAGGACCATTTCCCACTGCTTTCCCAGGCCATAGCAGAGAACTGGATTGGAAGTGGAGCAGTTGGGACTCAAACTGGTGCCCATATGGGATGCCAGCACTGCAGCTGGCTTTACCTGCTATACCACAGGCCCAGCCCCAGTAATTCTTTTTAAAAGATGTATACCCCAAATTCCTGTGACCTTTCTTCAGAAACCTACAATAAGCACTAAGAATAATTTTTACTACCTACCCACTTTCTCAAGTTAAAAAAAAAATGGAGGAGTAAAGGAAAAGAAAAAAAAAACACACAAAAATTCCTATTTCTGCCAATGGATGTCATGTGCAAGTCCAGCAGAAAAGCAAAGAGCATTGCATTAAAGGTGCTCTGCGAATGGAAGGTTACTCAGCTCGGAAGTAAGTTCTGTAAGAACACAATGGAATTATCCCTACCTTTGTATCATACATGAAAAAAACATAATTACTTCGACTATGAAAAACAAATAAACCAAGAAACTAAGGCACTGAAGAATCAAAGCTTTAAGTCCCAAGAAATCTGTTGCTTCATGTTATACCAATTACTTAGAAGACTTCAGCCTCAGCTTCCCCAAATGCAAAGAGCGGTAAGAAAAGCTCCACTGATATTATCTAAAGATACAGACATTTCAAAAGAACATTTCATTCAATTCCCTCACTTGAATTAGAAAAGTAGTCACGTGATTCGTCTGTTGCTAGTTTTGGCAGAAAAGGGTTTAGAGGAGAAGATGAGACTTGGGTCCCTTGGCTAATGTCTCCTCCATCCATACTTCTGCAACAGGAAGAGTAGGAAAACGATAAATTAACTGACTTCGGCAGCATCATCTGTGTATACTGAATAAACTCAAGTAGGAGTTACAATATGTAATATTCCAGACTACCTAAAAAGCAAAACCTATAAACACTAGAAATTCATTCCATCTACGGGCTTCATTAACTCTTAAGTAAAATTCCCCAGGAGAAATACAGCAAAGTCACGGCAGTCAGGACTGTCCAAAATTCAAAGAAGTGTTTTAGTGTCTCAGAACTGAGCATCTCGTTTGTTTTTACTCAACCCTGATCTGGAATACACTTTAGAGGTATTAAGACAAATAAAAACACAGGTTAGAATAAACCAGAAATTAAAGCATAAAAATTTAAACAAACCCCACCAAGAATAAGAAAACAAAATGAAACCACAACTGAGACTTTTAAAAAGATCAACAGGGAAAGGTGTCTGGCATAGCTATTCAGATATTGCTTGGGACATCTGCATCCCACGTTCAAGTGCAGGTTTGAGTCCCAGCTCTTGCACTTCCAAATCAGCTTCCAGCTAATGCACTTCCTGAGAGGCAGCAAACGATGGCTGAAGCGGTCGTGTCCCTGTCATCCACAGGGGAGATCCACATTGAGTTCAAGGCTCCTGGCTACTGCTAGCATTTGGAGAGTGAACCAGCAGATGGCAGATCTATATCTGCCTCTCTGCTTTTCAAATTAAATTAAAATAAATAAAAATAAAAAGGTCCAACAAAAAGACCATTAAGTGTGGCTGTAAACTTCCAAAAGCCAACAGGAAAACAAAAACTCTGGGGCCAGTACTGTGGTGCAGTGAGTTAAGCCAACTGCTGCCTGCAACATCAGTATCCCATGAGCACCAGTTCAAGTCCCAGCTGCTCCACTTCCCATCAAGCTCCCTGGGAAAGCAGTGAAAGATAACCCAAGCATTTGGGTCCCTGCTACTCCTGTGGGAGACCCGGATGGAGTTCAAGGCTCCTGGCCTTAGACTGGCCCGACCTCAGCCATTACTGTCATTTGGGGAGTGAACCGGCAGATGAAGATCCCTCTGTCTTCCACATTCAAATAAATAAATAAATAAATTTTAAACAAACAAAAACTGAAAACGACTGAACATAAATTACAGTATCCAGGTAAAAACAGACTATAAGGCTTAGAAAAAAAATAGAATTACTCTTTTTTTTTTTTTGACAGGCAGAGTGGACAGTGAGAGAGAGAGAGAGAGAGACAGAAAGGTCTTCCTTTGCCGTTGGTTCACCCTCTAATGGCCGCTGCAGCCGGTGCACTGCGGCCAGCGCACCACGCTGATCCGAAGCCAGGAGCCAGGCACTTCCAGTCTCCCACGCGGGTGCAGGGCCCAAGCACTTGGGCCATCCTCCACTGCACCCCTGGGCCACAGCAGAGAGCTGGACTGGAAGAGGAGCGACCAGGACAGAATCCAGCGCCCCGACCAGGATTAGAACCCGGTGTGCTGGCGCCGCAGGTGGAGGATTAGCCAAGTGAGCCATGGCGCCGGCCTAGAATTACTCTTGATTGCACCTTTTTCTCCCTGGGGTTCTCATAAAGATATTTAGGGAAAAGTCTATATGATGTGGTCCAGGTACCTAGAATACTAATCTAAGAATACTAAATGGAAAAATTATTTCAACAGCAAGTACTACTACAGCATAGGTCCAGAATTAGCAAAATGAGGAATGGCTCCCAGAATTCATAACAAAATGGGAGGAAGAAAAAAGAATAAAAACTCTCAGAGGAGAAAGCAGAGGAATATAAAAACCTAAAATGAAGGAAAGCAAACATACGAGCACACACTCAACAGGTATATTACATATATAATATTTTTACTTCTACAACTAAGAATTAAACATTAAGTCATTTATTAAAACAAACAGCTTCCTTAATTTCACAATCAAGGAGATGATCTCCAAATTCTCATGCCTTCACAGTGACATCATTAAACAATGATGTCATCACAACAAATCCAAGATGGTGCAGAATTTTTAAAGCAGTTATACACTCCCACTGTACCAAGACAGAAAGATACATGAAACATCTTAGAAAGATTTATGGTAAATAGTCTCAAACCAAACATGAAATCAGTTGACCAAAAAAATTAACCAAAATGGTGAGAAGATCTTCTCAAACATATTTCATTTAGCAATAATCAATTGAGTCAAGTATAATATAAACATAAAATTTGCCAAAATTCCAACAACATTAAAAAAAATCAACCTTTCTTGCTACTGTGACGATGTCTCAAGGATTGAAAAAAAAAAGGATCAATGTTTTCCTTCTTGGGAGGTAAGAAAAAAGAAAAAAGCCACAATTCTTGGAGAAGAACTTATAATCTCCATAGAATTACCCATCTGTAATTTAATCAATATCAGTTAAGAACGACTGTTCCAACAGTCTCCTGTACCAAATGCTTTCATCATGGCTACCTGGTCTAAATCTAGCATATGAATGAATTCAGGGGGTTGGCGGAAGTGGGAGAAGCTGAAACCGATCAGTTGAGTCAAGCTCCTGAAGAATTAACTAACGTCTCATTCTAGGACTCAACTGTTATCAACGTGGTTATGAGATCTGGAAGGTACTATCACAGCACAAAAAAAGCTTCTCAGCATCCAAAGAACAACCTCCCTTTTTTTTCTTGTGGGTTTTTTTTTTTTCAGTCTCACTGTCTGGCCAACTGCTGCAAGCCTTCAAAACACAGAAATCAATAAACACCTGGATAAATACAGCTTTAGGAATTAATCTAGAAGACTTACTCAACAAGAAGTTTAAAGTAATATATGCTTTGGAGCTGACACTGCCGCACAGTAGGTAAAGCCATCCCTGAGGCACCTGCATTTCATACAGGTGCCAGTTCAAGTCCCAGCTGCTCCACTTCTGATCCAGCCCTCTGCTAATGCACCTGGGAAAGCAGCAGCAGACGGCCCAGATCCTTGGGCCCTTGCACCCACGTGGAGACTAAAAGAACGCTTTTAGCTCCATATCAACCCAGCTTTCGGCACTGCAGCCATCTGGAGGGTGAACCAGCAGATGGAAGATCTCTCCCCCTGTCTCTCCCTCATTTATTTATTTGAAAGGCAGAGTTATACATAATCTTTTTTACAAAAAGCTGCATATGCTTTATTGATAATTTTAATTTAAATACAATTAGAACATTTACCTGACAGTAATTTTAATGTTCAAGTTTCCTTACTTTAACATGATCTGACACATGGAAACTCACTTTTTTAAAGCATTATTCCAATGGCTTAATTGCAAGAAGACTCAACCCCTAACATTTCCCAAAAATGACACCTTGGCTACCCTTTTATTTCACACCCTTCCAAGCACCACATACTTTCAAGGTATCTCAGAACAAAGTGGTGTATAAACAGATTAGTTCTAGAAAATCAAGTCACTAGATTATCCTGTAGACTAAGAAAAGCTCTCTTAGTTATCTTCACTTCATTAGATTGGAACGGTTATGCCAATAACATTACCAAAACTCAGAAATGCTTTCAGTACAATGTATCCTTGAAAACAGTAAACTTGTAATTCTAGATGTTTTTTTAAATACAAAATAAGCACATGCAATTTAAAATGCCACAACTACAAGGTTTGCTATCCTTTAAAAATACAAAATAATATTCACGAAGTTTTTTTAAACAGTGGTTTGGGAAGTATAGTCACTGGGTATGATGTCACAACTACTGGCAAGCTGATTTATGCTAATAATCCACTTAAAGGAAGACAGCAGCGCTACAGAAGAAGCAAACCTCTGAAACATGCCTGCTTTAAATGTGAAGATGGAAGCAGGCTGGAGTAAATTAACAAATGATAATAGTGTGAGATTTACAAGGAAGAAATTCAGCAAAAATTACTCAGACTTTTTTCTCAAAATATATACAAGATACACAGTTATCCAAGTGAATAATATAAACAAAATTGAGAAACCTAGTAATTACTGCTTAAAAGAATAGTTGTCAAAAAGTATAGTTGTCTAAACAAATAAACACTCCAGAAAAAAATGTAATCACCTTTTTACCACAAGCAAGGGAAAATTAACCCTTCTAACATACTCACACATTTCAGCCTTGTCTGGTAATCCAGACTTCGAAGATCTCTACCAAAACTATCCTGCTCCTGTTTGCCAACTTCTTATGTTCTCTCTTATAACACTTCTAAGTAGAACAGATCTATTTACCTTTGAGTATAATTATTTCCTTATGCAAATACACGAATGTAGGATTGGTAAGAAGAATAAGAATGGGGCACCTCTGGCTCTATCACACTAATCTGGAGTACCACCCATGAAGAGGTTAACAATTTCTCCCACCAACAAAGATGGAAAAACCAGGAACAATTTATCCCAGATATGCCAATATATTTAACTCAGCCAACAGAAAACAAAATATGAATCCGATAAAGACAGGCTCTTTTAGGAAGAGAATCAAGTTGTGAAAGTGGACTGTACTGAAAGACAACACAGAAAATACTCCAAAGAATCTTCTGTTTGTCCTTACAACATAAAAAAATCCAAGTGTTATACTGGAGACTGGCTATGCTCTCTGCTCAAAGTTCAATTTTAACCAACTATAAATTCCAGCTGAGTTAATTAGATCAACTAGACATTTGTCTCCACTTACTAGAAATCACAAAATCTGAACAGTCAAGCCATGAACACTTACCAAAATGTCCTACAGTACCAAAAGAAAGCTAATTGTTCACTGTGAAAGAATTGGATCATCAACTTTACAATTGTACAGTTTTACAAGCAGACTACCTTGGTTTTTCTTAATAAGACTTCAAAGGAAATTAAGACCTTTTAGCCTACAACAACCAAACATTACAGAAATACCTTCCATTTTTTCACTAGAAGGTAAAACACACCAGCCTAAGATTAGGAAACAGACAAGTGGAATCTAGGAATCTGTATGCAAAGAATCTCATTCTCTACACAATGAGGATGACTAAATCCTTCTTCCCTGACAACAATCTCAGAGCCATCTTTGCAGACAACACGCACGGATTCTACTCACAGGGGTACATGACGCTGCTCAGGATCTGCTCTCATCAGCTCCTCCTCTTCGATGTCAGACTCCCCTCCGGAACTACTGTCAGTGACATCTGAATCAAAGGCTTGCTCACTGCACCTCAAGTTGGATATGCCACTAGCTGTAAATCTTTCCAATTCTTCCGAAATCGAGTCACTTTTCAGGAAGTTGCTAAGTCCCTCCGAAGTGGTGGTCTCACTGGCAGCTTTTCTCAAGGCAGCTTCAGCTTTTCGAGTCAGCATCAACTGGCTCCTGGGTCTCAAAGAATCCAAGTTTGGCAGTTTGCTCAAAGTCTTCTCTAAAAATCCACCCAGCTGGTGCTGTAAATGCCTCTCCACCTGCTTGGCTTGCACAACCTGTAAGCGTTTCTGTAACCTGCGGGCACGGCTTTCAATATCAGCCTGCCGCCGCAATAAAGCTGTTATCCTCGTGTCAGAATCTAAAGCACTGAAAAGAATGGAAGACAGGGGAGACTTTTTACCCTCTAACTTGACACCTCCCAAGTGAGAGCTGGAGTCTGTACCAGGTGATAATCTACTGCTTCCTTGAAGTGCCGGCTGTTCCATGGAATTGACAGAAGATTTGTTTGCAGTGCTATTATTGCTATATATTGTGGTGTGTTCTGTATCAAGGCTTCTGTGTGGAAGAGTGCAATTGGTCATACCCCCCTTCAAGTCCCCAGATTCAGATCCCTCCACTTCACCCCCCTGAAGAACAGATGAAGTGAGAGCTCGTTTTCCCCCATTGAGGGAAGTGGAATTGTCATGATCAGAATGTGCTGAACTTTTAGTCAATTTCTTAGCCAAACCATTTACAGGTGCTTGTGGCAGAGATGTCTGACCACTTGTATTCATGGTTCTAAGATTTTCTAAGGAAAACTCCAAAACTGGCTGTCTCCCCAACAGCTCAGCCCGGAGTTCATAGGATTGTGATAAGAGAGGATGAGATTTAAGGACTGTCTGCTTGCTGAAGACCCCTTGCAATTTCAAAGACTCCTTTGAGGGAACGGGTGTTACATCGGAGCAGAGATAAGATGCCACCAGTGGTTGCAGCTTTCCCAAGTCTTCCTTGGTAGGATTATTTCGGAAGTCTAGACTGGGATCCTCTGCAGCAATGGCTTTTCTTTTGGTTCCGTTGGCAGCAATGAGGATGTTGGCGTTGCCGTTATTTTCGGCACTGCCAGGGGACAAGGTGGAGGATGGGGGAGCCAGCTTGAACCGGATGTGGTGTGCTTCGGCTGCTGCGTCAGTGAGAGCGGGCGCCATCGCAGCCATTCAGCACACAGAGACAGGAAGTCCAGCCTCTCCCGGTGCCGAGGCCAGCTCCTCGGCCCCTTTCTGCCTCCCCTGAGAACAGACTAGAAGAAAAAGAAAAGGAAGTTAGAAATACAAGCACATTCAAAAACAACACATGTTTCTAATACAAGCTCTACTTGAGGCTATTGTACCAACTATGCTGCTACACAGAAAACATGTTGGAGTCATTCTGGAGACCCAGATCTTTTATCCAGGGGAGGGAGGAGGGTACAATTCCAGCAAAGAGAAAGAATATTCTACCCTTCCTTTAGTCACTTGTGACCATAACCTGAAAGCTGCCCAAATTTTCCATTCTTAAAGAGTTAATCAAGTCAACTCATATGCATTTAAGAGAAAAATTTCTTTGAACTTCTTGACACCGACCGATACATTTAAAGCCAATCTACCGAACCAAACATCCAATAATTAAATTAAAAATTAGTAAGAAAAAGCTATATGACAAATGTCTTATGTCTGCATTTTTCTGGCCACAAGATCCAGTTTTCATTAGCTTCTCACTTCTTTCTAAGTAAAGCTTGTGCCACAGGCTAATTTTACCTCACCTGTAATGCCAATTGGCTTCATCAATTTTATTTTCTTACAGATCACAATGCTCACCAATGTCTTAATTTACTGGCTCCTTCCTCTCTGCCTATGAATTTGCTGAGGTCTCCTCTGTCCTCTCAGTACAGTCCATCTTTCAAATTAATTGCCAACAAGTCTCTTTCCCTTTGCCCCCAAACCTCATTTTTTTCTTTTATTTTTTAAAGATTTTATTTATTTTATTTGACAGAGTTACAGGCAGAGAGAGGGAGAGAAAGACAGAGGTCTTCCTTCTGTTGGTTCACTCTCCAAATGGCCGCAACGGCCGGAACTGCGCTGATCCGAAGCCAGGAGCCAGGTGCTTCTTCCTGGTCTCCCATGCGGGTGCAGGGGCCCAAGGACTTGGGCCATCTTCTACTGCTTTCCCAGGCCACGGCAGAGAGCTGGATTGGAAGAGGAGCAGCTGCGACTAGAACCAGCGCCCATATGGGATGCCGACATTGCAGGCAGAGGATTAACCTACTGTACCATGGTGCCAGCCCCAACCCCAAAACCTCTTGAAACAACAATATGAATAGCTGCCTGTGCACTCTTCATCCTTCGATCATCATGGTTCCATCCCTACTCTTCTGGCAAAGATCACCAGCAGCTTCATTATCAAATCCAAATGATCTCAGTTCCCATTTGACTTCTCTGAAGCCTCAGGCAGTGCTGATCACCTTGAAATTCTCTTTCCCTGTGCCCTTGACAATGCCATCATCCATTCTCATCTTCCAGCCCCCTTAAAGTTTAGTGCTCCTTAAGGTCCTTTCTTCAGCCTTCTCTTTTCTCTCAACTCACTTACTTGGCAATAACCATTATTATGGCGAGGTCCACTAACTCTCAGAAAATCATTTTCTGAGTTGCTCTATCCAACATTCGCAACTCTAATCTTCAAAGCCCCCTGAAACTCAGAGCTCATGCTGTTCTTCTAACACACTCCTCTCAACCTGTTTCATTACCTTGGGTAACAGCATTGCTTTTATTTAGTAACCACGCCAAAAATTTCAATCACTTGCCTCTTTTTCACCTCCCTTGAACAGTTTGGTCTAGGAACAAAGGGAGATCTACATAAAGCTATTCTTTTAAGTATGGTCTCTGGACTTCTGGGAACTCAAAGACCATTTTGAAGGTCCATGAAATCAGATATATTTTCATAGTAAAACTAACATTAGCTGCCTTATTTATTGTGTTTACATTTTTTTTTAATTTGACAGGTAGAGTAATAGACAGTGAGAGAGACAGAGAGAAAGGTCTTCCTTCCATTGGTTCACCCCCCAAATGGCCACCATGGCCGTACTGTGTTTACATTTGCAATGAGTGTTCACAAACAAAAGTGAGCAAAAATGCTGGAAACTTAGTACAAATCAAGGTAGAGGCATCAAACTGTAGTAATTATATTCTCCACTCACTCACAATTTCCATTAATTCAGTTCCACTTAGCTTCAATAAATGAATAAAAGCTATGAATTTTATTAAATTTTGACTTTTAAGTGCATGGCTTTTGTTTTTAATATCCTGTGGGGGGCCAACACTGTGGTGCAGCGGGATAAAGCTTGGCCTGCAGCGCTGGCATCCTATATGGGTGTTGGTTTGAGTCCCGACTACTTCTCTTCCAATCTAGCTCTCTGTTATGGCCTAGGAAAGCAGAAGATGGCCCAAGTGTTTGGGCCCCTGAACCTATGTGGGAGACCTGGAAGAAGCTCCTGGATTCGGATCAGCTCAGCTGTGGCTGTTGCGGTCATTTGGGGAGTGAACCAGCAGATGGAAGACTGCTTCTGTCTCTGGCTCTACCTCTCTGTTTAACTCTTTCAAATAAATTAAAAATAAAAAAAAATATTCTGTGGAAGCAAAGAGAAAACACACACAAAGCACTTTGCTGCATCATGAGGTCTCAAGAAAAAGCCCTGCACAACTGAACTACAATTTTTTCATGGAATACTGCTTTTATAAGCAGGCAGAACGACTGACAGAAAAAATAAGATTGTTCAAACTTGGATAGCTACACATTTTCTGAAAAATGAACAAGTTTACCTGTCACTTCAAGGTTGATGGTTTTGTTGCCGTAATAGAAACTGAGTTTTTAAGCAAAAATCAGAATTTTTTTTTTTTTTTTTGGATAGGCAGAGTGGACAGTGAGAGAGAGAGACAGAGAGAAAGGTCTTCCTTTTGCCGTTGGTTCACCCTCCAATGGCCGCCACGGCCGGCGCGCTTCGGCCGGCGCACTGCGCTGATCCGATGGCAGGAGCCAGGTGCTTCTCCTGGTCTCCCATGGGGTGCAGGGCCCAAGCACCTGGGCCATCCTCCACTGCACTCCCGGGCCATAGCAGAGAGCTGGCCTGGAAGAGGGGCAACCGGGACAGAATCCGGCGCCCCGACTGGGACTAGAACCCGGTGTGCCGGCGCCACAAGGTGGAGGATTAGCCTAGTGAGCCACGGCGCCGGCCAAAAATCAGTATTTATAAAACTTGTATGTACCATCATGACTTTGAACATTTTCCTAATACTTAAAAAAAATCTATTTCTAGGCCAGTGCTGCGACTCAATAAGCTAATCCTCCGTCTGCAGCACCGGCACACCGGGTTCTAGTCCTATTTGGGGCACCGGATTCTGTCCCAGTTGCTCCTCTTCCAGTCCAGCTCTCTGCTGTGGCCCGGGAGGGCAGTGGAGGATGGACCAAGTGCTTGGGCCCTGCACCCGCACGGGAGATCAAGAGGAAGCACCTGGCTCCTGGCTTTGGCTCAGCGCGGTGCGCCAGCCGCAACAGCCACTGGGGGGTGAACCAACGGAAAAAGGAAGACCTTTCTCTCTGTCTCTCTCTCACTGTCCAATCTGCCTGTCAAAAAAAAAAATCTATTTCTAATTATTTAGTGGTGACATTAATGGATGTGGGGTTTTGATACCATGTAATACAATGTGTCAGCACTTGGAAGATCTGCATAACCCTGTGCATGATCAAATGACCAATACATGTTAGAAAATCATTCAGGGGTAAAATCAAGTGCAAGACACACCAACAGTTTCAACATAACAGAGAATGAAAAGCTTAGTGATACAGTTTTAGATTCTACATTACAACTAATCTTTTTTGTTCAGTTTGTGTATAATGTCAAAGGATATACACATTTATTGAAAAGACTATTAAATTTACTTTCTTTTCCAACTCTATTAAAATCTGAAAGGCTGGATTTTCTTTATACACTTGAACTAAAACAACATATCACAGTATCACAAAAAAATGAATGCAGCAGATATGAGAACCCAACTGTTTTTTTTATTAAGTCAGACAATAAAAACAATCAAAACTAAAGAACAATGTCATTCATTGAATTTTTGTTTTGGTTAAAAGCTATTCTTTATAATATGTAATGAGTTTATTTCAAAAATAACTATTTTTCAATTTCTCGAAGTTTCTAATACAACAACTACTGGTAAATTAATACTCACAAAGCTCTTCCTGTTTCAACAATTTTTAAAAGTGAGAAGGGGCCCTGAAGCCCAAAGTTTCCCACTGAACTAAGTAAACCCTCCCTTCTCTCCCCTGCCACAAGACAGCAATCTCCAATCTTTCTAACACTTCTTACTGACATAGTAAGCCCTACACACCAAGACTCTTTACACAGTATGACAGTTCAACTCATTAAAAATGCTTAGTAAATGAGAAAACATTTATACAAACATTATTCAAATACAGATCCTATCTGTGAACATTCTATAAAAGAACTGGATCTTGGAGGCTTACAGAATTTTATTCCTTATGGACTTTATAGCATATGCTGTTCTGTGTGACCTAAAACATTCTGTTCACTTTTCCCACCTTCAATTTTAAATTTAATGCTATTGCTAATTCAGTATATTTATATTTAGACTTACTGATAGGGATCAATGCAAAATAATTGTTCAAAATACTGAGTCCATTTATAAGATGCAAAGCATTTTCCCCATCAACAAAAATCATTAGATCTTTCCTATTAATTCAATTTCCTAGTCTTTCAAATTAACATCAGTACACAGTTGATACTAGCAATGCAAAGAGGCATGTTATCAGTGCCAGATGACTAACACAGCACGTGAAAAGAGTAGCTGCACCCTACTGCCTGAGAGTACTACAGTGTAAGCCTCAGCCACAGCAGGAAGAGCCTCCCTCTGGGAACCCGAAAAGGACAACGTTACACAACTTACACAAATCTTAGGAAACCCAGGAGCACCCAGGGTCATAATTAACATCGCAGAAGGAAATTCTCCAAGGTTATTTTAGAATTATTTAATTCTTTAAAATTTACAACTTAAAAAAAAAAAAAACACACTAACTCAAGTTCCACCTCTTTTCAAACTTTTCTGACCATAACCCTCTGAAATCCCATCTATGAACGCAATATTAATCACATGCATGTCAAAGCAAAAGTTTATTTACTCTCTCCTTGGTCTCAACAGTCCCATAGGATGCACAGCCAGGAACAGTCACTAACAGGGTCCTCAAAAACTTTGTGAAGCCAGGCATGGTGGTTTGTGCCTGTAGTCCCAGCTACTCCGGAGGCTGAGGCTGGAAGATCACTTGAGTCCAGGGGTTTTGGGCTGCCGTGAGCTATGCCAATCTGGTGTCTGCGCTAAGTCTGGCATCAATATGGTGACAGGCCAGGAGCAGGGGACCACCAGGTTGCTTAAGGAGGGGTGAACAGGCCCAAGTCGGAAATAGAGCAGGTCAAAAACTTTGTGAAAAATTGAATTAAAAGGTAACTGTGGGGCTGGCGCTATGGCGCAGCGGGTTAACGCCCTAGCCTGAAGGCCAGCATCCCATGTGGGCGCTGGTTCGTGTCCCAGCTGCTCCTCTTCTGATCCAGCTCTCTGCTATGGCCTGGGAAAGCAGCAGAGGATGGCCCAATTGTCACAACCCCCCCCCCCCCAAATCTAAATCTATTGACCTCTCTTAACTGACTTACAATGCCATACTGAGATTCAACACTACCACCAAAAGCACTCACAGCTAAGGTGAGTACTGACTCAATTGTGCAAATCTGGGGTTCATATCCTGGCTCTACCCCAGTAAATCACTTCCCTTTTCTGTCCCCTCAGTTTCCTCACCCACAGAAAACACAGCCTATCTCACATATTTTTAATTAGCCTAGTACTTGGCACAAACACATTACTACCTATACTATTATTATAATCTGATGACAGAAAGCCAACGTAGAAGGAATATGTTTCTTTCTTTTTTTATTTATTTGAGAGGTAGAGTTACAGACAGTGAGAGGAACAGACAGAGAGAAAGGTCTTCCCTCCGTTGGCCCACTCCCCAAATGGCTGCAATGGCTGGAGCTGCAGCGACCCAAAGCCAGGAGCCAGAAGCTTCTTCCCTATCTCCCACACAGGTGCAGGGGCCCAAGCACTTGGGCCATCCTCCACTGCTTTCCCAGGCCATAGCAGAGAGCTGAATCAGAAAAGGAGCAGCCACGACTAGAACTGGCACCCATATGGGATGCCGGCACTGCAAGCGGAGGATCAACCTACTGCGCCACGGCGCCAGCCCCAGGAATAAGTTTCTGTAAGACTTTTTAGTACATAATACAAAGCTAATGATTCTCAAAAACATCAATGTACTTACATACAAAAAAACACACCCAAAAAAATGGACATGGCACCTAGGGTGCATCGTTAGCTACAACAGACATAAATCAGCATTTAAGTTTAGAACTTGTTCTTGTTTTGCTTACTATTTACCCTCTGAGCCTAGATTTTAATATTTCATGATGTTATTTACAAAAGAAAAACTAAATGTGCAAGAATTAAATCATGAACTTTCCACCCAATGGAATATTACGCAACCATAAAATAGCAGTGCAAGGGCCAGTGTTGTAGAGCAGTCGGCTAAGCTGCTGCTTGAAATGGCAGTATCCCATATGAATGCCAGTCTGAGCCCCAGGTGCTCTGCTTCTGATCCAGTTCCCTGCTAATGAGCTCGGGAGAACAGCAGAAGATGGCCCAAGTCCTTGGGCCCCTGCAACCACTTGGGAAGACCTAGATTAAAAAAAAAAAAAAAAAAAAAAAAAAGTTCCTGGCTTCAGCCTGGCACAGCCCAGCACTGTCCCAGGCTGTTGTGGCCATTTGGGGAGTGAACCAGTAGATGGAAGATCTCTGTCTCCTCATTGCCTCTCTGTAACTCTGCCTGTCAAATAAATAAATAAAGCAGGGGGTGGGGGGAAACGAGGAGTCTGGCACTAGGGCATAACAGGTGAAGCTGCTGTAGCACCAGCATCCCATGTGGATGCCAGTTTGAGTCCTGGCTGCTCTACTTCCAATCCAGCTCCCTGCTAATGTGCCTGGGAAAGCAGCAGCAGATGGCTCAAGTATTTGGATACCTGCAACCATGTGGGAGACCCAGAAGAAGCGCCTGGCTCTGGGCCAACCCAGCTCCAACTGTTGCGGCCATTTGGGGAGTGAACCAGCAGATGAAAGATCTCTCTGTCTCTCCTCCTCTCTAAGGCTGCCTTTCAAATAAATAAATAAATCTTCTTTAAAAAATAAAAGAGTCTTTTTTTGCCTACATAATAGCTCTACCATAATTATGTATTGCCTGCATAAGAAAAGCTAAGGATCAGGCTAGTGCTTCAAAGAATGAACGAAAAAAGAAAAGCAAAGGAAGTAGAAAGCAAATAATGGAAATTCTTAAAACACCAAAAAGCCCAAGTAAAGTAAAACATCAAATAGCTTCTTAAACTTAACTAAATTCCAAGCAGAATGTTGATTAAAACAATGATTTCCATCACACTTTTTAAATTTTTATTTATTTATTTGACAGGTAGAGTTACAAACAGTGAGAGAGAGAGAGACAAAAAGGTCTTCCCTCCGCTCGTTCACCCCCCAAAAAGCCGCAACGGCTGACTCCCCAAATGGCCACAACAACCGGAGCTGTGCCGATCGGAAGCCAGGAGCCAGGTGTTTCTTCCTGGTCTCCCATGTGGGTGCAGGGGTCCAAGCACTTAAGCCATCCTCCACTGCCCTCCTGGGCTACAGCAGAGAACTGGAGTGGAAGAGGAACAACCTGGACTAGAACTAGTGCCCATATGGGATGCCGGCACCGCAGGCACAGGATTAACCAAGTGGGCCACGGCGCCAGCCCCTTTCCATCCCACTTGGACCTAACAAATACCAAAAGCTTTACCCAACAGTTTAAAGCAGAGAAAAACTGTCAAACTTAAGCTTATGATAAATCACCTTTCTCCAAAGAATATGAAGCATTAAAAGCTATAATTAACTGATTAATCCTTGTAACAACCTAGGCAGTAGGTTTAGGGCTCAGATTATAATTTCCAGTTTACTGCTGGAGACAGGTATTAAAAACCAATTATATATTCAGAATAAAAACCCAAGCCTTTAAGATTCCAATGTTTATTTCATCTGGTAATCTACAATCTGACAAAGTAGTACAGATGAAGCTATTGTACCTGCTGTGACATACCAGTAAACTAAAATTCTGCAGTAAGCTTGTAGAGACAAAAGAGAAAGGCCATCTAATCGATATTGTTTATTTATAAAGGGTTAGGCTAGGCAACTAATCGTTTCTCTCCTAGTTCCAACGAAGCATTTTAGGGGGAAAATGTAAAATGTATTTATCAAGCAAACACATTAAAGGAAAACTTCCCATTGGAGAGTCATGCTCTTCTCTACTGAACACTTAAACGTTTACATCCACTAATATACATTTTATGAGAGATACAAGCTGGGATAAAGTTCCCATTTCTGACCCCTAGTGTCCCTTTCCACCACATGCTTCCACCCAACCCCAGTGGAACTTCAGAGGCAAACACACGTATGACAGAGCCTCTCAATTCCAGCACAACTTAAATCTTGGGTCCAATAATTTTCTGACATGAGGTATTACCCTGTATATTCTAGGATAGTCATCAACATCTCTGGCCTCAACCCATTAGATGCCAGCAGTATCCTTCTTCCACTAACAAAAATGCCTCTTGACAAGTCCAAGGGGTGGGGGAAATGCCCAAATCACACATTCTCATTGAGGACCACTGCCTAAACAGAAAAAGATTTTACAGACACACACACACTTGCAGATATCATGCTCCTGTTATCCAAGGGGAAAGTTTAGGCCATCTGGGGGGACAAGCCAAAAAACTACACTTGCACTGAAAACTGAAGCAAAAATTGTCAAGAGGAAGAAAAGTTTGTTCATAATGATGTTCCTAACATCTTCTTCACAATTTACCTTTATATTCTGCACAGTGGAAAGGAGAAAGAATCAGGAGGAGAACAGATGGTCAGGGGAGTAATGCCCACGAAGCACCCAAACTTCATGTGAGATTTAGAAATTATCTTAAATTTCATTACATGAAAGGCTAGACTAGAGAGAAAGTAACAAGGCATTCTTATGAGAGAAAAGGGCAAAATAAAAAGCAAAACTGTGGGAAAACACAGGACATCCTGAGGGTTAAGAGAAATGAACAATCTGCTGGAAACACAAAGTGTATTTTAATAGCAGGAACAGTATAGAAAAAGGTATTTCTAAACCGGCATTCCATATGGGTGCCGGTTCAAGTCCCATCTGTTCCACTTCCGATCCAGCTCTCTGCTATGGCCTGGGAAAGCAGTAGAAGATGGTCCAAGTCCTTGGGCCCCTGCACCCACGTGGGAAACTCAGAAGAAGCTCCTGGCTCCTGGCTTGGGTTCGGCCCAGCTCTGGCCATTGTGGCCAATTAGGGAGTGCATCAGCGGATGGAAGACCTCTCCCTCTCTGCCTCTCTATAACTCTGCCTTTCAAATAAATAAATAAATCTTAAAAAAAAAAAAAAAAAAGGTGGAAAGGTAGTTGAAGTCTGATCATTAGTAGACAGCCGTGAATAGCCAACCTTTACTAAGAGAAATCAGAGTATCACCAGAAGCTTGTCTAATGGGAGTGACACATCAGAGCTGTGTTCTAGAAAGACCAGTTGGACAGCATGGATTAAAATAGGTAAAACTGGGGCTGTCGCTGTAGCATAGTAGGTGAAGCCATCACCTGCAGTGCCAGCATCCCATGTGGGCACTGGTTCGAGTCCCAGCTGCTCCACTTCCGATCCAGCTCTCTGCTACGGCCTGCCTCTCTTTCTCTGTAGCTCTTTCAAATAAATAAATAATGTAAAATTGCACCTAGGTGGCAAAGAGTAGTGAAAAAGCTACTGCAATAATCCAGACAGGCTGCAACGGGAACCTCAAATGAGGTGGACCCACAACAGAATAGGCAGACTCCTTCCAAAGCTTAAATCTAAAAACAACTCTTCATCCTTAAGATTCTTATCACTGTTTTCCTGTTTAAATTGCATAATACACTTAAAAGTTACTATCATTCAATTCATATTATCAAAGTGTTTCCTAATTGTCAATTTATAAATTACATTTCCAAGACAAACAAAGTTCCTTAATACCACCCTTCTTTCACATGCCCACCAACTCTACCTAGAACTTGGTAATGGGAAGTACCAACTGACTGGGTGGAGGTAGTATTTAAAAGAGGGGGAGGGGCATTTGTGAGGTAGTCTTTCAAGTATTTAGATTTTGCTAAAAACAGAAAGAGGAGTACATTCTAATCAAGAAAATAATCCAATAGGGAGGATCTGAAGGGTGATCCACAACTTAAATGAACCAGGTAGTCCGCCGGCGCCACGGCTCACTAGGCTAATCCTCCGCCTAGCGGCGCCGGCACCCCGGGTTCTAGTCCCGGTTGGGGCGCCGGATTCTGTCCCGGTTGCCCCTCTTCCAGGCCAGCTCTCTGCTGTGGCCAGGGAGTGCAGTGGAGGATGGCCCAGGTGCTTGGGCCCTGCACCCCATGGGAGACCAGGAAAAGCACCTGGCTCCTGGCTCCTGCCATTGGATCAGCGCGGTGCGCCGGCCGCAGCGCGCCGGCCGCGGCGGCCATTGGAGAGTGAACCAACGGCAAAGGAAGACCTTTCTCTCTGTCTCTCTCTCTCACTGTCCACTCTGCCTGTCAAAAAAAAAAAAAAAAAATGAACCAGGTAGTATATGTACAGCTTCTCAAAAACAGAGAGGAAAAGAGCAACTGCTTAGTGCTCTGTGTTGAAAAACTGGAAATCACATTATGGGATGCACTGGGAAGTATTTATTTTACACAGAAACAAATGTAGATGTTATGGAACACAATGGAGAGGAGACAAGTCTTTTTTTATATATAAAACAAAGAAATAATGTGGGCCTCCCAAAGTCCCTAACACTTTCTGATGCCAACAAAGCTTTTTAACTGAAAAGGGTTAATAATTACTAAAGGAATAACTAACTGGAGGATAGGTTATTATGATTGTAACGTTACCAACATTAATTGGCTTTTTAGTATGTCAGCCACTGATTACATTCTCTCAATTTTCACAGTAACACTGTAAGGTAAATACCATCATTGTCCTCATTTTATAGGTGAGGAAACTTGATGTTCTGAAGTTAAGTAATTAGTCCACGATCATACAACTACTCAGTGTCAGGGGCAGAATCTCTAACTCTAAAATTTATGCTTTGGGGATGGGCATTGTGCCTAGCAGTTAAGACACCCATGTTCCATAATTGCTCCAGCTCTTGCTAATCCCAGTGAGAGGCAGCAGGTAATCCAAGTAATTGGATTCCTATCACCTGGGTGGGGAGAGCTGGATTTGGATTGAGTTCTGGCTCCCAGGCCTAGGCCACCCACCTGCTGTGGGTATCTGGGGGGTGAACCAGTAGACAGAACCCATCCCTCTCGCTCTGAAACCCATGTTTTTATGGAACTGCACCAGGCAGTTTAGAGCTAGATTTAAATATGAAGGGCTTTAGCTGCTAGACACTGGAGTTTGATTTTTAGTCTTTAGAGGAAAATCAATGAGGGAACGCTTCCCACTGCATATCTCCAATTTTTATTAAGATGTCTATAGCACTCAAAGCACCACCTAAGTACCTATAGAAAGGATAAACACCAGTATGATCATGGAATCCCTAGACACAATAGGGGGCCCTCATACATGCAAAGTAGTAGGTGGGAGTCAGGGAGAATTTCCCAGAGGAAATAGCATTTAAACTGAAACCTGAGGAATGAGTAGGATACAGCATTTTCTGTCCACACAGCTACTTCAAGCATCCCATATTCAAAACCCATTCTCTGTCCACAATACCAAGTCCAAAACCACTTCCTGCCCCCTCAACATTCCCTCTGTGAGCGAATCATGATCTCAATCACTGACTTACCTCTCATTATAAATACCTCATTTAAAAATCTTCCAATGATGACAAGACAAAAAATGGACTACACAGGAGTCTGAGGTCTAATGTAGCAGACACCAAAAATTTTAAGTTTCCTGAGAGTGGTCCTGTGGCACGCATGTTAAATCACTGCTTGGGATGGCCACATCCCATACAGGACTGCCAAGTCTGAGGTTCAAGTTCCAGCTACTTCACTTCCAATCCAGTTCCCTACTAAAGCACCTGGGAAGTGGTAGATGATGGCTCAGGGACTCAGATCCCTGCCACCCACACAGGAGACACGAACGGAGTTCCTGGCTCTTGGAGCAGTCCTGGCTGCTGTGGCCCTTTGGGGAAATGAACCAGTGGATGAAAGATCTCTGTCTCTCCCTCTCTGTCACTCTGCTTTTCAAATTTTTTTTTTTTAAATTATGCTTCATTAGTGCCAAATATAGTAAGATTTTTCATCAAAGTTGCCTGGGTGTTAATGCACTGTGTTTTGCCTGAAGAATCAAGGCAGGCTTCCAGGAAGGGACCACATTCTGCTGCATTCGGAAGGGTGCACTGTGTGGAGGGGCAGTTTCAGTAAGAGAATGAAGGGCATGTTCCCTCCACCCTTAGTGCCACTGCCTAAATTCACAAATTCATTACACACTGCAGTCCTTCAGACAGTATGAATTTCTCAGTGATTCTTCCTCCTTCCTGTCAACAGGCCTCCAGTCTAGAGTGCACTAACAAAATGTTTATTAAAAGGGGAAGAAGGGGGAAGGGGGTGTAAATCTGACCATGTCCTGCTTAAAATTCTTCAGTGGCACGAAGGGTAAGGATGAATCCAAACTCCCTACACGCTTGTGCCAACCTGCTTTTTTATATTCAACCTCAACACCAACCTGTCCTCCCCACAGCCACCTGCATCTCAGGTGTGGCTACGCTCATGCTATTCCTTCAAGGCTCAGTTCTAAAATTAAAGGCTCTTTCAAACATTCTTCATTCCTTCCTGCCTCCCTTCCTCCAAGCTCCGATCTGCACTGCTATGACTCCCTGGGCGATAGCTCATAGTGTAAAATCAACTCAAATTATCTGTCTTTTCCCTCCTTGGGGGTAGGTGTTTGGCTTGGCAGTTGAGACACCACCTGGAGCACTCACATCTCAAATTGAGTGCCTAGGTTTGCTCCAAATTCTAGCTTCCAATGCTGATGTGCATCCTGGGAGTCAGGGCATTACCCCCTGGTTCAAGTATTTGGATCCCTGCCACCTACATGGAAGACCTGTATTGAGTTCGTGGCTCCTGGAATCAGGAACTGGCCTGGCCTAGACCTGGCTATTGCAGGCACTTGGGGAGTGAACCAGCAGATAGGAGATCTATCTGTCCTTCGTTCTGACAAATAAAGTAACTTTGTTTTTAAAAAGGAGGGTACTTGGGGCCAGTGCTGTGGCATAGCAGGTGAAGCCACTGCCTGCACTGCAGGCATACCATATGGGCTCCAGTTCTAGTCCCGGCTGCTCCACTTCTGATCCAGCTCTGTGCTATGGCCTGGGAAGGCAGAAGATGGACCAAGTCTTTGGGCCCCTGCACCCACGTTGGAGATCTGGAAGAAACTCTAGGCTCCTGGCTTCAGATCCACCCAGGTCCAGCCAATGAGGCCATCTGGAGAGTGAATCAGCGGATGGAAAACTCTCTCTCTGCCTCTGCCTTTGTAACACCACCTTTTAAATAAATAAATCTTAAAAACAAAAAATGGAGGGTACTTGTTTTCTCTCTATCCTCTACATGCAGCACACAGCTTGGCAGAAAGTAAATCAACATATGTTAAGTTAACCCGAGTATTCTGTGTTACATGCATCAGACACAGATCCATTAGCACATAAGTGGGAATGTCTGATTATGAGGTGATGACAATGTCAACAAGAAGCAGGCATCAACTGAATCTAGAACAGACTTCACCTACCTCAAGTTCCAGTCATTCACATGCCAAACACCTGTATCCAGCTTGGAAAACCCAACTGCACTTTTTAAAACTATTAAATTTGGTTGTATAATATTTTGAAGGTACAATCTATCAATTTTAAATGCCAATTATCCAAACTTTAACTCAGCAATTATACTAAGAATCTACCCAACAGAAATATTCTCATGGGTACACAAAAATGTATATATGATTCCTTCACTTCAGAAATGTAATACCTCCTTAAAAAAAGAAGAAAAAAAAAAAAAACCACCTAATTTTAAAAAAATTAAGCAGGGCCAGCGCTGTGGCACAGCGGGTTAACACCCTGGCCTGAAGTGCCGGCATCCCATATGGATGCCGGTTCTAGTCCCGGCTGCTCCTCTTCCAATCCAGCTCTCTGCTATGGCCTGGGAAAGCAGTAGAAGATGGCCCAAGTCCTTGGGCCCCTGATCGGCGCAGTTCCGGCCGTTGCAGCCAACTGGAGAGTGAACCATCGGATGGAAGACCTCGCTATCTCTCCTCTCTTTAACTCTTTCAAGTAAAATAAATAAATCTTTAAAAAAAATTAAGCAACAAAGCATAACATAACAACTAGAGTCACATTTAACAAAACTATATACATAGAAGGATGACTATATATCATACTATCAGTGGTGTTTATTCCTATCCTGTTACTGAATTCAAATTTTCTAAGACAAGGTAAGGTAGAAAAATATACTTTTCTCTCTTTCTAAGAAACTCTAATGATAAAAGTGCTTCTGAACAATTCTAAAATTAGAAACTTCTTGGAAGATTCCAAGCAAAAGTTATTCTTGGGGGTCCATGGCCAAATTCTAGGTATCTCATTGAAAATTAATTTTTTCAATGTCTGGGAAATGTTAAACGTTAACACTAATATCTTTCTGTCTTGAAGGTGCCCAAGACTAGGAGCTAAGCAGTAAATGACTAACAGCAAAAAAAACTGCAGTCCATACACTTGAGATCTTCAAACACCCTCTGTTCTCCATGGAAATGTGTTAACAGTTTAATGAAACTTTACTGACAACTCAACTCACTAGAATGATATTTCTGCAAAGCCTCTATATTTGTGAACGTCAAACTCATTAGCTTTTACTCTCTATCCCTTCACACCCTCTGGTGGAGGTGCTAATAAGCAGTTCCAAAGACCAAAGGGCAAGTACCAACAGGAAGTCTGGATATCAATTCTTAGCAATTTTTAGTTTATCATCTTAACAATAAAATTGTTATTCATCTTTTTTATTCCCCAACACTTCCCCTCCAACTGAATGTAACCAGTCTGACCTCACCTTGCTCCCTTTTTATAAAGAAATTAAAAGGTGAGGGACTCCATTAAGCTTGAGGCCACTCAAGCAACTTTGGCTAAACAAGAACAGAATCTACTACACTTAACATTCAGAGTAACATCTCATTTAGGATTCCTGGTTCAAGTAACAAGAACCAAAGTTTTTGATAACGTTTAGATAAGACTGCACTGCATTAACCTCTACTTTACATTTCCTGACTTAACATGTTGGAAAGAATATTCAATTCTAAAAAAAAAAAAAAAAAAAAATAGAACTAGTAAAAAACAGGTACACTTACAGTTAACTACAACAAATTATACAGCTAAATAGTTCCCTGACAGAGGGTAGTCAAATGCTAAAATCCCTATGGAGCTGGCTTAAAATCTTGGAAAAGCAAGTCTTGTACAAAGTAACATTTATTAAGCAATTATTATTTGCCACCCAAAGTGAAAACAGAATTTAACATGTTTTCTCCATCTTGAAGGGGCTGTTGGCATAAAGGTTTACAATCTTTTAAATTCTTCTTTTAGACTTCCTGAAGTTTTTCATTTGTGAGTTGTGCTCTCTACTTTGGAGAAATCATTTTCCACATCCTCTGCGTTTTAGCTTTACCTTTATCCTATCAAAGAAAAGAAAAAGCTCAACGCATAAAGAAAAAATATCTACTGCAACCCTTATTGGAGTCTGGGCATTTTGGCAAATCACATTTATTGGTTTATTTTCTCTTACATACTTTTATGCTCCATCTTCAAAGACAAACACATGACTTAACACAAATGGTAACTAGCGGTTACCCTCAAACACATCAACTGGTCTTTTCCTATGACCCACAGTTATCCAATAATCTGCCAAGTGACACTCAAGGATATCACTGACCTCACATCTCTCTGGTAGCCTTCACATGTTGGGGACCTCTAGTACAGTGGCATATCTGTCTTTTCTAACTATATTATGAGGTCACATTTCAAGGAATGAGAAGTACTGGGGAGTGAGTCGTATTTTTGTTATGCACTATTATGCTCTGGTAAGAATTTTTTTAACAACTTTTAGTACACCAAGAGGCTAATATGCAAGTTATCAAGGTAGAAATTGTAATTTAAACATACATCTTCAGAAGTAACATGAGGACTCAAAAACTAGGCTTAATATAGATTTCCAAGAAACAGTGAAAGTCCTATTTTAGGGAAAGGACATGGTCCAAATCTTTGCACTGTCACAGTAGGCAAGTCAGGTATTTGGGGCCATTTCATTTGAGACACCTGCGCTGAAGGCCTTCATAAAGTGAGGAAGTAAAAAGGGCATTAATGTAACATATGCTGAGACCTGAAACAATGTAATCAATCAAAGTAGAAACTTATTGAGATGGACAAAATACAGCAAAGAAGGGTGTTTTGAAACTCTAAACACTAAATGATGAGATCTGCTTTGAGACAGTGGACCACAGAATCCACACTTTTCCTTTCCCTCCAAACTCAAGGGAATGGTGGTGACCTTTTTTTTTTGGGGGGGGGGGGGGAGGACCAGTAATTGTAAAATGCTATATACATATTTTTCAAAATCTGTGGAAAGTGAAATGAAAGGTAAGTTTATTTTGGCACAAAAAGTTTTGAAATCTAAGCATATGCGCCAGCGCCGCAGCTCAATAGGCTAATCCTCCGCCTGCGGCACTGGCACACCGGGTTCTAGTCCCAGTCGGGGCGCCGGTTCTGTCCCAGTTGCTCCTCTTCCAGTCCGGCTCTCTGCTGTGGCCTGGGATAGCAGTAGAAGATGGCCCAAGTCCTTGGGGCCCTGCACCCGTGTGGGAGACCCGGAAGAAGCTCGTGGCTCCTGGCTTTGGATCGGCGCAGCTCTGGCCATTGCAGCCATTTAAAAAAAAAAATTTCAAAATTTAAAAAACGAAAGAAATCTAAGCACAGGCAAGGTCTTCAAAAAGTCATGGAGGGCCAGCACTGAGGTGTAGTGGGCGGGGCCTCTGCCTGAGGAACCAGCATCCCAGTTGTGCTGCTCCAGTTGAGACCCAGCTCCCAGCTGATAGCCTGGGAAAGCAGTAGAAGATGGCCCAAGTCCTTGGGCCCCTGCACCCACGTGGGAGACCCAGAGGAAGCTCTTGGCTCCTGGCTTCAGATCAGCCCGGCTGTGGCCATTGCTGCCATTTAGGGAGTGAACCAGTGGATGGAAGACCCTTTTTTTAGTCTGTCTCTGTCTGTAGCTCTGCCTCTCAAATAAGTAAATTAAAAAAAAAAAAAAAAAAAAGTCATGGAAACATGTACTATGAAAAAGCTATGCACGGGATTCAATCTTTGTTGCACCAAAATGAATTTATCATTTAATTCCAATTTTCCCATGAACTTGCTGAAATGTCCTCATACATGTCTACAGAAAAGAGATCACTTAATTGCTACACCTTAATTGTCTCACCAAGAAAAAAAAAGGCAGCCACTACCAATGCCCTCAACCTCCAAGAAGCTGAATAAATATAAAAGGAATATACATTACTCTTTAAACGCATAGTTTTCTATGACTATTGTCTATAGAATCAAGTACAGGTTAGTTTTTTCAAAGAATATTTTAAAAACTGATTTTCTAATAACTAAGCTTTACTCACAAAAGGTCTTAACTAGAACCACTCAAACACTTCTCAGACAAGTATCATCAACCACAGTGGCCTTATGTTTACAGATTACATGAATAAGGTCCTATGAAACAGAACATACCTAAAATTAGTTCATTCTTCCGTTTAAAATACAATTCAAATCTGTAGTCAACTCCGTAACTCTAGAGAATGCAGAGATACTGGTTACAGTATAGCATTTCACTACTAGAAACAGAAGAGTATCTATAGTGTTTGAAGAAAAAAACTGAGTATAGCTATTTTCCTTTCTTCTCAACTTGATAAAAAGTTCACAAGTAAATTAAGGCCTTACTCATTTTCTAGCCTCCAGAACTTTCCTCAATAGGATAACGATAAGTCACCTAACAATCAAAGAGTGCTCTGCAGGTTTAACCACACAAATAACATGTGTGGGCAGGAAGACCGAAAATCAGACAAAAATTTAACATCTCACCTTGGTAAAGAACAAAAATCAGATACGGATGTTCTAAATCAGGCTTTCAGGAAAGATGTGGAAAATCGAATACTTCACTTCAATACATTCATATTTGGGGGAAGATCAAAAGCCTCACCCTACCACAAAGGCTCTAATACTTAACTGATCACTCTTTTAGCTGTTTACAGCCACAATGCACAAATATCCTTTTATATATCTTTAAATGAGGCAGTCATCAGAGACCACCATCTTCAACAGAATACAGACTAATCTTAATAACCTCTGTCTCACCTAATGTTTCCTTCCAAGCAGATCACACTTGAGAAACACAGTCAACCACCTCCAATCATGAGGGCCCCAGCAAGCACACTGCACACGCTAAAGGTCACAACTGTACACTTCGCTGGATGAACCGAGTGGAAACCCAACTGAGAAGTCCATGAGGGAAGACAGTTATCCCACACTTACAAAACATTTTTTATGTTCCCAAGGGATAAGCATTTTTTACCTTGCCTTATTTTTAGAACTACACATCACACTGCACATATCACATGACATGATGTAACTGCTAGCAAAGAAAATGGCCCAAACCATTGAAAATATACATCAGAGGAAACAGATCAATGCATGCTCAAGAATCACTGCGTTTCAGATTTACTCTCTTTAAACTGGAAAAACGTCTATCAAACTACGTAAAAACAAGAGACATATACTGTGTATTTTACAACAGAAATTTCCCCAGCCGTGGGGAAAACTGACAAGAAGCAACAGATAATAACTTTCTTCTAAAAGCTGCAGGATTAAAGGCAAATATTCTCTGGATTAACAATGCAACAGAAATGTTCATGAAAAACCCTTCGGTAGAAAACAATTATGACTTACAAGTATTCACTGTTGTTAGGAGAAAAAGAAACACAGTTTTAACTGACAAGCATGCAGACACTTGGAATTTTCTCAATTGGTCTGTGCGTTAGAAAAGGAACTGAGTGCAGCCTATAAAAGAGGGGGAGGGGAAACACACCCACTTAAGCCTTTGTAAATAGTGGTACTTTAAATGACCCAAAAAGCAGGGAAAATAAAAACCACACGCTATCCTGAGAAACGGAACACATATCCTAACGTACTACTTTCCATACTTTGAAGTACTTTCCACACCAAGTTCAGTAACAATCTACAACTATATCATGATTATGCAAGTCAAAGATTATGTAATTTGATCGTTTATTTTAAAATGTTCTCCGACTCTAAAACTAAAACAACTAAAACATTTTGATCTCCCTAACAGGGTGGGAGAAGGTTCCTCTGGGCTACCATTTAAAAATATAAACATACACCCCAAAACAAACAAAAAAACACAATGATTGCTAGCCACGTGACAAAGGAGATGGCAACACCAGGACTGTGAATGGAGGGGAGGGAGGCGAGGCCGGAGGACTAGGAGACTTCTGGGAACTTTGGGGACCGCGGGATTCGGTCCGCCGACCCTCCGGGTTCCGAAGTCTCGTCCCCACGAGCGTGCCGCCCGCGCCCTCCGGGACAGTTCTGTGAACAGGTCACGGAGAGTGCTCCAGTGACCTCCAGGATAAGGGGGAAACCGGGGGAGGAGGAAAGAGCAATTTAAAGTGGCGCCATCATGTCACCCCCTTCTCCCCTAAGGCAATCAATGAGCAATAGTTAAGTAACACGTTTCTCTAAAAACCCAAACTGGGATTCCAACACTGCAAAACAAAAGGATTTTTAAGTAAAACATGGGAGGAGCGTTAGTTAGCGTATGGAAAACAATTATTTCCCGAAAATCAAAAGACCGTCAGCCGGAAAAGAGGCCCCCCAAAACGGCAGTAAGATTCCAACTCACTAAAAAACAAATAAATGCCTCTTCCTCTTTAGTTTTAAAAACACACACACAGCAAACACGTCCGCCTGAGGGAGACTAGATCTGAAAACGTAAGTGACCTCAATTCACAAGCAACAAAAATAATAAATACATGAAACAATCAGAGTTGTGATACAAACCGTGAAACGCGCAAGATGTTTCAGCAAAGAAAGGCCTTTCGCAGGCAAAAGAAGTTAAAGGCGAGAGGCAGAGTTTGTTTTGGGCATTTTTTACGGGCACAGACCATGTTCCTGGGGCCGCCTTTTTAAATAGAACGCCAAAGCCGAAGCTAGCGAACGAGGCGGCAGCTGGCGGGGAAGGGCCCGCACACCCCCGCCCTTGGGGCGACTCCCAGCCCGGACCCGCAGCGGGGAAGCCCGGAGAGGCCATTTAAAGTTCTGGGGATTTTTCCTCCCCTGCCCTGCCTTTCTAGTTACAACTAACAAAGAGAGGGAGAAATGGGAGCCACGGGGAGAGAGGAGAAGGAGAAAGGGCAGCGGGAGGAGGAGGAGAGGAGCAGCAGCAGCACCTACCACGTGATGGAGGAGCGTAGCCCGGGCGGATTCAGCCCCACAAAATGGGCGCAGTTTGCAAACAGCCCCCCGGCCTGGGCGCCGAGGGCCGCGGCGGGCGGGGGCGCGCGGCGGCGGCTCCGGCCCGGGCCCGCCGCTCTCCTCCCCCCCGGCGCCCGGAGCCGCCCTGACTTTCCGGGCGGGGGGGCGAGGCGGAGGGGGAGGGGAAGGCGACGGGGAGCGGCCGCTTTTTCTTCTCTTTCGGGCCCTTTCTCCGGCCTTCCGCCGCTCCGCCGGGGCCTGGGCACGGCCGGGGACCGCAGCCCGGCCGGGAGGCTGGACGGGCGGGGGCAGAGGGTGAAGCCGCCCCCCCGCCCCGCACAAACAAGCGCCGCCGTCTGCAGCCCGAGCCCGCACCCCGGACGCCACCCCCGGACGCCTCTTCCCGGCCGGGGAGCGCGCTCCGGCCGCCCCCCGCGCCGCCGCGGCGAGTCGAGTCGGCTTCGCTACGGCGCTCGGTTCTCCCGCCGGCTCGGCGAGCGGTGGCGGCGGTGGCGGCGGCACTGGGAAAATGGCGGCCGAGCTCCTTTTCCCTCCCCCCCTTTAATCTGAAGCGGAGGGAGAATGGAGCGAGCGAGCGAGCGGGCGAGCGCCGGGGACACGGGGAGGAGGGACAGCAGCGCCTCCGCCGGCTGCGGCAGCGGCTGCGAAGAGCCGCGCCGCCCCGGCGCGCCGCCAGGGGGCGCCCGCCGCGCCGCCCCCGCGGGCCGCCAGGAGGCGCGGCCGCCGCCGCCTCAGTCATGGCTCCTCGCGCCGGCCGCTTTCTCCACCTCCATCTGCGGAGGCCGCGGCGCCAGACCCCAGGCGCCCGGGCGTGCCGCACGCGGCACTGCGGCAGGCGGGCGCCGGGCCCTGGCTCTGGCCGCGGGGAGGCTGACCTGAGGCACGGACGCCGTCACGTTCTGTCGGCGCTGGGGCTGGCGGTGCCGCGCGCCAGCTATGAGGGGCAAAGCTACGAGGGGCTCGCGCCGGAGCGAGGGGACGTGAGCGAGGAGCTGTGTGCACTGTGTGATAAGGAGGCGAAGAACGTCGGCGCCACGTTACTCCAGCGCTAACAGCGCGCTGCGCCGGGCACGGAGCCCCCTGGCCAGCGAGGCGGTTCCCGCCGCCCGCCCTTTGTCCTAGCTGCCGGCCTCAGCACACTGCAGCACCGCCGGGCACTAGCCCCAACGCCGCGCTCCGCAGCCGCCGAGGGGCGGGGGTGCACGGCGCCACCGCGCAGGCGCAGGCGGGGCCCGCGCCAGGCCAGCCCGGGAAGGGGCCGCCGGGAGCCGGAGGGGAAGTGATGGCCCACCGGCGCCGGGCCCGCTGGGAAGTGTAGTTTTCGTCAAGAAGCACGCGTCTTGTTTGGGGTGTCAGGACTTGGCAGATCCGCCAAAACAGGCAAATGGCATTACACAATGAGTATCTATGCTTTCTGCCGCCACCAAAAGGAAGTTCACTGCCATGCTCAAGTTTAACAAAGAACTCATAGAGAAACCCAAATCTCACAACGAAAAGCAAACTTCCCAGTTTGCTACCAGAGTTCATTTAAAGTTACAGTATCTTACCAGTTCTCCTGACCAGTGTATCGGTTCATTATTTTACTCCTTTTCCAAACAGGGCCTTAAAATAACGAAACTTTCTAGATTTAAGAAATTTAACAAAATAAGGAAAAGTGTTGTCTCTACAAAGTGCAATTCCACCATCCTTTAAAACTAAAGGAAAAGCTGCCAAAAGATGAGTTCAGTGCCTTGAGATGTAAAGTAACCTAAGGGGACCCGCACTGTTACACAGCGGGTTAAGCCATTACCCCCAGTGCCAGTATTCAACACGGACTCCAGTTCTTCACTCCTGATGCAGCTCCCTGCTAACGCGCCCGGGAAAGCAGCGGAAGAGGGCCCCGTCTCCACCCAGAAGCCGCTCCTGGCAGCTGCCTTTGGCCCGACCCAGCCCGGATGGACGATCTCTCCCCACTTTTCTAACTATGCCTTTCAAATAAACAAATACAAATAAAAACCTAGGGATTCATCAAGATTAGTTGGGGGAGGCATCAATTTTGAGAGGCCTGAATCCCATGTGAGTGCCTGGGTTGGAGTCTCCCTGTCAGTCTTGCACCTGCTAACTGGGTCTAACTGGGTCCCAGGCACCCACATGGAGACTTGGACTCAGTTCCTAGCTTGCAGGCATTTGAGGAATGGACCTGCAGATGGGATCTCTCGGTCTGTCTGAATGTTTATTGTTTTCTCTCTCTCTCTGCCTCTCAAATACAATTTTTAAAAAAAAAATTAAGTGACAAGAAAAAGGAACAGTTCCAACAATTAAATCATCAAATTCAGCATATAAGAAAGGTATACTATACTACCAAAAAGGAAGATGTAAAATGCTCAATACTTTTTTGTGGTTTACCAGAACCAATATCCGGTGTTATGCGTCATTTCTGCTCATCAAAAAACACCCTCACTATAGTTTCAGAACAATTTTAGTCTGCCCACAAAGTTACACTAACTCACCAGCTCCTACAGCATCTGCACCTATATTTCTGTGAGTTTCCATTTGTATTCTTTTTAAAAATCACACTCTAAGCATAGTCATGGTTCCCCAAATATTAAAAATGGGCCAAACTACACCAAGAATAAGCTAATATATATCCAAAAGAGATGATACTTAGTCTTAGCTTTTTAAATGATAATCCTAGGGAAGACAATTCAATTGATTTTTAAAAATATATACACAGAATTCCACATAAATGGTAATTCCACGAAATTCAGAGTGTGTTAACACACAATCATGACCAATAGATGGCGAACTAGAGCCCTAATCGGAGTATTCTGAAATCTAAATTAACAGAAAAACGCCAAATAAGGCAAAGCCCTTTGCAGTGTATACTGCAGTGTATATTATATTCAGACATCCAGCACAAAATCATCAATCTTACTACTGCTGCAACTCTTAGAAACTCAACTGTCAGTTTTAATTAGGCCCCTAAATAACCAAAGTTATGAAATACATTTTTTCCAGTGGATTAGGAGAAAGCTGTGAAATGCTCATCTCTAAAAATATGCATTTGGAAGAAAAATAAATACCAACTTTCTCTCATCAGAAGTTCACAATATTTATGGACTTAAATCAGCGAACCTGTATTACACAGTCATCCAAAACCAGGTATCTTTGTACTCAGGCACTAATTTTTACAAATAAAGACATCCAAAGGTGAGCCATTATAGACACAAAAATCTTAGGGAAAGAAATGTGGTTTCTTAAAATTCCTCCAGAAAAACAGTTGATAGCAAGGCTATTTTAAATCTCACACACGTAAGTCTCACTTTTCAAGTCACTCTTAGAACAGTCATGGTTGACTTCAATATCCACTCTACTTGAAGTGATTGATTTAAACCCATTCTCTTTGCCAATAATTGGTCAGGAACTGGTTAGACATGAGAAGGCACCTCCAGAAGGTATCTAACACCGAATTCAATTTCTTCCTAAAATTGAGATGGAGGAAAAAACAGTTCTTCTTCCTCACTGACATCTCACACTGCTACCAGTCCCCTTGCAGCAAGCCTGAAGACGCTCCCCCGCCCCCAGCAAGGGGGCAGAATGGAGAGCTGCCACGAACCTGGGCCTTAAAAGCATTCAAGCACCTCAAGCAATCCCGACATCTGTGTGACTTCTGGACGCCCAGCCACATCAGAACAATGGAACAAAAAACACCCCTCGATTAGTGAAGCCTATTTGAGTTAGGTTTCTTAGACCTGAAGCCTAAAACATGATGATTAACTTTCCATCTTTTGGAAAGAATTTGCATATTACTTTATTACTTTGATTACATTATCATATTTTAGGTAACTAATTTATTTATTCTTCAGAAGAGACCACCCTTCCTGTACCCATACACAATTCCATATCCATCTATTCTCTTTGCATAGAAAAGGACCATCCCTGCTCACCATCATTCCTCCCCACTAATCCACCTTAAACTCATGTGATATATTGAACTGCCACCAGTGCTCTCACTCACTCTACTTATAACATAGCTGGGTGGCACTGCACTCCCTGTGGCTAAGTGTGCTCTCTGCAGTTCCTCTGAGGTGGTGTGCATACACCATCTTAGCTCTTCAAGCTAGCCCGAAAGTCTAAAATCTATCACTCTCCCCATACAACAAACACATTCCAAAGAGGTGTTCTCTAACTTCCCCACAACAGACCTTCTAACATCAACTCACAAGTTCTTAAACAGAATATTTTATCCCAAACTAAGCATCTCATATGTCCAAACTAATCTCAAAGGGACAAGGAATTATATCTTTTTTTTTTTTTTTACTTAAAGAAATCACAGTAACTCAGGACAAAGTACTACAGCCTAAACCACTGAAGTTCCAAAAGGACAGGGACCCACTTTGCTATACACCATCACACTCCTGAGACCTAATCCAGAGCCTGGAACAAAGGACACGTTTCATAATTATTCGCTGAATAAACAGAAAAGGTGTAACACAGTGATTCAGGGGCAGCCTGAGATCTTAATCCTGCCTCCATCACACCAGCCATGTTACTTTGCGCAAAATACTTACTCTGCTCTATAAAATGGAGATAATACCTACCTCTTAAGCTTAATTTTTATTATTACTATTACTGAATGACACTTCAAGTATTTCTCACAGTTCTAAAACTGAAAGGTTAAATATGAATTAAGTAAACATCAGCAACTCTTTTTTTAATTCAAACTTTCAAAGCTTACCTACGGGGCCAACGTTGCAGCATAGTGGGTTAAACCACTGCCTGCAACATCAGCATCCCAAATGGGCACAGGTTCGAGTCCCAGCTGTCCTACTTCAGATCCAGCTCCATGTTAGTGCACCTAGGAAAGCAGCAGAGGATGGCCCAAGTTCTTGGGCCCCTGCACCCATGTGGGAGAGCTGGAGGAAGATCCTAGCTCCTGGGATCAGACCAGCCCAGTCTTGGCTGTTACAGCCATTTGGGGAGTGAACCAGCAGATGGAAGATCACTCTCTCTCCTTCTCTCTCCCTCTCTCTAAATCTGACTTTTAAATGTCTCCCTCTCTCTCCTTCTCTAACTCTGCTTTACAAATAAATAAATGAAATGAAATAAATGCTTATCTACAGTCTCCAGCAAACAATGTTTTCATTCATTAACTCAGATAACACTATACACAATCATACTCGGAACTCCCTAAACACATTCTGAAGGGGCTGGCATTGTGGCACAGCAGGTAAAGCTGCCACCAGCAATGCTGGCATCCCATGAGTGCTGGTTTGAGTCCTGGCTGATCCACTTCCAGTCCAGCTCCCTGCTAACGGCCTGGGAAAGCAGCAGAAGATGGCCCAAGTGCTTGGGCCCTTGTCAGATACATGGGAGACCCAGATGGAGTTTCAACTCCTGGCTTCAGCCTGGCCCAGTCCTGGCCATTGCAGTCATTTGGGGAGTGAACCAGCAGATGGAAGATCACTCTCTCTCCCCCTCTCTCTAAATCTGACTTTTAAATGAATGAATAAGTCTTAAAACATTCTGAGAAATATTATTTGTAACTACAAGTCTAAAGACACATAAAAAGGTTACAATACATTTAATTCATGAGTACCTATTAAGCTCAAACCTATTAAGCCAACATTAAAAAAAATCATATCATGAAAGAAATCTCTTTAAATGAGATTGATCTGTGTTTTCATGTTAATATTTAACCAGCTAAATAGTAGAAAGCCAGAAAGAAATTTAAATAAAGAAATTTGGAATGCAGAAAGAATACTCAAGGTCATTTAGTTCAAGCTGTATATTCTGTCAGTGTGAAAATGAGGCCAGCAGAAGCCACTTAGAAGATTGCCCAAAGCCTTGAAGATGACAGACAGATAGGAGTCAGGGTCTTAGTCTCCAACTCTCAGTCTGTTCACTACAACCCCTCCTTCCAACAGAAACATTCTACTCACTTAGTGAACAAGAACTGTAAACATAATAAGGGTATTAAACCCAAATACTCCCTATTTCTCGGTTTCACAAGTATCAGGATGGAGCCAAATGCACGTAAAAGAAAGTTCTCACACTAATTAAAATGACTACAAGTAGCTCAGCAGTCAGTATTTTTTTCATTAAATGAAAGACTCAACTGATTCTGAATGTCATATACTCTTATCTACTGAATCCAGCATCAGCAAACTTCCAGTAAGACTAAACAATTTGAAGCAGTTGGAAAAGTTCTATAAATACATAGCATTCCTTAGTATAAATCCCACATAAACTTAAGATAATTTTCCTCCTAATACTAAGCAGTACAAACTCTGGAATTTACATAAAGAACTTATCATGTCACTATAAAAGTGACCCAGTAACTCATTGAGAAGAAAACCTAATTGTGAGGCAGTTTCATGATTTAACCATGTTTTAATAAGAACAGTAAGTAATGTTATAGGTTAACCCTGAAAGCTCTCCTAAATCCAGAAATAATTTTGGGATAATTCAAAAAATAGCATTAAAAGTCAACTGAATATAACTGTATCACTTAAATAAGTTCCCACAAGCTATAATTAAAATTGGTTGGTTTTCTCCCCTGCAGTCCCAGATATTTTAAAAAATCATTTATGGGGCCAGCACTGTGGCATGGTATAATGGGTTAAGCCACAGCCTACAACATCAGCATTCCATATGGACACCAGTTCAAGTCCTGGCTGCTCCACTTCTGATCCAGCTCCCTGCTAATATACCTGGGAAAGCAGTGGGAAGATGGTCCAAGTGCTTGGGCCCCTGCACCCATGTAGGAGGTCCAGAAAAAGCTGCTGGCTCCTGGCTTTGGCCTGGCCCAGCCCCAGCCTTTATAGCCATTTGGGGAGCAAACCAGCAGATGGAATATCTCTCTCTCTCTCTCTGTAACTCTGCCTTTCAAATAAATAAAATATATCTTTTTTAAAAATCATTTATTTATTTGAGAGGCAGAGACATCTGCTAGTCCACTCCTCAAATGCACACAATGGCCAGGGTGCTGAAGTCAGGAGCCAGAAACTCAATCCAGGTATCATAAGCCCTCCCAGGTTTGCAATAGCAGAAAGCTGGAATCAGAAGACAGAGCTGGGAACTGAACCCACAGACTCCCAGGTGGAATATGGGTACCCTAACATCTTTTTTTTTTTTTTTTTTAAAGGCAGAGTTACAGAGAAGCAGAGGCAGAGAACAATAGAGAGGTCTTCCATCCACTGGTTCATTCTGATCTGAAGCCAGGAGCCAGAAGCTTCTTCCGGGTCTCCCATGGCAAGGACCTGGGCCATTCTATACTGCTTTCCCAGGCCATAGCTGAGAGCTGGATTGGAAGTGGAGCAGCTGGGACTTGAAGCAGCGCCCGTTTGAAATGCCAACACTGCAGATGGAGGCTTTACCTACCACGCAGCGCCAGCCCCCCAACCCACATCTCAGCAACTAGGCCAAATGCCTACTCCTGCAATTCTGGATTTGAAAGTAGCTACACCAGCAATGACTTCCAGTATATGAAGTTGTTTTTTTTTTTCTTGGGGGGGGGGGGGGGGACATGCAGAGTGAGAAAGGTCTTCCTTTTGCCGTTGCTTCACCCTCCAAATGGCCGCCGCGGCTGGTGCATCACGCTAATCCGAAGCCAGAAGCCAGGTGCTTCTCCTGGTCTCCCATGGGGTGCAGGGCCCAAGGACTTGGGCCATCCTCCACTGCACTCCCAGGCCATAGCAGAGAGCTGGCCTGGAAGAGGGGCAACTGGGACAGAATCCGGCGCCCCGACTGGGACTAGAACCCGGAGTGCCAGCGCCGCAGACGGAGGATTAGCCTATTGAGCCGCGTTGCCGGCCCACAGTATATGAAGTTTAACCAGGACTTTATATGAATGTTTAACTAAGTTCATCAAGGAGTTAGTTTTTTATCAGCTTTTTTTTTTAAAAAAGATTTATTTTATTTGAAAGTCAGAGTTACACAGAGAGAGGAGAGACAGAGAGAGAGAGGTCCAAGGAAGTTAGTTTTTTAAAAAAAGATTTTTATTTACTTTTATTTGAAATGCAGAATTACAGAGAGGCAGTGGCAGAAAGAAAGAGACATCTTCCAAACGCTGGTTCACTCCCCAAATGACTGCAATGGCCAGAGCTGGGCGTATCCAAAGCCAGGAGCCAGGAGCTTCTTTGGAATCTCCCACATGGGTGCAGGAGCCCAAGGACTTGGCCATCTTCTACTGCTTTCCCAGGCCAGAGCAGAGAGCTGGATTGGAAGTGGAGCAGCCGAGATTTGAACCAGTGTCCATCTGGAATGTTGGCACCACAGGCGGCAGCTTTACCCAATATGCCACAGTGCTGGCCCAAGAAATTAAATTAACTAGGCAAAAATATACTGATTACTTAGGTGGATTCTAATTTATTCTACTGTTTTGTACTTTAGAATATTTCAAAATCCTCATATAATTAAAATATGTAATTAGCCAAAAAGATTCACTGACCAAACATATCAGAAGGAGTGTACAAAATATTAACTTTCCCGATGAGGCAATGTCAAAGCAACATTCCCAGCACCTGCACACTGTGTCAGGTAGTAAGCTTGAATGTAAGAATTCGCCCAGAATTTACCAAGAAACTAGCTTTTTTCCCCCCAAATGAAACAAAGACAAATAAGCAACAGGCTTTGAAGGCAGGTTTGAGCAACCAAGTTGTAGGGGGCCTAATAAAACAGTCTGAGGGAAAAGAATGTTCAAAAAGACAAGAAGGCACCAAGTGAACAAAGTAAAAGGCATTTTAAAAACAGTTTTTTAAGTCAATTGCTAATTCCAAAGGGATGACGCAACTTGAAAAATCTTGCTGACAGCAAACCTGGGAATTTTTGAAGATAGCACACCTGTTCCCTCAAATGAAGAAGCACACCATTCTTGGAAAGAAATATTCCTTTTCAATCCACTAATTTCCGGATTCCTGAACTAGGTTCTATGAACACTCAAGACCAAATGAAGAAGTAGTTGAAGCCACTAAATAAACAAAAGAAATCTTGCTAGCATGTCAATTTAATAAAAGATTATCATAAAATCAGATACATTTTTGCTTGGGAAAGCAGAGGAAGATGGCCCAAATGTGTGGATCCCTGCACCCTCCATGAGAAGCCCGGATGGAGTTCCAGGCTCCTGGCTTTGGCCTGGCGCAGCTCTGATTGCTGCGGCCATCTGGGGAGTGAATCTGTGGATGGGATCTCTGTCCCTCTCTCTGCAACTCAACCTTTCTAACAAATAAATTTGAAAAAAAATCAGATGCATTTTGTGACTAGCTATTCCAAACATACCAGACTCTGAGAGTAATTTAAAGGAAAATAATAGAAATACTGGTATGGATCCTTTGGAATACATATGGATGGTCAAACCCCCCCAACATAGTCCCTTTATGTACATGCTGCAACTTTAAAACATCTAACATAAATTGTCATGGGTACAATATTATAACAGAGCCCATAAGCTACTGAGAACATAACTAGAATTCAGGAAATGCTAAAGTCCCTGTCTTATCTCTGTCATTCATTTACTAAGAAACTATAATTTTCTCAACAGCAATCTTTTTTCATTTCTGATTTAGACAAAAAACAAACTCCAATATGCAGTATTTTCAACCATATTCTAAATGATTTTCCCATAATCACAATTAGGCACAAATTTATCTAACAAAATTTGTTCCAAATGAACTATGTTTAGCCAGCAAAAAATAAATAAATAAAATAGCTGAACTAAACTGTATCTTCTGTATTATAAGAAGAGGTTAAAAAAAATCCTTCTGTTCAGGGGAGCAGGAAAAAAATCCACCCCCACTTCCCAGAACATGTGATGGTAGCAATATCAAAACATAGCTCTGCTGGTAAGATTTAGGCCAGGACATTCCATCTTTTTAACATGACAATAGTAATACTTGTATTCCTAACATCAATGATTTTGTGTAATTTTCAAAACAGAACAATCCCTTAAAGTTCTACCACTCATTCCCCTTCATTTGCAAACACTGAGTGCCTCCTGGATGCTAAACACTGTATTAGCTCTAGGGAAAAAAAAAAATTGTTACCACAATTATTTAAGGGGTAGTCCAGAAAAACTCCTTCTATTCATTGATTTTTTTTTTCTAATTTTTATTAGTTCAGAGGCAAAGAAACAAATATTCTATCTGCTAGCTCACTCCCCAAAAGCCTTCAATAGCCAGGCCTGGGCCAGGTCAAAGCCAGGAGCCCAGAACTAAATCTGGGGGCTGCTGCTGTGGTGTAGTAGGTAAAGCTACCACCTCCAGTGTCAGCATCCCACGTGGGCGCTGGTTCGAGTCCTGACTGCTCCACTTCCGATCCAGCTCTCTGCTATAGCATGGAAAAACAGAAGAAGGCCTAAGCCCTTTGGCCCCTGCACCCAAGTGGAAGACCCAGAAGCTGCTCCTGGCTCCTGGCTTCAGCCCAGCTCTGGCTATTGCAATCATTTGGGGAGTGAACCAGTGGATGGAAGACCTACCTACCTCTCTCTCTCTCTCTCTCTGCCCCTGCCTCTGTCTCTCTGTAACTCTGCCTTTCAAATAAATAAATAAATCTTTAAAAAAAAAAAAAAGAACAACTAAATCTGGGTCTCCCATGTGGTTGGCAGGAACCTAAGTCATCAGCTGTTGCATCCCAGGGCACATATAAGCAGGCTGAGTAAAAATTCAAAATGGGGCAGGCACTTGGTTAAGTCACTGCTCGGGATCCCCCATGCAATTTCAGAGGCCCAGGGTTCAAGTCCCAGCTCCTGGGCTTCAGCTCTAGTTTCCTGTTAATACATGCTGCTCTGAGGCTACAAATAATGACTCAGCTACCTGAGTCCCTTTTGCTCACATGGGAGACCCAGACTGAGCTCCAGGCTACTGGCTTCTGCCTGGCCCAGCTCTGGTTGTTCCAAGTCATTTGGGAAGTGAACCAGCAGACAGAAGAGTCCTCCATCTTTTTCTTTTTCTCTTTCAAATAAAAACAAAAATAAATTTTAAAAATTTAAAAAGCCAAAGCTAAGAAGTGATTAAAGCATAATTAGCAAAATGTTGGCAGCTTTATGTTTCCAATTCCACTCTATGGTCCTGTTTCTGAAGCTTGCCTAAATCATCCCAGGAATGATAAAATTAGGTGTTAGTTGTAGCAAAACCAAAATGAGATAACAAAGCAAACCGTAAATAAAACTGAGAGGAGAATAAAGGAAACAAGTAGGCAGCAAGGATTTGAAGTGCTAGACTTAGAATCTACCTTGGGGACCAGCATTGTGGCAGAGCGGGTAAAGCCACCTCCTGGGTCATCAGCATCCCAGATGGGCACAGGTTTGAATCCTGGCTGTTCCACTTCAGATCTGGCTCCCTGTTAATGTGCCTGGGAAAGCAGCAGAGGATTGCCCAAATACTTGGGCCCCTGAACCCAAATGGGAAACCTGGAAGAAGCTCCTGGCTCCTGACTTCAGTCTGGCCCAGCCTTGGCAGTTGTGGCCATTTGGGGAGTGAATCAGTGGATCGAAGATCTCTGTCTATTTCTCTCTCTCTCTAACTCTGCTTTTCAAATAAATTAAAAAAAAAATAAATCTTAAAGATTTATTTTATTTGAAAGGCAGAGGTACATAGGAGAGGCAGAGAGAGAGAGAGGTCTTCCATCTGCTGGTTCACTCTCCAGTTGGCCACAACAGCTAGAACTGGGCTGACCCAAAGCCAGGAACCAGGAGCTTCTTCTGGGTCTCCCACACGGGTGCAGGGGCCCAAAGACCTGGGCCATCTTCCATTGCTTTCCCAGGCCACAGCAGAGAGCTGGATTGGAAGAAGAGCAGCCAGGACTCAAACCAGTGCCCATATGGGATACCGGTGCTTCAGGTCAGGGCTTTAACCTGCTGCACACAGTGCCGGCCCCAATAAAATAAATCTTTAAAAAAAATTTTTGAAGGGTCCCGTCTGCTTGTTTCTGATCCAGCTCTCTGCTAACGCACAGGGGAAAGCAGCGGAAGATGCCCAAGTCCTTGGGCCCCTGCACCTGCGTGGGAGACCCGGAAGAAGCTCCTGGCTTCAGACTGGCCCAGCTGGATCTGAGCTGGGCCAAAATCAGGAGCCAGGAGCTCCATCCTGGTCTCCCAGTGTGAGTGGCAGGGACTCAGTTGAGGCCATCTCCTGCTGCCTTCTCAGGTGTATTAGCAGGAAGCTGGATCAGAAGCAGAGTAGCTGAAACTCGATTCAGCACTCCTCTATGGGATGCAGGTGACACACACCAACCCCAAGACACCTCTTTTAAAACACCAGTAACATCTTTAACTTTTATCTTCCAGCACTAATTATGCAATTTGGTATTGCTAAATGAGTGCTCCAACTTAAAACAAAATTATTTCAAGATGAAGCCAAGAACACATCTCAACTTATTTGATGTGGCCATTATTATTCTGACACTACAACCAAAGATATCACAAGAGAACTATAGATCAATATCCCTTATGAATATAGGCATAAGACTTTTCAACAAGGCAAAATAAATCCAGTAACATATAAAAGGATAATACACCATTACTAATTGTGATTTATTCCAGGAATTCAAGGTTGGTTTTTTTGCAACTGAAAGTCAAGTAATGTAATCTACAATATTAATAAAGGATACAAATATAATCACCTCAATAGATGCAACAAAGGCACTTAACAAGATCCAACACCCTTTTATGATAAAAAGTCAACAAACTAGGAAATAAGAGAAATTTTGAGCCGGCGCCGCGGCTCAATAGGCTAATCCTCCGCCTAGCAGCGCTGGCACACGGGGTTCTAGTCCCGGTCAGGGCACCAGATTCTGTCCCGGTTGCCCCTCTTCCAGGCCAGCTCTCTGCTATGGCCCAGGAGTGCAGTGGAGGATGGCCCAAGTCCTTGGGCCCTGCACCCCATGGGAGACCAAGATAAGCACCTGGCTCCTGCCTTCGGGATCAGCGCGGTGCGCCGGCCATTGGAGGGTGAACCAATGGCAAAAAGAAGACCTTTCTCTCTGTCTCTCTCTCACTGTCCACTCTGCCTGTTAAAAAAAAAAAGAGAGAGAGAGAGAGAGAGAAATTTTGTCAATCTGATAAAAGGTACATATCCGGGGCCAGTGTTATGACATAGCAGGTTAAGCCACAACAACCTGCAACATTGGCATCCCATGTGAGCACCAGTTCAAGTCCTGGCTGCTTCACTTCTGATCCAGCTCTCTGCCAATGGCCTGGGAAAGCAGCAGAAGATGGCCTAAGTACCTGGGCCCCTACCACCCATGTGGATACACAGAAGAATCTCCTGGCTTAGGCCTGGCCCACTGCTGGCCATTGCAGCCATCTAGGGAGTGAACCAGCAGATAGATGATCTGTCTATCTCTGTCTCTCCCTCTCTCTATATATAACTCTTTCAAAATAAATAAATGAATCTTTGGGAGAAAAATGGTATATATCCATTGTCAACAATTCACAGTTCACAAATGAACAAAGAGGCACACTGTTATCACTTCCATTCAACACTGTACTGAAGGTTCTAGTGGAGCAAATGGGCAAGAAAAATAAATAAAAGACATTCAGACTAGAAAGGAAGAAGTAAAACTACTTCCTTTTGCAGATGATATAACCTTGTGTACATAAAACCCTCTGGAACCACAAATAAGTGATTAGAAGTAATAAACAAATTCAACAAGTTTAGAATACAAGATCAAAATGCAAATGGCAATTAAGTTTCTCAACACCAGCAATAAATCTGAATATAAAATTAAGAAAAGCAATTTCATTCAAACAGCATTAAAAACAATACTTAGAAATAAATTTAAGAGGAGAAAAACTTTTATTATGAAATCTATAAAAATTACTAAAGAAATTGAGGTTAAATGGGAAGATCCTCTACCCACTGATTTAAATGTAACCCAGTTAAAATGTCCACATTTGGGGCTGGCATTGTGCTGAAGAAGACAAAGGTACCGCCTGCAACACCAGCACCCCATATGCATCCCACTTGCTCCACTTCCAATCCAGCTCCCTGCTGCTGCACCTGGGAAAGGAGCAGAAGATGTCTCAAGTGCCTTGGGTCCTTGCACCCAAGTGGGAGACCCAGTGGAAGCCTGGCCCAGCCGCAGCCCCAGCGGCAGCAGCCATTTGGGGAATAAACCAGTGGACAGCATATCTCTCATAGGCTCGATCTCTCTCCCTCTCTCTCTCTCTCTCCAACTCTACCTTTCAAATAAATATAATAAATAAGTCTTTAAAAAATCTGTCGCTGGCGCCGCGGCTCACTAGGCTAATCTTCCACCTTGTGGCACCAGCACACCGGGTTCTAGTCCCGGTCGGGCACTGGATTCTGTCCAGGTTGCCCCTCTTCCAGGCCAGCTCTCTGCTGTGGCCAGGGAGTGCAGTGGAGGATGGCCCAAGTGCTTGGGCCCTGCACCCGCATGGGAGACCAGGAGAAGCACCTGGCTCCTGGCTTCGGATAGGATCAGCGCAGTGCGCCGGCCGCAGCGCGCGGGCTGCAGCGGCCATTGGAGGGTGAACCAACGGCAAAGGAAGACCTTTCTCTCTGTCTGTCTCTCTCACTGTCCACTCTGCCTGTAAAAAAAAAAAAAAAAAAAAATCTGTCAACACTCCCCCCAAAATTGATCTACAGATTTAATGTGATCCCAGAGTACACAAAACAGTCTTGAAAAGGAAGAACAAAACTGGCAGACTTGGGGCTTAATGTCGTGGCACAGCAGGTTAAGCTGCCATTTGCAATGCCTGTATCCCACATCAGAGTGCCTGTTGGAGTCCCAGCTGCTTTGCTTCCGACCCAGCTCCCTGCCGATACCTGGAAAGCAGCAGAAGACGGCACAAGTGCTCGGATCCCTGCCACTCATGCAGGAGACCTGGACAGAGTTCCGGGCTCCTGGCGTAGGCCTGGATCACCCTCTGCCATTACAGCCATTTGGGGAGTGAAACATGGGATGCAAAATCTCTCAATCCCTCTCTCTCCCTCCCTCCCTGTTTCCCTCTCTCCCAGCTCACTTGTCATTCTGCCTTTCAAATATATAAATAAATCTTAAAAAAAAAAAAAAAAAACTGCAGGATTTCCTGATTTCAAAACATAATTCAAAGCTATAGAATCAAGAGTGAGGCAGGCCATGAGGATGAACACATGGATCACAGGAATGGAATCAGGAGTGCAGAAATGAGCTTTCATAGTGACAGTCAACTGATTTTTGACAACAGTGCCAAGACAATTCAATGGCAGAAATACTGGCCTTTTCAATCAACTGTGGTGGGACAACTGAATGCTCACGTGCAACAGTGTGAAGCCAGACACCTATCTCATACCACGTGCAAATTTAAAGATGGACCACAGACCTAAGTGTACAGGCTAAAGCGATAAAATTCCCAGAAGAAAATATAAGTAAATCTTCATGACTTTCGGAGGTCAATGCTTTTGGGATATGGCACCAAATGCACAGCAAAAAAAGAAAAAATAGATAAACTGGACCTTATCAAAATTATAAGTTTTTGCACATAAAGAGACCACCAAGAAATTGAAAACACAACAGAGAAGAGAAAAAGTATTTAAATCATGTATCTGAGAAAAGATTTGTTTTCAGAATATAAAAATAACTCATACAACTCAAAAATAAAAGGACAATCTAATTTCAAAATGAGTAAACAATTTGAACAGAAATTTATCCAAAGATGATATACAAATGGCAAAAAAAAAAAAAAAAAAAGCACATGAAAAGACCTCATCATTAGTCAGCAAGAAAACTGAATTCAACCACAATGAGATTCCACTTCACACTAAGATGGCTACAGTCAAAAACTTTAAAATGTTGAACAAGTGCAAGTTTTAGCAAGGATGTGGGGAAATGGGAACCCTCATACAATGTTGTTTGAAATATAAAATGGTGGGGGCTGGCGCTGTGGCGTAGCAGGGTAAGGCTGCTGGCATCCCATATGGGCACCAGTTCTAGTCCCATCTGCTCCACTTCCGATCCAGCTCTCAGCTATGGCTGAGAAAACAGTAGAAGATGGCCTGGGTCCTTGGGCCCCTGCACCTGTGTGGGAGACCCAGAGGAGGCTCCGGGCTCCTGGCTCCTGGCTTCGGATCAGCACAGCTCCAGCCACTGCGGCCAACTGGAGAGTGAACCAGCAGATGGAAGACCTCTCTCTCTCTGCCTCCCCTTCTGGCTCTGTGTAACTCTGTGACTTTCAAGTAAATAAATAAATCTTTAAAAAATATATATATAAAACGGTATAGCTGCTTTGGAAAACAGTTTGGTGGTTCCTCAAAATGCTGAACAGATTTAGCATGTCATCTAGCAATTGTACTTAGGTGTATATCCAAGAAAATTAAAAACTGGTGTCTAAACGAAAATATATACAAGAATATTTATAGCAGTGTTAGTCCTAATAGACCCAAAACAGAAATGATCCAAATGTCCATCAACTGATTAATGGGTAAGAATACCATCTATGCATAAAATGATTATTCAGTCATTAAAAAATAAAGTACTGATACATGCTACAACATGGGTAAACCTTGAAGACGTGCTAAGTCAAAGAAGCCACTCATAAAAGAGCACATATTCTATAATCCCACTTATATGAAATGTCCAGAATAAGCAAATCCATAGAAATTGATGGCAGATTAGTGGTTGCCTGGGGGTGGGAGGAAAAAAGGAACAGAAATCAATTTCTAATAGATAACAGGGCTTATTGAGGGAAGGGGGCAATGGTGGCTGGAAATGCTCTAAAATTAGGTTTGTAGTGTACAACTGTGAATATACTAAAAAAAATTTAGACATTTTAAATGAGTAAATGTGATGTAAATTGTATCTCAATAAAGCTATCTTTTGAAAAAGAATAAAGCATTCTCTTAAAAAAAGATGAAGTCAAAATAGCACTTAATCTCTAAACAATTTACAAAAAAAAAAAAAAGAACCACTTGTGAAAATGTGAGGCAAACCATAATTGTGCCATTGATTTCCCCTTGAGAGAGCATCTATGTCAGTACCCTACTATGCCTTCCCTGCAAGCTCACAGCTAACAGCACATTTAGCAAAAACTTAGTTTCCCTTCAAACTCAAGTAATTCCAAATTACTCTATGTGAAAGTGAAAGGAGGAAGACACAACATGTCAGTGACACTGTCGGTCACCACAGAAATGAGAGAAGCTAGCACATCAGAGCGAGTGAAGAGTTGAAGGAACACAAAATCCTGTTACTGGAAGAGCTTAGGGCTGGAATGTATTATTATTTTTAAAGCTTAAACAAAAGCAACAGTATTTTACTCTGCCTGAAGAATATTATAACAGATGGCTGGCAAGGCTTCTATAAAACAGTAGTTCAAAGAGAAAGTATTTGGCATCGTCTCCAGCACACTCCAGGGCCCAGAGAAGATGCCCTAACCCACAAGTGCAAGGATCTGAGACAGAATCTGTGTTAACAGGAAGACAGTATGCTGACTGGTCATTTCCAAGCTAGACTGATCATCTTCTTCTCTGCGAATCACAGTTTTCACGTTGCATATGATCAAATGTAATTGTGAACAGTACATGTCCATTCCCCCAGTCACCACCAGTCTGAGATAATTAATGCTGAATTGGCATTCTAGTTCTTGTTCTACCACTAGGCAGCAATAGGATTCTGGGCAAATGACTTCGCTGCTCTCAACTTCTCTGTGTTTAAAATGAGAGCTTGACGGCCAGTGCCACGGCTCACTAGGCTAATCCTCCACCTCGCGGCGCCGGCACACCGGGTTCTAGTCCCGGTCAGGGCGCCGGATTCTGTCCCGGTTGCCCCTCTTCCAGGCCAGCTCTCTGCTGTGGCCAGGGAGTGCAGTGGAGGATGGCCCAAGTCCTTGGGCCCTGCACCCCATGGGAGACCAGGAGAAGCACCTGGCTCCTGCCATCGGATCAGCGCGGTGCGCCGGCCATTGGAGGGTGAACCAACGGCAAAGGAAGACCTTTCTCTCTGTCTCTCTCTCTCACTATCCACTCTGCCTGTCAAAAAACAAACAAACAAACAACAACAAAAAAAACGAGAGCTTGACTAACTTAAAGCAGGATTTCTTTTCTACTTTTAAAGCTCAGTGACTCAGAAACCTGGACAACACAACAATAAGACATAAAGTAGGGTTCAAAGTATCTAATGTTTACAACACAAAACTTCCTTGGGAGAAAAATGATACAAAATTTTAGATATTACAATAAATGCTTTCTCAAAAATTAGAGAAGATATTCATGGTACAGTAGAGAAAATAACAGAGCCAGGAGCAGGTAAATGTTTAGCCTAGAAGTTAAGATACTCGCATCTCACATCATCAGAGTACCTGGATTAATTACCTGACTCCAGGGACCAGCACTGCGGGTAAAGCCAAGGCCTGCAGTGCTGGCATCCAATGTGGGCACTGGTTCAAGTCCCAGGTGCTCTACTTCCGATCCAGCTCCCTGCCATGGCCCAGGAGTGCAGTGGAGGATGGTCCAAGTCCTTGGGCTCCTGCACCAGCATAGGAGACCTGGAAGAAGCTCCAGGCTCCTGGCTTCAGATCAGCCCAGCTCTGGCCGTTGCAGCCATTTGGGAAGTGAAATGGCAGATTGGAGACATCTCTCTGTCTCTCTGCCTTTCAAATAAAATAAATATATCTTAAAAAAAAAAAAAAAAAAAAAAAAAAAAAAAAAACCTGCCTCCAGCTCCTGACTGCAGCTTCCTGCAGTGCAGACCCTAGGAAGCAGAGGTGATGGCTCAAATAACTGGATTCCCGCCACCTACATGGGAGACTGGACTGAGTTCCTAGCTCCCAACTTTTGCCAGAGAAGTGCAGCCCTGGCCATTGAGGGCAATTGGAAAGCAAACCAGTAGATGGGAGTGTTTGCCTCATTCTATCTCTCTGCCTCTCAAATAAATAAATAAAAAACTGCAGAGGAGAACATATTAGCTAATGATCAACAGAGAGGAGTGACCTGTTAAGTCCCGGGAGGGCAGAATAGAGATCTGTTTCCCTTACCAACATTTCCTCAGCCCTTGCTCAACTCTTTGCATATTTAAGCACTCAAATATGTGCTGAACAAAAATAAACCAAAACACTCCATCAATGTAAGTCCTATCTACTCAAAAGAGGGGCCCTGGCTAAAACTTCAAATTCGACAGGATCATAAGACAAATTGATACAGTAACTTCCCACAAAAAGACAACAAGACTTCTAAAGGGAAATCATACACCAGTCTAGCCAAATTCTCCAAGAAAGTAAGTACATGAATGTAATTTATGTGGATTCTCATGGAAGTCTTAACAAGATTCTAAATAAAAAGTTATTTTTAAAAACCTGAATAACCAATAATTGAGAATATTATCATAAATGGGGCATGATTTAGACAGACACAGAAATTTATGGGTGCACTGGGGCCAGCGTTATGGTGTAGTGTTAAAGCCACAGCCTGCAATGCCAGCATCCCATATGGGTACCAGTTCAAGATCCCACCTGCTCCACTTCTGATCCAGCTCCCTGCTGATGTGCCTGAGAAAGCAGTGGAAGATGAACCGAGTGCTTGGGCCCCTGCCAACCACAGAGAAGACCAGGATGAAGCTCCTGGCTCTTGACCTCAGCCTGGTCCAGCCCTGGCCATGGCAGCCATTTGGAGAGAGAGCCAGCAGATGCAAGGACCTTCTTGCATTTCTGACCTTCATATAAATAAATCAATCTTTAAAAAAAAAAGACATTTATGGCTGGATGAGACACTTCCCCAGATGAAGAAATATAAACAAGTGACTGATTTAAAGGAATACTTTGGGAATGCTATATTTAACATTTTAATAAACTGTATGAAAGATATATGAGTATAGAGATACAGAGAACTTCCCATTTTGCAGACAGAATGACAAGCTTCCTGATAATAAAATACCAGCTGAGTTGGAAAACTAAGGGAACTGAAAGATGGAAAGGATTTCTAAGTGTATCAAATGAGAAACAACTGCAAAAGCTAAGATTTGTTTTCAGTTTAGAGAATACCGCAGCAAGCATGGAGGCTGTCTAAATGTCTGAAGGACAGTGCAGAAAAGGAGAAGCTAGACTTGCACCAGGCACTTCCTATATAGACAAAATTAGGCAAAGTGGAAATTCCAGAGGGGCACATTTTCAAATTATTAAATTATCAAATATAACTAAAGAGGTGGTTTCTCAGCCTGGATTACCTTTAAGAGCTAACTGAGATACAAGAGACACAAATATTGCAGGCAGGAAAACAGCAGGTATATTACAGCATGAACAAATGAAAAGTAAGGCATTTATGGGGGGGAAAAACCTAAGTTAAAAAGGACTCATGCCTTCAACTCATAAGGAATTTTTATTCTGCTTTTTTTTTTTTTTTTTTTTTTTTTTTTTTTTGACAGGCAGAGTGGACAGTGAGAGAGAGAGACAGAGAGAAAGGTCTTCCTTTGCCGTTGGTTCACCCTCCAATGGCCGCCGCGGCCGGCGCGCTGCGGCCGGCGCACCGTGCTGATCCGATGGCAGGAGCCAGGAGCCAGGTGCTTTTCCTGGTCTCCCATGGGGTGCAGGGCCCAAGCACCTGGGCCATCCTCCACTGCACTCCCTGGCCACAGCAGAGGGCTGGCCTGGAAGAGGGGCAACCGGGACAGAATCCGGCGCCCCGACCGGGACTAGAACCCGGTGTGCCGGCGCTGCTAGGCGGAGGATTAGCCTACTGAGCCGCGGCGCCGGCCTTTATTCTGCTTTTTAAAAAAATTATTTTAAAAACTGATTTTACCTATTTGAAAGGTAGACAGACACAGAGACAGAGATCTCCCATCTGCTGATTTACCACCCCCTCCCCAAACACTCAGAACAGCCAGGGTGGGCCAGGCCAAAGCCAGGAGCCTAGAACACACTTGTGGTCTCCCATGTGGGTGGCAGGAACCCAAATATCTGAGCCATCACCAGCTGTCTTCCAGGGTAAACATTAGCAGGAAGCTGAAATTGGTAGGGGAGTTGGGACTCAAATCCAGGCACTCTGATGTGGGTATTCCAAGCAGGCTTAACCACTATGCCAAAAGCTTGCCGAAAAAAAGGAATTCTTAAGTGGCTATACAATGCTCCCTAAAGACAATATGATGCACTATGCAAAAAATAAAGAAATAAAAAGACCAACTTCTATTTGTAACAACAAGGAAAGACTATAAATAGAACATATTCTCCTATCCTTCTACCAAATGATAATTATATCTAAAACTAACAATTCCAAGTGGTTACCATGAAGCCATGGGGGAAAGTAATACCAACAAAGATCCAGAAGCACATAAGTAGGAGAACTGGGAAGCTGAAGGAGGTGCCACAGGAGGTTAAAATTAAAAACCAACATCTTTAGGTGAGCAACATGAAAGCCAAGGGGCAATATGATCAAAATCAAACAATGTACTGATAGAGTACATACCAATTTATTTGCCAGATCTCAATATAATATTTCAAGCAATTTAGCTTGCAAATAGTCTTTCTACATAACAGATAAAAGAAACTTGTGAAACATGTTATCACCAAGAGGCATTTAGAGTTAAAAACGGACTCAAGAAGTGTTTAAATTTATACACCTTATGTCCATTCTAGGGTGCTACATGATCAAAGTGACATCTCAGGCAAGTGCTGAGGCAGGGGTTGACCCTGCATTCTATTTCAGAGTGCCTGGGACACAGTCCCTCTTCTGCCTCCCATCCAGCACTCCTGCTAATGCACACCCTGGGAGCCAGCAGATGACGGCTTAAGTACTTGGGTCCCTGCCACCCACGTGGGAGACCCCAAGAGACTTCCTTGCTCCTGGCTTTGGCCTGGCCCAGCCCTGGCTGTTGGGGGCATTTGGGGAATATTGCTCTGAGTTGCTTTGCTTTTTAAATAAATAAAAATAAAACAAATAAACTTTTGAGAAAAGGGGAAGGCTGCATTATGACACAGTGGGTTAAGCTGCAGCTTGAAATGCTGGCATCCTGTATCAGAGTGCCGGTTTGAGTTCTGGCTGCTCCATTTCCTGCTAACACACCTGGGAAGGCAGCAGATGATGGTCCAGGTATCTGGGATCCAGCCACACATGTGGGAGACCTAGATGGAGTTCCTGGCTCCCAGCTCTGGTGTGGCCCTGACCTGACGGTCATGGCCACTTGAGACGTGGAACCAGCATGTGAAGGATCACTCCATCTGTCTCCTCTTTCTCTCTGTCACTCTGCCTTTTTTTTTTTTTTTTAAGATTTATTTATTTATTTGAAAGGCAGGGTTATAGAGAGACAGAGAGAAAGAGAGGTTTTCTACCTGCTAGTTTACTCCCTGAATGGCTACAACAGCTGGGGCTGGGCCAGGCAAAAGCCAGGATCCTAGAAATCAATCCAGGTCTCCCATGCAGGTGGCAGAGACTCAAACATTTGGGCCATCTTCTGCTGCTTCCCAGACACATTTGCAAGAAGCTAGATCAAAAGTGGAGCAGCTGGGACTCAAACTGGCACCCATATGGGATGCCAGCGTTGCAGGCTGGGCCTTAATGATTCTGTCTTTCAAGTACATATATACAGGGCCAGCACTGTGGCGAAGCCGGTGAAGCCACTGCATGAGGTGCCCGCATCCCTTATGGGCACCAGTTCAAGTCTTGCCTGTTCCACTTTTTTTTTTTTTTTTTTAAGAATTATTTCATTTTATTTGAAAGACAGAGAAACAGAGAGAGGTAGAACCAGAGAGAGAGAGGTCATCTATTCCGTTGGTTCACTCCCCAAATGACTTTAATGGCCAGGGCTGAGCTAATCTGAAGCCAGGAGCCAAAAGTTTCTTCCAGATCTCCCATGTGGGTGCAGGGACCCAAGGACTTGGAGCAGCTGGGACTCAAACTGGCACCCATGTGGGATGCCAGCGCTGCAGGCTGGGGCTTTAACCCACTGCGCCACAATACCGGCCCCCTGCTCCACTTCTTTTGACAGGCAGAGTGGACAGTGAGAGAGAGAGAGACAGAGAGAAAGGTCTTCCTTTGCCGTTGGTTTACCCTCCAATGGCCACCAAGGCCGGCGCGCTGTGGCCAGAGCACCATGCTGATTCGAAGGCAGGAGCCAGGTGCTTCTCCTGATCTTCCATGGGGTGCAGGGCCCAAGGACTTGGGCCATCCTCCACTGCACTCCCTGGCCACAGCAGAGAGCTGGCCTGGAAGAGGGGCAACCGGGACAGAGTCCGGTGCCCTGACCGGGACTAGAACCCGGTGTGCCGGCGCCGCAAGGCGGAGGATTAGCCTAATGAGCCACAGCGCCAGCCCCTGCTCCACTTCTGATCCAGCTCTCTGCTATGGCCTGGAAAAGCAGTAGAAGATGGTCCAAGTCCTTGGGGCCCCACACCCGCATGGGAAGACTGAGAGGAAGCTCCTGGCTCCTGGCTTTGGATTGGTGCAGCTCCGGCCATTGCAGCCAATTCCGGAGTGAACCAGCAGATGGAAGACCTCTCTCTCTGCCTCTCCTTTTCTCTCTGTGTAACTCTTTCAAATACATAAACAAGTCTTTAAAAACAAATACATACATACATACAAACATAAATCTTTAAAATAAAAAAGGATTTATATATAATTATAACTAAAAAGGACATATAACAGTGACAATAATATATATTATATATTAAATAAATATATAATGTGTAAAATATATTTTATATTTATAAATATATAGGTATAAACATAAATTTAAATTTAAAAGGATATATATAACAGTGATAACAGTTCTCTGCCATATATATATATGTATGTGTGTGTGTGTGTGTGTATATATATATATATATATATGAAGTAAGCTCTAAGTTTCTAAGGTTAATACCTTATAACAGGGCCAGTGCTGCAGCGCAGCAGGTTAACACCCTGGCCTGAAGCACCAGCATCCCAAATGGGCACCAGTTTAAGACCTGGCTGCTCCACTTCCAATCTAATCCAGCTCTCTGCTTTGGCCTGGGAAAGCAGTGGAAGATGGCCCAAGTCCTTGGGCCCCTGCACCCACGTGGGAGACCTGGAAGAAGCTCCTGGCTTCAGATCAGTGCAGCTCCGGCCGTTGCAGCCAATTCATAAGTGAACCAGTGGATAGAAGACCTCTCTCTCTCTTCCTCTCCTCTCTCTGTGTAACTCTTTCAAATAAATAATATTAAAAATATATATACCTTTTAACAATACGTTACCTCAAACCATCCCTTGGCAAGGGCCGGCCTTGGACACAGCAGGTTAAGTCACCACCAGCTCACATCCCAGCTGCACTGTGTCCAGTCCAGCTCCCTGCTAATGTCCTGGGAAAGCAGCAGAAGATGGCCCAAGTGCTTGGGCCCCTGCACCCACATGGGAGACCTGTATGAAGCTCCTGGCTCGCAACTTTGGCCTGTCCCAGGCCCAGCCATTGTGGCTAACTGGGGAGTAAACCAGCAGATAAAAGATTTCTGTCTCTCCCTCTTTCTCTGTAACTCTGACTTTCAAACAAACAAGTAAGTAAGTAAACAGAAGAATATGTTAGGGTGGGCACACCGCACAGCAGTTCATATACTGCTTGAGACCAGGGGTAAACTACGGCTCTGCCTCCAATTCTAGCATTCAGCTACTGCATACCCCCGGAGGCAGCAAGGCAGGTGACGGCTCAAGTACTAAGGCCTCTGCCACCTATGTGGAGTTCTAGGATCCTGGCTTCTGCCTGGCCCAGCCCCAGTTGTTGCAGCCATTCAGGGAATAAACTAGCAGATACAAGACCACTCTGTTTCTCTCTATATACAACTGCCTTTCAAATAAGTAAATAAATCTTAAAAAAAAAAAAAAAAATGGCAGAGTGACAGAGAGAAAGGGGAGACAGAGAGAGTGATCCTTCACCTGCTGGTTCCACGTCTCAAGGGGCCATGACCGTCAGGGCAGGGCCACACCAGAGCTGGGAGCCAGGAACTCCATCTAGGTCTCCCACATGTGTGGCTGGATCCCAGATACCCAGAATGGGTTCCTGGTTACTGGTTTCAGCTTTCATAGGCACTTGGAGAGTGAACCAATTGGATGCAGCACTCTCTGTGTCTCTGTCTCTCCCTCTTCGTCCCTCTACCTTTCAAAAAAATAAATAAATAAACTTTTAAAAACTTTTTTAAGGGGCAGATGTTGTGGCACAGTGGGTTAAGCTGCTGCCTGGGATGCCTGCATCTCCTATCAGAGTCCTGGTTCAAGTCCTGGCTGTCCCACCCCGCATCCAGCTCCCTGTTGATTCACTTTGGAAGCAGAATAGGACGGCCCAAGTACTTGGGTTCCTGCCACCCATGTGGAAGACCTGGATGAAGTTCTTAGCTCTTGGCTTCAGCCTGGCCCAGCCCCAGCTGCTACAGCCTTTTGGGGAGTGAATCATGATGGAAAATGTCTCTCTCTCTCACTCTGCCTTTCAAATAAATGAATAAATAAATAAATAAATCTTTCAAAAAATAAATAAAAAACTGGAGTTGGTGCTATGGCATAGCAGGTAAAGCTGCCACCAACAGTGCCAGCATTCCACATGGGCACTGGCTGCTCCACTTCCGATCCAGCTCTCTGCTATGGCCTAGGAAAGCAGTAGAAGAGGGCCCAACACTTGTGCCCCTGCATCTGTGTGGGAGACCTAGAAAAAGCTCCTGACTCTTGACTTCAGATTGGTGCAGCTCTGGCTGTTAAGGCCATTTGGGAGTGAAACAGTGAATGAAAGCCTTCTCTCTTTCTCTCTGCCTCTGCCTCTCCGTAACTCTGCCTTTCAAATAATAAGTTAAAAATAAATAAATAAATAAATAAGTTTAAATATTATATCATTTAATATGTAGTCCTTTGATTATATATCAAAATAATAATTTTTCTCATATGCCTCTTAGTCATTTACATTTCCTATTTGTGACCCCACCATCACATTCCCTGTCAGTACAATTTTTCTTAACTTTATCCCGACAAATTTTTTTCAAAGCCAGTTGAGATGGAGTCACTTATCAGTGATTTCAGCTCCCCCTGCTGGCCAAAAAATTACCACCAAGAACAAGTGCCAGAATAACTTCAACTGTAGCCTGTAATTACAACTTACTCATTTTCTAGGAAAGCATTGGAAGACAGCCGAAGTCCTTGGCCCTAGCATCCACGTGGGAGACCCAGAAGAAGCTCCTGGCTTCCGACTGGCTCAGCTCTGGCCACTGCAGCCATCTGGAGTGAACCAGCAGATGGAAGTTCTCTCTCTCTCTCTCTCTCTCTCTAACTCTTTCAAATAAATAAATCTTTAAAAAAGAAAGAAAGAAAAGAAAGAAAAGAAAGAAAAGAAAGAAAGAAAGAGAGAAAGAAAGAGAGAAAGAGTGTGGACATGTGGAAGTCGTTGATGAAATGCCCATGGGCTATCTAAGTGGAGCTGTCCAGGAGGCAGCTGTGTACATGGGATTGGAGATCAACACATCTGCAAGTCATCCGTATGTGGATGGCAGGTAAGGCAAAGACTTATCGAGCTATCCCCTGGGATGCGAAAGGAGAGGGCAGGGCACACGGATGTTCTGAAGACTAAGAGTCAAAATGTCTGCAAAGACAACCATGAAAGAGGAGATGCAAATGTCAGGAAGATGAGGTTAGCCATCACTCCCCCGCCAGACACTCTCACGTGCTTTTCACGGATTAATTCACTTGTCCCTCACAACGTTCCTGTGAAGTAGGTGTTATTACTTTTCCATTTTACAGATGAGGTGACTGAGGCACAAAGAGGCTAAAACGACTTTCCCAAGATCACACAGTAAGTGGCAGGGGTGAAACTACCTAGGAGTCTGTCTCCAGGGTCCACGTTCTTGGTCACTATGCTACAACGCTTCTCGGAAATGAAGGGCCAGACGAGCCCCAGGCCAGGGGAGAAGAGAGTAGAGAGAGACTACCAGGAAGCCTCAGAAAATAAGGCAGAAAAAAACCTCCTAAATCTGGAGACAGGCAGGAATCTGTGAGGGTGGCCGGTAGGCACGGCAGTCAAGACACCACTTGGGAGGCCCACACGCCACATGGGAGTGCCTGGGCTTGAGTCCCACCTCTACTTCTGACTCCAAGTCTACCTTCCTGCTAATGTGCACTGTGAGAGGCAGCAGGTGACGGCTTTAAGAGGGGTGGAGCGGGCAAGTGTTTGGCTCAATGGTTACAACACTGCTTTGGGTTCCTGTGTCCCATATCAGAGTGCCTGATCTGAGACCAGGCTCTGCTTCTGATCCAGCTTTCTGGATCAGAAATGTAAACCCTGGGAGGCAGTAGGTGAGGGTCCTTGCCACCCACATGGGAGACCTGGACTGAGTTCCAGGCTCCTGGCTTTGGCCTGGCCTAGCCTCAACTGTTGAAGGCATTTCAGTAATGAGCCAGTGGATGGAAATGTTCTCTCTCTCTTTCCCTCCGTCTCTTTGCCTTTCAAGTAAAACAAAAATAAATACACAAAAATTAAAAAAGAAAATCTAATGGAGGTATTGGCCCTTTCCTTTCTATAAAAGTTCCTCCAGCCATCACTAACAGTCTATTTACTCTTATTCAGCAAATAATTTATACAAGCTTAGTTGGTTGGTAATCTAGACTACAACAGAAAGAGAGCATGAGGGTGAGTATTCGGCACAGCAGCTAAGACGCTCATGGGATGTTCACACTCTATCAAGAGTGCCTTGGTTCAAGTCCAAGTTCCACTTCTGATTTGGCTTCCTACTAATGCACACCTGAGAGGCAGCCGATGACGGCTCAAGTACTTGGGTCTCTGCCACCCGTTTGGGAGACCTGGATCGAGTTCTGGGATCCTGGCTTCAACCTGGCCCAGCCTTAGCTGTTGTGGGTGTTCGGGGAGTGCACCAGCAGACAGAAGATTTGTCTCATCTCTCTAATAGACAGAAAAGAAGGGAGAGAAGAAAATAGAAACAAAGAGAAAATAAATCAAAGGGAGGGTTGCTCGAAGGCTGAAGGGACAGTACAGCCTGATTCCAGGGTAAGAGGGGATGACGTAGATAATAACAGGCAAAAGAACACAGAGAACTCCCAGGAGTGTGCGCTAGGTACAAGGAATCCAGCACGTGAGTACAGTGTGCTTCATGGTCTCCGAAGGCTCACTACATTCCAGCTCCACAGGAGGGACTGCTCAGTACAGTACAGCAACCACACATGCAGAACAGATACTGCGAGTCTTCAATGATAGTGGACTGTTATTTAAAATGTAAAACTTTGTGCAGGGCATTTTCTTTAAGGAGGAAAAATTCATCTAAATGATAACTAATGCTAAGTCTTAGCATTAGAAGTTTCAGGAAAGGAAACTGTCAAACAAAAGCATCCACAGGTCAGTGGTCACAGGTAAAATTTAAATATAAAACAGAAAAGCCAGCAGCAGCCAGACCACAGAGGCCTACATTCTATGTCCAAAGTTGTGTTTCGAGGCAGTGACAGGCAGACAGCGCCCTCATCTGCTGGCTGAAACTCTAAGACATCTCCTGGGGGCCAGCATTGTGGCATAGCAGGTTAAGCCACGGCACAGGATGCCAGCCTCCCATATAGGCACCAGCTCACATCCCAGCTGCTCTACCTCCCATCCAGTTCCCTAATGGCCTGGGAAAAACAGTGGAAGATGGCCAAGTGTTTGGGCCCCTGCCACCCACATGGGAGATCCAGAAGAAACTCTTGGCTTCGGCTTGGCCCAGTGCTGGCCATCTTGGGAGTGAACCAGCGAAGGAAGATCTCTGTCTTCCCCTTTCTCTCTTTAACTCTTTCAAATAAATAACTAAATCATTAAAAAAAAAAAAAAAAAAGACATCACCTATTCATAGGAAGAAGCAGTTAATCCCACATTACTGGGTAGTCTTAGCTCCCAAAGCTCTTAGAGCCTTGGGTCTTGTTCTTATAAATTCATGAAATCCCAAGGTTCCATATAATCTTCACAAAGGATGAGACATGAAAAGATTGTAGTCTTGATCTTAATTTTTCAAATCAGAATTTTACTGAGCGCTAAAAAAAGGGGGGGGGGGTAGAAGGAAACGAATATTTGGCTTAGTGGTTAAGCTGACACTTGACACCTGCCTCCCACATCAGAGTAGCTGGGTTCCAGTCCTAGCTCAGCTTCAGCTCCTGCTAATGCATACCCTGGTAGGCAGCAGATGATGGCTCAAGTACCTGAGTCTCTACCACCTACGTGGAAGACTAGATAGTTCCTGGCTCTGGGCTTCAGCCTGACCACTACCAGCATTTGGGGAGTGAACCAAAGGATAGAAAATCAGTCCATCTCTCTCTCACTAGCTCCCCTTCTGCCTTTCAAATAAATAAAAGAATTTTTTAAAATTTTTTTAAAAAAGAGGGGCCAGCTCTGTGGCACAGTGGGTTGAGCCACTGTTTGCAGCGCTGTCATCCCTTGTGAGCACCAGTTCAAGTCCCGTCTGCTCCATTTCTGATCCAGCTCCATTAATGTGCCTAAAAGGGTAGAAGATGGCCCAAGTCCTTGGGCTCTGCTATCCACAGGGGAGACCCAGATGGAGTTCCTGGCTCCTGGCTCCAGCATGACCCAGCCCTGGCTGTCACGGCCATCTGGGGAGTGAATGTACAAATGCAAAATCTCTCTCTCTCCCCACCTCCCTCCCTCCCTCCCTCCCTTTCTCCCTCCCCTCTCTTTGCCTTTCAAATAAATGAATAAATCTTAAAAAAAAAAAAAAAAACACTACTTCTGTAAGTCATGATACCAAGTTGTACGAAAATGTTCATTCCCTTTAAATGGGTACTGAGGATCTACCCACCATGGGTGACACAAACCTGTGGGAGAGAGAAAGCTATTGGATGTCGTCATGAGTCCTCCAAGCAAACAGGTTAGACTTTTACTTTTCAAGTTAAAATGAAAGGCTGTGCCATAATCCAATATGACTGCTGGGGGAATTTTGGACAGACACATGAACTCAGGGAGAACTCCGTGGACAGACTGGAGCTACACTGCCGTAAGCCAAGGAACTTTCACAAACTGGAAGACAGGCATGAAGCAGATCCTGCCCTTTGCAGCAAGCACATCTCTGCCTTGGATTTCAAGCCTCCAGAACTGTAAGACAATAAACTTCTGTCCTTTAAACCACCCAATTTCTCTTCTGTTCCAGCACTCCTAGCAAATAGATATCACAAAGAAAATTAGCAGTTTATGTGTACTGAGCATATACCTGGTGCTACTTTAAGCACTTCGAATCAATACTTTCATTTAATCCTTACAAAGTCCACCCAAAGACCAAGGTACCATAAGTATAGCCCTTTACACATAAGGACACCAAGGTTCTAAGAAGTTAATGAACTTGCCTGACATCACACAGCAGAGCACCCATTCATACCGCTAGGCTAGGAAGAACTTTTTTTTTTTTTTTTTTTTTTTGACAGGCAGAGTGGACAGTGAGACAGAGAGACAGAGAGACAGGTTTTCCTTTTCCATTGGTTCACCCCCCAATGGCAGCTGCAATCGGCGCACTGCGGCTGGCACACCGCGCTGATACAAAGGCAGGAGCCAGGTGCTTCTCCTGGTCTCCCATGGGGTGCGGGGCCCAAGTACTTGGGCCATCCTCCACTGCACTCCCTGGACACAGCAGAGAGCTGGCCTGGAAGGGGGGCAACCGGGACAGAATCCGGCGCCCCGATCAGGACTAGAACCCGGTGTGCCGGCGCCGCTAGGTAGAGGATTAGCCTAGTGAGCCACAGCGCCGGCACAAGAACTGTATTTTTTAAAGATTTATTTATTTATTCAAAAAGCATAGCAACTATGGCCAGCACTGTGGCATAGCAGGTAAAGCCACTGCCTGCAGCACCGGCATCCCATATGGGCACCGGTTTGAGTCCCGGCTGTTCCACCTCTGATGCAGCTCCCTGCTAATGGCCTGGGAAAGCAGCAGAGGATGGCCTGAGTGCTTGGGCCCCTGCACCCGCATGGGAAACCTAGATGAAGCCCCTAACTCCTGGCTTCAGCATGGCCTAGTCCTGGCCACTGCAGCCAATTGAGGAGTTAGCCAACAGATGAAAGACCTCTCTCTCTGCCTCTCCCTCTTTGTAATTGCGCCTTTCAAATAAATAAGTAAATCTTAAAAAAAAAAAAAAAAAAGGCAAAGCAAAAGAGAGGAAGAGAAGGGAAGAGAGAGAGAGATCTCTCATCCGCTGGTTCATTCCCCAAATGGCTACAATTGCCACATCTGGGCCAGGCCAAAGCCAGGAGCCAGGAAGTCAACCCAGGTCTCCCATGTGGGTGGTAGGGGCCCAAGCACTTGGGCTATTTTCCACTGCCTTCCCAGACACATCAGCTGGATTGGAAGCGGAGTAGCTAGGATTCAAACTGGCACTCCAAAAAGGGATGCCAGGGTTGCAAGTGGTGGCTTGCACCACAAATCTACCCCTATGAGGAATTATTATTACTGTGATGTTAGTGGTTCACTAAGCTAAACGCTACCCCACGATCTTTTACAGACAAACTACACACAAAAATCTTCTGAAGTGCTATTATTTCTAGCACAAAAGATGACCCTGAATCTCAGAGAAATTAAGAAAACCATCCAAGATCACTCAGCCAAGGATATTAGTATTATAGCTAATCAGCAACTTGAAGGAATAAACAATTCGAGTCCCGCTTGCACTAAAATTTTTAAGAGCAAGTGAAATTTTAAATGCCTGACCGTGCATTTCAATGTTAGAAATCTACCTCTATAAATTCAAAATCTTCACGGTCCCCAGGGATCTTGTGTCCTAGCCTGCGGCAGCCCCACTGTTCAGGAACTCTGCTGCCCTCTCCTTTCTAGCCCTTTGCTACTTCTCTGCCTTCTAGACAGGAGAAGAAGAGGTGTGAGTGTTGATGTGCTGTGTTTTACCTTTTCAATTCTGCATAGAACTTTTTAAATTTGGTTCAAACACCAGAAAGTCTCCTTCCCACTCTTGTACCTGCCCAATTCCTGGACCTAACAGGTGACCAGTGCCATCACTCTCTGGTGACCAGTGCTGTCACTATCCTGTTTATCCTTCTGAGGCCTTTTTAATGCGCATACGAGCCAATACAAACTGTTTTCTCTTTTTTTTTCAAGTCACAAAGGCTAACCTTTCATACAGACTGCTCTGCATTGTGCTTTACCCACATAAGTATCTTTGAGAGCTTTCACATCACATGTTTGTAAGTTTATTTACTTATTTTTCATTTAATTGAAAAAGCAGAGCAGCAAAGAGAAAGATTTTTCCTTCTGCTGGTTCCCTTCCCAAATACCTGCAATAGCCAGGACTAGTTCAGGCCAAAGCCAGGAGCCCAGAACTCCATCCAGGTCTCCCAAGTGGATGGCATGGATGCACATACTTGGGTCACCACCTGCTGCCTTCCAAACACATTAGCAGGAAACTGCATCAGCAGCGGAGGTGCCAGGTCTCAAACCAGCACTCAAAGGTGTGCTGCAGGTATCCCAAGTGGTGCTTAACCCCTGCCCCACAGTGTCCACCCTTGCAGTACACCTAATTCTGTCCTCTACTTCCCAGGAGCCCTTTCCATGCAGTCTGGCCCCCAAGGCACCCAGCAGCCCCTTAGAACTACCTGAAACAGATGACAGTGGCTCCATGTCACACACCAAAGACCATGTGAAGAGTCTTCAAAAACTTAATGGAAAATGTATATAACGAAAAAACTATGCATGCATTTCAATATTTTTTCACCAAAATAAACTTCTAATTCTGTTTTCCATGAACTTTTTGAAGTACTCTCATGTAAGCGTTCTCTCCTCTGTCTTGTCTTTGTTCTTTTCTCCACCTCGTCCCACGCGCCTTTATCCCTGTTCCTTTCCCATCTCACCCACCCCTAAGCCCAGTAACAGCACCAGAAGCAGTATTGATATTGCTTATTCAGGCTTGGCAACATTCAGGCTTGAAAACAGATGTAGACCCCTGATACAGAGAAAAAAAGGGATAAGTGATCATTTCTATGGGAACTTCTAATTAACAAGAGTGCCTTAAATTGAAGAGTTTTTGTTTGCCATTATTTTTGCTTTGCTACTTATTCTTCCTTTGGTATTTTAGTTTGTGAAAAGGTTAAGAAGGGCTCTCTTGTCTAAAGGCATGGAAATAAACACACAGGCCTGATATTTAAGTCATCCCTGAGAGAACGAGAGTTCATTCTGAAATAAGATCACTGGAAACAAGTAAGAACTACAGGGCAGGCACTTGGTACAGCAGTTAGGTCACCACCGGGATCCCCATGTCCCACACTGGAAGGCCTGGTTTGAGTCCCCAGGCTCCACTGCTTCCAATCCAGCCTCCTGCTACTGCATCCAGGGACGCGACAGGTGAAGACTCAAGTGCTTGGGTCCCCAGCACCCACATGGCAGACCTGGACGGAGCTCCAGGCCCCAGGCTTCGGCCTGGCCCAGCCCTGGTTATTGCAGGCATTTGAGGAGTGAACCAGCAGATGAAAGATCTCTCTGCTCATAGTTCTGTCTCACTGCCTTTCAAATAAAATGAAAATAAATTAAAACTAGGATTAAAAAAATTACAGAAAATGAACACTTGGCTCCAAAGCATACACCTTAATTGGTCTTTCATTTCTTTTTTCTTAAAAATAAGTAGCTGTTGGAGCCAGTGTTGTGGCTTAGTGGGTGAAGCCAACTCCTACAATTTTAATCCAAAGCCAGGAGCCAGGAGCTTCTTCTGGGTCTGCCACGCAGGTGCAGGGGCCCATGCACTTGGGCCATCTTCCACTGCTTTCCCAGGCCATAGCAGAGAGCTGGATTGGAAGTGGAGCAGCCTGGACTCAAACTGGTACCCATATGGAATACAGGCGCTGCAGGCAGAGGCTTAACCTACTATGCCACAGTCCTGGCCCTATAAATAAATCTAAAAAAAAAAAAAAAAAAAAAAAAAAAAAGGAAGAAAGGGCTGTGTTTTTTCACGCCCAGATCAAGTACTACAACTTTTAAGTTTTTTAAGTAATAAACACAGAAGGAAAATGTTAGGAAATAAAAAATTTGTTTAGACTTAGCAGATGTTTTCCATTGATCAAAGAGCTGCAAAGGGACATAAAATTAAGGCAGCCACACAACTCCATTATCCAGGAGGTAACAGGTGGTAACTCACAGACTGGGCACTGACTTCTGCCCTGCATTCCTGCCACGCCAGAGGCCTTTAACACAACTTCAGAGATTACTGAGAGATTTAGAAGTAAAATCTGAATATCATAAATATCTTTAAAAATAAGCTTCTATGTACACCACCCATCAGATAAAACCAAGGAGGGGCTGGTGCTGCGGTGTAGCAAGTAGAGCAGCTGCCATCACATACAGCTCAAATCGTGCCGGCTCAAGTCCCAGCTGCTCTACTTCCAATCCAGCTCCCTGCTAATGTGCCTGAGGAAGCAGCAGAGAATGGCCCAAGTGCTTGGGTCCCTGCACTCACATGGAAGACCCGGAAGAAGTTCCTGGCTTCAGACTGGCCCAGTCCTGGCCGTTGAACCAGCAGATGAAAGACCTCTCTCTGTCTCTCCCTCTAAGTCTGTCTTTCAAATAAATTCAATAAATCTTTTTTAAAAAAAAATCCAATACAAATGATTCCAATCCCCTTGCCAGGTCCTGGTAAGAAACACTTGCTAAGTAGAAACTCCCTATCCAAAGTCCCCAATTCTATGGGTTCAGGACTTCTGGCTTTTCTCCCCATGCAACCCCTACAATGCTGTAATGCTACAGGGAGAACAGCTGGAAAACTGTGGCACTGGGACTTCCTTTATACTCCTATAAGCATGTATCATCCAACAACAGCAGCTGGAATATAAGAGAAGTCAGTCTGCATTACCTAACGATTTATCCCAAGCATCCATTCAGGATACAAAACTGCCCAACCCTCTGACTTGTCCACTGCATTGACCTGGAATTCAGGGCAGATGACCACACAACAATCTTCACTAGTATTGAACTCTGAAAGTGAAGCCAGTGGAGGGCTTCCATCACTCCACCTCCCTTGGTTTTTCCCCCACTACATACTCCTGTGTCTTAAACGCTGTCCTCCACTTTGTCCTAATGGAGAATGTGTTGGCCATCTATATGCAGAAGACTAAAAGAAGCCACAAGAGAACCAACACATCGGGGGCCGGTGCTATGCCTGAAATGCCGGCATCCCATATGGGCGCCGGTTCTAGTCCCAGCTGCTCCTCTTCCGATCCAGCTCTCTGCTATGGTCTGGAAAAGCAGTACAAGATAGCCCAGGTCCTTGGGCCCCTGCACCCATGTGGGAGACCCGGAAAAAGCTCCTGGCTCCTGGCTCCTGGCTTCGGATAGGTGCAGCTCCGGCCGTTGCAGTCATCTGGGGAGTGAACCAGCAGATGGAAGACCTCTCTCTCTCTCTGCCTCTCCTCTCTCTGTGTAACTCTGACCTTCAAATAAATAAATAAATCTTAAAAAAAAAAAAAAAAGAGAGAGAGAGAGAACCAACACATCAATGAGAGCTTCTTCATTTAAAGGACATCTGTCCACTCTGCCCAAATAAGGTTTATCCTGTGAGATGAAACTTGGCCCAAGTGCCACCTGTTGAGAAACAAAGTAAAATCTCACGCAAAAGAGTAGGAGAAGCAGGAGGACTCTCCAAAGAGCTGCACACCCAAGCCAGTAGCTCTTAGAATGTTCTAATACTCCATATGAAGTTTCAGAGTAAACAGTTAATGACACATCTTTTGTAACACATGAATCAGCTACTGATTTGCAAGAGCAGGACACACCCTAGCACCCATGACTTTAAAGCACCTATTTGAAAGTGGACCTGAAGGTGGAACCCATCCCACTAGGACTAGAGCAGAATTTTACAACTACATAAGTTGTCACAATTTGAAGTTAAAAAGATGAACACATCATTATAATGGGAGATAATCCGAGACCTTCATTAATACTTTAACACCAGTAATTACAAACAGTAGCAACGCAAGGTAAGGAGTAACCAATCACTCCTGCAAAGCAATCTTCAAAGGGAGCAGTGACAGGTAAAGGGACTGAAGAACAGCAACTTCAAAAACCAGGATATTCTCCACTCTTCACAACACTAACGAAATGAGGCTGATGAGAGAAACACACATCTTACCTTAAGAGGCACCCGAATCGCATTCATAGTGTCAGAAGAGTTCAGACAAGATTCAGAAATGAGCAAACAGGGAGTCAGTGATCCCCTCAGTCACCAGGTAGGAGCAGGCAGAAAAACTTCCTGTTTTGAGAAGTTACCTAAAGGAGAGAGCTCTCAGTTAGACTAAAAAATAATACGGAATATGCAAGTAGTTTAAGCTACTTTTATATATATATATATATATATATATACACACACACATATATTTTTTTTGTTTGTTTCATTCATCCCAAAACACAGTACTCTTTGGAAAAGGGCAGATACTTGCATGTAAACATACTTTACCTGAAAAGACAAAGGTATGACATTTTAGAAAATATATAATTGCTTCTCAAAGAATCAGAAAACCAAAATCCAAGAAAGGGGAAAAAAATTTTAAGAGTACTTCATACACATTATGGAAAGGTGATTTGTTAACCACCTAAAAAAGGATCCTTACCATATTTAATTTTATATAGTAAATTAAAACTCCTCTTGATGATTCTGACCTAAAATTCTGAGCTTAAATTAAGTTTCAGAGCTGATTCTACATAATAAATAAAATCTATTGACCAAAGTACTACAAACAAATAAGGCACTTCTTCCCAGGAGATCTTTAAAGGAAACCCTTACAACTTCATTCTAGGATGAGAGGTGGCAAATCTGCCTGGAGACAGGAGGATGGACTAAATGACCTCTTGTAGGATCCTACAGTTCAAGTCCTAGGCCTGAATGAAATTCCAGCTTAACCAGTTACTGCTTCGCTTAAAATGGAGGCTTGCCCGAGTAGGGACAAAAATAACAGCACTCACCTCTTAAAAAAAAAAAATAAGGAAAAATCAAAGACTAAAGTATCCTCATTTCAAAAATAAAAACAAAAAGGCAAACCCTCCGGAGCGGGTCTGTTCCGGCTATGCCTCTGCACTTCGGCTTCGAGGACTTGGCATCACTCTCCGCCCCGCTCACCGGATCTGGGGGTGCCGGTGGGGGCGGGGTGCGAGGAGTTCGACTCTGGACCCAAGTCTCGGGCGGGGTCCGGACCCCTCTGCGAACCCCCCTCCCGGGCGGCGGGAGAGGAGAAAGGGGAGAGCCCGAGTTCTCACCCCTCCCCCACCGCGGACCCCAGTCCCGAACCTACCCTCCGCACCTTCCCGCAGCCGGGCGACCCCTCCGGCCTGACCCCCATTGTTGGGGAGGGGCGGATGGGCGAGGGGGCTCCGGGCAGGGGCGCCCGCGGCCGTGGCCCCGGCTCGCTCCGGGAGGGGGCGGCCCGCGGGATGCAGCTTCCCTTCCTCTCCGCGTCGGTCCGTCCCACCTCGGCTCGGCCTGGCGCCCTGGGCTCCCTCGCTGCCCCCGGCCCGGCCCACCCCCCGGGCCGCCAGGCCCTCCGGCAGCTCGGCCAGCAGCCCGCGGTCCAGGCCTACCGGTGGGCGCGGGGTGGGGGTCCCTGTGCCCCACACACGAGTCCCCGCTCCCCCAGCCCAGCCGATTCCAGGGCCCTCGGCGGAGCCCGTTCCGCGGGCCCCTCGACCCTTCGCCTCCCGGCCGGGCCGCCCCCTCAAAGCCCCCGGGTCGTAGCCGCCTTCCCTCCCCCACCATCACCCCTACCCACTCGTGCCCCCCACCCCCCGGGGCACCAGTGCCAACGGCAGCTCCCCCAGCCCCGGACCTACCTGCACGGCTCAACCAAGCCTAGAGTGGGGGCGGGGAATCTTCCGCCCTCCTCTGTCTCTCATTGGGCCTTCCGGGGCTCCTCGTGGGCGCCATTGGTCGAGAGAGGGTGTCCATCAGAGCGATGGGGCGGGACAGAGAGGGGAGAGGGATGCTGGTGCTTCGGCGTCTCTGTCTCTGTGTTATCTCGCTGTCTCTGTCTCTGTCAGGGCCCTTGGAAACGAGAGGCTTTTGGACAGGAGCTCTGGAAAGGGGCCCTGAGGTGGGAGGACTGGGAATCGGGAATCCCAGCGGTGCTTCTCACCAGTAGGCCACTCTGAACCCCCTGAGTCCCCTTGAGGTTCTCCTCTCCATCACCCCCAGCCCCTGCCCCTCACCCCTCTGGGTTCTTCATCCAGGAAGCGACGTGATGAAAACTCGAGGCCGGAAGGCCATAGGGAGAGATTTTATATATGAATCTCGAATTCGCACATATAAATGTTTATATGTAAAGCCAGTCACGTATACGGCTCCAAGGGCCTGGAGAGGGACACATCTTTTACAAACAGGGGAGGACTTCAGATAAAACCGATGGAAGAAGGGATCAAAAATCACTCCAGGCTGGCCACGGTGGTTACTTCCCGGAGGGCAGCTCCAGTGAGCAGGTGGGAGAAAGGCTTCCAGCTCACTGTATGGCCTTTGTATCCTTTGCTACTTTTAAAATCATTCATGAACATCCTAATTCTGAAAAAAAAATTTTTAATTGATTTAAATTTTTAGATAATCTGAGGTTGAGGTTGCAAAACCTGGAAATGGGGACAGCGTACAGATTTGGGGAGGAACCTTGGGTTTCAATATGTTCCATTCCAAATACCAGGGGTTAAGTGAGTGAAGGTGTCCCAGAGACAACTAAAGTTACAAACTTTGAGAGAGCATGGGCAATCTGGCTTAGAAAAGATTTAGAGCTCTCTGCTCACCACATGATAATGCCCAGAGTCTCCCCCACACATGTAAAAAGACACCACAGTTAAAGTCAGGAGGGTGAGAACGAAGGTGAAATAAGAGAAACAAAATATTGATGACACATGAAAGTTAAGGGAAGAAGCGTTTCTGGGAAAACAGAAATAATTGGGGCTGGTGCTGTGGTGCAGCAGGTTAAAGCCCTGGCCTGAAGTCCCCTGTGGTCACTGGTTCAAGTCCTGGCTGCTCCACTTCCAATCCAGCTCTCTGCCATGGCCTGAGAAAGCAGCAGAGGATGGCCCAAGTCCTTCGCATCTGGAGAGTAAACCAACAGATGGAATACCTCTCCCCACCACCCCCGTGTCTCTACCTCTCTTTTTTTTAAAAGTCTATAAAAATAAATTAATTAAAAAATAAAAATAATAAAACTTTAAGAGCCTCGTAGGTTTTGAGAATCAATACAGGGACACTCCTTAGGCTAAAAAAAATCCATAAATTAGTATTCTTAACTTTTTCTTGCCACAGACAATTTTATCAGTCTGGTGACACATACAGATACCTTCTCATCATGATCCTGTTTGTTTGCTTTTATTTTTATTTTTTTAAAGATTTATTGTATTTATTTGAGAAGTAGGGTTAGAGAGAGAAGCAGAGACACAGAGAGAGAGGTCTTCCGTCTGCTGGTTCACTCCCCAAAATGACAACACGGTCCAAGGCTGGGCCAGGCTAAATCCAGGAGCCTGAAGCTTCAGCCCAGTTTCCCACATGGGTGACCGGGGCCCAAGCACTTGGGCCATCTTCCGCTGCTTTCCCAGGCACATCACCAGGGAGCTGGATCAAAGTGGAGCAGCTGGGACTTGGACAAGCACCCACATGGGATGCTGGAGCTGCAGGTTGCAGCTTAACCTGCTGTACCACAACACCTGCCCCTGTTTGTTTGCTTTTGAATATTTATTTATTTACCTTTTAAAAAATATTTATTTATTTGAAAGGCAGAGTTACAGAGAGGCAGAGGCAGAGAGAGACAGAGAGGTCTTCCATCCGTTGGTTTACTCCCCAAATGGCTGCAGTGGCCAGAACTGGGCTGATCGGAAGCCAGGAGCCAGGAGCTGCTTCTGGATCTCCCACGTGGGTGCAGGGACCCAAGCACTTGGGCCATCTTCTACTGCTTTCCCAGGCCATAGCAGAGAGCTGGAACAGAAGTGGAGCAGCTGGTGCTCGAACTGGTGCCCATATGGGATGCCGGCGCTGCAGACGGAAGCTTTACCCACTACACCACAGCGCCAGCCATATTTATTTACTTTTGAAAGATAGAGACGGAGAGAAATCTTTGCTGCCCAGATGCCCTCAGCAGCCAGGGCTGGGCCAGCCTGAAGCCAGGAGCCTAGAACTCAATCCGCGTCTCCCATGTAGGTGGAAGAGCCCAGGGTATTTGAGCCATCACTCGCTCCCTCCCAGGGTGAAGCAAGATAGGAAGATGGATTTGAAGTGGAGCCAGGACTCAAGCCTATGCAGTGGTATGGAACACAGACCTCCCAAGTGACAGATTTTAGCTGCCGTGCCAAATGCCCACCCCTCAGAGTGGCTTTCAGTGTATAGCAAACATATATAGGAATTCAAAGGAAACTAACTGTAGTAAAATATGGTTTTCAACTTTTTTTTCAAATGTAATATAGTAATGTATGTGATTTTTATTACTGTATTAAATAATCTAATGGCAGGCCTAGTGACCACCACAATTAAGGGATCATAAATGAGAGTAAATATTATTATTTTAAGATATTTGCAACAAATGTAAAATGAGAATATCTGTGATTTTTTTCCAACCTGCGGATGGAAGATATCTCTCTCTCTCTCTCTCTCTCTCTCTCTCTCTCTCTGTAACTCTGCCTTTTGCATAAATAAATAAATCTTGTGGCGGGGGGAGAAAAGAAGGGAAACAGGAGTAGGCCTTTGGAGGAGTGGTTGGAATGCTGCTTGGGTTCAAGTCCCTGCCCGGTTCCCGTTTTCAGCTTCCTTCTAATGTGCACTGTGGGCAGCAGGTGATAGTTCAAGTCCCTGGGTTCCTGTCACCCATGTGGGAGACCTGGATGGAGTTTCCCGCTCCTGGCTTCAGCCTGGCCCAGACCTGGCAATTGGGAGATCTCTATCTCTCTGTCTGCCTTTCAAATACATTTTTAAAAGATTTATTTATTTACTTGAAAGTCAGAGTTACACAGAGAGGGAAGGAGAGGCAGAGAGAAAGACAGAGAGAGGTCTTGGTTCACTCCCCAACTGGCCATAATGGCCAGACCTGCACCGATCCAAAGCCAGGAGCCAGGAGCTTCCTCTGGGTCTCCCACATGGGTGCAAGGGCCCAAGGACTTGGGCCATCTTTTACTGCTTTCCCAGGCCATAACAGAGAGCTGGATAGGAAGAGGAGTAGCCCGTACTAGAACCAGTGCCCATATGGGATTTCAGGGCTTCAGGCCAGGGCTTTAACCTGCTACGCCACAGCACTGGCCCCTCAAATATATTTTTAAATAAATAAATAATATTAAAAAGTCTTAATCAGCCAAGAATCTTCACTCTCAATATATTATTTCTGCTTAAATCAACCTTAGAAAACACCTTCAATTCAACTCTTTATTTCATACTTGTCAGAGGGGCCAAAAAATAGCATGAGTTCATAGGGTTGTTGTGGGGATTAAAATAGTTAATACATATAATAAATTTTTTTGAAAAATTTATTTTAGGGGGCCAGTGCTGTGGCTTAGTAGATTAAGCATCCACCTGCAGCATTGGCATCTTATATGGGTGCCGGTTCGAGTCCCAGCTGCTCCTCTGCCAATCCAGCTCCCTGCTGGTGGGCTTGGGAAAGCAGCAGAGGCTGGCACTTGGGCTCCTGCACCCAGGTAGGACATCCAGATGAAGCTCCTGACTCCCGGCTTTGGCCTGGCCCAGCCCCAGCCAGTGTGGCCATTTGGGGAGAGAACCAGTGGATGGAAGATCTCTGTGTCTCCTCTCTCTATAACTCTGAGTTTTAAAGAAGTAAATAAATAGTTTTTTTAAAAAAAGAGTTTTTTGTTGCTCATATTATAAAGAGCTCATTTCTATAAAGCCATGTATAGGGCTGACGCCGCGGCTCTCTAGGCTAATCCTCCACCTGCTGCGCCGGCACCCTGGGGTTCTGGTCCCAGTCAGGGTGCTGGTTCTGTCCCGGTTGCCCCTCTTTCAGTCCAGCTCTCTGCTGTGGCCAGGGAGTGCAGTGGAGGATGGCCCAAGTGCTTGGGCCCTGCACCCCATGGGAGACCAGGAGAAGCACCTGGCTCCTGGCTTCAGATCGGTGCAGCGCGCCAGCCATAGCAGCCATTTGGGGGGGTAAACCAACGGCAAAAGGAAGACCTTTCTCTCTGTCTCTCTCTCTCTCTCTCACTGTCTAACTCTTCCTGGAAAAAAAAAAAAAAAAAGCCGAGTTGCCCACTGCTGGCGGAAGCATCAACCTTGGAAAAGACTGCTTGACCCAAGAAAGCCTCAGCTGTGCGCTGTCCGTATCCCAGCAGTCCCAGCACTAGGTGAACGTCAGCAGGAAATGCACGACGTCGGCACCAGGGCCGCTGCACAGGAGCATTGGCAGAGCGTTGTTCCTCTGCCTCAGACGGCAAGTTCCTGAATGTCCAGGCACCAAACGGTGAAGTTGTGGTGCACACAGGCTGGGATGTTCAGTCCTCTGACCATGGGAAGCGTACACAAGTGTTTGTAACTATCTATTGAGCTAGATCAGAATGCTTTATGTGCTTTTCTGTGTGTATGTATTTTACCATAAAGATACACTTTAAAAATGTCCATAGGAAAATAGACCACGCATAGGGCAGAATGTCATAAAAAGAGGAAAATATGACTGGCTCTTCAAGGAAGGACAAGCTGCTCAACCTCACCCGAGCACCTTCATTTAAAACTCCCCAGAAGAATCATTTTCATCTACCACACACGCGGGGATAAAACACGTTTGCGGCAGAGTGTTGGCAACAGAGGGGGGAAAGAGCCGTTGTTACGCATCACTGGTGAAAAGGTACATGGTTCTAATGTTCACGCACAGCAATTAGGCAAGAGACAAGAAAATTATCACTGCATCTACCTTCGATTCAGCCATTCCGCGTCTAGAAATGCATTCATTCATTCATTCATTCTCTCTCCTAAGTATTTGTTGTGCTCCTATTATGTGGCAGGCACTTTTTAATGCTTAAAAATTATCCTCTTGACATGGTTTTTAGAAAGTCTGGAAATATGGGGCTGTTTATCTCACTGATCTCACAGAGTTGTTCAAGGAAAAAGGCTTAAATCTCAACCAGAGATTATAATTAAAATCATATCAGAGCACATTAACTGGAGTGGAAAAAAGTATAATACATATTTTCTCTGTTTCTAATTTTTTTGTATCCTCTATATATGTGGGTAATGGTTTCTTTTTTTCTTTCTTTCTTTTTTTTTTTTTTTTTTGACAGGCAGAGTGGACAGTGAGAGAGAGAGACAGAGAAAAGGTTTTCCTTTTCCGTTGGTTCACCCCCCAGTGGCTGCTGCGGCTGGCGCGCTGCGCCGCGGATCCAGAGCCAGGAACCTGCCCCTCCTGGTCTCCCATGCAGGTGCAGGGCCCAAGCACTTGGGCCATCCTCCACTGCACTCCCGGGCCACAGCAGAGAGCTGGATCGGAAGAGGAGCAGCCAGAATTCGAACTGGTGGCCCGCCCCAGTGGTTTCTTAACTAAACATAGTTCGTAGCAGAAGAAATAAAACCTACATGCACCTTACATAGGCTGGTAAATAAATTACGAAGAGTGCTGCACTCTGCCGTTGCTATCTTGCAATTCTTAATAATTTACTTTTGAACTTGGGTTTTCTAAGTGAAGTCCAGAGGAATGATGCAGCAAGTGCAAGAGCAGCAGCCACATGCACAACTGGGTGTCACCTGACCTTGCCTCCCACGCGCACACAAGCACAGAGTTCTGGGGCTTCCTGCCATCCAGGCGTCCAGCAAGCCTCAAAGAAGAGCAAGGTAAGTATGCGAAGCTCATGAGTGAGCAAGCCACGCCCGCAGCCCTGAGAGACCCTGCTTTATGCTTGAACCAGAACTTCTCTGGTGGTAGCATCCTGAGAAGCAAGACTGTCTCACGCCCTTTCTTTCTTCTTCTACTTCTTTTTGTTTGTTTGTTTGTTTGGACAGGCAGGGTGGACAGTGAGAGAGAGAGAGACAGAGGGAAAGGCCTTCCTTTGCCGTTGGTTCACCCCCCCCCCCAATGGCCGCTATGGCCGGCCCACCGCACTGATCCGAAGGCAGGAGCCAGGTACTTCTCCTGGTCTCCCATGCGGTGCAGGACCCAAGCACTTGGGCCATCCTCCACTGCACTCCCAGGCCACAGCAGAGAGCTGGCCTGGAAGAGGGGCAACTGGGACAGAACTGGTACCCCGACTGGGACTAGAATCCAGTGTGCCAGCGCGGCAGGTGGAGGATTAGCCTAGTGAGCCACAGCACCAGGCATGTCCTTTCTTATTCATGTCACTTCTCTACTTAACCGATCACTTAGGCTGGAACAGTGACACAGAAGAGGAAGAAGGTCAGGGCAACCCACAGTTCGTCTTCCCTTCATTCCTCCCTCACTCCTAAGTCAGCGAAAGACACAGAAAGTTGTTAGAATGTGCAGGTACCAAGTCGGCACCACGGCTCACTAGACTAATCCTCCACCTTGCGGTCCAAGTGCTTGGGTCCTGCACCCCATGGGAGACCAGGAGAAGCACCTGGCTCCTGCCTTCGGATCAGCGCAGTGCGGCCATTGGAGGGTGAACCAACGGAAAAGGAAGACCTTTCTCTCTGTTCTCTCTCTCACTGTCCACTCTGCCTGTCAAAAAAAAAAAAAAAAAAAAAAAAGTGCAGGTACCAAGAAGTAACACCAGAACAGCTGAGTTTTCTTTATATCTATTGCGCTTCCACTGTTCTGCTGAGAAAAATCACAGGTGCAAGCACAGGCTACAAAATGCAAATTCTATAATTTCATTGATTCAAGACCCAAGTTAAATGCTCTTTAAAAAGGTATTGTACATTGGCCGGCACTCTGGCACAGCGGATGAGACTGCACCTGCAGTGCCAGCATCCCTTATGGGCACCAGTTCGAGTCCCAGCTGCTCCACTTCCAATCCAGCTCTCCACTATGGCCTGGGAAAGCAGTAGAAAATGGCCCAAGACCTTGGGCCCCTGCACCCACATGGGAGACCTGAAAGAAGCACCTGGCTCCTGGCTTCAGTTTGGCGCAGCTCTGGTCATTGTGGTCAACTGGGAAGTGAACCAGCGGATGGAAGACCTCTCTCTCTCTCTCTCTCTCTCTCTCTCTCTGCAACTCTTTCAAATAAATAAATAAATCTTTAAAAAAATGTATTGTACATTGGCTGGTGCTGTGGCATAGGGGATAAAGCCGCGGCCTACAGTGCCAGCATCCCATAAGGTGCCGATTCGAGTCCCTGCCTCTCCACTTCTGATCCAGCTCTCTGCTATGGCCTGGGAAAGCAGTGGGAGATGGCCCAGGTCCTTGGGCTCCTGCACTTGCATGGGAAACCCGGAGGGCTCTCCTGGCTCCTGGCTTTGGATCGCTGCAGCTCTGTTGCGGCCAACTGGGGAGTGAACCAGCGGATAGAAGACTTCTCTCTCTCACACACTCTGCCTCCCTTCTCTCTCTCTCTCTTTCTCTCCTCTCTCTGTGTAACTCTAACTTTCAAACAAAAAAATAAATCTTTAAAAAAAAATGGGATTGATAATCATGTCTACTGTATACTATTATTGATAGAATCAAATATGCTAATAACAGTAAAATTTTCAGAATAGTTTTAGGCTACTACATAAGTGTTTAGTGCTATTATTGCTATTGTACAGCTGTGATCAAACAGAATGGAATAGTATCTAGCCATAAAAAAGGGAAAGGAAGATCTACTCACACATACTGCTACAGAGTGATCTCCAGGACATGCTGTTAAACGGAGGGGGAAAAAGGAATGGATAAATGTATGTGACATGTTTCTGCTTGTTTAAGGAAGGAAAGAAAGAATGCCACTAGTATGCACTTCCGTACACTTAAAACAAGCTTCTGGAAGACACAACAGTAACACTGTTGATTCCAAGGAAGGTTAGTACTAGCCAGCAGGTGGAAAAGGAGATGAGAAGAGAATTGTTTTCTTTAAGCTGTTTTGAATCCTGTCAGTGTATCACTTACTAAACATAAATTATAATTTCAAATGAATGATGAGCTCTTTGAGGACAGAAAATGTTTTGTATATTCTATTTTACACAGAGCCCAGAAACATAAGGAAACATTAGCTGAAATATTTTTTGAAAACATGAAGAAAACGGGGCCACCGCTGTGGCGTAGCAGGTAAAGCCGCTGCCTGCAGTGCTGGCATCCCATATGGGCGCTGGTTCTAGTCCCTGCTGCTCCACTCCAGCTCTCTGCTGTGGCCTGGGAAAGCAGTGGAGAATGGCCCAAGTGCTTGGGCCCCTGCACCCACATGGGAGACCCAGAAGAAGCTCCTGGCTCCTGGCTTTGGATCGGCACAGCTCTGCCTGTTGCAGCCACTGGGGAGTGAACCAGCAGTTGGAAGATACTCTTCTCTCTCTCTCTCTCTCTCTCTGCCTCTCTTTCTCTCTCTGTGTAACTCTTTCAAGTAAATAATAAATAAATATTTAAAAAAAAAAAAAGAAAAGGCAGGCGTTTGGCACAGGGGTTGCGACGCTGCGCGGGACGCCTACACCCGTGTCAGAGTGCCTCAGTTCGTGTCCCAGCTCCACTTCTGACTCCAGCTTCCTGCTAACGCAGACCCTGGGAAGCAGCAGTAATGGCTCAAGTAACCGGGTCCCTGCCACCATGTGTGAGACCCAGACTGAGCTCCCCGCTCTGAGTTTCCATTGCAGGTATTTTGGGGAGAGAACAAAAGGATGGGAGCTCTCTCTCTCTCTCTCTCTCTCTCTCTCTCTCTCTCTTTCATCCAGGCAGTTACACTCATTCCAGATTAGCTGGTCCCAGGCTAGCCCCTGCTGGGTGCACTGCCCACAGAGCAGGTACTGGGCTGGAGGAGCAGCAGAGAAGAAGAAAGCCAAATCCCGTGTTCAGCCAGTGATTACAGCGCACTGGGAGGAGAGTCAGAGTGAGGGAGGTTCAGGTAACTCAAGGGCACGTTCATTAGAAGGGCAAGAAAATTCTGTCCCCAAGTTCCAGTGGCCCAACAGTAGCATTTACATCCTAGGGTATGGTGGCATCTTAGCTTGCTACACCACAATGTCAGCCCCTGAAATAGTAATTTTTAAAAAAGAAAATACTGGGACAAGTATGGTACAACAAGTTGAGCTGTTGCTTGCTCCCAGATTTGGCCTAAATCAAGGGTCATCACAGGCATTCGGGAGTGAATCAATCAATCACTCTCTCCATGTGTGTGTGTCTGCCTCTCAAATAAATAAAATACTTTAAAAAAATCTGTAGTTCAGGAGTTCAGTGCCTTTGTTAAAAGCATGTATTAGGTAATATGTCCTGCATTTTTTGTTCTCAATATTTGGTTCTTATTTTTATAGCATAATTTAAATGATACACTGGGAGTGGATGCTATGCTTGAAAAAAAAAAGATTTATTTATTTGAAAGGCAGGGTTACAGAGAGAGGGAGAGACTCAGAGAAAGATCTTCCATCTGCTGGTTCTCACCCCAAATGGCCCCAAGAGCCAGGGCTGGTTCAAGCCTAAGCCAGGAGCCCGGAACTTCATCCTGGTCTCCCAACTGCCTTACAGGTGGATGGCAGGGGTCCAAGTACTTGGAGCATCTTCCACTCCTTTCCCAGCCACATCAGCAGAGAGCTGGATTAGAAGTGGAGCCGTTGGGCCCCAACTGGTGCTCACGTGGATGCCAGAGTCACAGGTGGTGGTTTAACCCGCTGTGCCACTGTGCTGGCACCTGGTGCTATGCTTTTAAGTTCTGGATTGGAACCTGCGGAATTTCCAAAGGGCAAGCTTGTATGCCTAATGCATATGAAAATTTCTCTCACTAGTCAGTGGCTAAGGTGGCCTCGACCAGGCGGAGATGTACTCGAGATTGGAATCGGCAAGGAGAGGGCCCTGGGGAAAGACTGGGGCTGTAGATCCGTGGGACGGCACAGCGAAGGGAATGAGTTTCCACTTGCGATGCCCACATCCGTGTCACGGTGTCTGGCATCAAGCCCCACCTCCAGTTCTGACCCATGCCTCTCCCCAGCTCAGGATTTAATTCCACTGACTCACTGAGAAACAATATTAGCACAGAGCAAGCTCCTCCTTTTGTCCTAAAAGACTTCAGACGTGAGTGATTAGCTGTCAGTGCGATACCTTAAATAGGGTAAAAGCTACACACATTTTAGGTACAGAGGATGAGGTGGGCGGCAGCAGATGATGGTTTGAGGGCTTGCGTCCCTGCCACCTACATGGGAGATCCAGATGGCGTTCTGGCTTCGACCTGGCTTAACCCCAGCTGTTGTGGACATTTGGAGAGAAAACCACATGGGATGGAAGATCTCTTTGTCTGTCTCTACCTCTCTGCCTTACAAATAAATTAAATCAATAAACTTAAGAAAATGTAGCTATTCCAAACGAAGGCAGAAATAAGATCAGTGACGCATAACGAATGTCCCAGGGAGCAGGTGAGATTTGGGGGAGTCCAGCGAAAGAGTCAGTTGAAAAGCTGGCAGGAATTGTTCACGGAGCAGGCACCTGCATGGCAGCCACAGTCTGAGACGCAGGGTGTTGTCGGGTAGGAAGGCAGTCTCAGCCGTCCTTGACCCAGGGTTTCTCTCTACACCCCTTCCTCAGAAAGGTCATGGAGGCCTCTGCCATTGAAGTTGTCCTTAAAAAAAGTTTTTACATTTTTTTCATTTTATTTATTTATTTATTTTTTTGACAGGCAGTTAGACAGTGTGTGTGTGTGTGTGTGTGTGTGTGTGAGAGAGAGAGAGAGAGAGAGAGAGAGAGAGAGAAAGGTCTTCCTTCTGTTGGTTTATCCCCCAAATGGCCACTACAGCCAGTATGCTGCGCTGATCTGAAGCCAGGAGCCAGGTGCTTCCTCCTGGTCTCCCATGGGGTGCAGGGCCCAAGCACTTGGGCCATCATCCACTGCACTCCCGGGCTACAGCAGAGAGCTGGCCTGGAAGAGGAGCAACCGGCACAGAATCTGGTGCCCCAACTGGGACTAAAACCCAGGGTGCCAGTGCCGCAGGCAGAGGATTAGCCAAGTGAGCTGCGGTGCCGGCCTCTTTTCACTTTATTTGAAAAGCAGAGAGACACGGAGTGGTCCTCCATCTGCTGGTTCACTCCCCAGATGCCCACAACAGCCAGGGCTGGGGCAGGCGGGCTAAAGCCAGGAGGCCACAACTCAACCTGTGTCTCCCACGTGGAGAGCAGAGACCTGCGCCTTGGGTCTGTCACCCGCTGCCTCCCCGGCTGCACTCTGACAGGAAGCTGAATCGGAAGTGGAGCGGCCACTCTGATACGGGATGCGGGTCCCGAGCCGGGACTTCCGGGCTGCGCCGAACGCCTGCCCCTGCGGTTGCCTTTCTACTTCGGTCTCCGGACAATTAGGATTGTTATCCCCATTCAGGGCTGGCTCTCAAGAAGCTCTCTAGATAAGCAATGAGCTCTAGATAAGCAATGAGCTAACCCAAACATCAATTCACTCAATTTTTTCCTCCCTGTTAACTTAGAAAATTGAAAGCAATTCCTGCCAACCATTCAAAGTATTTTGATAACAGGAACATTTTTAGTGTATTAGGAATTTTTCCTCCAAGATTTTTTTTGAAACATTTATGGGAAATTGGATATATACAAAGAGAGGTATTGCATGTGTATGTACAGTCTAACAAGCAGTTATAAAGCAAACACCCAGATGGCCAGCACCAGTGTCGGCATCGGCATTGGCATCAGCATGGAAGGCCCCTTGACTCTGCTGGACACTACGCCCGCCCCTCCTCTGGGCACTTTGGTCATGGGCGTCTCGGCCTCCAGAACTGTGAGAAATGAAGTCCTATCATTTATACATTACCCGGTGTGCTGTAGCTGCACAAACGGACTAAGAGAGGCTGTTCACAGTTTTGGGCAATTTAAAAAGCATTCTGTCATGGACGTTTTGTGCACAGATCCTGGTGAACATAGGAGCATAACAGAATGGGTATTTAGCCTAGTGGTTGAGACACCTGCATCCCATATGAGAGTGCCTGGGTTCGATTCCTGGCTCCGGCTCCTGACTCACGCTTCATACCATTGTAGTCCCTGGGAGGCAGATGTGATGGCTCAAGTAGTTGGGTCCCTGGCCCTGCAGCCCCTACCCGCAGGAGACCTCGTTCCCAGCTCCAGTTCTGGCCCAGTCAGGACCCTTGTGAGTATCTGGGAACCGAACCACCAGCAGTGGGAGTCGCTTCTCTCAGATAACTAATTTCTTCCTTCCTTCCTTCCTTCCTTCCTTCCTTCCTTCCTTCCTTCCTTCCTTTCTCTCTCTCTCTCTTTCTTTTTTCTTTCTTTCTTTCTCTCTCACCCTCTCTCCCTCCCTCCCTCCCTTCCTTCCTCCCTCCCTCCCTCCCTCCCTCCCTTTCTCTCTCTCTCTCTTTCTTTCAAGATTTATTTATTTATTTGAAAGTTATGGGGCTGGCTCTGTGGCACAGATGATAAAGCCACTGCCTACAGTGCCGGCATCCCATATGGGCGCCGGTTAGAGACCTAGCTGTTCCACTTCCAATCCAGCTCTCTGCTATGGCCTGGGAAAGCAGTGGAAGATGGCCCAAGTCCTTGGGGCCCTACGCCCACCTGGGAAGACCTGAAGGAAGCTCCTGGCTCCTGGCTTCGGATCGGCACAGCTCTGGCTGTTGTGGTCAATTAGGGAATGAACCAGCAGATGGAAGATCTCTTTCTCTCTTTGTGCCTCTCCTTTCTCTCTATGTGTAACTCTGACTTTAATAAATAAATACAATCTTTAAAAAAAAAAAAAAAGTTTTTGGCTGCAACGGCCAGAACTGCACCGACCTGAGCCAGGAGCTTCTTCAGGGTCTCCCACGTAGGTACAGGGGCCCAAGGACTTGGCCCATCTTCCACTGCTTTCCCAGGCCATAGCAGAGAGCTGGATGGGAAGTGGAGCAGTCGGGACTTGAACTGGCACCCAAATGGGATCCCAGCACTGCAGGCAGCGGCTTTACCCGCTACGCCACAGCACTGACCCCCAACAAACATTTGAAAAGTGTACTTTATTCCTCTCCCTGAAAGTGAGCTCATTTCAAATGCTTTCACCTCATTTTGTCCAATTGTGAGCATGATATACAATATCACAAGCATTATTATTTAAAACTTTGGAACATATTTCTGAAAGAATAATTTTTAAAACCTGGAATCCGAGTACACAGATTATTTGTGCTTTAAAGCAGGTCACTGGCATCACTTGTAAAAACTCATGGTAAGACTGCTGCCTCCCGAGGCCCCAGTTCCCCTGGGAAGCGTTTTCGTATGGCCACCTCCCCAGCCACGTGGTCTGCGAGCCCGAGGGTGCCCACCGCCGCTCTCTGCAGAGCAGCACCCGGATGCGGCCGGCAGGTGGCTCCAACCTCCTCCTGCCGACGGGTCGCGGACGTACTGGCGACTCTGCAGCAGCTGTCACAGAGCGACCAGCTCTTCAGACAGTGTGTCTTTCCCCCAGGCTCCCGCGCAAGCTTGCTTCCTGCTTAACTTGCAAGGAAAATGAATGTAAACGCTTCCCTAGGCAAATGTGATGTCTTCAGTAACTTCTTTCGCATTGTCTATCCTTTGTCGCCCTGAACGTGAGGGTCTTCGCTCCACTGAGACTCCATCATGGCTCAACTTCTCTCTCTGCTCCTGCCTCCTCTCCTGCCTTTCCACACCCAGGGATCCCCAGAGCATTCCCTAGTAAATCCTTTGTGCGTTGCTCTGTTTCAGCTCGTGACACCTTCCTTTAACCAGTTCCCAGGAAGTGCCACCAGAGTAAGAGTAAAATGAAGAAGTGAAAGCAACGGAAGAACCACCAGGAGGAAGGCCACAGGGAATGCCCGGACAACAGTAGAGGGAGAGCTGATGGTGGCCGCTGTGCAGCGGGCCTGGCGCAGTCAGCCCTGGGAGAAGCAATTCTAAAGGCCACAGAAGGTGTGAGGTAGGAAGTCAGATATGAGCTTATGTGTGTGTGACATAAAGGCCTAAAGAGAAGACATCTATGTCCAGCATATGCATCTGCATCTCAAAGTCACCCTGATAACGTTTCAGGGGCAGCCCGGTATTCGCATCCTGCCCTGCCCTCTTCCACCTGATGACCTGCCAGGTGGGGTCCCGCCCCTTCTGCCTGAGAATCTTCCACAATCTCCCAGATGCAGCCCAGTATCTGCATTTCAAACACCCTGCTCCGGATCCCCATTCTCTAGGGGGTCCTGCTCACCCTTCCTCTGAACCCAGGATGGCGCCAGCTGGGCTTCCTCCTGTCTGATGCCTTCAAGGGAAAACTCGGATAGGAGCTTCTTAATATCTACATCCATAAAATCCTTTGTTTCTGGAGGAGATGTGTGAAGACAAAGACCCATCTCCTTAAAAACCCCCGCCTCAACCGGACTGCGCGCTCAGCCCTCTGCCTCTCTGCTGAGTCGCCCGCCTGCCTGGCCAGGTGTGTAATCTCTCCACTCAACCATGTAACCTTGCTCTTCCCCCAGTCCGAGCAAGTGAGCACTCTCTCTCAGGTCTGTCTGGAGAGGTGCCCATCCGCCCTTGTGGATGTCCCTGCCCTCATAAACTTTGCTACTTTTACTTTCCCCGCCATCCACCAGTAACAAAGGTACTTGGAGAAGAGTAATCAATAGACCAACCAATGCCGTGGGACATGTTGAGGGGAGATTGGGACAAGCAGCAAATTTTATAGAGTTGAATTAATGATAGGAATTTAAAAATAACCAATGAGAAACAAAGCAAATCATTCCAAGGAGAACAAACAACTGTACAAGGAAGGTGTTCGTACTGTTAGTGGCTCAGTTTGATCTAGCGGGTGAGAAGCCAGGGAGAACTCCCACACCCCACAGCAGGGAAGTGGACTGGAGGCCTTGCTCTCCTGCCTCCAGCTGCCTGCTAGTGCACACTCTGGAAGGCAGCAGGTGGTGGCTCAAGTAGTTGGGTCCCTGCCACCCACACGGGAGACCTGAGTTCCTGGCTCCCCGCTTCAGCTGGTCCCACCCCCAGCCATTGTGGACATTTGGGGGGAATGAACCAGCTCTGCCTATCTCTGTTTCTCTGCCTCACAAATAAAACTACAACAAACCCAACCCTAAAAACCCCTCTAGTAATGGAACTGCAAGCCCAAGTTGTTCTAACCACAATTCTGACTATATTGTAGGGAGATTGGGAAGGTTCTATGTGTAGAGAGCCCTGAGGGGGGACACACAGTCCTTCGTGCCCTCAGCAGGTGGGCAGTAAATAGATAACCCTTACAGCTTTAAAAAACAAAACAAAACAAAACAAAACAAAAAACCAAAGAGGCATTTATTTGGAGAGTTGGACACACGTCAGATTTGGTAAAGGACCTGAAAGTGATTTCCTTGGAGAAGAAACAGCTCTTCTTTTGGAAATCTTGAAGACCCCCCCCCCCCATTTAAAACAATATGAATGTCTAAAATACATCATTAGGCCAATGACAAATTTGGAATCTGGATGGTGACTTAAGCATTGTAAACTTATAAACTGTAAATATACAGACTATATATATATATATATGTAAGAGAATATTTCTGTCTTGAGGAATTATGCACTGAAGTATTTAGGGGTTAGGGGTCATGACATCTTTTTTTTTTTTTTTTTTTTTTTGACAGGCAGAGTGGACAGTGAGAGAGAGAGAGACAGAGAGAAAGGTCTTCCTTTTGCCGTTGGTTCACCCTTCAATGGCCGCCGCAGCCGGTGCGCTACGGCCGGCGCACTGCGCTGATCCGATGGCAGGAGCCAGGTGCTTCTCCTGGTCTCCCATGGGGTGCAGGGCCCAAGCACTTGGGCCATCCTCCACTGCACTCCCAGGCCACAGCAGAGAGCTGGACTGGAAGGGGGGCAACCCGGACAGAATCTGGCAACCTGACGAGACTAGAACTCAGTGTGCCGGCGCCTCAAGGCGGAGGATCAGCCTAGTGAGCCGCAGCACCAGCCGACGTATCTTTCTTATCCTTGAGAGGCTCAGAAGAAAGTCCACGTAAGTGTAAATATACAAGCACATATTTAATTAATTGTAGTACACATTTATATGTATGCATGGAGGTGCTTCAAAAAGTTATGGAAAAGTGGAATTAAAAGTTTATTTTGGTGCAAAAAAATTCACGCATAGTTTTTTCATAGCATGCATTTTCCATCAACCTATTGAAGCCCTTCTTATAATAGCTTAGATAGACACTATAAACTCTTAGAATAAGAAAACTGATAAGGCCGGCGCCGTGGCTCAATAGGCTAATCCTCCACCTTGCGGCGCCGGCACACCGGGTTCTAGTCCCGGTCGGGGCGCCGGATTCTGTCCCGGTTGCCCCTCTTCCAGGCCAGCTCTCTGCTATGGCCAGGGAGTGCAGTGGAGGATGGCCCAGGTGCTTGGGCCCTGCACCCCATGGGAGACCAGGAAAAGCACCTGGATCCTGGCTCCTGCCATCGGATCAGCGCGGTGCGCCGGCTGCAGCGGCGGCCATTGGAGGGTGAACCAACGGCAAAAGGAAGACCTTTCTCTCTCTGTCTCTCTCTCTCACTGTCCACTCTGCCTGTCAAAAAAAAAAAAAAAAAAAAAAAGAAAACTGATTATGTTGAATACCAGAACAACAGAGAAAAACCGATGACTCTTTTATAGCAGTGTGGCAGGTGCACTGGGCTGCTGAGTCGAGTTATTTCCCTTCTTGTCACAAAACCCCAGCTTGTGTCCAACCCCAGAAAATCATTACGATTTCTCTAATCAGCAATGGCAAACCTCTCCCCGTTTACCAGGCTCTAACCCAGCCAACGTCCTTTGCAGCCGAGGATGATTTCCACACAGTGTAAGCAAATGCCTGGTTTCTTCTGAGCTTTATTTTCCTCTTGTATAAAACACCTAACACACATCTTACCTTTCAAAACTGTAAAGACGAAAACAAGATTATTCTCATATCAAAGCGCTCCTCAAATGCTCAAATACAAAGCAAATAAACACTAGCATTAAGATACACAGGACTGGGGCCAGCGCTTTGGCATAATGGGTAAAACCACCACTGGCAGTGCCGGCATCCCATATGGCTGCTCCTCTTCCTATCCAGCTCTCTGCTGTGGCCTGGGAAAGCAGTGGAGGATGGCCCAAGTCCTTGGGCTCCTGCACCTGCATGGGAGACCTGGAAGAAATTCCAGGCTCTTAACTTTGGATCGGCCCAACTCCAGCCATTGTTGCCATCTGGGGAGTGAACCAGCAGACGGGAGACCGCTCTCTCTCTCTCTCTCTCTCTCTCTCTCTGCCTCTCTGTAATTCTGCCTTTCAAACAAACACATATTTTTTTTTTTTTAAAGATACACAAGACTATGGGCACAGATCATTGGTATGTGTTAAAGGTTGGCAATGAGTTTGAGAAATGCCATTTGCATGTAACGAAATCTCTTTACCCAACCAAATCTTTTCAAGTGTTTAGGAACTAAGAATTTTGCTTCTCATATGGTATCTTGCACATGTATAAATACACACACACACACACACACACAGGAAGCTCCCATTGTGGGGCAGCATTTGGAACAGTGGGTAAGACCCTGTTTGAGATGCCTGCATCCCATGTTGAAGTGCCCGAGTGCCTGAGTTTGAGTCCTGGCCTGTACTGCTCCCAGTTCTACCATTCCTGCTGATGCACCTCCTGGGAGGCAGCAGGTAATTGAGTCCAGCCCTCAAGTGGGAGACTCATATTGAATTTCCTGCTCCTGGCTTCTCCCTGGTCCAGCTCCCAGCTGTTGCATGCATTTGGGAGTAAACAATGTCTGCGTTTCAAATAGAGGAACAAGTATTGTGGCTCAATGGGTTAAGCTGCCTTTTGGGTCACTTGCATCCTGTAACAGGCCTGGGGTGGAGTTTTACTTCCACTTTCCATCCAGCCTCCTGTTAATGTGCCTGGGAAGGCAGCAGACGGTGCCCCAAGTACTTCTGCCCCTGCCACCCATGTGGAGACCCAGATGGAATTCCTGGCTCCTAGCTTCAGCCTGGCTGTTTGTGGGCATTTGGGGCATGATCCAGTGGATGGAAGATCTGTCACTCCACCTCTCAAACTGGTAATTTTTTCTTTCCTTTTGAAAAAGCTCCTATTCACTGATTCACTACCCATAGTCCTGCAATGGCCCCAGGCTGAGGGCCAAAGCTGGTAACATAGCAGGAACTCAATCCAGGTCTCTCTTCCACGTGGGTGGCAGGAATCCAAGCATGTAAGTCATTGCTTCTGCCTCCTGGGGTCTACATTAGCAGGAAGCTGGAGTCAATAGTCAGAGCCAGGAATTAAATCCAGGCACTTTACCTTGGGGTATAGGTATCTTAGCCACTAGGCCAAACACCCATCCATAAGTGATGTTTTAACTGACAAGGTATTGAGAAAAATCTAACTCCTCAGGTAACACATTCTATGGATTATTTTAAGGTGGTTATGACAATCCACCTCTAAGTTCTAGACCAGGAGCTGCAAAACTTTTATACAAAATGTGAGTAGTAAATAGCAAACATGAAAGCTCGGCAGGCCAGAGGTTCTGTGCAACTATTCAGTGACTGAAGTAAGGAAGCAGTCACAGACATATCTAAACAAGCAGATGTGGCTGTGTTCCAACAAAACGAAATGGGTAATGGGCTGAACTGGCCCATGTTCTAGACCATAAGTTCACTCCTCTATGGTGAACTGGTCTCATAGAGGTATGTCCTCCCACCAGGTCAATCTGTTTTTTCTATCATCTCCACTCATAGTCTTGTACTACACAATGTTTCAGTCAACAATGCAGCACGTATCCAATGGTAGCCTCTAAGACTCTGTTGGGTAGGGTGCTGCTTATGACACCTGTATCCCATATCATTATGCCAGCTGGAGTCCTCATTACTCTGCTTCTGATTCAGCTTCCTGCTAATGCATCATGGGAGGCAGCAGATGGCCCAAGGGCTTGGGCCCCTGCCACCCGTGTGGAAGACCCCAGTGGAGTTCTGGGCTTTTGGTTTTGGCCTGGCCCAGCCCTGGCTGTTGCAGGCATTTGAGGAGTGAACCAGTGGATGGAAGAGCTGTCTCTCTGTTGCTCTGCCTTTTAAGTATGATAATTAAAAATGTCCCAGTGAATGCATCACTCACGTGTCCGTGGTGTTGCTAGTGTAAACAAACCTACTGTGATGCCAATCATATAAAAATATAGCACATACAATTACATACAGCAAATACTTGCTAATAATAAACTGTTACTGGCTTCTGGATTCACTCTACTACCCTTCTCATCTTTAAAGCATGCTCCTAATTACAGTCTACTATAAAACAGTACGCCTTGTTACGCCAGCTCCAGCCGCACATGCCTCGTGCTCACTCCGTCTGCTGGTTGCATGGACACGTGACTGACCTCCAGCATGTAGGTTTGTGCGAGCGCACTCATGTCTGCACAGTGCTTTCATTCTACAAGAGCTTACCAAGCTTTAACACAGTAGATCCCTGCAGAAGTCGTCTGTGAGCTAAGGTTAGAGCTTCCGTGTATTGATGAAAGGTTTAAGTGAACTGCTCAAGGTCACACGAGCTTCTAAGGGAAGAAAATCTACATTTCCTAGATACAAGTTTAGCGACTTCACAAATATTTGTTGGAAATCTTAATTCTCCACTTTCCTAGCTTCACTATTCTTTTCTTGTTCACACTTCAGTGAAACATAATGCATTTTTATTTTTGGCTTTTCAAACAATGGTTGTATACTATACACTTTCAAGGTCTTGAGTATTCTGTTACTTATTTTTACTTTTATTCCAAAGGCAGGGAGACAGAGAAGAGGAGAAGTATCCTCCATTTGCTGGCTCATCCCCCCAATGCCCACACTAGCTGGGGCTGGACCTGGCTGAAGCCAGAGGCCAGCAACTAAATCTAGGTCTCCCATGTGGGTGGCAGAACCCAAGTACTTGGGCCATCACCTGCTGCATCCCAGGGTGCACATTAGCAGGAAGCTGAAATCAGAAGTGAATCTAGGTACTCCAACACAGGACGTAGGTATCCCAACTACTGTAACAAACACCCACCCGCCAAATTGTTTTAATGATGCTGACACTCTCTACTTTGATCACAACTTTAGTCAGGCTCCTGAGAGGCCTGACTAGGCCTGACCTTAGGCCTCCCTCTGATCTCTCAGAATTCAGTCTGAGTGAGAAATCTGCTAGATCAGTTTAGCAAAAATCACCCACCTTCGATATCTTATCAATCTGACAAGCTCTCAGAAATAATCCTATCAGGTCAGTTCGACCAGAAACCCCTTCTGCTTGATGTTTTCTCTTATTAATTTTCCACCCGCTGATCCTACCCTCTGCGATTCTTGGTTGTACATCTCCACCTAACCTTACCAGAGTCAGAGTGGAGTTCAGTCTCTCCCCTCTATCACAAGACCCCATTTCTGTGTACCCACACCTATCTTCACAACTCCCTTTCATTTCAAAGGTAGGCATCATATTCAGCAAGTGTCATGGATAATTCTTAACAATGTTGGATATAAAAATAATGCTCATGATAGGGAAAAGTGGTAATTAAAAGTGCAAAACATGAAAATGAAGATGTGAAATTTTCTACTTTATGATTTGAATATGATTAATAGTTTCCTCTGAAAATTGGTCTTCTATGGTACTCTGTAGTAGAGTATTATAAAAATGTTAGAAAGCACACCTAACCATTAATGCTTGACATGCTTTGAAATATTCAGCTTAAGTCCAGAACTAAACTTCTATACAAAGTTTTGAATATAAATTATATTAACGCTATGTCCAGCTCTACCACTTAACAGCTGAACTTCAGTTTTCTCCTCTGTAAAATGGAGTAATACCTTATAGGGTTGTTAATGGTAGCCACAGAGCAAGTAACAGTACACAGAGTAGAATCTCATTAAACAAAGCCATTTAACAAACTTTACCCTTATGCAGAAACACAAAACCTATATGGAACATTTGTGAACCATGAATTGGAAACTACAAGCTAAAACACCCTCGCACGTGTAGGTTCCCGTTTATCCTTGTTCACTGACTGAACGGCAGCCTCAGGGAAGGTGAGTGTCCAAGCCGCTCCTGCGGATCTGCCCTGCGCACCTCACTTAGGTTCTCCCCTGTGGCTGGCTTTTCTTCGAGTCTGAGTAAAACCCTTCAGCTCTCTACACTCAACACACTAAGAGAATATTTTCTATATCTCACTTTCTCAGATCATGACTTTTACAACAGAATCTAAATAGAACAAAAAAGCCTTGTGTCTTTTTTAAAGGAATTTCAGAAATCGCTGACATGCAAAATTGTAGCTGCTTGGTTAAAGGGTTTTTGTAGTTTGAAAGAAATATATTCTAAAAATTACCATTTTTTGTCATAATATTTATTATGAAATTCAAAATTATACTAAAAAGGATGAGCTTTTAAAATATGTATATACGTATAAAGAGTATAGGTAAAAAGGAAAATTAGTGAAATCTGCCCTACAATTTGGTAGAACATAAAACCAAATCTTGCATTATCAGTTGCTGTGCTTTACTATAAAATACAGATGGCACAGCTCTTACGTAGCTTTAACAATTTGGTTATAGACTGCTTTCAAAAGTAATTTATTTGGATTTTTTCATATCCTTTAATGAATTGCAAATATATATACAGAAAAGATCCCTCCCCTGCCAAGCCTGTACAATTTCTGAAATAAGTCAGGAAAAGCAAAAAGAAGACACAAACTTCCATTATTTCAATGCAAACAGAACACATACATCACACCCACACTTGCATTTCCCAAGGGCTCATAAAGAAAATGGGCCGCCGTATTTCTCAGTGAAGACCCAAGACTATACTCTGGCTAATCAGACACTTCCAAACATTTTTCTTCAAAAAGAATATTTTTAATAGACTAAATACTGGTTATCACTGAGTTTTTGTATAAGGTACAACAGCAGCATGGTTCAAATGTTACTTGCAGTTCTTGGAAAAAATAAAAATTTTAAAATAATGAATTACAGAAAAAGTAGGGACCACCTTTCATTATTTTGAGTACCACCGTTCTCTTGAAAAAATATTCCATTCTTCTAGGATTCCAGAGTTTAGAATCATTTCCACAGGGGAAAAATCCAATGTTACATCATAACCTCTGAACGATAGTGTGTGTGTGTATATACATATATGTAGGTGTGTGTGAAAAGCTTAAGCAGAAAACAGGATGTCACAGTACTTAGTATTTTCAATTTCCTTCAAAGTAACTTCTGAAATCTGAAGCAACCATTTGCTTGACCAAAATGTGTTTCTTCTTCTGGTTGTTTGATCCCCATTCCATGCCAAAAGAAAAAAGAAACAAAAAAGAGAGAGACAGAGAAAGCGTGCGAACAGATTTCAAACACCTAAATGACTCTGAAAGTAGATACAAGGAACAGTGAAAACAGGTCCAGTGCGGGCTAAATGTCCCTCAGCCAGTTACGTGATGGCCTATGCTTTCCACACCTACTGTTACTCTTGGTCTCAAAATCAGTACCAAAGATCTCACCTCTGGCACAGGACGTAAATTCCTAGTACAAGAAGACAGCTAATCACATTTCCACAGATTCTGTTCTGAGCTTTGCTCTCTCCAGGCTCTCTCACACAGAACTATGAAGATTTCTATGAAATTCTAGATTTGATACTGTTATACAGCTGGCTTATGATATGCTCATTAAAAAAATAAAAAGATCTAAAATTAAATATTATAAAACTAATGGATAATAAAATGGAACATTTGTTAGAATCCAAGTGCTAGCCTTCGGGAATATTTAATGATATTTATTCCCAATCTTTCCTATTCTTATATATCATTTTTTAGACAGCACACATACATAGATTTAGGTAGGAAATTTTGCTAAATACCTTTCTGGCACCCAAGACTTCATCCTAGACTCTGACTTGAATTAATTTATAATGGTATCTAATCCATGTTCAAATGAGAAGATAAACAGTAAATTATAAAAAATTATTGAGTCTATCAGCTAAAAATATTTTTTACACATTTTGTAATCACCTTATTTTCACAGCTTGACTAACAATACAGGTAACCAGTAGATAAGTTTGTCCTTCATCAAATAATCCAAAATAATAAATGTAGGCCTGTCATTCATAAGAAACTATAATTTGTTATATTCTGACATTGGCACTTTATAAAATGTTAACAACTAAAGTTCCTCTAAAAATTTCAATACATTACAATAAAGGATATACACAATTTAAGACTGTTTAAATCTGTTACTGTGAAATTCCAATAATTTCCATTCTATATGCATAATTAGATCTTTAAAATTGTGGCATTCCCCAAAGACACCAACTTATATTATGACAAACTCAGGAGAGGACTTGTCTCCTTCACAAGAATGTATTTTTCCCAAGTTAAAAATTTCCAATATCCTAAATCCAGTCACTCTCAGTAAATGTTTTGATGACATACACTACTGAAAATAATCTGAAGCAGAGAACTGAAAAGAATGGAAATGACCTCAATGAAAGGTAACTGCACATTCTTGGACTCTGCTTGAACACTTAGAAAAGTCAAAGGATACTTGAACAAATATAGATTCAAAGTTATGATACAATTCTGATTGTATTAAGGCTTTCACTATCATGATCTCTTAAAGTCTCTCCACTTTAGTATTCTCATACTGATTCGCATGGTGAACTTCAAAGGTCATTAAGGGCTTTGTTTTGGCTTTTCAGTGGGGAACCACGCGAGCTTCTCCGAATGTTAAAGGTGATCCCACAGAGTTCAAAGAGAAGAGGCAATATGGTAAGGAACGACTTTACAGTTTGCAATACCAAGACAACAATGATCAACACTTTGAAGCAAGATGAATAAATTAAAATTCTTGGTTAGACATTAAGCATTCTTGCCAAGAATAAGTGTACACTGTATGGATGGATATTTGATTACTACATACGAGTCTCAATATGCCCAATGTATTTGTTTATACGAGACACTGCAAGTTTACGGTAATTTACATTCCTTGGCAATCAAGTTACTCTGTTATAGGCAATGTCTTTTATTGTTTTATCTGGCACTTGCTAACACCATTCTTGAAGAACCTAGAAATGAAGGTCAGTCACTCTGTTTATCAGAACAGAGACAATAAAACAAATTTTGGAAAAACGACCAAGAGATTCTGGTTCATCACCATTTTCCATATCTAATGGTTTCTTCAAGATAAAACATAACTCTTCCTTCCATGATAGCTTTCCAACAAAAGGAGATTAAAGAAAAAAAAAAAGAAAAAGAAAAAGAAGTTCCCCACCCTACCCCCCCACTAAATTGTCGTTCATACTGGTAAGAGAGCCAGTCTTGTTAGCAGCTAAATATTGCACTGCCTTTCATTCTGTGTACAGTCAGGGTCCAATGAAAGTGGCACACGCATGGTGTAAGTAATGGATGATGACACTGCCGGCTCAAGAGGGAAGTCTCAGTATATGGAGGGACAGAAACAAGTCAGCACTAGTCACACATCCAGTTGCAAAAGTCTGAGTTCCCAGGAGTTAAAATTCATCACTTTCAGCTGCATGTAGTTGTGTGTCGTCTGCATCTGTCATGCTGCTCTCCTGGGATTCATCTGTTCCCACTTAAAAAGAAAAGAAAAGTCTCAAGTAAATATATCCTATTGGTTTCTGAAAACAAGTAAGGAAAACTGTATCATATTCAAGGATGAGAGTATATAAAGACCCTTAAACATCCTGTTATCTCTTAATAAAATACAATTCAAGGGGCCAGCGCTGTGGCACAGTGGGTTAACACCCTGGCCTGAAGCATTGGCATCCCATAGGGGTACCAGTTTGAGACCCGGCTGCTCCAATTCCCATCCAGCTCTCCGCTATAACCTGGGAAAGCAGAAGATGGCCCAAGTCTTTGGGCCCCTGCTCCCATGTGGGAGACCTGGAGGAAGCTCCCGGCTCTTGGTTTTGGATCAGCGCAGCTCCGGCCCTTGTGGCCAGTTGGGGAGTGGACCACTGGATAGAGGACCTCTCTCCCTCTGCCTCTCCTCTCTCTCTGTAACTCTTTCAAATAAATAAATAAATCTTTTTTTTTTTTTTTTTTTTTTTGACAGGCAGAGTGGACAGTGAGAGAGAGAGACAGAGAGAAAGGTCTTCCTTTTTCCATTGGTTCATCCCCCAATGGCCACTGTGGCTGGCGTGCTGCGGCCGGCACACCGTGCTGATCCGAAGGCAGGAGCCAGGTGCTTCTCCTGGTCTCCCATGCGGGTGCAGGGCCCAAGCACTTGGGCCATCCTCCACTGCACTCCCGGGCCACAGCAGAGAGCTGGACTGGAAGAGGGGCAACCGGCACAGAATCTGGCGCCTCGACCAGGACAAGAACCCGGTGTCCCGGCGCTGCAGGTGGAGGATTAGCCTATTGAGCCGCGGCGCCAGCCCATAAATAAATCTTTAAAAAAATACAATTCAATTTCCTTATTTTATAGCAGGTCTGAGAAGACTGTTGCATTCAACCTTTTAGGATTTTAAAACTACCCAAACTGCCTCTCCCTAATGAATTCCTTATCCCTGCCCTAGAAATTAGAAGTAGCTCAAAAAACCCACGTGACATTTCCTCTAACTCAATTCACTAACTCTACTTTAAGGATAATCTTGGGACTGGTGCTGTGGGGCAGCAGGTAAAAGCCGCCACCGGCAATGCTGGCATCCCATATGGTGCCGATTTGAATCCTGGCTGCTCTGCTTCTGATCCAGCTTCCTGCTAATGGCCTGAGAAAGCAGTGGAAGATGGCCCAAGTGCTTGGGCCCCCGTACCTATATGGGAGACCTGGAGGAAACTCCTGGCTCCTGGTTCTGCTTGGCCGAGCCCTGGCCATTGCAGCCATTTGGGGAGTGAACCAGCGGATGGAAGATCTTTGTCTCTCTCTGCCTCTCTCTCTTTAGCTCTTCCTTTCAAATAAATAAATCTTTTTCTTGTAAAAAAAAATTAAATAGACCTATTGGAATTTCAGAAATTATAATTAAAGAAAGCTATCTGTTAAGTGTTCTGGAGCAAAGCCTTCCAATCAGAGTTTACCCCATCAGAAAATTTTCAGTTGATATACTAAGTCTTGTTCTCACTGGTAACTTTAATATAGCCTCAGTCTAAGGATAGAGTAAGCATTGCCTTACACTATAATTCTTTGTTCTCTCTTCTTTCCTTGACCTCTAAATTGATATATTAGGCATATATTTGGATTTCCGATCTGCCAGAGCTGCTACAGATTTGTCAACACTTTCAAAGGTGCATACACTTATCATTCATTCACTTTAGCACTTATGTTTTCCATACACCTGCACAGCATCTCCCACCTCTAGTCCTATGAAGCAGATAAGGCAGGTGGTATTAGTTACATACTCAAATGAGAACTGAGGCGCAAGGCAAAATTCAGCAATAGATTTCTGCAAGTCCACTGGCTGGAACCAACCTGAAGAAAACTAGGTTCAAAACTGAGACCTTCTACCTGATTCCATAGACATCTGATTATTACCTCACCCTGGTCACCTAAAATTCCACTTGGTATAAAGAAAATAAAACCCCATGGATAGAAAAACAAGCAGTCCACAAATCTTTATGCAAAAAGTAGCTTTCAAATACTCAAAGTCATATGTATGATACTCACTGATCTGTTCTTCTTGAGTTATTGGCTCTTCGTCATCTGGGAGATAGCGTTTATCAATTGCCTCTTTAATCTGGTTATTGGCTCCTTTAGGATCTAAATCCATAGCCCAAGAGAAATTCATCAGGGCGAGGTGTGTCTGACCTAATTTCTTGTAAACCTAAAAATAAACAGCAATACTACATTTTTCATTAAGTTGTGAGCTTCAGCTATAAAATTCTAAACATTTAAAGCTTCAATGGGACTCTTGATTTATGTGCTAACCCCATTCAGACAGGGAAGACATTTACAATCCACAGACGGACTCACGCTGGCTGTGAGCTGCTTCTGAGCGCACTCAGATACCACGTTCAGAATTCCCTGACTACCTTTCAGGTGTGCGTTTCCAAGAATCTCACTCTGACTTGAACACTGACAACGGGAAGAAATGGACTCCAAGCTGCTCGATTAGCAGTCGTTCACACAGTGTGGCGGGCACTTGGGCGGCAGCTGGGAACCTGTGTATGAGGCCTGGCTTCAAGCCCCTGTTCTGCTCCTGATTCCAGCTTCCTGCTAATACAGCCTCTTGGAGGCAGCAGGTGACGGTGTATGTAGCTGGGTTCCTGCCAGCGCACGGAAGACCTGGACTGAGTTCCAGGCTTCTGGTTTCAGCCTGTCCTAACCTCTGGCTGTTGTGCAGGCATTTGGAGAGTGAGCCAACAGATGGACGATCTCTCTCTCTCTCTCTGCCTTTCAAATAATATATTAAAAAAAAAAAGTACATTCACGCTGACTTTAAATATACTTCTATCAACTCAATATCTGCCCACAGTTGTACCAGTTAAATCAATTAGACACTGAGATCCCAGCCTATAAAATAGGAATCTTGGAAGCCATTTCTTCTAATCAAGACAATATTGAGGTATTAACAGTCTTCTTCTGGGGGATTTCTAAGTGTTTTTACTGAGAACTGGAAGCTAAGTGCTTTCCATGTGGTAGTCTCAGTTACAGCCTCATTACTTGCCTTTGGCTGCAAATTGCTAATCTACTTCCAATACCATTTTGGATTAGGATTATGGGTTATGTATTCTTGCTCCTTCATTAGGACATTATCTTCTTAAGATGTCAGAACTAAATCCATTATCTTCAGAGCACTTAGTTCAGAGCTCTCACTGAATTTTCTCAATAGATACTGTACACTAAAGTATTATGTTTATTCTTCAAAAGTTAATATTTGGTATGAAAATCACAGTTTAGGACCATGGCCTCAATCTTTACCTTTCCTATTAAGAAGTAAACAAGGGATTCTTTGGGAACAATTTGCTTCAATTCTTCAAGTTCTTGTAAAGCAGACTGAAAAAGGCAAAGAAAAATTTTAGAGCAGCAAAATTTTACATTTTGATTAAGCAATTATGTTTATTAATTTTCTAAATCATAAAACAAAAGCTTGGTGTTATCTTAATCAATATACTTCATTAATTCTTGTGAAAACAAAATGAAAAACATTTAAGTTACAACAAAAACTAAGAAATGGCAAGCACCCATCAAAATACACTGAAAACCCCCTCCCCACACACAGCCTCTTTTGTGAAACATGAAGGTGGTGACAATCCTTGCTTTTGTCACCATTCTACTTAAAAACAACAACCACCTTATCAGGTTGTGAAAGTGGTTTGAAAACTAAGTTACAGAATAAAGTAGCCTGAAGTTCCATCTGGTCTCCTTGAGTAAGCATTAGGCTTCAAGTATCAACCTACCCAATTTAACTAACAAAGTAAAATATAATCTTTTTTAAAAAAGTTAATGGAGAATGTGTCTTATGGAAAAATTGTGCCTAGATTTCAATTTTTTTGCACCAAAATAAACTTACCTTTTGTTAATTTTAAAACAATTTTTCATGGTTTATTTCAGAAGCAGGGAAAGAGGGAGACAGTGAATGACAGAGAGACAGAGGTCCTAGTCACTGGTCATTGCCCAAAACGCCCACAATCTCTAGGGCTGGGCCAGGAACCGAATTCAGGTCTTCTGTGTATGTGGCAGGGATCCAAGGACTTGCTCATCATCTGCTACCTCCCAGAGTGCACATTACTTGGAAGGTGCCATCAGCAGAGCCAGGACTCAAGCGTAGGCACTCTGATATGGAATGTGGGGTCCCAACGCCACATCTTTTTTTTTTTTTTTTTTTTTTTGACAGGCAGAGTGGACAGTGAGAGAGAGAGAGACAGAGAGAAAGGTCTTCCTTTGCCGTTGGATCACCCTCCAATGGCCGCCGCTGCAGCCGGCGCACCGCGCTGATCCGATGGCAGGAGCCAGGATCCAGGTGCTTTTCCTGGTCTCCCATGGGGTGCAGGGCCCAAGCACCTGGGCCATCCTCCACTGCACTCCCTGGCCATAGCAGAGAGCTGGCCTGGAAGAGGGGCAACCGGGACAGAATCCGGCGCCCCAACCGGGACTAGAACCCGGTGTGCCGGCGCCGCAAGGTGGAGGATTAGCCTATTGAGCCACGGCGCCGGCTCCAACGCCACATCTTAACGTTTAGCCTGCCCCTAAATTTATCTTTTATTTTAAGTTTCCATGAGCATTTTGAAGTCCCCCTGTTTAACAGGAGAGTGTTAATGACAAAAGCAAACTGGAGAAAAGTATGTATACTTGTATGTTTTTTATTGCTTCATATAGTACAAATTTGATGGCTTGGGGCATGAAACATTTTTTCTGCCAAGGATTTTTAACATCATTTGTGGGCCTTACAAAATGATCTACTTAAAAATTAACCTGATACATGTTTAGGGAATTTTGAGTCCCGCCTGCAGTTGCCTTGGTAGGGTCAGATGAAAGGATTTCGAAGGCCTTAGATGGCCTGAGGGCCAGACACTTCCCACCATGAGTTTGAAAACAAATTTCTTATCTTATGGCTCTGTGGTTCAACATGAGTCTCACATGCTGTTGGCATGGCTGCCTTTCTTTCTGAAAGGAATCTGTTTCCTCTCTTTTCCTAGTATCTATAGGCTGCTCAAACTCCTTAACTAAGTGACCACTTGCCTCCACAGCAGAGCCAATCACAGCGGGTTGAGTGCTCATGCTGGTTCTGCCAGGAGCTGGGAAACAGCCTCCCTTTCAAGATTTGTGATTAAACTGGGCCAACCTGGACAATCCTGGACGACTCTCCCCACCACGAGGTCCAGACGCCTTGAGTACCCTGCCAAGTCTCTGTCAGTAAGGTAACACACTCACAGGTGTTGGGCACCAGGACTTGGAAATCCTTGAGGGTTCACTATTCTGCCTTTCTACTTTGTTAGGAATAGTTAAACAATATGATTATACAAATAATGAGGAAAAGATCTGGAGGAGTATGTTCTGAGCTGTAAATAGTCCACCTCCCTGGAAGAAAAGCTTATGCAACACATTCAACATTTTTTTAAAAAGATATATTTATTTATTTATTTGAAGCCAAGAGGTACAAAGAGAGAGAGATCTTCCATCCACTGGTTCACTCTCTAAATGGCCGCAATAGCCAGGGCTAAACCAGGCCAAAGCCAGAAGTTTCATCTGGGTCTCCCATGTGGGTGGCAGGGGCCCAAGCACCTGGGCCATCCTCCACTGCTTTTCCCAGGCCATTAGCAGGGATCTGGATTGGAAACAGGGTAACTTGGACCTGAACCGATGCCCATGTGGGATGCCAGCATTGAAGGTGGCGGCTTTACCTGCTATGCCACAATGCTGGCCCTTTAGTGTATTTTTAATATTTTTATGTGAATATTTTCTAATAAGCATTATTAATTGCATAAAAAGAAAAGAAAAAAATATACACAGAATACAGCAGTGATCAAAGATGAGCTAGTAAAGGTGCCAGAGGATTGTGGAATTTAGATAATGTCAGATAATTTCTTTAGTGTTAAAACTTTAGAGGGGGTATAAAATATAAAGAATAAGGAATCAATCTCATTTCACAGTTCCCCAAAATTTAGTAATCTCCCCTTCTGCTCCCCCTGTACTTTAAGGCCAAATGTGATTTCTTAGCCTTTGTAAACTTATTGGTATTCCAAGAGAATAAAAAAACTTTATTTAAAATCTTATAGTGGGAAGTAGTGTGGAAAATAGCTGGGTAGTAGGTACACAGGAATTACAATGCTATCCAGCCAACTACAGTAGCGTTTGAAAATCTCTATAATCAAAAGGGATTAAAAAAAAAAAGAAGAAGGCAGGGCTGGTGTTGTGGTACAGTGGGTTAAGCTGCCACCGTAATACCAGCATCCCATATCAGAGCACTGGTTCAAGTCCCAGCTGCTCTACTTCCAATCCAGCTCCCTGCTCATGTGCCTGGAAAAGCAGTGGAAGATGTCAAGTGCCTGGGTCCCTGCCAACAATGTGGGAGATGTAGATAGAATTCCAGGCTCCTGGCTTTATCCTGGTCCACCCCCAGCAGTGCAGCCACCTGGGAGTGAACTAGTGAATGGAAGATCTCTCTCTCTTTCAAATAAATCAATCAATCTAAAAGCAAAGGCAACACACACACACACACACACTTTCACAGGCAGTGTATCTGTCTAAAACACTGTGTTTTCAGGCAATTATGCAAGGGGTCCATCTCACACACCCTAACCGCACCTTCTTCCTACTTGAGAGACTAAAAGGAACTGCAGGTGGAATGTGGATGAGACTCAGACTTGCTTGTCAGGGAATGACAGATTCATTACCTACAATAATTCTAAGAAGCAGACTGTTCTTCTTTCCTTCCAGAGTGTTAAATAGCACAGAATACACATGGAATAGAGTATTAAACAAAAGACCTGTGGTCATGGATATAAGTTAAAGACCACTGACCTATACCTGTCAAATACTACTAAGTTCTGATGAGGCCTGTATCATAATAAAGAGGGCTGAAACTGATTTTAATGCTTTAATGCAGCATTTCTCATGGGTTTTGGACTCAGGATATCTTTACACTCCAACTTAACTGACGAACCCAAAGAGCTTGTAACATGGGTTATAGATATCAACTTACCTTATCAGAAATTAAAAGAGTTTCTAAAAAATTTTATTTATTATTAACTTAAACGTAACAATACTTGGGAACTTCAAAAAATTCATGGAAAATGGAATTAAGAGTTAAGTCTATTTTAGTCAAAACACTTTAAATCTATGTTTAACTTTTCCATAATATGCATTTCCATGAAATTCAGAAGTCTGACTCATAATCCCCATTACATGCTAACATAGACAATGTATTTCTTAATGAAAAAAAAAATAAATGGGAAGTTCAAAATGTTTAAAAATAATGAAGAATTTCAGAACAACAAAAAAAGGGAGGGAGAGAGATGGCATTGTTTAACACTTCTGCAAATTCCTTTTTAATAAAAGATGGCTGGATCCTCCTATCTGCTTTTGTATTCAATGTTATTACAATAATTTTGGAAAATTTCAGAATCATTCATGACAGAATGAGAGTGAAAAAGGTAAGTAACATCTGGATATTGTTGTGAGAGTACATGTGACCTTCTAGAGCCCTTGAAAGGGTTTTGGAAACGCTCAAGACATTCCTAGACCATGCTGTTAAGAACCATTACTTTAAAGAAATCTTAGGATAACACTGTTACGGCACACACACTTAGAGCTGCTTTGCATTTTCTTCATGACTGCATATTACAAGTGTTATCAACTATCCATGCCTCCCCTCACCTGTTGATCTAGTTCCACTGACTCACTGAGAAACAGTAGTATTTAAGACTTAAATGATTAGATATCAGAACAATAGGGTAAAAGTTACAAATGTTTTAGTTACAGAGACATCAAGGTGGCTCTTTTAAAGCATTTGATTTTCATTTTGGAGTCAGAATATTTCAGAAACAATCAGTAACTTCTTCAGACTCTCTTGTATCAAAGTAAGCCTTAGCCAAGTCAAATCCCAAGCTCATACCCAAATATGCCTGTAATTATCTAAATATTATTCTGAAAAATTGATCAGTTTAGAAGTTGGACTTCTTGTATAGGAGTGATTTATATGGCATATTTGGTAGGTGTACTGGCATTAAAATGGCTTTAAGAAAAATAAATTGGGGGCCGGCACTGTGGCACAGTAGGTTAAAGCCCTGGCCTGCAGTGTTGGCATCCCATATGGGCACCAGTTCTAGTCTTGGCTGCTCCACTTCCAGTGCAGCTCTCTGCTATGGCCTGGGAAAGCAGTAGAAGATGGCCCAAATCCCTGGGCCCCTGCACCCACGTGGGAGACCAGGAAGAAGCTCCTGGCTTCGGATTGGCATAGCTCCAGCCATTGCATCCATCTGGGGAGTGAACCAGTGGATGGAAGACATCTCTGTCTCTTCCTCTCTGTAGCTCTTTCAAATAAATAAAATAAATCTTAAAAAATAAATTGAAGAAAATTCCTCAATTGAAGAATCTAACTATATTATCTGAAAAAGTATAATGAAGCAAAAATATAATAACAAATTTTGAATTTTAGTTATAGTAACTTAAAAGAGCAAGGAGGTAAAAATTGAATCTATTCATTAGGTTTAATTGCTTTTTTTTTTTTTTTTTTTTTTTTTTTTTTTTTGTGACAGGCAGAGTGGACAGTGAGAGAGAGAGACAGAGAGAAAGGTCTTCCTTTTGCCGTTGGTTCACCCTCCAATGGCCGCTGCGGCCAGCGCGCTGCGGCCGGCGCACCGCGCTGATCCGATGGCAGGAGCCAGGAGCCAGGTGCTTTTCCTGGTCTCCCATAGGGTGCAGGGCCCAAGCACTTGGGCCATCCTCCACTGCCTTCCCGGGCCACAGCAGAGGGCTGGCCTGGAAGAGGGGCAACAGGGACAGAATCCGGCGCCCCGACCGGGACTAGAACCCGGTGTGCCGGCGCCGCTAGGCGGAGGATTAGCCTAGTGAGCCGCGGCGCCGGCCCACATTAGGTTTAATTGCTTTTTTAAATAACCACAGTAGGACTAGAAATCTTTTCCATCAAAAAGGATTAATTAATAACAAAGAATAATTTACATACTTCATATATCTCTATTAGTCTTGAAAAAATTAAGATAGGACCAGTTTGATATTTTTCAATTTCATCAAATTTCAATTTGTACTGGAAGAATAGGTTTCTGCTATAGAGTCTACAAAGTGATTATTTGGCCCAAGTTATTCTGAGAACTTAAAATTTGAATACTTTTCAGTTAAGTTTTTATTCATTTTAGTAAGAGCCTTAATTTACTAAAACTAAAACTTGAAATTTGAATGAAAATCTGGATTCACAATCTATGACGGAATTAATTATAAAAAAATTCAATGTCACTTTATGTCTCCTATCTCTTTCTCAGTTTTCCTTATCTTCTTTCTTCAAAACTTTTTCTATACTACAGAGCCATGATATGAAAAAGAGAAATAAAGAAATACATCAGACAGGATCTAGTTTTCTTGTCAGAAGCTGACTCGCTATATTTCTTATGCACTCAACATGTATGAAAATGAAATTAAAAGCTTTTGAAAATGGATAAAATGAAATGCCTCAGATCAAAATTATAGTATAAATAGCATTTAGTTTATTAATAAAAGGGACACATTTTAAGCAATTTAATACTGAGGACCATTAAGAAATATATCTTACCTTATATTTTTCATTTGCAAATAAAACTGAGGCTCTGTGAAATTTGCATAGAGGGTTCTTGGGATCAATAACAATGGCTTTGTTTAGGGTATCCAAAGCCTTCTCAGACTTTTTCAGTGCATGCTGAACCTACAAAAAATAAAAATGTTATTGTTCCCTCTTGATACAATCTTTCTCCTTTTTTAAAAAAAGATTCATTATTTTATTTATTTGAAAGGCAGAGTTACAGAGAGGCAGAGGCAGAGAGAGAGGTCTTTCATTCATTGGTTTACTCCCTAAATGGTCACAGTGGCCATAGCTGGCCCGATCTGAAGCCAGGAAGCAGGAGCTTCTTCCAGGTCTCCCATGAGGGTGCAGGAGCCAAAGAACTTGGGCCATCTTCTATTGCTATCACAGGCCATAGCAGAGAGCTGGATCAGAAGAGGAGCAGCCAGGCATGAACTAGCGCCCATATGGGATGCCAGCACTGCAGGCAGAGGCTTAGCCCACTACCCCACAGCACTGGCCCTGGTTACCTTTAAGTTTAAAAAGGCAAGGAAAACCTTGATTTTTCCCTTCATAAGAAAAACCTGCATATTTAACCACATACTACACACATTTCAACAGGTCTTCTAAACACCAGACCTTTCAAAACTGTTCAAAGAACCTGTTTACAATTGTTTCATTCAGAACAAAATACTTTTATCAATTTCAGGAACTTTTCTGAAAAGTTAATTTGCATTACAAAATTGAAAATCATTGATCTCTAATACTGGAAAATGATAATTTAGGATATTTAAATGAAAAAGTTCAAAAATGATCAAATCTATTTATTCATCACATACTCAATACTCTATTGTACAAAATGCATGTTAAAAATAGAAAATGGATGTGGTTCTAGAACTTTAACATCACTATCACAAGAATGTGACAGGATTTACCTAACAACTAACTGAACTCATCTATGTTGAGATGTTAAATAGTAGCTCCCTAAAAGAGAAAAGCATATTCTTTTATCTGAAAATAAACTCCTCCAAATTTTAAAACATCTCGGTCAATAACTTTAGAAGAATGTCTATTTTAAGAACTGAATAGGTGCTAGCATTGTGGTACAGTAGGTTAGGCTGCTGCTGCAATGCCAGCATCCCATGTGTGCACCAGTTCAAGTCCTTTCTGCTCCACTTCCAATCTAGCTCTCCTAGTTTACCTGGGAAAGCAGTGTAAGATGGCTGGAGAGCTTGGGTCCCTGCCACACACAGGGAAGAACATATGGTGTTCCTGTCTCCTGACTTCAGCCTGGCCCAGCCCCAGCCAGTGGAGCCATTTGGGAAATGGAAGATTTCTTTATCTCTCTACTTCTCCCTGTAACTGTGCCTTTCAAATAAATAAAAATAAATATTTCAAAAACATAAATAAAAAATAAATAAAAACTGTCTAATGTCATGAAGAGGTCAAGATTTATTCAAATTTGATTTACTTCTCTTAAAGAGGTGACAAAATAATTTTAAGTAGTTAGTTTCTCCATTTTTAATGCAGGAAGTTAGCATGTAATCCCATCTGCTGGTTCACTCCCCAAATACCCACAGAAGTCTCTGAGCAGGGCCAAGGCTGTGAGCCAGGAATTCACTACTGGTCTCCTGTGTTGGTGGCAAAAACATTAAGGCTGCCTTTCATGGTCTGCATTTGCAGGAAGCAACAGCCACATAATCAGGTGCTGGATCCAGACACTCTAATATAGCACTTTGTCATTCTAACAGTGTCTTAATCGTTAGGCAACATGCCCACTCTACCATGTCAATGTTTAAGTAAATTATCATAGTTGATTTCAACAGTCAATAAAGAACTAGAATTCTTTCCCAAAATAAATAGTGAAGTTCCAAACTCTAATAATTCCTCATATTGTATGGCTATTCCCACAACAGCCAAACTTGCTAAGAGAAAAAATGAGGAGGTGGGGATGGGAAGAGAGAGAGATAGAGAGCCGTGAGAGGATGAGAATAAGAATGGAAGGTCTCATCCTTACAGAGAAACAACAAGATTGTAAAAGCAAACAAAAAGCATACATTTTTTTTCCTATCAAAGCACAACTTATGATCACACACATATAAAAATGGCGATCCACATCGTCTTAGAAGATTTAAGTAAGTTATGATATAACCTGTTGTTCTGAGAAATTAAGACACTTGCCTGAGAGAAGAGGGCATTCCAGTGGTATTTTTTTTATGCCAAGCCAAAAAGATGATGTTTTTGGCTGTAGAAGACTCCAGAATATTCTTCAATAATAAAAAGCCTCGATTTTCACTATCCAATTAAGTTAATAACAAAAACATTGCAAAAGGGAAACAGAGCAATGATGTTTACAAGATTACTTACTACTCCAATGTGGCAAAGTAAAACTGAACTTTGAGGGTTGATATCAAGTGCTTTCTGGAAATGCATTTCTGCAAGGCTGAATTTTTCTTGCTTATAATAAATCATTCCTAAACCATACCTGAAAGTATAAAACAAAGTATAATTTTAGGAATTTTGGCTACTAATTTAGTTCAACTAATAAAAGGACAGTATAGTGCCTGGCATTATAAAAAACAATGGAATAATTCTGGTGGTCTCTGGAGGGAGGCAAAAAGTTATCAGTCATGATACAAAGCAGAAAAGCATTTTAGAAAATCACTTTCACAAGTATAAACATCAACTGAAACCAAAGTTTGATAATGGGGAAAAAACAAACCATGTCCAGTAGTACTGCAGTGTAGATTCAATAGCTCATTTTTACTGAATGGAACCTTGTTAAGTTCTTTACGTGAATTATCTCATTTAATCCTAGGAGGAATCAAGACGAGAAGTAGGCTAGGCTGGCAGGATCTAAAGACAGGAGGCAGAAACAAAAGCCGGGTCTCCCTCATGTGTAGCACGAACAAATCACTTGTGCCATCATTGCTGGCTCCCAGGGTCTTCCTTAGAAGGAAGCTGGAGTCAGGAGCTAGAGCTGGCTATCAGAACCAGCATCTTAACTGCTAGGCTAAATGCCTGCTCTCTCATTTTTGCATAACAAAAATGAGGCTTAAAGAAATTAAATAACATGCTTAAAGTTCTACAGGTAATAAGAATTATTTAAAAAATATTTATTTATTTGAAAGGCAGAGTTACAGAGAGAGAGAGAAAGAGACAGAGAGGGTAATATTCCATCTGCTAGTTCACTCCCCAAATGGCCACAATGGCCAAAGGTGGACCAGACTGAAACCAGGAGCCAGAAGCTTCATCCTAGTCTTCCAGGTGGGTGCAGGGACCCAAGCATTTGGGCCATCTTCTGTTGCTTTTCCCAGGCGCATAGCAGGGAGATGGACCAGAAATGGAGCAGCTGAGATTCAAACCAGTGCCCATATGGGATGCCAGGGACATAGGTAGCAGCCTTACCCACTACACCACAATGCTGGCTCCAAGGTAATAAAGATTTTAACCAGGTCCTTCCTATATGATTCTATTTTTTTTAAGATTTATTTTATTCAGGCCGGCGCCGTGGCTCAATAGGCTAATCCTCCACCTTGCGGCGCCGGCACACCGGGTTCTAGTCCCGGTTGGGGCGCCGGATTCTGTCCCGGTCGCCCCTCTTCCAGGCCAGCTCTCTGCTATGGCCAGGGAGTGCAGTGGAGGATGGCCCAGGTGCTTGGGCCCTGCACCCCATGGGAGACCAGGAAAAGCACCTGGCTCCTGGCTCCTGCCAGGATCAGCGCGGTGCGCCGGCTGCAGCGGCGGCCATTGGAGGGTGAACCAACGGCAAAAGGAAGACCTTTCTCTCTGTCTCTCTCTCTCACTGTCCACTCTGCCTGTCAAAAAAAAAAAAAAAAAAAAAAAAAAAGATTTATTTTATTCATTTGAAAGGCAGAGTTATATATATAGAGAGAGGTCTTCCATCCACTGGTTCACTCCCCAAATGGCCACGACAGCTGGAGCTGAGCTGATCTGGAGCCAGGAGCTGCTTCTGGGTCTCCCATGAGGGTGCAAGGGGCCCAAGGACTTGAGCTATCCTCCGCTGCTTTCCCAGGTGCATTTGCAGGGAGCTGGTTTGGAAGTGGAGCAGCAGGTGCCCATATGGGAAGCCGACACTGCAGGGTGGGTCTTTAACCCACTGCACTACAGTGCCAGCCCCCCTATACGATTCTAAAACCTGAACTCCTAACAAGGTTATTTCCACATTCTTTGTCCACAAACATATGTCATGTTCAGCATAAGCATGGTTCTATTTTTATAGGTTTCAAAATTGTAACTTTTAAAAGCTATGTATTAGGGTATTAAGTTTATATGCAGGTATTTCTCTTAAATTTTCAAACTGTCAAGTGAATAATGTACAGATGGTTTACATTAAGAAAACTTCTCTTGGCATTACTAGATGATGATGGAGAATAAACACTAAATAAATAAAAGCACAACATATTTGCTCTGCATGTCTAGTATTATTATAGTGGTAATACAGGTAAAGAAAGGATAAAAACAAAACTGTGCTAACACTGGTGAAGGTGGAAATAATAAAAGAAAGACTATTTATACAGTAGTTAGAATAATAAATTTGTTCAATGTTTTAAGTTATATTTAACTTCAAGTTAAATACCCCTGTATTTAAATTCCTCCCAGCTGGGCAGCATTGTGGCGTAGAAGGTTAAGCCTCTACCTGCAATGCCAGCATCCCACGTGGGCACTGGTTTCAGACTTGGCTGCTCCACTTTCAATCCAGCTCCCTGCTAATGTGCCTGGGAAAGCAGAAGATGGCCCCTGCAGCCAAGTGGGAGACCCAAGAGGAGACTCTGGGTTCCTGGCTTTGGCCTGGCCCACTCTAGGCATTGTGATCATTTGGGGAGTGAACAAGCAGATGGAAGATCTCTGTCACTCTCCTCTACTGTAACTCTGCCTTTCAAAAACAAAATCTAAATTCCTCCCAGCAAATGCTTGCCAAGTCTAAATAACTCCCTTTAACATAATTTTTGATACAGTGACTTTTTTAAAAAAAAAGAACACTACTCCTATAAAACAGCAGAACAGACACTACACAGGTAAGAAAACTAGATCCTATTATGAACTGAATTCTTCAAGATATTACAGACAACATATACCTATGTGAAGAAAAGGTGTTGTCAGCAAGCTTAACTGTTTCATGCTAGTATTTGTGTGTGTGTGTGTGTGTGTGTATGAGAACTTCAGGCAATGTAACTACTTAGAAATAAGATATAATCCATTAAAACATACATGCACACATCAAAGTATATTTTAGTAATTCAATACTTCAAATTTACTGATAGAATAAAACAATTCTAAGATTAATCCAAAAAATAAGAGTTACAATTTCAAAATTATACTTGTTGATATTTAAACTATTAAGTCAGTCAAAAAATAAATGTCAGCAGTAAATACGGTGTCAGGGAAGAAACAGGAACAAACTGTTGCCCAACTTCTTCATTTGATAAAAATTACTGACTACCAGCATCCACAGTGAATTTGCCTCTGAACTTCATTAACACTTACCATGCGTTGTAATGTCTAGGATTGACTCTGATAGCATTTCGAAAACAAGCTAATGCTTTGTCTAGTTCTTCAGTCAACACAAACTCATGTCCTAATAGAGTATAGGCATAAGCATAATTTGGATCAACCTGGATAGCTCTCTGGAAAAATTTAATTGCAATATCATGTTCCCGTTGCAGACTGAAACAGTTTCCTGCGGCACACCAAGCCTTAAAAAAATGGAAACAAAAAATATAGATTTAAAATTTTATTTTTTCTCACAAAAGCAAACCTATGACTAAAATCAAGCCTCAGATTTCATTTAGAACAGAAACTCAAAACTGAAGAGCTTTAATAAACAATGATACTCATTATTCACAGGTGCTTTATTTGCTACTTTGTTTGCTCGCTAAAGTTTACTTGTAAACCAAGATCAATACTTGCAGCACTTTCACGGTTATTGGCAGACCACGTATTTGAACTGCCCAACAAACATGTCTTCAGTTGAGGTCAAGCAAGGCAACTTTTAGCCTTCTTGTGTCAGCTCTCACATAGGGCAACCAGAGGACAGAAATGTAGGAAGCAGAGTTCAGTGCAGTGCAGGAAGCTCAAGATCTAGGGGCTGCTGGACAGAGTTTAATCCCATCCCCAAGATTTGTGACGGTGGCCTCAGGCAAGCCACCTCAACACTTCTGAACTTCATTTTCTCTTCTGTAAGTAAAAGAAAATAGCGTCTACCCAGGATGAGCTGCTTTCAGAATTTAACATTATGATGCATGTGGTATATGTATATATTCTCACACACACACACACAAGGGTACTTCAAAAATTTTGAGGGGCCAGTGCTGTGGCACAGTGGGTTAATGCCCTGGCTTGAAGTGCTCTCATCCCATATGGACGCTGGTTCAAGACCCGGCTGCTCTACTTCCGTTCCAGCTCTCTGTTGTGGCCTGGGAGAGCAGCAAAAGATGGCTCAAGTCCTTGGGCCCCTGCACCTGTGTGGCAAGACCTGGAGGAAGCTGCTGGCTTCGGATCGGCCCAACTCCAGCCACTGCGGCCAACTAGGGAGTGAACCATTGGATGGAAGACCTCTTTCTCTCTCTGGCTCTCCTCTGTGTAACTATGACTTTCAAATAAATAAAAAAAAAAATTTTTTTTTTGACAGGCAGAGTGGACAGTGAGAGAGAGAGACAGAGAGAAAGGTCTTCCTTTGCCATTGGTTCACCCTCCAATGGCCGCTGCGGCCGGCGCACTGCGGCCGGCGCACCGCGCTGATCCGATCTGATGGCAGGAGCCAGGAGCCAGGTGCTTTTCCTGGTCTCCCATGGGGTGCAGGGACCAAGCACTTGGGCCATCCTCCACTGCACTCCCTGGCCACAGTAGAGGGCTGGCCTGGAAGAGGGGCAACCGGGACAGAATCCGGCGCCCCGACCGGGACTAGAACCCGGTGTGCTGGCGCCGCAAGGCGGAGGATTAGCCTAGTGAGCCGCGGCGCCGGCCAAATAAATAAATAGTTTTAAAAGATTTAAAAAAAAAATTTTTTTTGGAAAATGGAATTAAATTTATTTTGGTGTAACAAAAATTTATTTTTTATTTTTATTTTTTTAAAAGATTCATTTATTTATTTATTTGAAAGAGTTACAGAGAGAGGTAGAGACAGAGAGAAGAAAGGTCTTCCATCTGCTGGTTCACTCCCCAGTTGGCTGCAATGGCCGGAGCTGCGCTGATCCAAAGCCAGGAGCCAGGAGCTTCTTCCTGGTCTTCCATATGGGTGCAGGGGCCCAAGGACTTGGGCCATCTTCTACTGCTATCCCAGGCCATAGCAGAGAGCTGGATTGGAAGAGGAGCAGCCGGGACCAGAACCGGTGCCCATATGGGATGCTGGCGCTTCAGGCCAGAGCTTTAACCTGCTGTACCACAGTGCTGGCCCCAGTGTAACAAATTTTTAAATCCATGCATAATTTTTCATTAATATCCTCCACAAACTTTTTGAAAATCCCATAAATGATTTCAAAATTATTTCACCCCAAAATAAACATTTTTTTCTCATTTTATTTGAAAGGGAGGGAAACACAGATAAGACAGTTAGAGGTCTTCTACTGGCTTGTTCACTCCTCAAATGCCTGCAACAGCTGGGGCTGGCTTAGTCAGGGCAAAGCCATGAGTCCAGAATACAGTCCAGGTCTCCCATGTAGGTAGCAGGGACCCAAATACTTGAGCCATCACCTGCTGCTTCCCAGATACACAGCAGCAAGGAAGCCAGGACTATAATTAGGCACTCCAATATGGAACCTGGGCATCCCAACAGGGGACTTAACTGCTGTATCAAGTGCTTGCCCCCAAACTTATTTTTAATTCCATTTTCTCACAAATCTTTTCTTGTTATTTTTTCTTTAAGAGGTAAAGAGACAGAGTGCATTCCCATCCACTGGTTCACTTGTCAAATATCCCCGCAATGACCAGGGCTGAACAGGGCTGCTGCCAAAGACAGAAACTCAATCCAGGGCCCCAAGAAGGTGGCAGGAATCCACTTACTCAAGCCACCGATGCTGCCTCCAAGGGGCTGCCCTAGCAGGAAGCTAGAGCCAGGAGCTAGAGCAGGGATTGAAGCCAGGTACTCCAATACGGGATGCAGGTTTCTTAACCACTAGGCCAAATGCCCTCTCCATGAAATTTTAAAAATTTTCTTGGGGCTGGCGATATGGCATAGTAAACTTAGTCACCACTGTGATGCTGACATCCCACATGGGCACCTGTCTGTGCCCTGGCTGCTCCTCTTCTGATCCAGCTCTCTGCTTATGGCCTGGGAAAGCAGTGGAAGGTGGCTCAAGAACTTCGGCTCCTGTACCCACATGGGAGACCTGGAAGAAGCTCCTGGCTCCTGGCTTCGGATTGGCCCAGCTCCGGCCGTTGTGGCCATTTGGGAAGTATGCCAGTGGGTGGAAGACCTCTCTTTCTGTCTCTCCCTCTCTCTGTAACTCTGCCTCTCAAATAAATAAGTAAAATCTTAAAAAAATTTTTTTCTTGTGCACACACACACACACACACATACAAATACATTTCCCTCAGGAGAAATAGCTCAATATGACAAATCAGTGTTCACAATGACTGTAGAATTACCAAAAACAATCAGAACTGATTTTATTACATTCTAGGTTTAAATATGTTAACAAAAGTATTATTGAGTATTCTTGATATACACTGAAATATAATTCTTACAAACTGGAACAGGTGAATTAACTGTCTTAAAAATGAAAAAAAAATACAATTTATTTTAAAATTATATTTTTCAATCTATATAACTTCTGCTCAATGCATATTCTTGATGACAACAGCAATTTTTTTTTTTTTTTTTTTTTTTTTTGACAGGCAGAGTGGACAGTGAGAGAGAGACAGAGAGAAAGGTCTTCCTTTGCTGTTGGTTCACCCTCTAATGGCCGCCGCGGCCTGCGCACCGCGCTGATCCGCAGGCAGGAGCCAGGTGCTTCTCCTGGTCTCCCATGGGGTGCAGGGCCCAAGCACTTGGGCCATCCTCCACTGCACTCCCTGGACACAGCAGAGAGCTGGCCTGGAAGAGGGGCAACCGGGACAGAATCCGGTGCCCCGACCGGGATTAGAACCCGGTGTGCTGGCGCCGCAAGGCGGAGGATTAGCCTAGTGAGCCGTGGCGCCGTTCAGACAACAGCAATTTTAAGACAGTCAAATCTTGATTAATCCTGAATGATTGATCTGTTCTGTGATTTTTCTATTTGTGAATCTGTACCATATATTCTAGGTACCATATATTTCTTGTCTGCTTCTCAGCCTGGACAGAGAAAAATAAGGGTGAGTGATACTAAACAGTGTTTAAACTATTTGGTTTATCTCCATCTGATAAGGGTGATTAAGGTAACTATGTAAACAAAGTGTTTTGGCTGTCTTACCTCTGGTGAATTTTTATCCATGTCTGTTAAGTCTTTTGAAAGAACTGAAAGAGCAACATCTTTTTGAAGATGCCAAAGTGTCGTAGAGTAGATCTCCATGCCTTCAACTCTGTAATTCTCAATTCTTCTAACCTCTGAGAATATTCTTTCAGCCTGAAATACAAAAACTAGTAAGGGGAAGGGGAAACAAGCAGATCCAGTTGACATGTCTACAGGGAGAGTACTGCTCAGTCTTCACAGGCTCTAAATGGTGCCTTTTATGTGGATTAGTAATAACACAAGAACACACTGAGCGACTTCCTGTGGAAGGTCAATATTGACATAACCAATCCTACTTATATGTAACCTGCTTTTGATACACAACTCATACAAAGAACATGAGCTCTGAAAAGAAAATTTGAGTTTCTACCAAACCACAGAAAATTTACATAAAGTCATAATTTAATAAAGACAAATTAATATTTTGCTCTTAAAAAACACTTTTCCAGTTTTACTAATGGTTTTATAGAATAATTCTCTCAGGAAAGATGATGGGAAGAATGAACTGTACAACACAGAATGTGCTTTTTGCACTGTCTTTTATTGAGAGGAAAGAGGCTCACAATCCTGTGGCGTGAGCAGCACTGAACACATCCACAACGCTGCCACAGCCGCAGCTGGCGCCCCCACCTACCAATTCCAATTAGCCTTGCTCTGCAGCTAGGTGGGCATCTCGGCACCTCTCCTCAGTGTCAGCTCCTATTTTTCTCCTCATCATATTCACAGCTTCCAGAACTGTGCTTCTCTCATCCTGAAGTTTGAGGTTTTAGGTTATATAAAACCTAAACTTGATAGATTAGTTTTCTAATCTATCAAATCTATCAAGTTAGTAAATTCAAAACTCTCCAAATTTAGTTCAGAATAAGCAATATCTGTGCCGTTCTTAATGAAATGATGAATGAGATGAAATAAGAAAAGAGCACTTATAAAACTGTGAACTTGATGATTTGTAATATCCCTAAAAATATCATGAAAGTTATAAAGGTAAGTTTTTCAAATAGGCATTGGTTATGAGAAGACAAATTCAACCACCAGTCAAATACAGGAACCTGTTGGTTTCAAATGCTTTAGAAACTACTGCAGGGTCAGTGTTGTGGCATACTGAGTAAAGCCACTGCCTGTGACGCCAGCATTCCATATGGCTGCTGGTTCGAGTCCTGGTTGGTCTGCTTCTGGTCCAGCTCCCTACTAATGACATGGGAAAGCAGCAGAAGATGGCCCAAATGTTTGGGCCCCTGTCACCCATGTGGGAGACCTGGATGAAGCTCCTGGCTTTGACCTGGTCCACTTCTGGCCTTTGTGGCCACCTGGGGAATAAGCCAGTAGATGGAAGATCTCTCTCTGTAACTGACTAAAAAAAAAAAAAGGGGGGGGGGGAAGACACATCAATCTAAGCTCAAACTTTAGTTAAGTCTGAGTTACCACTCTAAAATTAGGGAGAACAATAAAGTTTATATAATAAAAAAACTTGTGAAACAACAAATTAGAAATAATTTTGAAAGGGGCTTTCCAGTTTTTGCCTACGTGAATACTGTATGTACCAAACATGATTCTAGCAGAAGCAAAGTTTAAGGTTTCCTGCCTACAATCCTCTTTAATGTGTTATACAATATCCTCTGGCTGGAGGAGGACTTCTCCCTTAAATCTTTGCATGGTTCAAGAAAGGAGGTATAACTTTCCTTTCTGGAGCTCTCTTTTTTTTTTTTTTTTTTTTTTTAAATCACAACATATTCCACCATCTCTCAGTTTCCTTACTATGCTTCATTTTCCTTCATGGCTTGTTGTTACCTGTCCTAATACATTCCTTGGCTTACAATGTCTCTTCCTAAGATGTATGCTCCACAGAGGCAAGAAACTGTCTCCTTAGTTTAGGTCTAGAAAAGAGTCTAAGATATAAAATGCACTAAAACAAATATAGAATATATGAAAATAAACAGAGCAAAAATGTAACTTTGTCACTTTTAAATAATAATTAATTTTGTTAATATATTTCTTTAATGTTTTGGCTTTCTTTAAAAAAGAAAAATTTATTTATTTATTTGAAAGGCAGAATAACAGAGAGAGATATTTCATCTACTAGTTCACTTCCCAAATGCCCCCAATAACCAGGATTAGGCCAGGCCAAAGCCAGGAGTGTCAAAATCCATCTAGGTCTCTGGCCCAAGGTCTGGCCTCAAGGCCCATACGCCTGGGACTCAAGTACTCCAGCCATCACCTGCAGACTTCCAGGCACATTAGCAGGGAGCTGGATGGGAAGTGCGAAGGACCCAGGACTAGAACCAGGCACTTCCATATGCTATAAAGGCATCCCAAGTGGTGGCTTTTACAGGCATTTCAAGACTGAACCAGCAGACAGATGATCCCTGTCAGCTTCTCTCTGCCTTTCAATTAAACCCATAAAATTTTTTTAAAGATTTATTTATTTAATTATTTGAAAGAGTTACACAGACAGAGAACGGTAAGCAGAGAGAGGTCTTCCATTTGCTAGTTCACTCCCTAGATGGCCTCAACTCCCAGAGCTGAAGCCAGGAGCCAGAAGCTTTTTCCCACACAGGTACAGAGGCCCAAGCACTTGGGCCATCTTTTACTGTTTTCCCAGGCCACGGCATAGAGCTGGATTGGAAGTGGAACAGCTGGGACTCGAACTGGAGCCCATATGGGATGCTGGCACAGCAGGCGGGGGCTCTACTTGCTTTGCCACATCACCGGCCCCGAAAAGAATTTTTTAAGAAGATGAAAAAATTTGAAATTAGAATTTTCTTTGCCTTTAGGTTACTCAACTTAACTTTTTTGGTATAAAAACATAAAGAACATATTAATATTAAAAAGATAAAAACCTTGGCCGGCGCCGTGGCTTAATAGGCTAATCCTCCACCTTGCGGTGCCGGCACCCCGGGGTTCTAGTCCCGGTCGGGGCGCCGGATTCTGTCCCGGTTGCCCCTCTTCCAGGCCAGCTCTCTGCTGTGGCCTGGGAAGGCAGTGGAGGATGGCCCAAGTGCTTGGGCCCTGCACCCCATGGGAGACCAGGATAAGTACCTGGCTCCTGCCATCGGCCGCGGCGGCCATTGGAGGGTGAACCAACGGCAAAGGAAGACCTTTCTCTCTGTCTCTCTCTCTCACTGTCCACTCTGCCTGTCAAAAAAAAAAGATAAAAACCTTGTGATAAGGACACTGTGTCCTCCATTAAATGTTTTTCTTCATAACCTTCTTCAAGTCTCTAAAACATATTAAATGCCAAAAACTCATTCTAGCCAATAACTTTATATACTGTAGAGGGAATTAAGGTCATAAATATTTTTTAGTGGTAGGTTTGTATTTCAGATCCAACTGAATAGGGTACGAGTCTCTCATATAAGAATCAGATACATACTCATGTTTACTGCAGCACCATTCCCAACAGCTGGGAGATGGAAACTACCTAAATGTCCACCAGCTAACGACTGGATAACGAAAATGTGGTACATATACACAATGGAGTCTTGCTCAGCTAGAAAAAGGATGAAATCTTATCATTCCCAACATGGATGGAACTGGTGATGGTCATTATGTTAACTGAAATAAGGCAAGCACAGGAAGACAAATATCAAATGATCTTACTATTAAAAAAAAACAAACAACTGAAACAGGAGTCTGAAAAAACCAAGACCAAAACCAAAAACCAGCTGATCCCACAGGAGTTACAAGTAGAATGGTGGTTACTAGAGGCTTGGAAGGGAAGTGGAGAGCAAGGGATGAGGAAAGGCTGACTGACAGTTATCAGGCTACAGACAGATGGGAACTTTTGGCCATTTTCACTATTAAGAAATGTTAAATGCTTGAAAGGTAAATACTTACCCAATTGGACATTACATAATGTATGCATGTAATGAAACGTCACAGAACACCCCATATTCATGTACAATTTTTACACATCTGTTAAAAAACTAGATATGATACATTGCTGAATTGGTTCCTGACAAATTTATCTCAAGAAATTCCCAAGAATATAAATTACTTATCCCTTAAAACAAGAAAGTTTTAAATATAAATAAGTTATAAATCCTGAAAAAATAATTATATAGCTATTACATAATACATATTGACCTCTTCACCCCAGTCTTCACAAGAATGGGCATTTTAATGAAATCTAAACTGTCTTTAAAAGGCATATACACTCTCTTCTATACTTACTTGCATGTACTCTGAAAGTTCAAAATAGGCCCTTCCAATTTGGCACAGTACCCAACCAGTGTTGTAGTGGTGAGAAGGTAGGTGGCTCAAAATATTTATAGCTTCTTTGCAGTTGTATGAACACAAAGCTAAATAACCTTTGCCCATTTCACGAAGAAGGCTCATCAAACCTTCTAGGAGAAAATAAAATAGTAAACAAGGGAAAAAAACACAATAAAACAGTTTGGCTTTCTAGAAAGACTAATTACAAATTAATCTATTAACATTGTCACATCTATCTAGAAAACAATGAAAATACTACAGTACTTACAAAGAAATTTACTGAAAACATATGCATAATAAAATGGAATTCAACAAAGATAAACATTTAGAAACAGACCTGCTGCTGCTTTTTGCAGATTAAAAGCCTGGATCTGAGGTGTGATTGTGGATATTTTCCCTTCTGAAATGATGGAAGAATCCAATTTTGTAATTTCCAGGCTATCATTTATATTAGGTTGAGTTATGCCTCCTTTATTAGTTTTACTTTTTGTTTTTCTGTTTGGGATTTTAGGTGGAAACTTCATTTTTAATTTTTTGCTATTCTCCTGTAAAGGGGGGAAAATGAGGGAAATTCCACACCTGTTATAAATGAATTTTGGACTACCCTTCAACTTTAAGTATTAGATATAAAATAAATGTACAGTCTTGATTTATCTATATTTTTCTCAAAAGAAACTTTACTGCCACGTGTTCCATCAATGTGTATGCTGGCAGTCGGTCACCCACCTCTGTGAATTTATTTTCTCTGAATAAAACCGGTCTGGCTATAAATTTGTACACTGCCTCCTCTCTATTCTGTACCTCTTTCCTAACATATTTGGTGCCCTATGTGATGAGAGGAGTGAGGAATCAGCATCTTGCCCACAACAGCCACTCCTGCATTCTCTGGGTAAGAGCTGTAATCCCCAACCCTTCCTCCAAACTCTCTTCTCTTTTCTGAATTCCTATCACTTTTTACTGTCTCTAGCTATACCTTGCCTTCTCTTTCCTACAATCTCTTTTTTCCTTCAGACCCGAGCAGACCTGAGAGATACCTCTCCAGAACACGTTCTCACTCCCACTTGACTTGCACTTCTTATTTCCCAACAAATAACACAGCCAGAGCCCTTTGCCGGATTTCATCACTGCACACAACAGCGGACTTCATTTCAACCCATCAGACTGGTAAGAGAGGCCTCTGTCAGCTCCAGCGCCCTGGGGCAATGCTTGTGACTGGTTCATCTCCCCTGGTAGGAACTGGGGTGTCCGGTCGGTTTCCCTTGCTTGGAATCGGGATGCTGGCCTAAGCTCAGGCTTTCTTGCTCTCCTCTTAGGAAGACTCAGAACTTCGGTTCTCTGTTGGAGCAATCCTTTCCCAGGGGATGCCCTGTGAAAAGGACGCCTTCCTTCAGGCCATATTTTGCTTAATCCATGGGTTCTAAAATTTTTTGCATTTTACCCGACTCCCCTTTGGTCTGACTCTTAAAAAAGCTTGTGCAAGCTAGGCCTAAAGGGAGTGATTAATTAAGCTCTGTACTAAAATTTGGCTCAAAATGGCCAGAATTTGGCACCCTTTATCTCCAAACTCTCTGCAACCTTAATAGTTTTACACAGAGAAATGGCCAATGGTCAGAGGTCTCTTATGTCCAAGCTTTCTTGCTCCTTTGGGGTCATTTTCCTCACTCCAAGCTCTCAGGGAGGAAGGCCTGGACCCTTCCCTTAAACTTTCTACCTCCCCCCCTTCCCTTCTCTCCCTCTGAGAAGCCGGCACCTCGGGTACCTGATCCTTTGCTCACTACACCCTTATCTCTTCCATCCCACCAGCAGCAGTGGCCACCATTCTACCCTCTTCCTCCCTGAATTCTCTTTACCTATTTCTCCCTGAGGAAGAAAAAACTCACTGTAAGCCGTCCTCCCTCATCTGTGATCCTGACTGACCCACCTAATCCTCCACTGGATCCCACCCCACTCCCTCCAGCTACCCTACCCTCTCCCACCTCCTCTCCATCTGCGCTCCCCATGAGGGAGGTGGCTGGGGTGGAAGGTCCGGTTAGGGTCTATGTGCCCTTCTCTCTTCAAAAATGTCTAGGCTCATTCTCAGAGAATCCCTCCAGATATAAGGGATTTCTCCACCAGACTCAGTCCTATAGCTTAACTTGGGATGATCTGTATTTAGTTCTATCCTCTACCCTAACTCCAGATGAATTTGATCGTATCTGGACTGCAGCCAAGCAGCATGCAGATGAGATGCACCGCCAGGCCCCAGACGGACCCCCAGAGGCAGCGAGAGCTGTCCCCAGAGCCAACCCTAACCTGGATTGGATTTACCAACTTGGGGACCCGGGGCTATAGGCCGAGACCACATGATCTCATGCCTGCTGGCGGCTATGGATAAGAACAGCCAAAAACAGGTTAATTATGAGAAGATCAGAGAGGTCACTGAGAACCCTTGCTCTATTTATGTCATGCCTTATAGAGGCATTGACAAAGTATACTAACACTGATTCCAATTCCCCAGAGGGACGGCTGTATTCAAATACCCACGTTATATCCCAATCAGCTCCAGATAACTGTCACAAACTCCAAAAATTACAAGATGGTCCACGAACCCCGGAGAGGGACCTCATACATGTGGCTCTTTGCATTGTTAACAATGGAGATGAGGAATTAAGGACACAGAGGAAACAGATAGAAGACTGAAGTTTCGGATGCTTGCCTCTGTAATCCACCAAGACCCCAATCATAAGCTAGTCCCAGCCCTCAGGGGCCCTGTTATTGGTGCGCCAATGCTGGGCACTGGGCCAAGGCCTGCTCCAACTCGAAGCCCACCTTAGTTCAAGGCTCTAGCCCTTCTGGGGACTGTATTAAGTGTGGCAATACTGGACATTAGACCAGGAACTGCCCTAAGCTGAGGCCTCCCCATGCCTGTGTCCCAAGTTCGGACAATGGGGTCACTGGAAGATGGACTGCCCTCAGGGAGGGAAACTCCCCTTTCTAGAACAGCCGTCTACTCAAACCCCCTGGCACAGGACACTTATCTGTTAACAGAATGAGGAGGCCCAGGTTCCACAGCCCCCATAGCAGATTAGTCCAGACACCCAAGGGTAATAGGGACAGTGCCTGGCAAGCGAGTTTCTTTCTTGGTGGACACTGGGGCTAGTTTTTCTGTTTTAAATGAGTGTTGCAGTCCACTTGTTCCTTCCTCCATCTCAGTTGCTGGCATGAAAGGCTTAACTGAACCGCCTAGTAAGATCCCTCCCTTGTTTTCTCCTGCATTCCTTCCTAACTGCCCCACCCCCTCTTAGGCAAGGGACCTTCCCACAGGGGATAAAACACAAACTTTTATGCTTCACATTTGGACCTTCCTCTCCCCACTCTCCACCCCAGACTCCCTCCCTTCCCTTGGTTAATCTTGTAGTGTGGGATACCTCCCACCTGGTAATCACCACCCATCATACCCCCATTCGCTTCTCTCTAAAAGATCCAACAAAGACTATTGCATTCTCCAATATCCTTTAAGCCCAGAAGGCCACAGAGGTCTAAAATCTATGACAGACTGCCTCCTCCGAGCTTCCCACTCACTCCCCACATTACACACCTATACCCTTGGTTAAAAAAACCAATGGTTCTTACGGTCTAGTACAGTACCTCCGACGTATTAATGCCACTGCCCATCCCATGTACCCAGTGGTGTCAAACCCTTACACGCTCTCACCCAAATACCCCCATGACTTTTTTCTTTTCTGTCCTGGACCTAAAGGATGCTTTCTTTTTCTTTTCTTTTTTTTTTTTCCTTTTTTTTTTTTTTTTTTTTTGACAGGCAGAGTTAGACAGTGAGAGAGAGACAGAGAGAAAGGTCTTCCTTCCGTTGGTTCACCCCCAAAATGGCCGCCACACTGCACCGATCCGAAACCAGCAGCCAGGTGCTTCCTCCTGGTTTCCCATGCGGGTGCAGGGCCCAAGCACTTGGGCCATCCTCGACTGCCTTCCCAGGCCACAGCAGAGAGCTGGACTGGAAGAGGAGCAACTGGGACAGAATCCAGTGCCCCAACCAGGACTAGAACCCTGGGGTGTCAGCGCCGCAGGCGGAAGATTAGCCAACTGAGCTGTGGTGCTGGCCAGGATGCTTTCTTCATAATTCCTCTTGACACCTTTTCCCAATCACTGTTTGTCTTTGTCTTTACCTGGTCTGACCCCTGTCACCTAACTGGACATCTCGCTTGGACCATTACCCCAATGTTTCTGGAACAGCGGGCACCTCTTTGGGCAGGCCCTCCAGGCAGATCTGGCCTTATTCACCTGTCACCCAGCACCCTTCTTCAATATGTTGATGATCTTCTCCTCTATAGCCCCTCCCAAGAGACCTGCAGCTGAGAAAGTTTATAGGGTATCTCCAAAGAAGGCTCAGCTAATTTCCACTTCTGTCACCTTCTTGGGACTTCTTGTGACGCCAGACACTTGTGCAACTCCTCCAGCCTGAAACAGGCAATACACTCCGTTCCTTTCCCACGTACCAAGCGAGACCTCCTCTTTCTTGGGATTTGTGGGATATTTTCGCATCTGGATTTCAAACTTTTCTCATATTGCCAAACCGCTCTATGACGCTACCAAGGGCAATCTAGGCAAGCCCCTGCAAGAGCCTTCCTCTCTAGAGACCCCATCCAAACCCTAAAGAAAGCTCTTCTACAAGCATCTGCCTTGAGCCTTCCTAACCCACTTAACCTGCCTGTTCCTCCTCTACATTCATAGCTCCAAGGGGCAAGCACTCTTGGCCCAAAAGGCCAGGAGACTCTTTTACACCTGTGGCCCATTTCTCCAAAGGATTAGATGGGGTTTATCAAGGCTGGCCCCAATGCCCAAGGGGCATACCTGAGGCCAGAAGCTATCCCTTTATCAACCCTTAACAAATCTGGTCCTCTCATGGGTTGCATCAGCCTCCAGGCTTTTCAATCTGTATCGCCATCTTGTGTCCAAGTTCTTCACTCTGCCCTCCTCTAGCCCACAGATAGCTTTCTTTCTTTAAGAATTAATTTATTTGCTGGCGCCGCAGCTCACTAGGCTAATCCTCCGCCTTGTGGCACCGGCACACCGGGTTCTAATCCCGGTTGGGGTGCCGGATTCTGTCCCGGTTGCCCCTCTTCCAGGCCAGCTCTCTGCTGTGGCCCGGGAGTGCAGTGGAGGATGGCCCAAGTCCTTGGGCCCTGCACCCCATGGGAGACCAGGAGAAGCACCTGGCTCCTGGCTTTGGATCAGCGCAGTGCGCCAGCCGCAGCGCGCTGGCTGCGGTGGCCATTGGAGGGTGAACCAATGGCAAAGGAAGACCTTTCTCTCTGTCTCTCTCTTTCACTGTCCACTCTGCCTGCCAAAAAAAAAAAAAAAAGAATTATTTTATTATTTATTTGAAAGACAGAGTTACAGAGAGAGGTAGAGCCAGAAAGAGAGAGAGGTCTTCCATTCCACTGGTTCACTCCCCAAATGACCGCAAGGGCCAGCGCTGAGCTGATCCGAAGCCAGGAGCTTCTTTCAGTGTCTCCCACATGGGTGCAGGGGCCCAAGGACTTGGGCCATCTTCTGCTTTCCCGGGCCATAGCAGAGCGCTAGATCAGAAGAGGAGCAGCCAGGACCTGAACTGGCACCCGTATGGGATGCCAGTACTGCAAGTGGCGGCTTTACCTTCTACGCCACGGTGCAGGCCCCACGGATACCTTTCATTGCTGTTCTTCTTTCAACCCAGCTACTCTCTTCCCTACCACTGTCTCTGACCCCCTTGAAGCCCATTCCTGTCCTGAGTTCCTTGATTTTCCCCTGACTCACATTTCACACCTCACACCCAAATGCCAAACTGGTTCCCTGATGGCAGTGCTGTTAAGACTCCCCCTTTTCCTGCTGTAAACACAGGAATCGAGGTGCATGGTGATGACACCTCCTCCTCCTCCCTGCACAGGGTCACAGAGGCCTTATTAGCCTTGATCCGAGCCTTCACCTTAGTCAAAGGAAAGACAGTTAACACATACACAGATTCCCAATCTGCCTACAACATCATCCATTCCAATGCCCAGATATGGCATCGAAGGGGCTTTCTGACAGCCCGAGGGATCCCTATAATAAATGGCAAGCTGATTAAAGCTCTTCTTGATAATGCCCAGCTGCCAACAAAAGCCATTATTGTTCAATGCAAAGGACATCAGAAAGGTAAACAATACCTATCTGAAGCCAAAAATCAGGCTGATCTGACAGCTAAAGCAGAGGCTCATGGGGAGACACGCCACCTTTTCTCTTTAACCTAGCTCCTGTATGCTCAGACTTAGAAATCTCTCAGGTCAACAAGGGGCATCTGCAAAGGACTCAGGATGGTTTCTAGATGAAAAACTAATATTCTCTTCTTCTCTCCAAGTTACCTTTCTAAAAAACCTCCATTCTCTCTCTCACTCAAACTCAAACTCTCTTCTTTACCTCCTGAGATCACACATGCACCTAATTCCCACCATATGAGAAACTGCATATCTCAGACATGCAGCATCTGCCAAACTGCTAACCCCAATTCTAATATCAGGCCACCCCCAACCCCCACTCACCAGGTCCATGGATCACTCCCGGGAGAGGACAGGCAGACTGACTTCACCCATATGCCACCAATTAGAACACGTAACCTGGTGACGGGGGAACACCTTCTCGGGGTGGGTGGAAACTTTCCCCACCACTAAAAAAAGAGCTTCCACTGTTTCCACCATACTATTAAATGATATTATCCCAAGATTTGGATTACCTGCTTCTATTCAGTCAGTTAATGGACTGGAATTTGCCTCTCAAATTACTTAAATAGTATCTGCCGCTCTTCATGTCTCGTGGCATTTTCACATTCCCCATTGTCCCCCCTCTTCAGGAAAAGCAGAACAGATGAAAGGAATACTAAAACAGGCTCTAACTAAACTCTCCACCCAGTTCCACTTAGACTGGTTAAAACTCCTCCCTTTAGCACTGTTAAGAATCAAATCTCTGCCCTGGAAGCCCTTACTGCTTAGCCCGTATGAAATTTTCTTTGGAAGGCCTCTTCTTTCACCTAACTTCCCTCCCTTGCAGAATTCTGAAGCTATTCCTCCTCCTCTTGCTTTCCCTCTCACTGAAATAAGCTCTCACTTATGGAACCACGCAGACACACACCTACCCAAACAACACTCTCTCTGCCTCCCGACTGTATTCCCTCCTTTCAACCTGCTGACTGGGTTTATCTAAAATGAGGCCGCTCTAAAGCCAAAATGGAGCCAGCCCTACCAGGTGATATTGACTACCCCCAGCACTGCCAAACTCCCTTGGGTACATTTTACTTCCTATAAGTCTACTCCCACAGGACCCACCTTTCTCAGATTAACGCACTAACGAGATGTATTTACAAGGTAACTCTGCCTCATTTTGGCCATCGTTTCTGCTGTGGGCAGTGTTTCTAGTATCTCCTTTTTTTTTTTTTTTGTCCTCATAATCATAGTGCTCCTATTTCTACCATGTATAATTAACTTATTCCAAAAGTTCTTGCAGGAACAAATACCTGTTATATTTCAAGCCATCTCGCAAGCGCAACACAAGACTGCTCTTCAGTCAATTTTATCTAGAGTACAGTCCCCTGTTCAAGTCCTGGCTCCACATCTGTCCCATATCAGCAGGAAGTAGCCAGAGAAATCCAGCACCCCTTCTTATCTATACTCAGAGCCAGGACTGATAGAACAAAGACATAAGCATTAGCCAATTCTCCTTCACTGCCCAAAAGATAAGCACTGCAATTTATTCCTTGCCCTGGAATCTCAGTTGGGTCTCACACCCATTGCCTTCATACCCCACCCTGTATTCTTTTCAGGTTCCCAAGGCCCTGCCCAGTTCTAGGAATTCACCTCTGCCTGCTACCCCAACCCTCCCACCCTCATCCCTCGCTCTCCTAAAACATAAAAAGGCCCAGCCCCTGGAGGTCGGAGCCTTCTGCCTTGTGTTCCATCAATGTGCATGCTGGCAGCTGGTCACCCACCTCTGTGAATTTATTTGCTTTGAATAAATTCAGTCTGGTTGCCTAAAAAAAATTTTTTTATAAAAAGATCTTCAGAATCAATTTAAAAAATATTTAAAAAATTTATTTGAAAGGCAAAACAACAGAGAAGGAAAGACTGAAAAGACTTATTTATTGCTTAACTCACCAAATGGCTGCAACAGGCAGGTTTAGGCTGCAACAGGCTGAAGCTAGGAGCCAGGAGCTCCTTCCTGCTCTCCTGCCTGGGTGGCAGGGGCTCAAGTACTTGAGCCATCTTTCATTGCCTTCCCAGGCATGTTAGCAGGAAGTTGGATAGGAAGTAGGGTAGCTGCGACTCAAACCTACACTCTTGATATGGGATGCTAGGCACTGCAAGTGGTGGCTAAACCTGCTGCAGCACAATGCCAGCCCAGGAATCAATTTTAAATGCAACAACTCTGAACAGAAATTATAATAGTGATGAAGTTTTGCTCCCTTTTAAAAGTCTATCACATGATCATTATTTAAAAATAGGAAAATAATAAAATGCAGGGAGGGCATTGTGGTACAGTAGGTTAAGCTGCTGCTTGGGCTGCTGTGTGAGATACCACATCCCATACTGGTTTAAGTCCCCACTATTCCAAATATTTCTGACCCAGCTTCCGGCTTTCTGCTAATGTTCCTGGGACGTATCAGATGATGGTCCAAGTACTTGGGGTTCTGCCACCCACATGGAGACCTGGATGATGTTCTGGGCTCCTGGATTCAGCTGGCCTAGCCCTGACTGTTGTGGGCACTTGAGTGAAATAAGATGATGTCAGTGTGTTAAAGGTCTTCCATATCATTTGTCATTGAACCAAGAAAATTTACCAATGGCCTAATGATGCCCTCTGATCTTTAAAAATGATTTGGAAATTTTAGACTCACAAGAAGTTGAAACAAAAACAGAAATTTCCATTGACTCTTTCTCCAGGGAATACATCTGACATAAACATAGGAGATCATCACATCCACAAAAGTGGAACTGGCACAACACTCCTCCTATGGACAAATCCACGAACTCTTGTGTGTGTGTGGGTAGTTCTGTAAAATTTTATCACATGAATGGATTTGTATAATCAACCACCACAATCAGGATACAGGCCTTTCTACCACTACTGAGAAATTCTTTTGTGCTATGCTTTGTCACATCCTCCCCCAGCTACCTCCTGATAACCGCTGACATACTGTTATTTATTGCTATAATTTAGTCAGTTTTTGAATTTATATAAGGACCAAGAAAACTCACAAGAATTACATATAGCTCTTCAAATAAAAAATTCTTTTCCAAGTTCCAAACAGTCTACTTTGTAGAGAAGGTGTTATCAGAGAACAGAAATTTTAGCAGGAGAAACATGCAGTAACTGTGACATGCAATAGTCTTTCAGTCACCTTGGTTGTAGAGCTGTCACTGGTGAAAAGCCGAGAACTCCTTCGAGGCAGTGCGTTTGGGGGAGATGTAATAGTGGGGCTCAATACCTGAGGTGTTGTACTAAAAAGAAAAGAAAATAGTATGTTTTATTCAGTTTATGAACATGAATTGTTGCTTCAATACAGATTTATTTAAAAGCATGCATTCACCATCTAAGTACTTTAAAGTAGATGAGTATGGTCAGTCCTTTTCTGAAAACTTAGGATTTAAAACCTACTCATACTACTATTAAAGGATAAAGATTATAGCACAAGTCTTCACTCTGTCTAAAAATATTAATTTGAACTTAAAACAACCCCCATAAAAATTTGGTATCAATGAATAAGCACACCTATAAGCCAATTAGCTTTAGCCTTCATTTATATCTATACCAAGTTAGGGGAGAAGGAAAAGAAATTTGGGCATGAAAGTCTAAATCTGATGTATCTGTCAACAAACAAATATCACCAGAAAAATGAAACCTGGGAAGTTGTTTCTCAATAAACTCAAATAGCTATATCAAAAATTTATATGTTTACAGCAAAATGAGTCTGATACCTGGACACATTCTCACTTTAATAGCAAACTCTAAAATATAAGAATTCCTTTCTTAGAAAGTAAGCAAACTTAAAACCTAAAATGATTGGAGAATGAGTAAATTTATGGACTACTTATGGTCTGAAATGTACAGGAAATCTTACTAGTTTTCTGAGTCTAGGTCAAAGAAACTTCTGAAAGTCTGAGATGCTGTGCAGGTCCAGCACTATCCTTATTCTTCTAGGAGACAGAGGCCAGGAGCAGGTGTTCAGCCTAGTGGTTAGGTAGGCAGTTATAGGATGTTCATGTCTTACATCCGAATGCCTGGGTTCTGGTTCCCTATTCCAGCTTCCTGCTAAGGTGGACACTGGGAAGCAGGTGATGGTTCAATGAGTTAGGTCTCTGGCATCCAAGTGGAAGACCCAGACTGAGATTTCCTGGTTCTCTGCTTTTGCCTGACCAAGTCCTCATTGTTGTAGGCACGTAGTGAGTGAATCAGTGATTTAGAGTTCTCCGCCCCCCCCCCCCCCCCAAGTCATCTGGCTTAAAAAGTATAAGGTCCTGGGGCTAGCGCTGTGGCATAGCAGGTAAAATCACCTCCTGCAGTGCCAGCATCCCATATGGGTGCCGGCTCGAGTCTTAGCCGCTCCACTTCCAATCCAGCTCTCTGCTATGACCCGAGAAAGCAGTGGGAGATGGCTTAAGTCCTTGGGCCCCTGTACCCACGTGGGAAACACATAAGAAGCCCCTGGCTCCTGGCTTAGGATCAGCGCAGTCCCAGCCATTGCAGCCATCTGGGGAGTAAACCAGGATGGAAGACCTCTCTTTCTCTGTCTCTCCTCTGTGTAACTCTGACCTCTAAATAAAATCTTTTTTAAGTTTAAGTTCCTTTCTTTGGGAGGAACAACTACTCATGTTTGTCATTTATACCACAAAAGTGGGGGTAGGCATTTGGTACAGAGGTTAAGATATTCTTGGGATTCCCATATCCCATAATGGAGTTTGAGTCTTAGATACTCTGCTTCTGATCCAGCTTCCTACTAATGTGCACCTGAGAGGCAGCAGGTGACAGTACTTTGGTACTTTGGTCACTGCCACCCACTTAGGAAATCCAGATGGAGTTCCGGGCTCCTGCCATTATTTGAACCAGCAAATGGAAGATTTCTGTTTTTCAAAAAATAATATACTACAGGGGCTGGTGCTGTGGCATACTGGGCTAACCCTCCACCTGCGACACCAGTATTCTATATGGGTGTCAGTTCTAGTCCTGGCCATTTCACTTCCGATCTAGCTCTCTGCTGTGGCCTGGGAAAGCAGTAGAAGATGGCCCATGTGCTTGGGCCCCTGTACCCACATGGGAAACCTGGAAGAAGCTCCTGGCTTCGGATGGGCCCTGCTCCAGCCATTGTGGCCATTTGGAGAGTGAACCAGCAGGTGGGAGGCCTTTCTGTCTCTCCCTCTGTCTGTAGCTCTACCTCTCAAAAAAATACATAAACAAATATTTAAATAAATAAATAAATAAATATATATATATATATATATATATATATAGGGGCCGGCACTGTGGTGTAGTGGGTAAAAACGCCACCTACAGTGCCAGCATCCCATAGGAGCGCCAGTTCAAGTCTCAGCTGCTCCACTTCCAATCCAGCTCTCTGTTGTTGTCTGGCAAAGTACTAAAAGTTGGCCCAAGTCCTTGAGTCCCTGCACCCACGTGGGAGACTTGGAAGAAGCTCCTGTCTCCTGGCTTCGGATCAGCACAGCTCTGGTCACTGCGGCCAACTGGGGAGTGAACTAATAGATGGAAGACCTCTTTCTCTCTCTGCCTCTCCTTCTCTCTGTGTAAACTCTGACTTTCAAATAAAATAAATAAATCTTAAAAAAAAATATATATATATATATATACTATGAAGATAAATTAGATTTTATCAATATGCTTACCTAGTTATAAAAGAGTTTTGCCTAAGAAGAAGGGAGGAATAATTTCATAGCATGGGGCAGCCTATAGAGAGGACAAGCTTGAGAATGCTGATGAGATTGCTTTAAATAAACAAGAAGATTATATGAGAGTAATACAAATCTTGTGGAGGTAGAGATAACAGTAAGAGTGTTCTGAGGATGGGAGGTTATGAAAGACAAACTTAAATTTTTTTACAGTTTTCATTGGGGTTCCATTAACTTCAAAGGCCCAAGTGACAGCAAAAAAATGCATGAAGCCTAAGGCACCAGAAAAAACCAGGGTACTGAGTTTGATGTATACATATATTCATACGTATCATAAATATATCAAACTCAAAGTATAAGTCAAAGCATAAATACATATATTTATATTTCATATAATGTGATCAATGCATAAATCTATAACTTTCCTGCATGTGACTAGGAGTGCTAAGCCATTGTAATTATCCTGAAAAACAACTTTCTAAATCCAAAGAACAGACTTCTGCTGCCAGTCATGATGGAGTCTACAGACTAGATTTTTTTTTTTTATTTATTATTATTTTTTTTTTGACAGGCAGAGTGGACAGTGAGAGAGAGAGACAGAAAGAAAGGTCTTCCTTTGCCATTGGTTCACCCTCCAATGGCCGCCGCAGCCAGTGCGTTGCAGCTGGCGCACCGCGCCGATCCGATGGCAGAAGCCAGGTGCTTCTCCTGGTCTCCCATTACGTTCCCAATTTAAATAATTATAACACTAAACAAAATATGTGGACATCAGACAACAGGTGAAAGATGCCTGAGAACTTTGAGGCCACAAAGCAGGAAATTATGCAAATAAGGCTCAGGGGTCTCCCTGTGTTGAGAAGAAATATTGGAAATTCCAGAAACCAAAGCAGCTAGAATTTGTAGGAGAGTATAAAAAAGTAGACAGTAACCAGGGCTGGCATTGTGGCATAGAGGGTAAAGTCTCTGCCTGCAGCACCAGTACCCAATAGAGGTGTCAGTTTGTGTTCCAGCTGCTCCACTTCAGATCCACCTCCTGCTAATAGCCTGGGAAAGTCTGTGGAAGATGGGTCAAGTATCCAGGCCACTGTCACCCACATGGGAGATCCAGATGAAGCTTCTGGCTCCTGGCTTTGGCCTGGCCCAATGCAGGTTATTGTAGCCAGGGGAATGAATTAGCATCTCTCTTTCTCTCCCCTCCTCCCGCCCTTTAACTCTTTCAAATAAATAAATGATACTTAAAAAAAGGGGGTGGGGAGCTCCAGAGATCTGCAGGGAGCTTCCTTACAGTTTTCAGTTGAAAGCTGATTAATATAGGTATTTAGTAGTATCAGTAACAGATCTGTCTGGTTTTGTTCCAGGTTCCTGTGGTGGGAGTTTGTAAGCCACACTTCCCAAGTGAGAGCGATATGTACTATTAATGATGAGATTCTATGACTCTGCCTGAATTTCTTCCAGTTTCTTGGCTTTTGGATTCTTTGAACTTTCTTGATCTGCAGGTTTACAGTTTTCATTAAATCTGGCATTTTTTTGTTCATTATTGAACAAAAAATCCCTATATAGTTTTAGAATTGGACTGGCTATGCTGAAAAGACCAACCTATTAGAGGGCTCTGGACTTTGAGTCAGGTGACTTCTGCCTGACCTCCAAGAAAGGGCAGGGCGACTGAAGATTTTTTTCTGCACAATAGAGCTCAAAGTTGTGTCCATATAATTCAATTCTAATAGACTCTAGACAGCAAAGTTCAATAGAAATTCCTGGTTTGTGAACACAACGATGAACTGGGAAGGTGACATGTCCTCATTTCACGAGGAGCTCCGTGTTCAGGATTTCCTCCCCGACCTGACCTCTTCCCATGTGTCTTTTCATTTGTCTGATCCTGATCTGTACATTTAAGAATAACACTTTCCAGGACTCTGTGAGTCTTTCTAGCAAATTACCAAACATTAGGAGGCAGTGAGGAATCCTAATTTGTAGCCAACAGGTCAGAGATGTGGGGAACTCTGAAACTTCAACTAGTGACTGAAAGTTCACACAGTTTTTACTGGGAACTATGACCTTAACCCGTGAGTCTGTAATAATAACTCTGGGCGGTAATTTTTAGAAGTGCATTACAGTATCACAGGCAATAAACTACTTGGAATTACAGAAATAATTACTGGAAGGGGGCAGGCAAACCAACTTTTGGCACCTAGCTGGGAATGGCTGACACTTTTAAGTCAGTGTGAAGGAATTTCATATCAAAGAGACCACTGAGTAGAGTCCTCAAGGGTACTGACTCAATAATGAGGTAACATTAGTTCAGACTAAAGGGTATTCCTGGTCCCGCCCAAGAAAACTTGAAAATGAAGCCTAAAAAGGATCAAACTATTTCCAAGTAGCTTAACTGCAGCTCGGAACAAAATTTAAAAATACCCAAAGGAACACACAAAATCTAGCACACAACAATATGGAATCTCCAATAAATGGCATCCAATCAAAAAATGCTAGATAAGATAAACAAGCAGGAAAATATGATCTAGAATGAAGAGAAAAAGCAGAAAGAAATAGAGAGATGGTATAGGAACAGACTCGGTATACAAGAACATTAAAAGAGTGAATAATAAAAGGGGGGGGGAGTTCAAGACCCGGTTGCTCCACTTCTGATCCAGCTCTCTGCTATGGCCTGGGAAAGCAGTAGAAGATGGCCTAAGTCCTTGGGCCCCTGCACCCATGTGGGAGACCTGGAGGAAAGCTCCTGGTTCCTGGTTTCAGATCGGCTCAGCTCCAGCCATTGCGGCCAAGATAAAATACATTCAATAACACAAAGAATACAAGTTTGTTGTAGCAGTTGATGCATGTTACAGTTTGTTTGTTTGGTTTTAATTAAAACGTATAATTCCATGAATTATGTTTACATATTATCCAGGACTAGTTTATGTAATACTTCTCTGAAGGATGCTTCAAGTTCCTTCCCACGACAGAGCCCCAGGCAATTACTGTCTACAATCTCATCATGGGGCATCCTGCCCTTGCATCCCAACAACACTGAGGCCTTTCAGACAGAATATGCACATGTGTCTCTGTTTTAAGACCCAGGCAAGGCCGGCGCCGCGGCTTACTAGGCTAATCCTCTGCCTTGCGGCGCTGGCACACCGGTTCTGGTCCCGGTCGGGGCGCCGGATTCTGTCCCGGTTGCCCCTCTTCCAGGCCAGCTCTCTGCTGTGGCCAGGGAGTGCAGTGGAGGATGGCCCACGTCCTTGAGCCTTGCACCCCATGGGAGACCAGGGTAAGTACCTGGCTCCTGCCATCGGATCAGCGTGGTGCGCTGGCCGCAGCGTGCCGGCCGCGGTGGCCATTGTAGGGTGAACCAACGGCAAAGGAAGACCTTTCTCTCTGTGTCTCTCTCTCTCACTGTCTACTCTGCCTGTCAAAAAAATAAAAATTACGGGCCAGTGCCACGGCTCACTAGGCTAATCCTCCGCCTAGCGGCGCCGGCACACCGGGTTCTAGTCCCGGTCGGGGCACTGGATTCTGTCCCGGTTGCCCCTCTTCCAGGCCAGCTCTCTGCTGTGGCCAGGGAGTGCAGTGGAGGATGGCCCAAGTGCTTGGGCCCTGCACCCCATGGGAGACCAGGAGAAGTACCTGGCTCCTGCCATCGGATCAGTGCGGTGCGCCGGCCGCAGCGCACTAGCCGTGGTGGCCCTTGGAGGGTGAACCAACGGCAAAGGAAGACCTTTCTCTCTGTCTCTCTCTCTCACTGTCCACTCTGCCTGTAAAAAAAAAAAAAAAAAAAATTACAAAAAACAAAAACAAAAACAAAAAGACCCAGGCAAATGCTCACTACTTTAGAAAGGAAAGAAAACTGTATGCTTCTTCTAAAATATTAACTACAATTTATTCTTCAGTCCTTAAATAGGAAAATAAATCCTATTTAACATAATTCTGGTAGGAGTAGATTATCATCTGTTAATAGACATGCATCTGAGGGAGGGAAGAATAAAATCTATGTACTCTTGACCTATCGAGAAGATCATGTATACAAGATTATTATGATGGAGTACTTGAATATCTAGTTTTAACAAATCCATTAGGCAATTAAACTGAAAAGCTATGTTGGCCGGCGCCATGGCTCAATAGGCTAATCTTCCGCCTTGTGGCGCTGGCACACCGGGTACTAGTCCTGGTCGGGGCGCCAGATTCTGTCCCGGTTGTCCCTCTTCCAGGCCAGCTCTCTGCTGTGGCCAGGGAGTGCAGTGGAGGATGGCCCAAGTGCTTGGGTCCTGCACCCCATGGGAGACCAGGATAAGTACCTGGCTTCTGGCTTCAGATCAGCGCGGTGCGCCGGCCGCAGCGGCCATTGGAGGCTGAACCAACGGCAAAGGAAGACCTTTCTCTCTGTCTCTCTCTCTCACTGTCTACTCTGTCAAAAAAAAAAAAAAAAAAAAAAAAAAGCTATGTTAGCTAACTTAGGTCTTATTTACATTTATAAAACTCATTCAAATTACACTGTTTTTTTTTTTTTTCCAGGAAGTTAGATATTTCAAATTTTATATGTTAAAAATATATTCTGGTTATTCTAGAGGTCTTGAGTGTCAAAACCTGCCTAAATTGGAGAATAAATTTTATGGCAAGAAATGCTAAGCAATTTTAACTAATGACATCATGATAAATACCTTGTTTGTGGGCCAGCACTTTGTGTTTGTGCAACAAGAATTGGAGTTACCTCTCGACTATTTCCACTCTGAGAGAAGACAGACTTTGTTCCAGTTTGGCCAATTCTTGCAACAGACTGTAAAACAGGAAAAAGGTCTAAGGTTTGTGAATTATAGACTGCGTTGTAAATAAATAGATACCATGATTCTCCCCATCTACATTTTCCCAATGAAAAGAGATGGTACACATTATCATGTTAAAACACAAACTGGGAAGGGCATGAGCCTCGTGGTTAAGATTCCCTGTGTCCCACATCACAGTGCCTGGGTTCAATTCCTGGCTCCAGCTCCTGATTCCAGCTTCCTACTAGCACTAACTCCAGCAGGCACCAAAGATGGCTCAAGCAATTGGGTTTCTGCTACCTATATGGAAGATCAGGATTGGATTCTCAGGTCTCAACTTCAGCTTCAGCCCAGACCAAATCACAGAGCATTTAGGGAGCCTCCTCGCCTCTCAAATAAATAAATAAATAAACAGGATGGCTCAAGAACTTGTGCTTCTGCACCCATGCGGGAGACTTGGAAGTAGCTCCTGGCTCCTGGGTTCAGCCTGGTCCAATATGGTCACCACAGCCATTTGCGGAGTGAACCAGTGGAAGGAAGATCTCTGTTTTGTATGTCTCTCCCTCTCTCTGTAACTCTGCCTTTCAAATAAAAAAAAGAATACGGGTGGTATTTGGCACAGTGTTCAAGCTGCTGCTTGTAATGTCAGCATCCCATCATCGGAGGGTCTGGTTTCAGTCTGGGCTACTCCACTTCCCATGCAGCCTCTTGCTAATGTATAGCCTGGAAGATTACAGATGACGGCTCAAAGAACTTGGGTTCCTGCCGTTCACATGCAGGCCAGGATGGAGTTCTAGGCCTGCTGTTGCAGGCATCTGGGGGGTGAATCAGTGGACTGAAGATCTCTATTTCTTTGCCTTTCAAGTAAAATGAAAATAAAATTTTAAAAGAATAGCATTAAAAATTAAAATATAAACTATTAATATCAATTAATAATTGTTACTACATTAGTAGAGATGGTGAGCCTATTTCCTCATTTTAATCTCAGATTATTTTTACCTCAACATCATCCTTTTTTTATCACTTTCAATTAAAGGCTCAAAATTTACAAAATCTATTCTTTCTATCTCATTGTGATCATCCTCTATTGCAAACCTTTTATACTGAGGCAAAATACTGAAGAATTTTAGGAAAATAATAAAATTTTATATTTCTTCTTTGTCACTTAATAAAAGAGTTCTATGAGTTCAACTCATTTTCTAAAAAAAATCTTATTACTTTAGAAAATCTATGGAAATTGCTTTTTAGAATTAATATTTCTTTCCAGGGGTGGGAGTTTGGCTTACTAATTAAGATGCTACCTGGGATGCCACATCACCCATCAGAGTGCCTGGATTCGTGTCTTGCTCTGTAATTATGCTTATGTTGCAGCTCCTGTTAATGTGGACCCTGGGAAGGTCCTTGCCACCCACATGGGAGATCCATATGGAGTTTCTAGCTCCTAGATTCAGCCTGGACCATCCTGGTTGTTGCAGGAATTAGGGAGTAAAACAGCAGATGAGAGATCTCTGTCTTTCTGCTTTCTACATAAAAACATGTAATATTTTTCTTTAGTTTTTCTTATCTTTCATTAACTGGTCCCTACTCCCTTGGAAGGAAAAATATCTTTGCTTGCTTCTTCTGTCTTTTCTAATTTATTACTTTATTTCTATCCATTTTCATCACTTAGTTTCTTCTTAAAGTGATCTATGACTTTTTATATCAGTGAATCATTTTTCGCTACGAGACAATTTTCTTCAAAACTTACTGTTACCCTGGTTTCCTACAGATAATTTTCTTAAAGATTTATTTATTTGAAAGGCAAAGTTACAGAAAGGCAGAGAGAGAGAGAGAGAGAGGTAAAGGTCTTCTATCCACTGGTTCTCTCCCCAAATGGCCACCACAGCTGGAACTGGGCTGACCGAAGCCAGGAACTTCTTCCAGGTCTCCCAAACAGATGCAGGGGCCCAAGGACTTGGGCCACCTTCTACTGCTTTCCCAGGCCAAAGCAGAGAGCTGGATGGAGAGTGGACCAAGGGCTTCTTGGCCCTTTGGCTAAGATCAATTGTGGAAAATGGACCAGCTGGGACTTGAACTGGTGCCCATATGGGATGCTGGCACTGCAGACAGCAGATTTACCTACTACTCCACAGTGCTGCCCTCCTACCCTGCCCCCTTTAAAGGTAGAGTTAGAGACAGGGAGGGAGAGAGAGAGATCTTCCATTAGCTGGTTCACTACCCAAATGGCAGCAACAGCTGGGGCTGCTCCAAGCCAAAGCCAAGAGCCAAGAGCTTCCCCCGGGTCTCCCATGTGGGTGCAGGGGCCCAAGGACTTGGGGTATCCTCTGTTGCTTTTCCAGGTGTATTAGCAGGGAGCTGGATCGAAAGTGGTGCAGCCGAGATTTGAACCAGTTCCCTTATGGGATGCCAGCATTGCAAGTGGCAGCTTAACATACTGTTGAACAATCCCAGACCCAAGCCTGGGCCATTTTAACAGCTTCAATTATTGCTTCTAACACCAAGCATATTCTTTCTTCCAACTATACACTGAAAATTTTTACTTAATCTATAACCACCTCAGAATATTAATCTTCAAAATCCATCATCTCCCTTCTCTAAACCAGGACATCTATATTCACCAAAGGGACAAAACATCAGCCCTGTCCCTTCTTTATTTATGAAAGAATTATGTACTGCACTTATTGCTATACTTGGTCTGATATTTTTAGTTGATACTGCATATAAATTTATACATGTGACTTTTCTGAAATGCTTTGTAATAGGTAAGAAGAGAACAGTCAGAAGAGGAAGAAGTGGCTTTTATAATTTGGGCATTGAAATCATGTACCTGGTTCACTGCCTAAATTGTCCTTAATTGCTTTGGTTCTTCTTCTTCTTCTTTTTTTTTAAGATTTATTTATTTAATCAAAAGTCAGAGTTACAGAAAGAGAAGGAGATGGAGGGAGGAGGAGGTGGGTAAGAGAGGAGAGGCGATGGGAAGGGCTGGGCCAGGCTGAAGCCAGGAATCAAGAGGTACTCTTCCTGGCCCTCCCATGCAGTGGCAGGGGCTCTAGCACTTAAGCCATCATCTGCTGCCTCCCAGGCACATTAGCAGAAAACTGGATGGGAAGCTGAGTAGCCAGGACTCAAATTGGGCACCCTAATAAAGGATGGAGGTGTCCTAAACTGTGGCTTAACCTGCTGTGTCAAAATGCCTACTCTAGCACTTCTGGTTTTGGCCTACTCATCTGGCATGCTATCAAGTTATTATGTCTATTTTTTTTATAACTTATAAAACAAATTTCTACAATTATGTCACCCCCATAATATAACAGCAGGTGTTTTTTTTTTTTTTAAGATTTATTTATTTATTTGAAAGTCAGAGTTACACACAGAGAGAAGGAGAGGCAGAGAGAGAGAAAGAGAGGTCTTCTATCCACTGGTTCACTCCCCAATTGGCTGCAACGGCAGGAGCTGAGCTGAGCCGAAGCCAGGAGCCAGGAGCTTCTTCCAGGTCTCCCATGCAAGTGCAGAGGCCCAAGGACTTGGGCCATCTTCCACGACTTTCCTAGGCGACAGCAGAGAGCTGGATCAAAAGTGGAGCAGCCGGGACTTGAACCGGTGCCCCTATGGGTTGCCGGCACTTCAGGCAACAGCTTTACTCACCATGCCACGGCGCTGGCCCCATGGTTCCTAATTTTTTTTTTTTTTTTTGACAGGCAGAGCGGACAGTGAGAGAGAGAGACAGAGAGAAAGGTCTTCCTTTGCCGTTGGTTCACCCTCCAATGGGCGCCTTGGCCGGCGCGCTGCGGCCGGTGCACCGCGCCGATCCGATGGCAGGAGCCAGGAGCCAGGTGCTTTTCCTGGTCTCTCATGGGGTGCAGGGCCCAAGCACCTGGGCCATCCTCCACTGCACTCCCTGGCCACAGCAGAGAGCTGGCCTGGAAGAGGGGCAACCGGGACAGAATCCGGCGCCCCAACCGGGACTAGAACCCGGTGTGCCGGCGCCGCAAGGCGGAGGATTAGCCTAGTGAGCTGCGGCGCCGGCCCCTAATTTTTAAAGATCAGGTTTAGGGGTCAGCATTGTGGTATAGTGGGTAAAAATACGACCTGCAAAGCCAGCATTCCATATGGGGATTGGTTGGTTTTCCACTGCTCCACTTCTGATTCAGGCCCCTGTCACCCATGTGGGAGACTTAGAAGAAGCTCCTGGCTTCAGCCTGGTCCAGTTCTACCAGATGTTCACTTTGGGGAGCGAACCAATTGATGGGAAACCTTTCTCTCTGTAACTCTACTTCTCAAAGGAAAAAGAAACATCTTACAGTATTTATTACAGGAATACTGGCAAATATTTTACCACATTTAGGAATATTCACCATGAAAATTTTATTAGCCCAAATATCTGGCTTTACATTTTTTCCATGTAACTATTAATGGTAATAAAAAAAAAAAACAAAAAAAAAACAAACCAAGAAAATAAAACAGAACAAAAAACCATGGCTGGCATTGTAGCACAGCAGATAAAGCTGCTGCCTATAATGCCAGTTCATGTCCTGGCTGCTCCACTTCCGATCCAGTTCCCTGCTAATGGCTTGGGAAAAGCAGCTGAAGATAGCCCCAGTGCCTGGGCCCCTGCCATAAACGTGGGAGAGCCAGAAGAAGCTCTTGGCTCCTGGCTTTTGCCTGGCTCAGCTCCAGCTGTTGTGGCCATTTGGGAAGTGAACCAGCAGATGGCAGATATCTCTCTCTCTCTCTGTGTAACTCTTTCAAACAAATACATAAATCTTTAAAATAACAACCAATTCCCCCCCCCCCCCCCCCCACTGCTATATACACACAGTGGTAGGAAAAAGTAAAAAGAAAGGCAGGTATAATCTCTCTTATTTACATTCAAGATGACAGAAAACAATCTTCACTTGGCTAAAAAAGGAAATTGAAAGGAAAATATGAATATATGTTTACTTAGCTATATGCTGACTGCAGTAAGCTAGACTTTTTTTTTAAAGATTTTATTGGGCTGGGCCATGCTGAAGCCAGGAGCCAGGGACTTCATCCAGGTCTTCCCAATTTGGGCCATCTTTGGCTGCTTTCTCAGACCATTAGCAAAGAGTTGGATAGGAAGTGGAGCAGCTGGGACTTGAACGGGCACTCATATGGGATACCAACATCTCTGGCTGTGGCTTTATCTGCTACGCCAAGATTAGAATGCTAGCCCCGAGTTCTTTTTCTTTTTTAAAGATTAATTTGTGGGGCTAGAGCTATGGCGCAGCGGGTTAACACCCTGGCCTGAAGCACCGACATCCCATATGGGCACCGGTTCTAGTCCTGGCTGTTCCTCTTCCGATCCAGTTCTCTGCTGTGGCCTGGGAGAGCAGAAGATGGCCCAAGTCCTTGGGCCCCTGGCTTCAGATCAGCGCAACTCTGGCCATTGTGGCCAGTTGGGGAGTGAACTAGCAGATGGAAGGCCTCTTTCTCTGCCTCTCCTCACTCTGTGCGCTCTTACAAATAAATAAATATTAAAAAAAAAGATTTATTAATTTGAAAGTCAGTTACACAGAGAGAGAAAACAGAGGCAGAGGCAGAGGCAGAGCAGAGAGAGAGAGGGATGGAGTGAGAGAGGTCTTCCATCTGCTAGTTCACTCTCCAATTGGCCGCAATGGCCGGAGCTGGGCCAATCTGAAGCCAGGAGCCAGGAGCTTCTTCTGGATCTCCCATGCATGTGGAAAAAGGTCCAAGGACTTGGGCCATCTTCTACTGCTTTCCCAGGCCATAGCAGAGAACTGGATGGGAAGTGGAGCAGCCGGGACTTGAACTGGCACCCCTATGGGATGTGGGCACTGTAGGCGGTAGCTTTACTCACTACTCCACAGCACTGGCCCCTGACCCTGAATTCTAATCTTACTTGACCCAAAGAGCAAAGTTCTGTGTCTCCTAACATACTGCTAATAAAGAGGCTATGACAATGATGGCATTCTTTCACATTTAGATCAAGAACTCCAGGATGGGCATTTGGTGCAGTAGTTAAGACGCCACTTGGGAACGCCTCATTCTGTACTGGAGGGCCTGGGTTTGAGTCCCAGCTTTACTCCAGTTCCAACTTCTCGCTAATGTGCATCTGGGAGGTAATGGGGGATAGCCCAGGTAGTGGCTCTAATTTCTTTCTTTCTTTCTTTTTTTTTTTTGTAAAGATGTATTTATTTATTTGAGAAGTGGAGTTAGAGAGGGAGAAACAGAGAGAAAGGTCTTCCATCCACTGGTTCATTCCTCAAATGGCCACAACAGCCAGAGCTGGGCCAATCTGAAGCCAGGAGCCAGGAGCTTCTTCCAGGTCTCTCATGTGGGTTCAGGGGCCCAGGCACTTAGACCACCTTCCACCGCTTTCCCAGGCCATAGGAGATTGCTGGATTGGAAGAGGAGCAGCTGGGTCAGGAACTGGTGCACTATGGGATACCAGTGCTGTAAATGGAGGCTTAGCCTACTGCACCACAGTGCTGGTCCAAGTAGTGGGTCCTTGACATTCATACAGGACAACTGGATAGAGGTCTAGGATCCTGCCTTCAGCCTGGCCAATCCCCAGCCTGTTGCAGGCTTCTTGGGGAATGAACCCGGGGATAGAAGATTTCTGTCTCTCTCTGCCTTTCAAATAATAAAAGTTTAATTTATTAATTTATTTATTTATCTGAAAGGCAGAGTTACAACAGAGAAGGACAGAGAGGTCTTCCATCTGCTGGTTCATTCCTCAAATGGCTGCAACAGCTGGAGCCAGAGCTGGGCAAATCTGAAGCTAGGAACCAGGAGCTTCTTCTGGGTTTCCCATTCAGGTTCAGGGGCCCAAGCACTTGGGTCATCTTCCACTGCTTTCCCAGGCCATCAGCAGAGAGTTGGATCAGAAGTGGAGCAGCCAGGACTTGAACCAGTTCCTATACGGAATGCCAGTGCCACAGGAGGGGGCCCAACCTACTAAGCCACAGAACCAGGCTCACAATTTTAAAAATCCCATTACTCCTCTTAAAAACAAATAATTCTAAGGCAATGGCAGTTATATAAAGCTGGATTCTCTCTGAACCTTAAACAGATTAGACTTTAAAGCAAGTTTCTTTAATCAGTAAGAAAGCTGCATTTTACACAGAAAATACCTTTTTTGTAGGGGCTCCACTGGATGGCACGTCAATTACAGAGGGTGTATTAGTGTAGTTTTGTAAATAGGATCCGTCTCCAGGACTTGGGGTTTCTAATGGCAAAATCCCAAAACTGAGAAGAGGTTGAAATCAAGGTGTCAAAAAGTCATCAAGGCATATATAAAGCAGCAGTATACTTAAATTAGAAGGTCTAAAAGGAAGAGAATGGCAAATCAGTCTTGGGGGCAGTGAGTATCTGAGGGGCAGATTATAAATAAACTGTGAATGTAGACTATTCCACCCACCATAACTAAAATAAAACAAGAAATCAAACAGGGAATGATATTGTATAGCAACAACTAGTCTTAGGAGAATTATTAGAAATAAAGAATGATTTTATTAAAGCTAAGACCCAAATGATCTAAATACTTCACATTCTTGGAATTCCACTATTTATGGAATTTAGACACAATTACAAAGAAATTGTTACAAATTCATGGTTATGTTATCTCAGTAAGTGCCTGGCCTGGGAACTTTATTCCCATAAGCACATGACCTTTTATTTTGATATTCTTGCATATGTGTTCCCTAGGCTGGGTTCTTATGTGAAAACATATATGTACTTTTAATAAATTTGACAAAATAAATCATATTGACAGGTATCAACCAATACTTTCTGCCTGTTTTGGAACACAGCATTTTAACAGTAACTAATGTTGCTCTGATTATGTCATAAGCATGCCAGTACTTCAAGGAGTTCACTGCCTTCCACTGATATAAAGACAAAGACAGTATCTTTTAATGTGTACACTAGCTAATTGAGGCATATCTAAGAGCTTTTAAAATGTCTCCTAATTTAACATTACATTTTATTTTTCCTGGTATCTTTTGTTTTACTTCATTTTCTGAGAACTGGTGTGCCCCCTATTTCAACAGTGATTTAGGAGGCTTAAATTTATTTAATTTATATTACTATGAATCATAAGATCACATAATATGCCACATTTTAAAGTACCGTTTGTTTGACTTACCTCGGGGTTAATGGGCTAAGAGCAGCTGGTCCTCCTAACAAACTTCGACCAGTTTTTGGTTTATTTTGAACCTGTTTAGATAATATAGAAGTTCCTGTTCCAAGAGGGACAGTATCTGGTGAAATCACAGCTGAATCAATGTAAGACACTGAGGAATCTGTATTCAAGGAGTACTTTGAATTTGAAGATTCTAAATTCAGTCTGTTTAATTCCTAAAACAGAAAATTTCTCAATGTCATTTACAATACATTATTTAGTTCAGATTATTCTTTTTTAGCTTTATAATATTTTGAACATTAAAGTATGATACACTTACAATTGTGTCCTGGGGTGTTTCTGTAAGAACTGTCTCGGGCTGTCTGTGAGATAAACTATGATTAGATACTAGTGTTGTGCAAGAGTTGGGCAGACAGCTGCTAAAGTTCTGTAAAGATGTTAATTTAAAGGTCTGGTCAGGATCTGGCTTTTCACCTGTGAAGACCCCCCAAAAAAAGAAAAAAAACAAAAAGTTGCCTGTGAGGAAATGAAAGATAAAGTTTTTTTCAAGTACATATAAATCACTGGAAATAAAGCCTTACCCAGAATTTTTAAATTTTCCAGTCCATTTCTACTAATCAAAGTTATCTCCCATCTGCCTATCCATCAACTTATCACAAAAACTTACTCCTAAAATAAAGCTGCAAATTCAGGAAATAAACTAAACTGCAAGGACTCTAACTTGTACTAAAGCTCAGGAAAATCCAGATTTCAGAGTTTGTTCTAAAAACATAAAGCAACTAGATCTCATTTTTCTCAAGGCAAAGGGTGAGGCTGGAGTTGACACAGTAAATAATCAAGCTGAAGCACCTCCATGTGTACAGATACATGCTTTAAAGCAGTTAACGCATCCTAACATATATACTGAAACTCTCTCTCCCTGGATGGTCCAAGCCTTATTTATCTAATAGTTTCTATTCCAGGTATTAAATTCTTTGGGAATTCTATTAATTTTTTTAACCCAGAAAGTGATTTTGTATTATATGCACAATACTACTCAGTCTATAGGCCACATTTGAGGCAGACAGATGGCTAAAAGTAGAGACCACTGACTTTTTCAGGTAGAGTAATGAAAGGTCATATTATTCCTGAAACATTTTTCTCAATGACTTCTTACTCTCATTTTTACCAGCCTTTAACTTCACAAAAATATTTTTTTTGTGGATAGAGGATTTGTATTATTCTAAAAATTAAGTGGAGGGTGGGAGCAGTTCAGAAGGATGGAGAAGAAATGCAGGACCATGACCTCTGCTGCCTCCACAAACTTACCTATTTCACATAATGATTCAAAGGGAGACCAGAGGAAAGGATTTAAACTAAGGCTCTTTTGGTAACATTCTGATCCTTTGGCAAGCCGATCTGTCTTGCTGTGGAGGGAAACAAACAGATTTAAAAAGCTACAAACCCCAAAACACTTATTATGAAATTTTGGGTATAGAAAATTAGGTAAAGATCATGTAAGTCCAGAGAGCACTCTTCTTTTTCTTCTTTTTTTAAAGATTTATTTATTTGAAAGGCAGAGTTAGAAAGAGCGGGAGAACAAGATCTTCCATCTGTGGGTTCACTCCCCAAATGGCGTTAATGGCCAGAGCTGGGCTGATCTGAAGCCAGAAGCTGCTTCTTCCAGGTCTCCCATGTGGGTGCAGAGCCAAGTACTTAGGGTTCTGTTGCTCTGCAACCTTTTCAGCGCTTGGTATTGCCAGTTTGTTGTTGTTGTTGTTGTTGTTTTTTAACAGGCAGAGTGGACAGTGAGAGAGAGAGACAGAGAGAAAAGGTCTTCCTTTTCCGTTGGTTCACTCCCTAGCGGCCGGTGTGCTGCAGCTGGCGCACCGTGCTGATCCGAAGGCAGGAGCCAGGTGCTTCTCCTGGTCTCCCATGGGGTGCAAGGCTCAAGGACGTGGGCCATCCTCCACTGCACTCCCGGGTCACAGCAGAGAGCTGGACTGGAAGAGGAGCAACCAGGACAGAATCTGGCGCCCTGACTGGGACCAGAACCCGGGGTGCTGGTGCCGCAGGTGGAGGATTAGCCTATTGAGCCACAAGTGCCGGCAGCCAGTTTTTATTTTAACCAGTCTAATAGGTATATATTACCATTTGATGATTATTTTTTACTTGAATTTCTTTAATGGCTATTGATTTGGTACATTTTTCACCTGCTTATTTACCACCCATATATCTTCTCTCATCAAGTATCCGTTCAAGTGTTTTGTCCATTTTCTAAGAGGATGGTTTTTTTTTTTTATTATTGAGTTCTTTATATATTCTACATAAAATCTGTTTTTTTTTTCCTTCAGTCAGTAGTTTTTATTTGCACTATTGTCTTTCACAAAGCAGCTTTAATTCCAATAAAGACCAATTTATTAACTGTTTTATGCACTGTCTTTTGACCAAGATGTCCACAAAATCTTTGCCTAACTCTAGGTCATAAAGAGTTTCTCCTATATATAATATATTCTATATATATAGTCTACATATATTATTCTTTTCCACTAATTTTTTTTAATTAACTTGGAGGGAAATGGGAGAGAGGGACAGGGAAGAAGACAGAAAGATAGAGGTGGAATGTGAGCATCTTAACTGACTATTTTATAATTTTATGTTTACATTTAGATCCATGATTGAGTTAAATTTTTAATAAGACTTAAGGTTTGGGGTATGTGTTTGGCCTAGTGGTTAACACGTTGATTGGAAAGCCAATATCCCCTATCAAGTGCCTGGGTTCAAGTCTCAGCTCTGTTCCCAATTCCAGCTTCCTGTTAATGTGCACCCAAAGAGGCAGCAAAAGATGGCTCAAGAAGCTGGGGACCCTGCCACCTATGAGGGAAACCCTGACTGAGTTCCAGGCTCCTGGCTTCATCCTTGTCCAGGCCCAGACATTGTGGGCCTCTGGGGAGTGAACTAGTGGGTAGCAGTTCTGCCTCTCCAATAGATAAGTGAATACGGTGTAAGGTTTAGATTGAGGCTCAATTCTTTCCCAATGGATGTCCAATTGCACCAGCATCATCTTTGTTTGAAAGTGTTCTCTCCTCCACACAATTTTTCACCTCTGTCAAAAATCAATAGGCCGGCGCTGTGGCTCACTAGGCTAATCCTCCGCCTGCAGCACCAGCACCCTGGGTTCTAGTCCTGGTTGCTCCTCTTCCAGTCCAGCTCTCTGCTGTGGCCTGGGTGTGCAGTGGAGGATGGCCCAAGTCCTTGGGCCCTGCACCTGCATGGGAGATCGGGAGGAAGCACCTGGCTCCTGCCTTCGGATCAGTGCAGCGCGCTGGCCGTAGCGGCCATTTTGGGGGGTGAACCATTGGAAGGAAGACCTTTCTCTCTGTCTCTCTCTCATTAACTCTGCCTGTCCAAAAAAAAAAAAAAAAAAAAAATCAATTGACCAGGGAGTAGGCATTTGGTGTATCACTGCCATTTGTTTAAGATACTGCTTGGGACACCATATTCTATATTAGAGTGCCTGTTTTCTGAATTCTGGCTTGGCTCCTGATTCCAACTTCCTCTTAATGCATATTTTGGTTCCTATTGTCTACTAGGAGATGTGTATTGAACTATGGGCTCCTGGCTTTAGACTGGTACAGCCTCATCTGTTCTAGGTATTTGGAGAGTGAGCCAGTGAGTGGGTGGAAGATCTCTTTCTCTCTGTATCTAAGAGAGTGAAAATTAAAAAAATTTAAAAAAATGAATTGATGGAGGCCGGCGCGGTGGCTCACTAGGCTAATTCTCCGCCTGCAGCACCAGCACCCTGGGTTCTAGTCCTGGTTGGGGCACTGGATTCTGTCCCGGTTGCCCCTCTTCCAGGCCAGCTCTCTGCTGTGGCCAGGGAGTGCAGTGGAGGATGGCCCAAGTACTTTGGCCCTGCACCCCATGGGAGACCAGGATAAGTACCTGGCTCCTGCCATCGGATCAGCGCAGTGCGCCAGCCGCAGCACGCGGGCTGCGGCGGCCACTGGAGGGTGAACCAACGGCAAAAAGGAAGACCTTTCTCTCTGTCTCTCTCTCTCTCACTGTCCACTCTGTCAAAAAAAAAAAAAAAAAAAAAAAAAAAAAAAAAAAAAAAAATCAATTGATGGGGCCAGCGCTGTGGCACAGTAAGTTAAGCCTCTGTCTGTGGTGCCAGCATCCATATGGGTGACAGTTTGAGTCCCGGCTGCTCCATGTATGATCCAGCTCTCTCCAAATGACCTGGGAAAGCAGTAGAAGATGGCCTAGATGCTTGGGCCCCTGCCCCCACATGGGAGACCCAGAAGAAACTCCCAGCTTCTGACTGGCCCAGCTCCTGCCTTTGTAGCCATTTGGGGAGTGAAACAGCAGATGGAAGACCTCTCTTTGTCTCTAACTCTGCCTCTCAAATAATAAATAAATAAATAAAATCTTTAAAAAAAATCAATTGACTTTTCAAGGTCTTGTTTCTAATTCTTTAGGGTATGATCAAGAAGTATAATTATTGGATAATATAGTAAATCTAATTTTTTGAGAAGCTGTATTATTATTGTTACGTGTCATTAAATTCATATGATTTGCTAATATTTTATTGAGTTTCTTATGTTTGTGTTTCTAAGATATATTGGTTTCTAGTTTTTTTGTATAATCCTTGGTTTTTGAATCAAAGTGATAATGGCCATATAAAATAAGTTAGAAACTATCTCATTTTTGGGGAAGAGATTGTCTGGAACTGGGAAAGAATTTTAACTACAAATCAGCATTTCCTTCATAATTTCCAAACAATTCAGATTACCTACTTCATATTTCTATTTCTTATGTGAGCTTCAGTAGTGTGTGGTTTTCTAGGAATTGGTTCACTTCATTTAAGTTGTCAATTAATGTGCAGGCCGTTATTTTGAGTTTTTAGCATACAGATCCTCTTAATATTTTCAAGGTAAGTAGATGTTTCTGCCTTTATTTTTGATTGATGTAATTTTTGTCCCTTTTTTTAGATCAGTTTTATCAATTATATTGACCTTTTCAAAGGATCAGCTTTTGATTTCAGTGGTTTTCTCTGTTATTTTTCATTTTTCTGATATCTGTGCTTCATTATTTCCTTCTTTCTGTTTCTTGGTTTATTTTGTTCCTCTTTTCCCAGTTTCTTTTGGTGAAAGCTTAGATTACTTATTTGAGACTGTATCTGTCTAAAATACCTTTGGCTACCTCATAGTTCTTAATGTTGTATTATCCTTTTCACTTAGTTCTCTCTCTCTCTCTCTCTCTCTCTATATATATATATATATATATTTTTTTTTTTTTTTTGACAGGCAGAGTGGACAGTGAGAGAGAGAGACAGAGAGAAAGGTCTTCCTTTGCCGTTGGTCACCCCCCAATGGCCATCGTGGCCGGCGCACCGCGCTGATCCAAAGGCAGGAGCCAGGTACTTCTCCTGGTCTCCCACGGGGTGCAGGGCCCAAGCACTTGGGCCATCCTCCACTGCATTCCCTGGCCACAGCAGAGAGCTGGCCTGGAAGAGGGGCAACCAGGGCAGAATCCGGTACCCCGACTGGGACTAGAACCTGGGGTGCCGGTGCCGCAAGGTGGAGGATTAGCCTGTTGAGCCACGGCGCCAGCCTTAGTTCAATATATTTTTAAAATTTCTTTTGAGAGGCAGGTGCTGTGGCACAGCGGGTTAAAGCCCCTACCAGCACTGCCGGCATCCCATTTGGGAGCCAGTTCAAATCCCAGCTGCTCCACTTCCAATCTAGCTCATGCTAATACACCTGGGAAAGCACTGGAGGATGGTCCAAGTCCTTGGGCCCCTGCACCCACGTGGGAGACCTGGAGAAAGCTCTTGGCTTTGGATTGGCTCAGCTCCAGCCATTGTGGATTTTTGGGAGTGTACCAGTACATGGAAGACCTCTCCCTCTCTGTCTCTACCTCTATCTATAACTCTTCGATAAATAAAATAAATCTTTCAAAAGAAAATTTCTTTTGAGATTTCCCCTTCACCCTGTGAGTTGTTTAGAAGCATGCTATTTTATTTCCCAGTAGTTACAGGTTTTTCTGTCTACATATAACTTTTTATCATCTGTTTTAACCAAAGAATATATTTATAACATTTCATTTTACTTAATATTTTAAGAGTAAAAGACATAGTAGTCTTTAAGAATTAATATTTCAGGGTGGACATTTGGCATAACAGTTAAGATACCACTTGCAATATATACTTGTGCCATATACTAGTGCCTGGTTCGCAGCTCCATTTCTGATTCCAATTCCAGCTTCTTGCTGTTGTGCATCCTGGGAGGTAGCAAGTGATGGTCCAAGTAATTGGACCCTGCCACTGACATGGGAAGACTCAGATAAGAGTTCCTGGCTCCTGGTTTAGGCCTGACCCAGCCTTGACTATTGCAGGCAATTGGGGGAGCGAACCAGAGGATGGAAGGTCTGCCTCTTTCTTCACTGCTCCCTTAATAAAATTTTGAAAACTAATCTTTCAGTTTTTAATATATTTCTCCTATCATATAATTTACAATCCTCAAATATCTACTTCTTTTGGAAGTCACCCTATAGATTTGAGACGATATCAATATTTACTTTCTACAGTTTTTCCTAGTTACCATCTCACTTGTTTTCTTTTTTTTTTTTTTTTTTTTTTATATTTTTGACAGGCAGAGTGGACAGAGAGAGACAGAGAGAGAAAGGTCTTCCTTTGCCGTTGGTTCACCCTCCAATGGCCGCCGCTGCAGCCGGCGCACCGCGCTGATCCGATGGCAGGAGCCAGGAGCCAGGTGCTTTTCCTGGTCTCCCATGGGGTGCAGGGCCCAAGCACCTGGGCCATCCTCCACTGCACTCCCTGGCCACAGCAGAGAGCTGGCCTGGAAGAGGGGCAACCGGGACAGAAACCGGCGCCCCGACCGGGACTAGAACCCGGTGTGCCGGCGCCACAAGGTGGAGGATTAGCCTATTGAGCCACGGCGCCGGCCTCACTTGTTTTCTTAATCAAGTAGAATTGATTAGTTTCTCATCTGAACAAAATGCCATTCATATTTTATCATAGCACTTTTATTATAACAAAAACTTATATAAATTTTTATTTACTGCTTCTCTCTTTCTATTCTATAAAGCTTGAGGGTGGGGACTGCGAGTTATTTATCTTTATGTTCCCAGTACTGAGGTCTGCATCTAGCTATAATGAGGGGATAGATTTTAAGCTTCTTGAATGAATGACAAGAATCATAGTTACATAAACAAAATTTATTACTTCCAGTCCTTTTCTTAAGATAAACGAACACATCCATATTGCTTTACTTACTTTATGTTCTAAAGATTGGTGTCAATGACTAGACATACCTCTACAACTTATGCAATGGGTCTCAAAATTCAGCCAAATATTTCATTCTGCTCAAAATTACATTTTCAAGGTTTTTAAAGACCTCCATTCAACTAGCTTCAGTTTATCTTAAAACAGATGCTATCCTGGTTCTTTAGCCAGCAGCCCCAGTCACTATTCCTATGATACACAACAGAGGACATCTACACACGTGAACACTAACATGGGCAGACTCATCATTCCTGTTATCCTACCTGTATCTCTATCCTGTACTCCTGAACCCCACAAGTAGTTCAGAAGGAAATCAGTGAGAACAATGCTATCATAGTGATAAATTTGAATTCACTCTCACTTTTAAAAAATTTAAATAAGTTTAAAAATTATTTGTAAAATTACTATTGTAGGAAATTTCTTGTTACATATCTCAAAATCTCCTGCTCATACACCATTTGAGGAACATTACTGAACTTTGTCTTCCAGTCTCTAAGGAGCTGCAGTGCTATTCCGGACTAGAGAAAACAAACAGCATTCTTTTCTTTTTCCTTAGTGCAAAGATTCTCTCCTCATCCAAGGCGAAAAATTAACAGTATGGGAACTCAGCAGTTAATCAGTGCTGCAGTAGCTACTAGTATCATTAAAGCTACCTGGAGAGTCGAAAACTGAATCACCATTTCACATGTTTAACAGGTAATGGAATCAGAAGACTGCATGACTCAGACAACCATTATTTCAGACACAGATCAACATGGGCTTTTTTAAACTACAAAACATTCCCACTTGGAAATCACTTTTGTGGTAGTTTGAATCACTTTTACTTACCAATACACATGTCCCAACAATGAAAGAGTAAAGCAAGCTGAATCACCAAACTCAGTAACGATATCATCATGGCTTTTCTGCTTATTAAATACTCCACCAGATAAGATCTGTTCCCCTTCTGCAAGCCTTTAAAATGCAAATTTACAGATTTTTAAAAGTCAATATGAAAAACACTTCAGGTAAAGACATCCTTCATTACCAATATACATCTAATCATGAGAACATATATAGCAAAAAATTCATGGTACTTTTGGAATAGTGGTGAACACGTATTTACAATCATTTGAGAGGCTGAATATTTATGACCTCAAAATTTTAGTTTTGAATTTAAAAACAGAATCAGTTAAATTTAGTCTCTATGTACAAATCTAGTCTAAGTAATATTCATTACTCATGTCAAAAGATATAAAAGATAATCATTATACTGCAGAAAAAATATGAATGGTTCTTCATTCACAAATATGGTAGCCCTTCTTAGTTCTTTAATTATTTGAAATACGAACATGAAAACAAAACAAGACTAGCATTTTAAAGTTGCATATTTTATGGACTCAGCCATTTTACAGCTTATAAATGAAACTTGGCTACCAGTTTATCTCTTTTTACTTGTTAATTATATTTTCTTGACACAGAAAATCACACACTCAACTAATGAAAAAAACTTATCTGATTTCACTACATTTTTTAGCATATCAGGTTGTAATGGTTTATATTTTTAAATTAAAAACAATCAAAATCATCATGTAGAAAACTCTCAAGTTTACACAGCATATCCTGAACATAGTGATGATATCTAAAGTTCTTTTACCCATCACAGGATTTTAACAGGCAAATTAAATGAGTTTTAAGATTTCAATATTAAAATCTTTGGAATTTAAAGGTAATTTAATGATAAATGTTATGGAAATTTTATTGATATTTTAACTTAAAAGTCATCAATTAATCACTGTATACTTCATATCATTATATATCTACCTTCAGTGACTATGAGAATTATTTGTATCTTCCCACTATAAACCTAAAAACCAAAAACATCTACAGGCTTTTACAATTATCTCTTAAGTCAGTTTTACCACTATTCCATCTCCTATAGTATAGAAAAGAATTTAACAGAACATGACTCTATCTCTAGATGCCTCCATTTTTTGAACAAGGTTTAAATGTAATGCACAAAAAGCAGTGCTCTTCTGAATCTGTCCCCTTGCTTTACAGGGGTAGATAGTAGTTCCCAAGTAAAATCATCCTGAAAGGAATCTATAAACCATCTAGACACAAAGGATTATTAGTTTCAAGTGATGGGCAGATTTTCAGGCTTATTCAAATTGGTCTAACACTGAAAGCAAAGGAAAGGAAACACATTTGTGATCATTTTGGAAATTGATAAGAATTAGAATTAGTCATAACAATTTCACCAGAGTTAAATTCCATTATGTATTACCATAACAATGATATTTGCCCATAACAAAAGTAATGCCACAGACAATAGTGGCAAATGTTATTGAAATACAAATCCCTGCTACCAAAAAAAGAGGAAGCTACCGAGTCAGTTTAATCCGTCAGTAGAATTTTATCCAAAATTCTAGTGTAAGTTGAACAAAATTAGGCAGAAAATATTTTAAAACTTACTTGCTCAGATCAACACAACATTTTGCAAGCAGGTATTTACACTGTGGTGTAGTACAACTGTGTCCTTTCAAGAGTCTATATGCTTTATATGCCTTTCCTGAGCGGTAATAACAGGTTGCCAGTAAAAACAAGGCTTCTTCGGAGTGCACTAAGAACAAACATTAGAAGAAAAATTGACTATTGTTCAGTATACTTAGTGGTTATCAGTTTATCTGTCAATAAACAAGTTTAGCAACAAAAACAAGGAAAGCTATTTAATACAAAAAATCACTCATTATTTCAAAATTGAATTAGAGAGAAATATTTTGATGATAGAGCTAACAGTGCTCTTAAATACTTTAAAACCATGTTTGGAGTAAAGGTACCATAGAGGACTGGGGAATATTATAAAATACTCCTTACTGTGTGAGAAGGAAAGTAGCAATACGTGAGAAGAAAGCAGCTGGCTGGACTATACAGGACTCTGCAAGCTATGTAAAGATTTAGGGACAGATTATTACAGTAAATTCTTCTAAAGGTTTGTCTTCTTTCCTTTTCTTTTTAAAAACATTTATTATCTGAAAGTCAGAGTTACACAGAGAGGAGAGGGAAAGAAAGAGGTCTTCCAATTGCTGGTTTACTCCCCAATTGGTAGCAATGGCCGGAGCTGTGCCGATCTAAAGCCAGGAGCCAGGAGCTTCCTCCGGGTCTCCTATGTGGGTGCAGGGGCCAGGGACTTGGGCCATCTTCTACTGCTTTCCCAGGCCATAGCAGAAAGTGGAGAAGCCGGGACTCGACCAGCACCATATGGGATGCCGACACTGCAGGCAGCGGCTTTATTCGCTACACCATAGCACTGGCCCCACTTTCATTTTATTTTTTAAGGACTTATTTGAAAGTCAGAGTTACAGAGAGGAAGGGAAAGACAGACCTTCCATCGATTGGTTCATTCCCCAGGTGGCCATAATAGCCAGGGCTAGGCCAGGCTGAAGCCAGGAGCTTCATCTGGGTCTCCCACTGATGGCAGGGGTCCAAGCACTTGGGCCATCTCTGGCTGCTTTCCCAGGCCATTAGCAGGATGGAGCAACTGGGGCATGAACTGGTGCCCATATAGGATAGTAACATCACAGGCAGTGGGCTTTACCCAGACTTCCATTTTTTTTTTTTTTAAATAAATATTTACTAATTTCAGACAAAGAACTAACTCCCATTCACTGAACTCCCCAAATGACTGCAACAGATCAGGTTGGGCTAAAGGCAGGAGCAGGATCGCAAACCAGGTCTCCCAGGTGGGTGGTAGAAATCCAGTCACTTGATTTACCCCCTGCTGCCTCTCAGGGTCTGCATTAGCAGGAAGCTGGAGTCAGGAGCTGGAGCCAGGAATGGAACACAGGTGTTCTGAAATGCAATTCGGAAGGGAGGAGGGTGTCTTAAAAGGTAGACTAAATGCCCACACCCTGTGAAGGGTTTTAAGAAGCAAAGTAAAGAGAACTGGTTGACTTGAAAGGCGGAAAGGCAAGAGGCAGGGAAGGGCAGATACGGGAATTTCAGGAAGCTTTTCTACTAAGAGACAGTGGTGTCTAAAATTAGATTTTCTTTGTATCCATCAGTAATATATCTGTGGATTCAACCAACTGTGGATCAAAAAAATTATGCTTGTATGTAATACGTATGGATATTTTTCCTTGTTTTATTTCCTAAACAGTATAGCACAACTATTTATATAACATTATATTTATATAACATGCTCAGGCATCCCATATGGGTACCAGTTCATATCCTGGCTGTCCCTTTTCCGATCCAGCTCTCTGCTAATGGCCAGGGAAAGAAAGCAGTGGAGGATGGCCCAAGTGCTTGGGCCCCTGCACCCACATGGGAGACCCAGAAGAAGCTCCTGGTTTCTGGCTTCAGATCAGCCCAGCTCCCACCATTGCAGCCATTTGGGAAGTGAACCAGCAATGGACGACCTCTCTTTCTGTCTGTCTCTCCCTCTCTCTGTAACTCTGCCTCTCAAATAAATAAAATAAATCTTAAAAAAAAGAAAGAAAAGTCTTGGATCAATAATGGCCTAAAAATCATATACTATGCCATATCTTTAGTATAGGGTACTTTAAAAAGTTCATGGGAAAACAGAATTAAAAGACAAGTTCACAGGGGCTGGTGCTGTAGCATAATGGGTAAAGCCTGCGAAGCTGACATCCCATATGGGTGCCGGTTTGAGTCCCAGCTACTCCACTTCGGATCAGGCTTCCTACTAATGTGCCTAGGAAAGCAGTGGAGGGCCCGAAGTACTTGGCCCCCTGCCACCCACATAGGAGAGCCAGATGACAGAATAGCTCTCTCTGTCTCTCCCTCTTTCTTTGTAACCTTTCAAATAAATAAATAAATTTAAAAACAAAAAAAGTTAATGGAATACGTGTATTATAGACAAACTGCATGAATTTCACAATTTTTGCACCAAAATATATTCATGTTTTACTTCCATTTTCTAATAGATTTATTTATTCGAAGATAACAGTTATAGAGAGAGGGAGAGACAGAAAGAAAGATGTTCCATCCGCTGTTTCAGTCCCCGGATGGCAGCAATGGCTGGAGCTGGGCTGATCTGAAGCTAGAAGCCAGGAGTCAGGAGCCAGGAGCTTCTTCCAGGTCTCCCACATGGGTTCAGGGGCCCAAGCACTTGGGCCATCTTTTATTGCCTTCCCAGGCCATTAGCAGAAAGCTGGATAAGAGGAGGAGCAGCCACGTATGGGATGCCAGCACCGCAAGTGGAGGCTTAGCCTACTATGCCACAGCACTGGCCCCTACTTCCATTTTTCTAAGAATCTTCTTAAGTACCCTCATAATACTCTGAATATTTGCCCTTAGTAATGACCTTAACACAACTTTAGTAAACAATGTTTTTAAGTGTTGCTGTTGCCGCGGCTCACTAGGCTAATCCTCCGCCTACGGCGCCGGCACACCAGATTCTAGTCCCAGTTGGGGCGCTGGATTCTGTCCTGGTTGCCCCTCTTACAGGCCAGCTCTCTGCTATAACCCGGGAGTGCAGTGGAGGATGGCCCAAGTCCTTGGGCCCTGCACCCACATGGGAGACCAGGAGAAGCACCTGGCTCTTGCTTTCGGATCAGCGCGGTGCGCCGGCCACAGCGGCCATTGGAGGGTGAACCAACGGCAAAGGAAGACCTTTCTCTCCGTCTCTCTCTCTCACTGTCCACTCTGCCTGTCAAAACAAACATGTGCTGTTTCAGACAGGATGGGCTCTCAATACCAAGACGAACAAAGAGAAATAAATGCTAAACTTTTTTGCATTTATTTCTCTTCAGCTGAGCCCAATTCACTGAAATTAATAAGCCCACTGTAATCTAAACATCTGGTCCATTAATCATTGAGAGAGGGAGAAAGATGGTGAGCAATTTTATGGTAATTTAAAATGCATTTTTATTAAAAATAAACAATTTAAGGTGTAGGATGCAAAACCTACATTCATTTAAGATAAAGATTAGACAGACTTAAATCAATTTTGAGCTTTAGGTTAGGACCCTAAAAATAACCTAGGAATGTATGCTGAACCAGCGTCTTCAGTTGGCTCTCTTCCCTTCTCTTCCTTTTACTAGCTACATTCCCAGTTTCACATGGTCTCACAGACAGCAATTCCTTATAAAAAAAATGCAGACAAAATTTATGTCTGATTAATCATCTGAATACATACTGTATTTCCAATATCTTTCTCTCTTTCCCCAAGGCTTTACCATATTAGCTGCACCAATGCATTTTTTCCTCATTTAGTCCACAACTACTACTATTTGTTCCTAGGTACTCATTTCTATCCACTCTTAAGAGTTAATAATGGAGAAAACTCTTGGTCAGTGGGATCACACACTGGCAGTGGGAAGAAAAAAATACGTGCTTACAATGAGGAAAGGGGACATGAAGGGAAGAGGATGAAATTAGGACAGAGTTTTTTTTTCCTCCTTTCCCTAAAGGGCAAATTTCAACTCACTAGTTGATTGTGAAATAAATTGAGTTTTATCTGTATTAAGAGAATAACAGAATCTACTCAACAGGAAATATCAGAGTACATCATATATAATAAGATAAAAAAATTATGAAAAGCTATGTATTATGAGACGCTTGGGTGAGAATTTGTAAAGGACCTCTCAAGTGAAAGAAACTCTAGACTCTTTACCCAAATTATTATATTTTATCCTTGAAACTATCTTGTTAAACTATCTTTTAAAGATTTATTTATTTATTTATTTGAAGGCAGAATTACAGAGAGGGAGAGAGAGAGAGAGAGAGAGAGAGAGATAGAGAGAGAGAAAGTCTTCCATCTGCTGGTTTGCTCCCCAGTTGGCTGCAACGGTTGGAGTGTGCCAATCTGAAGCCAAGTGCCAGGAGCCTCTTCTGGGTCTCCCACACCGGTGCAGGGGCCCAAGGACTTGGACCATCTTCACTGCTTTCCTAGGCCACAGCAGAGGGCTGGATTGGAAGTGGAGCAGCCGAGACTTGAACTGACACCCATGTGGTATGCCGGCACTTCAGGGCGGCTCTATTTGCTTTGTCACCGCGCCGGCACCAACAGTTAAATCTTGAAATGTTTCTCTTCCCATTTTAAAGATGAGTAAAATAAGGCTCAGAATAACATCTTGCCTCAGATCAAATGGTTATGAATATGAGGTGAGACTTAGACCATTTTTCTATGTTATATTACTCTTACGCAGGTTATATAAAGCTCTTGGGAGAAAGGCAAATAGGTGAAAAGGAACTAGTGGAACTGAGAAACTATTTTAAGAAATTGATTAAAGAAGATCCTACCCATCAACTTCTTTAGCTTATTGCCTGTTGGGTATTTTCCCCCCAAACACAGAAGCTACCAGTAGTGACACAAGAAGTCACTGAGAAAAGGAGCAACCAGCTTACATCCAGCATATCAACTCTGATCGACTTATCTTGTCAGCCCAAATACCATGTGGACAAGAATTCTGAGGTTGGTTTAGGGGCATAAGTACCATAGCAGGGTAGTAATATCCCCTATTGTACATCAGAGGAGTGGCAGGTATTTGAAATCATGGAAATCCAACAGTTACTGCTCATGGACACTGATTGAAGATTAAATAACTAATAGTATTTAAGAGTCATAGTACTCAGAAATAAATCAATAAATGGTAGAATTATTGTCATTATTATTGAGCCAGGATAGTATCTGCTCTCATTGTACTTAAATTCTAAAATCTTTCCTTCTAGAAATATAGTTAAACAGAGTGACTGAGTTCTATAATCAGAAAAACTAACATACACCGAGCAAAATTTTGAGGTATTAAGCATTGGCTAAGGCACAAACAGAATGTGGATTAAACAGCCTTATGTGGACTAATCTGGGTATCCTCCCACCAAGTCTACAGGCAAATTCAATCATTTGAATTCTAAGTCACTAATTTACCATCTTTAGTTGCCTAATATAATTCATCTCCATCAGTTTTTGCAAAGATGTTAATTTTAATCCACTCTATATTCACAGTCTTAATTCACCACTAACCATAATATCCAACAAGTAAAAAGTAGGAAGACCTCAAAATATATTTAAATATGTTCATAATAAGCCTTGCTTTTGTAGAATTAAGCAGAGTAGGATGATCTATTGTACAAGGATTCTTCAAAAAACTCTTCGAAAATGAGTGGATTTCAAAACTTGCTGCACCAAAATAAACATCCTTTAATTCCACTTTCTGTGAACTTTTGAAGTACTCTTTTCTTCTTAAGCCTTCCACTTCTCATCCTTCCAATCTTTTCACTGGGACTGCAAACTCCTGCTGCACAGGTCTTCCCCTTGCCTCCCTACACTCCCATTCTCCCTGGAGGACCTGAGGGCACTCTCATAGGAATGCTAATTCCCTGGTATCCAGAGTTACCTAAGGTCGGTTTTTGCCTCAATTCTCAAAACTTTTTCTAAGTATTCCCTCTTGTCCTTTTGGGATATGCTCTGCTCCTGAAGCTCATACCTTCTCATAACTCTCATTAAACACTGTGCTTCATCAATTAAAGCATTTTTATTCTTATATATTTTCCAACTCAATCTCATCTAGACACCCGGTACCCTGATCTCTCCCCTGTGTCCCATATATATAGTAGGATGTCAATACTTCCCAAATTAATTTATAGACTTACATAGGTCAGCACTGATCAAAATATCTAATTCCCAAGCAAGAATAAAATGAACAAGCAAAAATGAAAGAGTAAAAAAAGGGGTGAAGATTTTTATGATGAGAAATACACCTTATTAAATAGTAAAAGAGAATACAATCAATAAAAACAACATATAAAAGCAAGTAAAATACCATGGGGGAGAAAAAAAGGTATTATTTTAAAAATAACACCAAATAAATTAAGAAGTAATACAGAGGGACTGGTGCTGTGGCGCAGTGGGTTAACGCCCTGGCCTGAAGCGCAGGCATCCCATATGGGCACCGGTTCGAGACCCAGCTGCTCTGCTTCCTGTCCAGCTCTCTGCTATGGCCCGGGAGGGCAGTAGAAGATAGCCCAAAGACTTGGGCCCCTGCACCCGTGTGGGAGACCCGGAAGAAGCTCCTGGCTTCAGATCGGTACAGCTCTGGCCATTGTGGCCATCTGGGTAGTGAACCATCGGATGGAAGACCTCTCTCTCTCTGCCTCTCCTCTCTCTGTGTAACTCTGACTTTCAAATAAATAAATAAATCTTAAAAAAAAAGTTTGGCTCTTATTTTACTTTATATAATTATAATGTTTAAAAAAATTTAAACTATTGGCCGGCGCCGCGGCTCAATAACCTAATCCTCCACCTAGCATCGCTGGCACACCAGGTTCTAGTCCCGGTCGGGGCGCCGGATTCTTTCCCGGTTGCCCCTCTTCCAGGCCAGCTCTCTGCTGTGGCCAGGGAGTGCAGTGGAGGATGGCCCAAGTGCTTGGGCCCTGCACCCACATGGGAGACCAGGAGAAGCACCTGGCTCCTGCTTTCGGATCAGCGCGATGCACCAGCCGCAGCACGCTGGCCGTGGCGGCCATTGGAGGGTGAACCAACAGCAAAGGAAGACCTTTCTCTCTGTCTCTCTCTCTCACTATCCACTCTGCCTGTCAAAAAAAAAAAAAAAAAAAAAAGAGAAAAAGAAAAATTTAAACTACTAAGAACTATATATTTATTGTAGTTGAAAAAGACAATTTCCAGCCACTGAAGCAATAGAAAAAATTACAGGGCCAGCGCCGCGGCTCACTAGGCTAATCCTCCGCCTTGCGGCGCCGGCACACCGGGTTCTAGTCCCGGACAGGGCGCCGGATTCTGTTCCGGTTGCCCCTCTTCCAGGCCAGCTCTCTGCTGTGGCCAGGGAGTGCAGTGGAGGATGGCCCAAGTGCTTGGGCCCTGCACCCCATGGGAGACCAGGAGAAGCACCTGGCTCCTGCCATCGGATCAGCGCGGTGCGCCGGCCGCGGTGCGCCGGCCATTGGAGGGTGAACCAACGGCAAAGGAATACCTTTCTCTCTGTCTCTCTCTCTATCACTATCCACTCTGCCTGTCAAAAAAAAAAAAAAAAAAAAAAAAAAAAATTACAAATAACAAAACCAATGAATCAACAGAATTAAGATTAGAAAGCATCGATCTGGGCACATAGGCAATAAGCAAAGACACAGCTCACAAAAATGGGAATAAATTTAAACACATGAGGAAAAACCCTGAATCGCTAACAGCTATAAAGACGTAAGCCAAAATACTTCAGATTTCTCATGTAAGCAAAGATAAAAAAAAAAAAGAGCCAAATCTGATGCTGATGAAGACTAAAAATGAAGCATATTCTTACACTGCTAGCAACAACCCAGATTTTTACACCTGCCTCTGCTGGGGTAACAAGTAGGCAAAACGTACATGTTGTAGAACTGATCATAACCTTTAATTTGTAAATCCCATTTTAGAGTATATATCCCAAAGAAATGACTTGAAGAAAAAGCTGTACACAATTATACATATCAGCATCTTAAAGAGAATTACAATACTTTAATGACAAACAAAACATACATTAGCAGTAATATAGGTTAAGCATTTATCAGATGATGCCAAGTGCTTTAAATACATCTTTTCATTTAATTTTTCCAATTCTATGAGGCAATTACTATTACATGTATTTTATAGTTGAAAAGTATGAACTGCTCAGGCATCAAGTAACTTGTCTAAGGTTATACAACTACATATTTAAGTGCCAAGGTTAGGATTTGTACCAAGGCTGTAAACTCTAAATCCTTGCTCTCAGCCACAGAACATAAGCTCTGTTCTTAAAACAAAACAAACAAAAACCTGGGAAAAAGTACCTGAAGACTGGAAAGTGATTAAGTAAATTATAAACTTGAATACACCTGACACAACTATTTAAAGTAACAAGTAAGGGAGAAGGTAAAGTTTTTATGAACTAGCGTCAGTCATAAAGAAAAGAGAGACCCAGATTCTTCTAACAGTCATAAAAAGTGATAGACTTCCATGTATTGTATTCATTTATGGCTCTACAGAAATAGACAGATTACAAACCTTCTGCATACAGCCGTTCTGCGAGGAAAACTGCATCTCGATAAGCATAGTGATTTAGTGCTTGCCAAATAGCAGCCTGCAAGTACAGGAAAAAGAACATAAATATACATATGGTTTCAAGGTAACACCTAACAGAGAGGCTTGCGTCTAATACTCAAAATTAGTATCCCTAAATTAAGTGATAAAATCCCAATGTTCACAGAGCAAACTCCATAGTTTGTTGAGTAAGGCTCTTCACAGCATGGCTCCAAAGACAGCTGAATTAATGCAGTCAACTCTGCAAGGACTGTGTAGTCTTTTCCTTCCTTTAATCAGGTTGTCATAACATAACACCTTCAAGGGTACCTCACAAAGTTTGTGGAAAAGGGAATTGAAAGACGTCTACTTTGTTGCAAAAACCTTTGAAATCCATGCATGTGACGGTTTTCAAAACCATGGAAAAATATGTATGTGAAAAAATATGCACAGAATTCAGAAAGAAATTTTATACCAAAATACACCTATCTTTCAGTGCCACTTCTCCATGAACTTTTCAAAGTATCCATTTATGAGATAGGACATTTTAAGGGCTGTGGCAGGTTAAGCCTCTGCTAGTGATGCCAGCATCCTGGCTGCTCCTCTTCCGATCCAGCTCCCTGCTAATGCACCTGGGAAAGCAGCAGAGGATGGCCCAAATACTTGGGCCCCTGCACCCATGTGGGAGACGCAGATCAAGCTCCTGGCTCCTGCCTTCAGATAGACTCAGCTCCAGCCGCTGCAGTCATTTGGGGAGTGAACCAGCAGATGGAAAATAGCTCTCTTTCTCTAACTCTTGCCTTTCAAATAAATTAATTAATTAATTAAAAAAAAAGAATATATATACATTCTGGTATGGCTCACTTTTCTTTCCTTCTTTTTTTGGACAGGCAGAGTTAGACAGTGAGAGAGAGAGAGAGAAAGGTCTTCCTTTTTCCATTGATTCACCCCTCAAGTGGGTGGCCACTACGCACTATGGTCGGCACGCTGCGCTGATCCGAAGGCAGGAGCCAGGTGCTTCTCCTGGTCTCCCATGTGGGTGCAGGGCCCAAGCACTTGGGCCATCCTCCACTGCACTCCCAGGCCACAGCAGAGAGCTGGACTGAAACAGGAGCAACAGGGACAGAATCCGGAGCCCAAACTGGGTCCAGAACCTGGGGTGCTGGCGCCGCAGGCGGAGGATTAGCCTAGTGAGCTGCGGTGCCAGCCAAATGGCTCACTTTTAAAACCCAGTATTTTGTTTTTGAAATTCATTGTTGATGATGTGTGCAGGCAAAATCCATTCATTTCATTGTTGAACAAATAATATTTCCATTGCAACAATATACCAAAGTGAATTTTACCTATTTTAAAGTATTACGACCATTTGCAGTGAACGATCTTATGTTTATCTCTTGAGGTAAATGTTTAAGAATCTCTCCAAATTTGGATGAAATTATTGGATCACAGAATATGCTTATGGTCATCTTTATTTAGTAACATAAAATCACTTTCTAAAACTTAATTTACACTCACATTAACAATATAAGTTCTTATTATTCAACATCCATGCCTATGCTACATACTGTCAATGAAATGAAAGAATCTGATCTTTAAAAATATAGTTCACAAATTTATAATTTTACTAGTAAACTACTTTTGAGATATCTCAAAATTGATCAAGACTGCTATTTTTGGGGCTGGTGCTGTGGCATAGAAGGTTAAGCCTCTGCCTGCAGTACAGTCATCAAATATGGGCACCAGTTTGAGTCCCAGCTGTGCCACTTAAGAGCTAGCTCCCTGCAAGTGTGCCTCAGAAAGCAGTGGAAGGTGGCCTAAGTACTTGGTACCTTGCTACCATGTGGGAAACCTGGAAGAAGCTCCTGGCTTCTGCCTGGCCCAAGCCTGGCTGTTGTGGCTATTTGGGGAGTGAGCCAGCGGATGGAAGTGCTCGCTCGCTCTCTCTCTCTCTCTCTCCTGTTTCTGCCTTCCAAACAGATGAATAAGTCTTTAAAAAAAAAGATTTATTTTTATTTTTAGCACATACAGTAGCACATAATTTGTTGATTTAACACATAAGAGTTACAACAAAACTAAAATCTAGGGGCAAAGCACTGTGGTGCTGTGGATTAAGCAGTGCTTCTAACACTGTCACCCAGGTTGGAGTTGTATCTACTCTGCCTCCCGTTCTGCTTCTTGCTAATGTGTCTGGGAAGGCAGTGAAAAATGGCCAAAGTTTAGGCCCCTGCCATCCATGTGGGAGACCTGGATGGATTTCCTGGCTCCTGGCTTCCACCAGGCACAGATATGACTATTGTGGCCATTTGGGGGAGCAAAGCAGCATATGGAAGATGTCTCTCTGTTGTTCTGCCTTTCAAATAAATCAATAAAGAAATCTACTTGGGGCTGGCGCTGTGGTATAGCAGGTAAAGCCAGCGCCTGCACTGCTGGCATCTATGGCCGGGGGAAGGCAGTAGAAGTTGGCCCAAGTGGTTGGGCCCTTGCACCCCCTTGGGAGACCTGGGGCAAGCTCCTGGCTTCAATCGGCGCAGCTCCGGCCATTGTGGCCAATTGGGGAGTGAACTAGCAGATGGAAGACCTCTCTCTCTCTCTCTCTGCCTCTCCTTCTCTCTCTGTGTAACTGACTTTCAAATAAATAAATAAATCTTAAAAAAAAAAAAAAAATCTACTTTAAAAAATGTAAAATCCAGGGGCTGGCGCTGTGGCTTAGCAAGTAAGGCTGCCGCCTGCAATGCTGGCATCCTATATGGGTACCAATTCAAATCCTGGCTGCTCCACTTCGAATCCAGGTCTCTGCTATGGCCTGGGAAAGCAGAGGAAGATGGCCCAAGTCCTTGGGTCCCTGCACCCATGTGGGAGACATGGAAGAGGCTCCTGGCTCCTGGCTTTGGATTGGCCCGGCTTTGGCCATTGCAGCCATTTGGGGAGTGAACCAGAGGATGGAAGACTTCTCTCTGTCTTTCAAATAAATACATTTTTTTTAAAGTAAAAAATTTTTTAAGTAAAATCTAGCTATCACTAGTTAACATTATGACAGAATATCCGTCTAGATTAATGAGAATAAATGATCAGATGTGGGTATTTGGCATAGCAATTAAGGTACCGCATGGGACACCAGCATCCCCTAACAAAGTACCTGCAATTGGGCCCTGACTGCTTGATTCCAGCTCCCAGCTGATGTGCACCCTGGGAAGCAGTCGGTGATGGCTCAAGTAACTGAGTCCTTGACACCCACATGGGAGATCTGGATTGAGTTTTGGGTTCCCTTCTTTGGCCTGGCCTGCCCCAACCCCTAGCCATGTAGGGCATTTGGGGAATGAACCAGAGAATGGAAGACCTCTGTTTCTGCTTAATTCTCTCTCATTCTCTTTTTTTTTTCTTTAAAGATTTATTTATTTGAGAGACACAGTTGCAGACAGAGAGGAGAGACAGAGACAGACACACACACACACACAAGGAGAGAAAGAGATCTTCCATCCGCTGGTTCACTACTCAAATGGCCGCAACAGCCAGGGTTGAGCGGATCCGAAGCCAGGAGCCAGGAGCCCCTTATGGGTCTCCCATGTGGGTACAGGCACCCAAACACTTGGACCATCTTCCACTGCTTTCCCAGACCATTAACAGAAACCTGCATCAGAAATAAGGAGCCAAGACTCAAACCAGCAGCTCATATGGGATGCTGGTGCTGTAGGAGGAGGCTTACCCTACTACATTACAGTGCTGGCCCTTCTTTCTTTCTAATAAAAAGAAATACATTTAAAATAAGTGACCAATATGTCCTGAATATAGTAAAGGCTCAATAAATTTTGCTGAACTTGTAGACAAGCAAATGTTTAGAACATTGTTATGAATATTATGATTTATAAAGTTAAAAGTGCTAACAGAAGTCAATAACTTAGCCCAAGGGAGTATTTCTCAAGAATGAAAAGTAATATCACGGCCACTATGGAAAACAGTAGGGAGACTGAAATATCACTCAAACATGGAATCCAAAAAAGTTGATCTCTTGTAAGTTTAGAGTTGAAAAGTGGTTATCAGAGGCTGGGAGAGAACAAGGGAGAGAAGGAAGGGGAATGGTTGGGTCAGGTATTCTATTGCACAGTAGGGTTACTACAGAAAATGACACTGTCCTGGTACTTTTCAAAAAAGCTAGAAGAGAAGATTTTCAACAGCTTCACTATTAAAAAATGCTGCACATTCGGAGATACAGGCACATTTACCCTCATCTGAACATTATACAATGTATACATGTACTGAAACATCACGTGGGGGCCGGCTAAGTGGCTCCCTTGGTTAATCCTCCACCTTGTAGCGCCGGCATCCCATATGGGCATCGGGTACCAGCTCTCTGCTGTGGCCCAGGAAGGCAGTGGAGGATGGCCCAAGTCCTTGGGCCCCTGCACCTGCATGGGAGACCAGGAGGAAGCACCCAGCTCCTGGCTTCGGATCAGTGCAGTGCCAGCTGTAGTGGCCATTAAGGGAGTGAACCAACGGAAGGAAGACCTTTCTCTCTGTCTCTCTCTCTCACTGTCTATAACTCTACCTGTCAAAAAAAAAAAAAATTAAAAAAAAAAGAAACATCATGTGGCACCACATAAATATGCATAATTTTTAAAGTGTCAACTTAAAAATAGTAATTAACTTATTTTGGGGTCTCCACAGCTTCTTGTTTAACCTTATTTATAACAGCTTAAATTTTATAAAGTCTCAAAAATGTCTGACCATTCCTATCCAGATAGAAAGGGAGAAGGGAGAATTTAAACTTATTGTTAATAATAATAAAGGCAGCATTTCCCCCTCTCCAATGTTAATGTTCTTAACCCAGCCATTTCCCACTTTCTTTTCTTTTCTTTTCTTTTCTTTTTTTTTTTCCAAAAGATGTACTTGTTTATTTGAAAAGCAGAGAGAGAGATTGATCTGCCATCTGCTGATTCACTTCCCAAATGCCCACAACAGCCAGGACTGGGCCAGGTTGAAGACAGAAGCCAGACCACCATCTATCAGGGTCTCCCGCATAGCAGGAACTTAAATGCTTGAATCATCATCTGCTGCTTCCCAGCTGTATTAACATGGGAAGTGGAAAAGCCAGCCTGGCACTCAAACAGAGGGTGTGGGTGCTCCACAAGGCAGCTAAACCACTGTACCTCAATGCCTGCCCCCATTTCCTGCTATTTCAAAGAATTATCAACGATTTTGTATTCAAAGTATGGCCCCTGGAGTAGCAACACTGGCACCATTTGGCAGCTTTCTAGAACAGCAGAATCCAGATCCCACCTTAGACCAAATCTGCATTTTTAAAATGATCTCCAAGTAATTCATTTGTATATTAAAGTTTGAAAAGCACTCATTTGACGTGTTGAATTAAAAAACTCACTCCACAGAATCCCCAAAGCCAAAGAGGTTGTCTCATCCAATATTAGTCTAAGATGCCATCCATACACAATTTCTAATTCTTCAGGCCATGTCCTTTAAAAGAAAGGCTTGAATTACTGAAGTTCTAATTCCTTTTGTTTGCAGGGCTTCATGTTCCTTCTTGGCCCTAACCCAATTCTTCTACCTACTAAAATACATATCAATTAAAATTAATCATGAACATATCTGTAATAGTCAACTTTTCATTGCTATAAAAAAATCTCTGAGGAAACTAGCTTCATAAAGAGAAAAGGTGAATAATTTTGAGAGATTCAGGTCCAAGTTTAGGAAGGCCCATTGGCTGGGCCTCTGATGATGGCAGCACTAGTGCAGCATGGAGTGTGGGTAGACCCTCTGGGAAGGGTCTCATGGTGATTCAGGAAGCAGAGAGATGGTGGGCTAGGCCTAACTCCACTTTTATAACCAAGTCTCTTCTGAGAATGCCCCCTATAATCTAAGGAACTCTCATTAGGCCCATTTCCTAAATAGCATAATGAACTAAGTTTCTATTACGACTTAAGGGTTTATCTACATGAGTTAGGGAACCAAGTCTTGTTCAAACCATAGCAATGTCCTATCACAATCCACCCAAATTAAGTGGGTTACAAAGGAATTTCCCTTTTGGTCTGAAATTTACCATCAACTTCCATTCATTTCCCCCCAAATATTTTCAGAAGTAGTTGGCATATTATGTAGAGGATTCCAACAGAGTATACAAAAATATGAGATAGTTTCTAGGCCCCTAATCAGAGAAATTCTGGAATTTCCATATGCTTATAGACTCTGTACTAATTATAATAGTAATGCTGCTGATGATAATAATTTATCCCAACATTCCCCCACTCATAATTTCCAGAAGACAAAGGGTTTCATACAACGTAATTTTGTCATTCCCACAAAAATGTGTACTTAGGATATATTTTTACCTTTTACCACAGTAAAAGGATTCATTAGTAATCAGAGTCCTCTCTATTACTTAGGGGATTAAGATAGGAAGAGAAAAAGAAATAAGGCCACTAAATACAAATAGATCTGTTAGGGCTTATTAATCACTATATGATTCTTCTCCAATTAGAGCCACTTAAGTTAAAAAGGTGCCAAATACAAGCTGTGCTGAAACAGCCAGAACCCCCAATAAAATGTTCCAGCATATTTGCTAGTGATAACACTTCCACATACCATCAGCCAAGGATCCTACTCCTTTACTTCTCCTGACAGCATCTGCCTATGGTAGATTTCAAAAACAGACTTGGCTATTTACAAAGGCACACACCATTACTGTGAACAATTTTTTTTTTGTGCCAGACTACTGTATATGCCAACTACTTTTTAAAATCTAGGAGTTCACCAATGAACAGTTTCTGTTCTCATAGAGTGTCTTTTAGTGTTATTCCTGTCTAAATCAGTGGCTCTCAAGCCTGATCTGATGAAATTCTGTCCTAAAACTACAAAATCACAATCTTTGGAAGCTGAGATTGAATTTAGGTATCATTGCTTATAAATCTTTCTACCAGTGTTGGACACTGGGCATAGTGGTTAACCTGCTACTTGGGATGCCTGGATCCTGTACTGGAGTATGTGGTTCGAGTCCTGGCTTTGCCTCTGACCCAACTTCCTGCTAATGTGCACCCTGAGAGGACAGCATATGGTGGCTCATGTACTTTGATCCCTGTTACCCACATGGGAGACCCATTGGCCTGATCCAGATCTGGCTGTTACGGGCATTTGGGGAGTGAATCAACAGATGGAAGATCTCTCTGTGACTCTCTCTACCTCCAAACAAACAAACAAAAAACCAAAAAAACTCAATAAAACTAAATTTTATTTTTATTTTTTAAAAATATTTCTTATTGCTAATAAGCAAGCATTCAGGGGTCAGAATCATTCTCCTACTTCACTGGGCAAGCAGCTCTCCTCCTATTAATAACATACTCTTGAAAGAGTTACAGAAACTATGAACCTCTTTCCCAGAAAACAGCATAAATAATAAAATCAAATCTGCAGATATACTAAAAGGTATATGGCTTTAGGGAATTAGTATACATTTGGGGCTTAGTACATATGTGCATAGATAATAAAATCTGTACAGTACCAGGAGTTCATTGAAGATATCTTGGTTCATGAAGAATGATTAATCTGGGACTGGCTCAGTGGCGCAGTGGGTTAAAGCCCTGGTCTGAAGAGCCCACATCCCATATGGGCGCCAGTTCTAATCCTGGCTACTCCTCTCCTGATCCAGCTCTCTGCTATGGCCTGGGAAAGCAGTGGAAGATGGTCCAAGTCCTTGGGCCCCTGCACCCGCATGAGAGACCAGGAAGCTCCTGGCTTCGGATTGGTGCAGCTCTGCCCATTTTGACCATCTGAGGAGTGAACCAGCAGATGGAAGACCTCTCTCTGTCTCTAACTCTTTCTGTAACTCTTTCAAATAAATAAAATACATCTTTTTTTTTTTTTTTTTTAAAGAATCATTAGTCTGGCTGATGGAGGCAGTAACAGAGTCTGCTTTATACACACACACACACACACCATTTATTAATTTAAAAGGCAGAGTTACAGAGAAGACAGATCTTCCATCCACTGTTTTACTCCCTGAACGGAAGCAACAGCTAGGGGCTGGGCCAGGCCAAAGCCAGAAGCCTGGAACTCCATCCAGGTGTCCCAGGTGGGCGGCAGAGGCCCAAGTACTAGGGCCAGCTTCCACTACCTTCTCAGGTGCATCAGCAGGGAGCTGGATTGGAAATGGAGCAGCTTAGATTCAAACCAGTACTCCTATGGAATGCCAGTGTCACATGTGGTGTCCTAATCCACTGTGCCATGATGCTGGCCTAACTTGCTGTGCCACGATGCCAGTCCCTAGAGTCTGACATATTTAATAGGTGTCGAATAAATATTTGTGGAATTAAATTTAAATATTTAAAGAACAGGCCAAGTTGCCAATTTAGAAATATTAAGCTGCGGCAGAGGTCGTATGTTTTAAAGAAAGAGACTAAGGTTTAAGAACCATTAAGTTAGCTGGTGCCGTGGCTCAGTAGGCTAATCCTCCGCCTTGCGGCACCGGCACCCCAGGTTCTAGTCCCGGTCAGGGTACCGGATTCTGCCCTGGTTGCCCCTCTTCCAGGCCAGCTCTCTGCTGTGGCCAGGGAGTGCAGTGGAGGATGGCCCAAGTGCTTGGGTCCTGCACCCCATGGGAGACCAGGAGAAGCACCTGGCTCCTGCCTTCGGATCAGCCCGGTGCGCCGGCCGGAACGTGCCAGCCGCAGCAGCCACTGGGGGGTGAACCAACGGCAAAGGAAGACCTTTCTCTCTGTCTCTCTCTCTCTCTCTCACTGTCCACTCTGCCTGTCAGGAAAAAAAAAAAAAAAAAAAGAAAAGAAAAAAAGACCTCAGGGGCGGCGCTGTGGTTTAACGGGTAAAAACGCCACCTGCAGTGCCATCATCCCATATGGGCACCAGTTTGAGTCCCAGCTGCTCCACTTCTGATCCAGCTCCCTGCTATAGCCTGGGAAAGCAGTAAAAGATGGTCCAAGTCCTTGGGCCCCTGCATCCAAGTAGGAGATCCGGAGGAAACTCCTGGCTTCAGATCGGCTCAGCTCTGGCCATTGCAGCCAATTGGGGAGTGAACCAGCATATGGGAGACCTCTCTCTGCTTCTCCTTCTCTGTGCAACTCTTTCAAATAAATCTTTAAAACAAAACATACGACTTCAATTAAGTTCTTAACAGCTCCTGGCACATTCCTGATAATTATGCAATAAATTTTAGCTGCTGCTGCCATCATCTTCCTAACATTATCATGTCTTCTTCCCTGATCAAAACCTTCTAATGATTTCCCTTGGAAAGCTTCACAGACAAAATAAATATCCATAGAATAAAGCACAAACTCCCTAGAAAGATATTCAAATCATTTTGCCTTAACATCCCCTTCTCAGCTGTTTTCATCTCACCAAAACTGCCTATAATCTAGAACCAGTTCCTAAAAATCCACTGTATTTTTGCTAACATCATTGCCTCTGTTTGGTCTACACTTTGTCTTAAATTTCTGTCTCCTGAGATTTCTGTGATGGTTTCTTCAAAATTCAGCTTACATGCTACTCTGCCTTTCATGAAGACTTCCTAGATTAACTGCTCTGCCCTTTGATTCTACACAATTTTGTGTACACTTCCTTGTATCAGGCTGTTTATTAGATTTGATTACATAATTTGGCTAACTAGACTGAAACTTAAAAAAAAGGTTTTTATTTATATTTTGAGAGGTTCTGCAATAGCTGGGGCTGGGCCAGGATACAGTCAGTCCAGGTCTCCCACATGTGTGGCGGGGAAAAATCAGTTGAGCCATCACCTGTTGCCTCTCAGGAAGTGCATTAGCAGAAAGTTGAAGGCAGAGCTGAGACTCAAACTCAGACATTCTGATATGGGATGAAGGCATCCTAAGTAGTGTCTTAACCACAGCACCAAATGGCTGTCCCAACTGCAACTTACTGGGGCAGAAAAACAGATTCTACTTTTCTCTGTAATTCCCTCATTATCCTTGTTAACTAGCCATTTCCTAACTAATCTAGATAACTGCCTTTTAACAGTGCATAATCAATGTTTGGTGAATGAGTATGTGTTGTGGAACTCTGAGTCCATTTTCCATTTACTGACCTATAAACTTTTAGAAACAATCTGGAGCTAAAATATGAGACAGTTCTATTAAAGTTAACTTCTGGGGCTGGCACTGCAGCACAGTGGGCAAAGCCGCCACCTGCAGTGCCAGCATCCCACATAGGCACCAGTTCGAGACCTGGCTGCTCCACTTCCGATCCAGCTCTCTGCAATGGCCTTAGAAAGCAGTGGAAGATGGCCTAAGTCCTTGGGACCTTACACCCACTTTGGAGACCCAGAAGAAGCTCCTGGCTTCGGATTGGCGCAGCTCTGGATGTTGTGGTCAACTGGGGAATGAACCAGTGGATGGAAGACCTCTCTCTCTCTGCCTCTCCTTTTCTCTGTGTTTCAAATAAATAAATAAGTAAATCTTAAAACAAAACAAAACCAGAAGACATTTAGACTGCCCTGTTTCATACTGATCTAGAATATGTTGAGCACCTCCTTCCACATTACTCAGATCCTCTACCTTGTCATCTAACTCAATATGCTTACCACTTTTGAAAAACATCATTTATCTATTTAGTAAACATTTCTTGAACATCACACCTACTTGTTGCTACATGATCTTGATTTCAGAAAAAACAAGTAACATAGGGCTGGTGTTGAGGTGTACCAAGTAAAGCTCCCACTTGCGATGCCAACATCCCATATGGGCTCCAGTTCATGTCCTGGCTGCTCTACTTCTGATCCAGTTCCTGGAAGGTGGCCCAAGTGTTGGGGCCACTACCACCCATGTAGGAGACCTGAACGAAGCTCTTGGCTCCAGCCTGGCCCAGCCCTGGCTGTTGTGGCCATCTGGGGAATGAACCAGCAGATGGAAGATCTCTCTTCCTGTAACTCTTTCAAATAAATAAATGGATCTTTAAAAGCAAATAATAACATTAAAAAACTTAACTAACTTGGGAAAATAAAGTTCTTCAGGTGAATCATACAAAGTCTTAACATTTTGGATACTCAGGCCTTTACTGAAGTCACAATAAAATATTGTGATTAAGTCAGCCATTTTTCCAGAGACAACTATTTGGTCACTGTCACTGTGGGTGCTTTTGTTTTCTTATCACGTAGCTGGGAAGCTAAACCTTGGAACAAAAATACGAGCGGTTGGTAAGGACTGAACAGAGGGTCAGGTTTTAAATACACGACAGAATCATTGTCATCTAGTCAACACCTCTAACATTACAACACAGGAGACAGAAAAAAAAGTAATATGATAAATTATAGGTGTTCTCCTGAAAGACAACCCTCAGTCATGTTGCTCAGAAAATGTTAGGCTAAAGGGATTCAAATCTCATCTGACTCAACAATTATTTCCTGAATGCTTAACATGATTTTCCACACCCCAATCCAGGGCAGATAAAGAGGATCCCTCTGACACTAACCAAGACATCCAGGTCATTTATCTGAGCTTTAATCACCTGTAAAATAAAGAATAAAAATACCTACCTCTGAGATAGGTTTATGAAAATCTAGCTCAGTGTTTGGCTAAATTCTAAACCCCTACAGAAATGGATCTGGTCTTCTAGACTGCGTATGATGTAGGGTTCTGGAACCATGCATAGTATCTTCCAAATGACACTTGCATAATCAGACAACTGCAGTAATAATGAAAGGAAGAAACATAATAAACATTTACATTTTGAGGGAAGACCATATTCTGCCTAATTCTTTGTGTCTTAACCAGCTTCTCTGAATTCTTTTCCATCCTATCATCTACTCTTTTCCTGTGAGCTTTCCACAAATCAGATCTGATATTACTCTTTTGCCTAATTTAAAATTCTTCAGTGGCTTCTTACTGCCTTTAGCATAAAAACCAAAGCCAATAAACTAGGCAGTGTGCTGGAGCCCACTTATCTCTCCAGTGTTTTATCTGAGTACCAGAGGTGGGGGTTGAGGAGAAGAGGCACAGGAAGAGGGGTGGAGAGAAAGAAACAGGGTGGGGGAGGAGCACATGTTTCCATCCACTGGTTCACTCTCCAACTACCTGCAACTTGGGAGCCTCCATCCATATCACATGGACATGGGCGGCAGGAATCCAACCAATTGAGCCACCACTGCTGATTCCCAGGGTATACATTAGTAGGAAACTGGAATCAGGAGCTGGAGATGGGAGCCAAACCCAGGTAGTCCGATGAGGACACAGGCAGAATTCCCAACAGGCGGGTAACCCCTAGGCCAAACACCTGCCACTCCATTTAATCTTGTATCATGTTCTTTTATGCTTTCAATGCTACCACCTCCAATGGTCTTCTTTCAACTCCTCAAACCTGCCATGTTACCCTCTGCCGCAGGTCCTCTACACCTGGCACATTCTTCCCTTCTTCCAAACTGCAAATTGTGGTCATCCCTCAGATGTCTTTCTCAGAGGAGGTTTTTCAGGGACTGTCCCCCGAGTTGCAGTTAGGCATCCTTATTATATACTCTAAAATCATAAAGTATCTTTCCTTTGTTATATTTTCTCACTGTGGTAATTTTACATTAATTCAAGCAAGCATGTGAGTAATGTCTTTGCTTCTGTATTCTAAACTCCAGGAATGTAGGTACTACATTTTGATTACTACTATATTCTCAAATGGGGCAGGTGCTTATGTTTAAAGAATAAACAAAAAATCTTTAATTTCTGATAGTCCTCCCTTTGTTAGCATTCTTATATGTTAGTCTTAAGTTTCTCTGGATTCCTGTATAGCCAATAATCAAGGAACTTTGGGATGATGAAAAATTATTTTGTAATATAAATAATTACCACCTTGTTACTCCTTTATGAAATCCAGGGATTTTTTTTCTTTTTTTCTTTTTTTTTCTTTTTGACAGGCAGAGTGGACAGTGAGAGAGAGAGACAGAGAGAAAGGTCTTCCTTTGCCGTTGGTTCACCCTCCAATGGACACCGCAGCCAGCGCACCGCGCTGATCCAATGGCAGGAGCCAGGTGCTTCTCCTGGTCTCCCATGCAGGTGCAGGGCCCAAGCACTTGGGCCATCCTCCACTGCACTCCCTGGCCACAGCAGAGAGCTGGCCTGGAAGAGGGGCAACCGGGACAGAATCCAGTGCCCCGACCGGGACTAGAACCCGGTGTGCTGGCGCCGCTAGGCGGAGGATTAGCCTAGTGAGCCGCGGCGCCGGCCTAATCCAGGGATTTCTAAGAACACACGTGTTTAATTTTGTTGTAAGTGAAAGAAAACTGTGAGTAGAAAAGAAATGCACAGAATTTGCTGGAGACATCAAATTGGTTTCAAATTTGTGTGTCATCACTTTCACAAGTGTGATTTTGGGGAAAACATTTAACTTTTCTCAGCCTCGATCATCTCAGTTGAAAAATGGGGCTCTATTTCTTGGAGTTGTGTGGATTATATGAAGTGATACATTTACAGTGTTCCTAACATACTGATACACATTAGATACTTAAAACTTTTTTCTAACCAATCTCTAAATATAAACAAGTTCAATAAATGTCATTTATAGTTTCCATTATATAACATTGTCCCAATATGTCTGCTACAATTGCTTATATTTAACATATAAGCCATAAGAGATCCAAATGATTCACAATACTAAGGATCACCAGAAAAATCTGACATGCATATACTAAGGTCATAAAGTCTTAAACTTTGAATCCTTTTCTCTTTGAAATTAAAGAAATGAAAGAGCCAAAAAATAAGTACTATGTTCAAGATTTTGATTCTTTTCTGATTTAAAGTCAAGCTTCACTCAGAACATCTTTACAAACCATTCTTAAGAGCATCAGAAAGAAGGTGAAGCCATCCATTTCAAACTTCTGTAACTCCTAGAAGTAAAACTTAAAGAGCCCCACATACGGCAAACACCCCCACTCTGCTCAATCACCTCTGAAGTCCTGAGTGACGGTGTCTCCTGAGGAGGGAGTGGGAGGAACAGACTCTTCTCTAAGGCACTACAGATTAACAGCTGATGGAGAGCAGAGTTAAAATCAGACCCCTGGTTATCACCCTTCTACCCAACAAAACAGCACTCCTCTCCAGAGTTCTGCAGATTAAAACCAGATGTCTGAAATGCTGCTAAAAGAAAGTTATGAAGCCAGAGAAACACTCCTTCCTCCCACTTCCCTCCAAAAAAAAAAAAAAAAAAAAAAAACCTAAAAGAAACCCTACTGTTTAAATTAAGTTAGTTTCTGGCTGTGTGGATTTAAAAGATACATAAACCACAGTATAAATTCCTTGTTAGCTATTCTTAAACATTAAGTATTATTTTAAAACCATAAATAAATCCCCTCAAGTTTGTTCAGACTTAAATGCGAGCATTTCAAATTTTCTTATTTTTGTCAAAAAAAGAAAATGGTTGCCTTTTTTTTTTAGACCATAAAGGAAATGGATAACATAAGCTTCAGAAAATAATGTAAGGGGGAAAACTGTATAATTTTCATCTTATACATTAAAATCTAATCTCTAGAAGTTGAATTTAGCTTAGGTCTTTATCATTGCTTCTCATTCTGGTCAGTTTTGCCCCTGAACCCTACATTTAACAATGTCTGGGGAGCAATTTTGTTTGTCACAAGTGGCAGGGACATCTAGTGGGTAGAGGCCAGGGATACCGTACACTCTACAATGCACAGTCCCACTCATAGCAAAATATTAGCTTGTCCTAAATGTCACCAGTGTCAAGAATAAGAAGCCTTGGCTTACATTACAATACAGCCGGACCATTCTACTAGTTTGCACGTCTAACTCGTGTCTCTCCCCTCCTTCTCAACACCAGGTTAACAGTCCTCCAAGGTGCTTTCATTATATAATTCTGCTCAAAAACTCTTCTGCTCATATAATGGCTGTTCCTTATTGATACATTAAATCTGAACTTCTCAGCCTGGATGTTACATTTCCTATAACCTTATTCTACATGGCTCGGAAAACCTTACCTCTGACTGCCTGATTCTCATTCTAGCCAGGACTATAATACTGTAACGTCCTCTTCTTCCTAGACGACATGCTCAACCTTGGGTCTTTTGGTCACATCATTTCTTACCAAGAATACTCTATCAAGACAAACTCTTCCTATCTTCTAAGGCTTTAAGTTCTGCTACTTCAAGAGGATTTTCCCATTTTTCTTGCCTACAAGGATCTCTTTCCTGAATTCCTTTATTAGTATCTGTGCAAACAAATACATACTGATTTGTAACATCACCCAATTTTTTTGGGTTATGTATTCTTACTATTCCAAGACTAGAACCCTCAAAAGATTATGATTTAAGAGTCCATTCTTCTCCTTACAACTTAGTTTGTTGATTGCCTTGCTCCAAATCTGCTCATCCAAGGAGTCTCCATTTCTTAAACAACACTACCAAAAGAACAATCATGATATCGACCAGTCCCCCATATCCAATCAATTTCCATGTCTTACTGATTCTACCTCCCAACTATTTCTTAAATTTCCATCTTTAAAACATCTCTCAAATTTATCTATTTTCTTCTTACTCCACTGCTACCACTTTAGTCTAGATTACCGTCATCTTCGAGACTAGTTTTTATTCGTTCCCTCCTCACCATTATATTTCTCATACAGTAGAAATCGGTACTCTTTGAATCCATGATAAATGCTGTCCCCAGTCATCTTATACCAAGCCAAAAATACTCCTTCTACCTAATGAACTGTAAAAGGATATGGTATACATAGTACCCAATTACTATATTGCTTATTAAAATGATTTTCAAAAGGCTTGTTTACAATTTCTTCTGACATGTTTGAAAAGTCTTAACCCCAGGAATTACTGATAAATCTATACAAATATCTGCCTCTTAAAACATTTTATTCATTGGGTGACTTTTATATACAACCAAATTAGCACTGATTGAAGTCATTTAGGCCAGTGTCTCTTTCCCGAAGTTACTATGAAAGTAACTGAAGAACTTTTGTCTCAGAATATGATTTTTGTAAAGACTCAAATATTATGTTTTTCTATGAGAGGTAATTTGAGAAGGCAGTTCCATATTAAAAGTTTAAAGAAAAAAAGTAAACAGTTGCTCAACTTTTCTACTATTTCCTACACCTGGCAATATAGTGAACCCTAAGGCAGTCTAGAAAGAAACAAATTTCCAACTTACTCTCATTCCTTTTTAAATATACACAATCAGTCAATATATATATTTTTTAGAAGACTATATCTTGTCCTATTTTTATTCTCTTCTTTCCCATTTTCACCACTGTCCTTGATATTTGTCTTTGGAGCCAAAGTTGCTTTTCCTCGCACTGCTCCAGATCCCTTGACTGCTTTCTTCTTACACTACAAGAGCTCAACCAAATTACTACCAAAATTCTCACTTAGCCATAGCCTGAAACTCCCTACCACCACCCCCAAATCTAACATGGGGGGGTGGGGAGACAAATTAGACTTTTTAAGACTTAAAATATCTAAGTGTATTATTGCTAAGAGTATTTTAAAGAAAAATAGGAAACCTGATGGGTACTATATAGAAGCAAGCCATTTATTTTCTTTTTCATACTTTATACAGTTGAAATTATTATTAAACAGTGGTTATATGCTATCAATGTAACTAGTTCATCACTTTAGAAGGTTTTAAGGGCCAAAGAAAAGGAATCACTAAGACAAAATTACAAGAGTATGAAATAGAAACTAATCACTTTGTGATTAAAAAATTCTTAAAAATTACTCCATATTGGGAAGAGAAACTGCTGTGGAATACCTTTGGAAAAACTGATACAACTTGCAAACAGGTAAATTTCCTAAGACAGAATCCTCCATTATATTAATTCCAACACTGACAGCTACATGGGTAAAGAACTGGAAAAGAAACCAAACCAGGAGGAATGAGAATTTCGTGCTGTGAAGAAAAATTAAGCATGTTTATGGAAGTACTGATGTATTAAAATATTTACAATTTGAAATCACAGGCCTATTAGGGACAATATGAAGGGATTTCTAAAATTGATTTTCTTCATAACTTCAAAGTTTATGACTGAGTGACAGCAGCTGACAGAGGTCAGCTCCTCTGTGATCGAGTCAAAGACCATATATGGTGGGATGAAATCTCCCAGGCCCGATCCATCACCAAGGGACAAAAGGTTCCGTTCTTCAGACAGGCAGGGGGGACAGTGACCTGCACTGCATCACCCTCGTAGGAGCCCACAAGGGTCCTCCCACGCCAACAGAGCGCGGAGCCCCAAGGCACCCCTTGGTGTGGTACGGCAGTGATGGACGGAAAAGCCGTTTGTCTTCCATTTCCTGGACGCCTGACGAACTTGAACAATCAAATGTTCCCGATTCCCACCACCGGTAAAGGAAAAACCCAGGTTTGCCCTTTCCACCCCCACCCCCCCCCCCCCCAGCATAGGTGCTTGCCCCTCAGCACTGGGCCTTGGAGTTCTCAGATCCTCCTCCTCCGGTGGGAAAGTCACTGGGCAAGAAAGGCAACGTGTCTGTTACCAACACAGAAATTAATATTAAAAATACCCATCCTACCTTCCCTCCCTCCCTCCATCCTCACCCGTGTAACAAAACAAAACAAAAAACCCCTGCAAAGTTGCCCCGCCATTACGGAGCTGACACAAGCTCGGATCCAAAGTGCTCCTCACGCATCCCTCAGCCGAGGGGGCACCCAGGGGCGTCTCGGGCCGCCTCCCCTCAGTCCGAGCCAGGCCAGGCCCCTGGACTACCAGGAGGGGCTGGCCGGACGTGGGCTCGGACGGGAGAGCGCCCATTATCCTCGAAACCCGCTCCCGCTCGGGACAGAGGCAGCGCGGGATCGGGAGCAACACGGCTGCGGCGGCGGGCAAGGCCTCGGCTCGGAGGCAGGACCCGCAGCAGGGGAGGCGGGAGAGGCAGTCGGGCCTAGGCCGCAGCAGGCCGCCAAGTGGCCATACGCGGCTTCCCGACCGAGGCTGCGGGCCAGGCCTCGGAGAAGGGGGCTATCGTTACCTGGACGGGTTCCTGCAGCACCGTCATCCTTGAGGCTCAGGCCCACTCTCTGCAGTGCCTCAGGCCCCCCCCCGTAGCGGCTTCGGCCCGGCCAGCCCCGGCTCATTTAAACTCACCAGCGACCGTTACCGGGGGATGGGGGAGGCCGAGCGATTGCCGAGCCCCGCCGAGCGGGACACGGAAATACCCGAAGTGGAGCGAGCTGCGCGAAAGCGAGGCGGAAAGGCCCGAAACAAGTCGGAAATGCCCGAGATGGGTCGGTGGAGGAGGAGACCGTTTGCCGGAAATGGGCGAGGACATCCGGAAACTGCCGATTCGGCCCGGGCGCGTAGGTTCCTCTTCCCAGTCACGCCTTCACCCACGCACGCCACGCCCAATCGGCCACGCTAGACTGCACCACGCCCAATCGGCAACCGGCAGTCGGGGAGTGGCGTCACGGAGCGGGCGGGGAGCGTTACGTGGCGGGGCTGCGGTCTCGGGTCTACTCCGCCTTTCCGAATGAGTTGGTGCACGGTAGACTGCGCAAAGGGTAACACAGCAAAACGCCAGGGTTTGGGGCTGATGTAGATTAATCAAGAAGTGTTTCTCTCGAGTTTAGGGCATTCATGCATTCCAGAAGTACCCATCCACGGCTCGGGGGATATTTGGGAAGATTTCCACGCCCCAAAGTTACAGGATGGCTTCTGTCCTCAAGGAGATGGCCGTCCATTTGCAGGGAAAATGACGGGACAAAAGAGCTCATTACAAATGTAAAAATTAAGAAGATTGAGGAAAGAGAGAAAGATGCTAAGTGGGCTTTGAAGGATGGTTAGAATTACAAGAGAAGATAGTGGTGGGCGCCAGTTGGAACCCTGGCTGCTCCACTTATGATCCAGCTCCTTGCTAATGCTTTTGGGAAAGCAGCGGAGGATGACCCAAGCCCCTGGGCTCAGGCACCCACCCAGAAGAAGCTCCTGGCTCTTGGCCTTGGGCTGGTTCAGCCCCTGCTATTGTGGTCATTTGGGGAGTGAACCAGCAGAGGGAAGATCGATTCATTCTCTCTCTCTTTCTCTCTCTCTACTTATGCCCTTCAAATATATAAAAATAAATCTTGAAGAAAAAAGCGAAGGTGAAGGCCAGAGATACTTGATCAGTCTGGTAAGAGTTAAGGCAGTGACTGGAAAGGGTTAACTTAGGTGCCCAGAGCATGGAAAGATCTCAAAAGGCAACTAGGAATTTTTATTCTTGATAGGAAAGGTTTTCCGGTGTATTGGGAGGAGTTTGGGATTGGAAGTCCAGAGGCGTGGTTTTGTATGTAAATTTTTATTTATTTTCATTTTATTTGAAAGGCAGAGACAGACAGACACAGATCTTCTGTCTGTTGGTTCACTCCCCAAATGCCTACACTACTTGGGGCTAGGCCAGGTCAAAGCCAGAAGCTCAGAATTCAATCTGCGTCTCCCACAAGGGTGGCAGGGACCCAGCTACTGGGGCCGTCACCTGTTGCTTCCAGGATGCACGTTAGCGGGAAACTGGACCAAGAAGCAGAGGAGCCAGGACTCAAAGCAGACAATCCTATAGGGGGTGCAGGTGTACCAAGCAGTGTCACCCAGTACTCACTTCAGAGACCTCTGTGCTGACTTACATAGTCACCACCAGCTATTTAAAATTTAATTAGTTGAAATGAAGTGAAAAAATGCTCCTCAGGTGTCCTAGCTATATTCCAAGGACTCAGTAGACCTATGTGGCTAAGGACTCCCATGCTGGACAGTCACACAGGTGAATGTTACCATTGTTGGCTTGGTTAGCATTGGAAGACCCCAGATGGCTTCAAGGCTCACATGACCAGGGTCCTAGTGCTGGCTGTTGATTGAGCCGCTCAGTTCTCCTCCATGTTATCTCTCCTGGCTTTGGCTTCTCTTCAGTCAGTCTAGTCCCAGCTTCTTGATTTGGTAGATGGCAACCAGGTGGGCAAAAATGGAACCTGTGAGGCTCCTTATGACCAAGGTCCGTAAATGAAACCCAGTCCTTTTTTTTTTTTTTTTTTTTGACAGGCAGAGTTAGAGAGACAGAGTGAAAGGTCTTCCTTCCGTTGGTTCACCCCCCAAATGGCCACCACAGCTGGCACATTGTGCCGATCTGAAGCCAGGAGCCAGGAGCCAGGTGCTTCCTCCTGGTCTCCCATGCAGGTGCAGGGCCCAAGCACTTGGGCCATCCTCCACTGCCCTTCCGGGCCACAGCAGAGAGCTGGACTGGAAGAGGAGCAACCGGGACTAGAACCTGGGGTGCCAGCGCTGCAGGTGGAGAATTAGCCTACTGAGCCGTAGCACCAGCAACCCAGTCCTTATTATTGGCCAAAGTAAGACACACAACCAACTGGAATTCACCAGAAGGAGAAAGAGACTTGACTTCTTCATGGGAGTATGGCAACGTGACATTGCCGAAGTCCTGTGCTACGAGATTTTTGGACCATCTTTGGAAACCATCTACCATACCAGGTATGAGATGAGAAAATCTGATAGTGGGAATGGAAAGAAAGTGATGGGTAAGAGATAGTAAAATTTGACCCTTTTAATGGAACACAATACTCCAGAGTTACTCTGATACGTTCAGAGTGCCATAGGATTGGGACAGGTGTTGGCATAGCAGTTAAGGCACTGCCGTATTGGAGTGCTTGGGTTTGAGCCCTGGCTCCACTCAGCTCCAACTTCCTGCCATGCACACTCAGAGGCGGCTGGTGATGGTTCAAGTAGTTGAGTCTGTGCCACTCTGGAAGGAGATCTGGATTGGATTCCCAGCTGTTAACTTCAGCCTGTCCCAGCCCTGGCTGTTGCAGGCATCTAGGAGGTGAGCAGGCAGATGAGATCTCCCTCTCCCTTTAAAAAAAAGAACCAAGTCTCTTTTCTGACTTTTGTTCACCAGTCTAGTATCTCTGTTGTTACTGTTTTCTTCTCATCTACAACAAGACCACATTGTTTGACAGACCTGCTTGAAGTCACCATCCAGCAATCTCTCTCTCTCTTCTTCAAAGATTTATGTATTTATTTGAAAGGCAGAGTTACATAGAGGCAGAGGGAGAGAAAGAGAGAGTGAGAGAGGTGTCTTCCATCATCTGGTTCACTCCCCAAATAGCTGCAATGGCCAAAGCTAGGCTGAGCCAAGAGCCAAGAGCTAGCTTCCGCCTTTCCTTCCTTCCTTCCTTCCTTCCTTCCTTCCTTCCTTCCTTCCTTCCTTCCTTCCTTCCTTCCTTCCTTCCTTCCTTCCTTCCTTCCCCAGGCCATAGCAGAGAGCTGGATTGGAAGTGGAGCAGCCAGGACTTGAACCGGCACCCACATGGGATGCTGGCACTGAAGGCATCAGCTTTACCCACTACGCCACAGCACCAGCCCCTCCAGCAATCTTTTTGTATCTCTCTTTCATCTGTTATCCAGCATGGTTAACTGGTGAGTGCAGTTGGTTCACACTAAACTATCTCAAAAATAGTAAATGATTTATTGTACTTGGCCTTCTTCTTGGTCTATTTAATATTCAGTTAGATTTGGAGGTTTGTATTTGAGGAATTACTGTCCCTATGGCACCTGCTATTTTTTCAAGTATCTTAAACTCAAAATGGCATGTTAAAGGAGGTGTATTTTTATTCTCTCCAACATCCAGTCATAAAGTCCCTATTTCCCAAATATACCTTCATCTTTCTTCTTGCCTGAAGTCTTAGCTTCCAAGGTAAGTCTGGTGATGTTAGGACTCTCTTTCTGTCCTAGACCCCCCACAACTCAGGACTCTGTTGCCTTCAGGATGTAGTCTGAGCTCTTCACCTTGCCTTTCCAGGCTTTCAGAGTCTGGTCCCTGCCTCTTTACTCAGCCTCGTGGCACTCTTCCCCCTTCATACTCTACATTCCAGGTGCATACAGCTTCTTGATCTGCAGTCTTGCTTCAGAGCTTTTGCACATACAGCTTTGCCTACAGCTCTCTTAATCCCGCTCATCACCTGCCAATCTCTGCGTACCCTCCAAATGTACTTCTTGCAGGTCTTCTCTGGTCCCCTGGAATAGGTTGGCTTGTGCTGCTGTTGGTCTAGTGCTACCAGACAAGTCATTATTCCCATCATCCTTTACCGTAATGCTTTAAGTGTCCACTTCCTGTCTAGCCTAGAGCTCCGAGAAAGCAGAAGCTCTACCTGCCTTGTTCCTGGATGTAAAGTACCCGGAACATATTAGATCTCAATCTCCTTTAATGAATAAATAGAATGTACTCACACCTCCTTATCTAAAAGGAGTATGTTTTTTTTTTTTTTTTTTTTTTTGACAGGCAGAGTGGATAGTGAGAGAGAGAGAGACAGAGAGAAAAGTCTTCCTTTGCCGTTGGTTCACCCTCCAATGGCCGCCACGGCCAGCGTGCTGTGGCTGGCGCACCGTGCTGATCCGAAGGCAGGAGCCAGGTGCTGCTCCTGGTCTCCCATGGGGTGCAGGGCCCAAGGACTTGGGCCATCCTCCACTGCACTCCCGGGCCACAGCAGAGAGCTGGCCTGGAAGAGGGGCAACCGGGAAAGAATCCGGCGCCCCAACCGGGACTAGAACCCAGTGTGCTGGCGCCGCTAGGTGGAGGATTAGCCTATTGAGCTGCTGCGCCGGCCAGGAATATGTTCTGAGGTCCCCAGTGGACACCTGAAACTGTGAATGGTACCAGTCCTGCATATAGTATGTTTTTTCCGATGCATTCATGCACAAATGTAAAACCTTTTCCATCTCAGTAAGCACAGACAGTGTGGATGGCATGGTGATTTCATCTTGCCACTCAGAACGACATGCTGATGAGGTTTTTTCTGGAATTTTGCATTTTTAAAGATTTATTTATTTGGGGCTGGCGCCATGGCTCACTTGGTTAAGCCTGCGGTGCCAGCATCCCATATCAGCGCTGGGTTCTAGTCCTGGTTGCTCCTCTTCCAGTCCAGCTCTCTGCTGTGGCCCGGGAGGGCAGTGGAGGATGGCCCAAGTGCTTGGGCCCTGCACCTGCATGGGAGACCAGGAGGAAGCACCTGGCTCCTGGCTTCTGATCGGCGCAGCACCGGCCATAGCGGCCATTTGGGGGGTGAACTAATGGAAGGAGGACCTTTCTCTCTGTCTCTCTCTCTCTCACTGTCTAACTCTGTCATATTAAAAAAGTTTATTTATTTATCTGAAAAGCAGAATTACTGAGGGGCTGGCATTGTGGCATAGTGGGTAAAACCACTGCCTGCAACACTGGCATCCCATATGGGCTCTGGTTTAAGTCCCCGCTGCTCAACTTCCAATCCAGCTCCCTGATAGTGTGCCTGGGAAAGCAGCTTAAAATGGCCCGAGTAATTGTAAGAAACCTGGAGGAAGGTCCTGCTCCTGGCTTTGGCCTGGCCCAGCTTTGGCAGTGGGAACCATCTGGGGAGTGAACCAGCAGATGGAAGATGTCTCTGTCTCTGTTTCTCCCTCTCTCTCGGTAACTCTGCCTTTCAAATGAATAAATAAATCTTAAAAAAGGAAGAGAAAAGCAGAGTTACCGAGAGAGAGGATGAAATGGCCGGGGGGGAGGGGGAGAGTACTTTCATCTGCTGGTTCACTCCCCAAATGATCACATGGCCAGAGCTGGGCCAGGCCAAAGCCAGGAGCCTGAAACTCCATCCAGGGAATTAAGGTTAAATCAGTTTGTAAAGGTGGGGGCCCTGATCCCACAGGATCTGTGTGAGAAGGGGCACCTGAGGGCTCGTCCCCTCCCCTCCCCCTCTCTCTGTCTCTCTGCTTGTGCATGAAGGAAAGGTCACGTGAGAACTGGCCAGGGAGAGACCTGTCACTGGAAATCAATTTGCTGCCATTGTAATGGACAAGGAGCTTCCAGAACTGTGAGAAAACAATGTTTTGTTGTTCAAACCACTCAGTCTATGGTATTTTGTTGTAGCAGCATAAGAAAAATAATACAATTGATTATTCTATTTATATCTTATCCTGCTAAGGAAAGAGCCAAATCTTAAATTTCTCTCTATTGTGCTTTGAAAAGCATCACATTTGTAAGTATTTTAAAAACTATCAACTGAGAGAATGTCCCTTATGTATTTTAGATATTCTTCTTAAACTGCTTTCCCCTTACTCGTGGCCTTGTGAAGCCCTGCCCATGCTTTGAGGCTCAGCCCCAGTGTCACTCCCTGTCCTACCCAATCTAATTAGTAGCTACCCCTGTTGTCCTCTCTCATGGTCTCTGTTTTTTCCTTTCGCAGTACGTATAGTAATTTGATGTCCCCATCACCTACAACAGTAACCTGCACAAATATAATACATTTAAATATTAAACATATTTTGGAATATCTGATGATCGAATCACTTGGCCACTTATTTGTCTCTTATTGATCTAAACCGTTTTTTTTATGCTTCCTTTGTGGAGAATATGCTGGTCTTGCACCTAAGTCCTTAAGAGACCCAACGTCAAAGCAGGGTCTGGCATGTTTCAGCTCATCAGAGAAAGCGTCTCGGGTTGAAGTGAACTCAGAGATGTGCTGAATGCCTCATGATGGGAGGGCGAGGGAAGGCAAAGGCACAGGTGAGCAAGAAGCTGGTCGTGGTGTGTTCTGTAAGCACGTGAGCTGCCTGAGTGAAGGCCATGAAAGCTTGGAATGGTGGTGTGAGGGCTGGTTCTAGGCTGATGATTTAGATTTTGAAAAAATAGACTTAGGGATCGGCTGGTGGCGATTGAACCGGAGAGTGACCTCATGAGAATGGATTCTGAGAACCATTTGCTGACAGCTGAGGATTATGTGCCTTGCAGGAGAGAAAGATGAGAGACGGGCAGCGCCGCAGAGGCTGCCTGGGGAGCCGGCGGCTCTGAGCCTCCTTTATTCTAGGATCCCACGTGGCTGAATGTGAAAAAAGATGGAAAATCAAAAGAGTTCCAAGCACCAATTTGAAGTTAGAAATATTCCCATACAGTTCCTTCTCCCAGAGGCAGTCAGATTATAACCAAAGGCTGCTTGCTGAGTACAGACTTGCTGAGTACAACAAAAGAGTATGTCGAATGTTCTTTCTGGCTATTGTCTGTCTTTCCCCAGAAGGATCGTATATATGCCTGACTGCTAGACAAAAATATTATGTCTTCTGGAGAGGACACCCACCAAATGATAGGTTGTTTCTCCCTTTTTAAACTAGGTTCTAGGTAGACTTTGAATTCCTTCCACTTTTCTCAGATAAATAGTAGATCAATGGCTTAAGCAGACTTGATTATATTCCAGTCTTGAGTATGCACCATGATGTCTCGAATAGACATTGTTGTTTATTTATTTGTTTGTATTACAATGTACAATTTAAGAGATGGGGTATGGGCTAGGTTTAAGATATACTAAGTTTGGACTGTCTCAGATGAGAAATGTCCAAAGGTCAGTTGAAAACATGAAGCTTGAACAAGTTGGGGAAGAAGTTGGAACTGGTGCTATATGTGTTTTTTAGGCAGAACTAATTTCGTCCTTTTTTTGTTATGTAATACCTTGTAAAATCTTTGTGAGAGTATTCATCATTACATGCAAACCATGTGTTTACATGTCTGCCTCCTGCATGTCAGGCAGTGAGCGTCTTGGAGCCAGGGATGGCCTCTCATTCCACTTAGGGAAGCACCCACCTACTCTCGGTGCTCAGCAAGTATTGGCTGAACAAATGACGGAGTAATTTAGGGGAAGACAGTCAAGGAGAGGGAGGCCAGCGGCGGAACTTCAGGGCTGTAAGTGCAGCAGAGGGGGAGGTCCATGACAAGGCTACAAAGTCAGACCACAGGGAAGTCACTGTCTTGTGCTCGGGACGGTCAGAATTCAGGAAGCAAAAGAGGAAGCTGATGAGAAGGGAAACTAGGGAAAGAGAATCATTCTTTTCATTTCATTTTATTTTATTTTTTAAAGGCAGAGTGACAGAGGGGGAAGGAGAGAGAGAGAGAGAGAGAGAGAAAGAGAAAGAGAGAGAGAAAGGTCTTTCACCCACTGGTTCACTCCCCAGATGGCTACAACAGCCAGGGCTGGGCCAGCCCAAAGCCAGGAGCCAGGAGCTTCATTCAGGTCTTCCACGTGGGTGCAGAGGCCCGAGGGCTTGGGCCATCTTCTGCTGCTTTCCCAGGCCATAGTAGAGAGCTGGATCAGAAGTGGAGCAGCGGGGCCAAGAACCAGTGCCAGTATGGGATGCCGGCGTTGCAGGTAGTGGTTTAACCCACTACGCCACAGTGCTGGCCTCCAAGATCTCTCTTCCTTCCAAATAAAATGAAAATAAATAAATTAAAAAAATAAACAACCCTATCCTTAAATGCTGAGAGGAAGTACCTGCTAGGAGCTGCCCTTACTGTGGGTGCAAGGGGGGGCTTTCATTTCACGCCTCCTTGCCTTGGGGTCCAGGCTCCTCCCTGAGAGAACCCCTGTCAGCTCTGCCTGCTTCCTCTGTTGCCTTGGTGTAATTCACTAGGTTCTGGTCTCAATTACGCCATGACTTGCTGTGACCTTGGGAAAGTCACCCCCTCCCCGCGGGCCTCCAAAGTCCCTGCGGCTGGCAGTGTGTCTGGGAGTGTGCGGTTTGGATGACCGAAGAGCATTCCTACTTGTCCTCTGCCACTTGGCAGCTCTGTACCGTGTTGCCAAACACCAGCTATCCTGGCCTTAGATCCTTAGGTGGACTGTCCCCAACTTGTTGTTGGGCCCCTCCCCGGGTCCTCCCCGTGGGATTCAGCTTGGAGACATGGCAATGGACGGCCCTGCCTTGATTGCAACTCGAAAGTGAGCTGTGACCATTCAGACTGGCTGTTGAGTAGTGAGGCTAAACCTGAACTCTCATCTGCTGTCTCCAGCTATGTGGGAGCAGCCAAGGAAATGAAGCTTGGGGGGATGATTTAAAGCCCCCTGTGAGGGGACGGCGTTGTGTATAGCAGGTAAAGCCATAGATGTGCCGGTTTGAGTCCTGGCTGCTCCAATTCTGGTCCCTGCTAGTGTGCCTGGGAAGGCAGCGTAGGATGGGCCGAGTTCTTGGGCCCCTGCCACCCTTGTGGGAGACCTGGATGAAGACCCTGGGTTTGGCCTGGCTGGGCTGGGAGTGAGCCAGCAGATGGAAGCTCCCTCTCTCTAGCTCTCCTTCTCTCCCTGTAATTCTTTCAAATAAATAAATAAATCTTAAGAAAAATACAAAGTTGGGCTGGCGCCGTGGCTCACTTGGCTAATCCTCCGCCTGCGATGCCAGAATCCCATATGGGCTCCGGGTTCTAGTCCCGATTGTTCCTCTTCCAGTCCAGCTCTCTGCTGTGGCCCGGGAGGGCAGTGGAGGATGGCCCAAGTGCTTGGGCTCCTACAGCCGAATGGGAGACCAGGAGCAAGCACGTGGCTCCTGGCTTCGGATCGGCGTAGCTCTAGCTGTAGCGGCCATTTGGGGGGGTGAACCAATGGAAGGAAGAACTTTCTCTCTCTCTTTCTCACTGTCTAACTCTATCTTTCAAATAAAAAAAAAAAAAACAAAAATACAAAGTGTTCTGAGAGCCAGTGCTGTATGATCCTCGCCATGTGATTTTCAGACACCTTTCCCCTCCTCTGCTTCATCCTTGACCTTAAGGGTCACTGGTTTTCCCTCTCTCCTCGTTAGGAAGACATTTTACACACATGATTGTGTTAACCATTCTAATTTATGACCTTTATCAGTGGCCCACAAAAGACCTCTCTTGTTAATTATTTCTTTATTATCATTTATCTCATTACCCCATTGATCCAAAACATGTCCACGATAGACAATCACCAAACATTTTTAGTGTATATTTGTTTTGTGTTCCTGAATAATGGGTAGCCCTTCCAGTACATGTGTTAGTTAAAATTTTAATAATACATAACCTGAGATACCCAAAATGTTGTAATTTCATCATGCAATCAATGTAAAAAAATTGTTAATGAGATATATTACATTCTCTTTTTTGTACTGTCTTCAAAATCCAGTGTGTATTTTTCTTGTGCAGCATGTCTTAATTTGAATGCTAAATTTTCATCAGAAATACTTAATCTGGGGGCCTGCGCTGTGGTGCAGTAGGTTAAAGCCCTGGCCTAAAGCTCTGGTATCCCATATGGGCTCCAGTTCTAGTCCCGGCTGCTCCTCTTCCAATCCAGCTCTCTGCTGTGGCCTGGGAAATCAGTGCAGTATGGCCCAAGTCCCTGGGCCCCTGCACCCACGTGGGAGACCCAGAAGAAGCTCCTGGATCCTGGCTTCAGATCGGCGCAGCTCCGGCCATTGCGGCCATCTGGGGAGTGAACCAGTGGATGGAAGACCTCTCTGTCTGTCTCTACCTCTCTCTGTAACTCTTTCAAATAAATTAAAAAAAAAAATACTCAATCTGTATTTAGATTTCATAAAATTAACGTACTTGTCTAGTAAGTGAATTAAGTAACAAAATCATTAAAATTTTTTACCAGTTTATTTATTTGAAAGGCAGAGGGGGAAAACAATTTTTTACTTATTTTTATTTATTTGAGAATGGAGAGAGAGAGAGAGAGAGAGAGCGATCCCGTCTATTGGTTCACTCCCCAGATGCCTGCAACAGCCAGGATGGGACAGGCTGAAGTCAGGAGCTGGGAATTCAGTCTATAGGTCTTATGTGGCAGGGTCTCAACTTCTTTTTTCTTTAAAGTTATAACTTTTTTTTTTCTTTTTTAAAAAGGTTTATTTTATTTATTTGAAAGACAGAGTTACAGAGAGAGGAAGAAGCAGAGAGAAAGAGAGTGCACTCCTGTCTGCTGGTTCACTCCCTAAATGCCCACAATGGCTGGGCCTGGGTCAAGAGGGGCTGCTCCCCTTCTGATCCAGCTCCCTGCTAACGCACCGGGAAAGCAGCAGAAGATGCTCAAACACCTGGGCCTCTGCCATCCATGTGGGAGACCCAGATGGAGTTCCTGGCTCCTTGCTTTCACCTGGCCCAGTCCTGGCCATTATAGCCATTTGGGGGAGTGAACCAGTGAATGGAAGATTTTCTCTCCTTTCTCCCTCTTTCTCTCTGTAACTCTAACTTTCAAATAAATAAAATAGATATTTTTTATTTTTTAAAGAGAGAGAGAGAGAGGTCTTCCATCCAGTGGTTTACTTCCCAGATGACTGCAATGGCCAGAGCTGCACTGATCTGAAACCAGGATCCAGCAACTTCCTCTGGGTCTCCCATGCAGATGCGGGGGCCCAAGGACTTGGGCCACCTTCTGCTGCTTTCCCAGACCGTAGCAGAGAGCTGGATCAGAAATAGAGCAGCCAGGACTTGAACTAGCACCCATATGGGATGCTGGTGCTGCAGGCTGGGGCTTTAACCTGCTGCGCCACAGCGCTGGCCCCTGCTTATTTATTTATTTTTTTAACTTTCCCTTTCCCCCTATTTCAACTGTTAGACTTTTCATAGCTGACATTTCTGTTTGGTTCTTTATGTTTTCTTGTTCTGATGTCATATTGGTGATATTTCCCTTTATCTCTTCTAGCATGTTGATCAGGTTGTTTTTAAAATCTTGGTGTGTTCTTGTATTTCACCTTCAGGAACAGCCCGCAAGCGAGGAAGCTGTAGCCTCTGGAATTGTCTGTGCGCCTTGCCTGTCTTGCTCTTTTGCCCGCGGGCATGGAGCTCACTGTCAGGCAGTACAAACCAGTGCCCCTGAGCCCAGGTCAGAGTGGGGCATCAGGGAGCCTCAAAATTGAGAGCCAGGGGCTCCAGGTCAGGCAGGCTCAACCCACAAAATAACTCACGTCCAGCCTTCACCCTCTCCCACAGGAACAAGTAACCTTGGGGGGAGCCACTCCTCAGGTGGTGATTCACCTGTCCTGAGAGTTTAGAGGGACTCGGGGGGGACACATCTGTCCCAGATGGGTTTTGCCAGCCCCTCATAAGTGTAGTGCGTCTTCAGTGCCCTGACGTCGCCCTTACCGACACCCGCACCACAGGTTTGAGTCTCGGCAGGGGAGAGGGTGGCGCTGCTTTTACCAAGACCGCAGTGGAGGAAAAGGGAGGTCAGTGCCCTGATCCCTTGTTTGATTCCACAGCTGAGCCTGGTTCCTTCCCGCCCTCACCAGAGCCACCCAACCACACGCACCCCGTTCAAAACAGGGCCTCCCTCCACCCAAGGGCTTCCTCTCAGTTTCCTTCACTTCCTGGTGCTTTCTCTTTGTAATTCTTCCGTGGCTGATCTTGGGAGAGGATGCAGCAGGCACACTAGTTCCGTCAGGATCCAGACTTCAGGGTATTCAACACTTGCTCATGATAGACACTGTTCCAAGCACGCACCTGTATTAGCTCATTTAATTCTCCCAACTACCCTACAGAATTATTCTGTAGTTCCATTTTACAGATGAGAAAACTAAGGCATAAAAAAGTTAACTAGCTGGACCACAGAATTAGTTGAGACGGGACTTGAACCCAGACAGTCTGGCTCCTGAGTGGGGCCTCTCAGTTCTGCTTTGCAGTAAACCCAAATTACCCAGTGTCCCCTGGGGGAATGATTGATGTAGTCTTGGCCAAGGCATTGCCCTATGATGTCCAGGCTTGTGAGACACTGACCAGAAGCAAGGAGGGAGGGTGACAAGGATGAGGCTTCAACAGCCAGGTCTGCTGTCGAGAGACTCCAGCAGATCTCGCTCAGGCAAGGCTGTGGTGAGGGGATGCGGGGGAGCCCACCCCAGTGAGGACTGAGGTCAGTTCTGCCCTGTGCCTTGGTCTCTGAATTTGAAGTCTGATGTAATGAACTGGTGGGCATGGGATTCTGCCCTGGGTTTTCAGTCCCTGAATTTGAGGTCCTTCCGGTGGCAGCATTCAGGTGGGCCGCGCTGGTGTGGGGACCCCAGATGCTCCCGGAGACGGCTGCTCTGCTGCCAGTACCCACTGCTGTCCTTGTCTCTTCTCACTTCCGCCTCTCTCTGATCGGTCAGCACTTCCCGTTACGGGCCCTGTGGAGAACACTCCAGATGAGTAAGACGAAGACAAAGTCGCAGGCCTGAAGCAGAACGAGCACCCTGCGAAGTGAAGCCCCTGACTCCATTTGCCGGGCCCCCCCGGGTCCGAGTGGAAGCAAGACCAGCGCCTGGCGTGTTGGTTCTTTTTCCCAGGGACCGCAGCTCTCTCCCGGTGGCTGCTCCGCGGCTGCTGGAGGAATCAGGAGCTGATATGAGAAGCGGCTCCTCGCCGGCTGGGGCGCCTGTGGCCTGACTTCAAGGCTGCAGCTCCTTCTCTGAGTGTTCGGTGATGGGCAGTGGCCCTGCCACGTGCTTTCCACACCCTGGGTTCCCAGCTGCTGCCCTGCCCCTCCTGCATCCGTCCCACCTTGTCCTTATTCCTAGACACTTATGATCCCCTCAGCTACTGCCTCCTCACCTGGCCCCTCCCCACATGGACCCCCACTCCCCTCCCCACCCCCGGGAGCTGCACACCTGCTCTCCGTGCGTCTGGGAGCACCCAGTGGAAGCAGCTCTGGGAACCTCTCCCAGGAGCCACAGGTTGTTTGCTCTGCCTCCCGAGCTATCTTCCAGTGCAGATCTCAGGACAACCTGAGAACGCAAGGTCGCAGTCACAAGTCCTGGGGACGCGCAGCAGCCCGAGATGAGGAGGTGGCACCGTCAGACCGTCGACCATCACTGCCTCCGCAGTCCACTCTCGCGGTTTTCATGCCCTTCCATTCAGCTCTCCAGCCCCCGCCTCTGTTCCCATGCAGATTGGACACTTCACTTCCTAGAATGGTCTTTTCTCCCTGCAAAGGAAAAGGAAGCAGAGAAAAGAAAGCAAAGAACCATTTCCTAGCTCTTTGTCTTTGAGGATCCTACTTCTTTCTAGAATGACTTGTTTTGCAACTGGAAGGGGACATCACGAGGGCATTTCCTTCAGTGGTTATTTAAAATTTTTAAAACCGGGGAAGCATCTTTCAGACAATGGTCGTGGGCACCCCAGTGGGTGAAACCCACAGAAGTGGCTCCTGAAGTGGAGCTGAGCTGGGGGAGGAGCAGGGTGCGCCTCTCTAGCCCTCACAGCCGAGTCTGCAGGTGGCTCCTCAGGGTTCTGTGGGGCGCCCTTTGGAGCATCTTTCTCTTCTGAGACAGCGAGGGGAAGGGCGGCAGGGCAGGGCTGGTGCCTGGGCCTTCCTGCTTCCCGCACGCAGCTTCTACAGGAATCGCAGTTTGTGTCTCCGTCCAAAGCCGGCCACAGCCCTGCTCCAGGAAGGGATGCAGTTGCGGGCAGACGGGGAGGAAGGGCGGGGCTGCCGCTTCTTCTGTCTCATCACCAACAACCTGAGCTCCCACGGGGCAGGTCAGGGAGGGGACTGGCAGGGAATACAGAAGGGCGCAAGCAGTGCTGCCTGGTGCGAAGGAGCAGGCGACAAGGGGTCAGGGTGGCTGGGTGAGGAGTGAGCAGGTGAGGCAGGAGAAGAAGGGACCACAGCCCGCCGCGGGCCTGGCACTGGTCGTGCTCTAGGATTCCCTGGGGCTTCTCCTGGCCTCAGTCTCCTTCGGAGACATCTCTGCCCACCAGCGCTGAGCAGGTGTCCAGGCCATAGGAGGGCAGTGTGCATGCTGGCAGTCAGAATGGGCCCGCTGAGCTCCACCTGGGTGGAACCCTGAGGCAGCACCGCAGTCGCCCTGGGCCTTAGATGCCTGACCTGTAAAGAGGGGCGGGAAGAGGTGGTCCCTAAGGTGCCGCTGGCTCTGGAAGTAACGATCGGACACGAAGCCCGTGTCCAGGGCAGATGTGGGTTCCTGGGTACCAAGGATTGTGGGGTATGGGGGTCTGGGCAGTCTCGTGGTCTTGTCTCACAGTGGAAGAAACTGGCCCCATGCCCGCTAAGCAGCTCTTCCGCTTCTCTCGGCTTTATTCCTCTTTTCCTCCGGACACTGGAACCCAAAGCAGTTGTGGGGGCCGAGTGAGCTTCTCTTGTTTTTCTCAGTATCTTACTGAGCTTTAAAGTTGTTGTTGTTGTTTTCTGACAGGCAGAGTGGACAGTGAGAGAGAGAGACAGAGAGAAAGGTCTTCCTTTGCCGTTGGTTCACCCTCCAATGGCCACCGCGGCCGGCGCGCTGCAGCCGGCGCACCGCGCTGATCCAAAGCCAGGAGCCAGGTGCTTCTCCTGGTCTCCCATGGGGTGCAGGGCCCAAGCACCTGGGCCATCCTCCACTGCACTCCGCAACCGGGACAGAACCCGGCGCCCCGACTGGGACTAGAACCCGGGGTGCTGGTGCCACAAGGCGGAGGATCAGCCTATTGAGCCGCGGCGCCAGCCAACTGAAACAGTACATGCTTGTTATAAAAATTTCCACTAGGGCCGGCGCCGCGGCTCACTAGGCTAATCCTCCGCCTTGCGGCGCCGGCACACCGGGTTCTAGTCCCGGTTGGGGCACCGGATTCTGTCCCGGTTGCCCCTCTTCCAGGCCAGCCCTCTGCTGTGGCCAGGGAGTGCAGTGGAGGATGGCCCAGGTGCTTGGGCCCTGCACCCCATGGGAGACCAGGAAAAGCACCTGGCTCCTGGCTCCTGCCATCGGATCAGCGCGGTGCGCCGGCCGCATCGCGCTGGCCGCGGCGGCCATTGGAGGGTGAACCAACGGCAAAGGAAGACCTTTCTCTCTGTCTCTCTCTCTCACTGTCCACTCTGCCTGTCAAAAAAAAAAAAAAAAAAAAATTTCCACTAATACAGGAAGTGAAAAATGTGAATAGACTGCCAAGTGCCAAACTCCTGCTGCCCCTGCCCGAGGCCCCCAGGGCTGTCTGCCTCTGGGTGACGGTTTGCTGCGCCTCCACCTTGACCTTGCTGTGAACACACACAGGTGTGCTTTTCTGCCCCCGTAAACAGGACCACGATGTAAATGACTCACGTAGAAACTTTAGAAGGAGGCACACTTGGGTTCCAGCTCATGGCTAATTATTTGAGTGGTTTTGTCAGGCTGTTCTATCACTTCTCGCCTCCATTTCTGCCTGGGTAAAATGGCAGTAATAATAGTGATCTGCTGGCCGGCGCCGTGGCTCACTTGGCTAATCTTCCGCCTACGGCGCTGGCACCCCGGGTTCTAATCCTGGTCGGGGCGCTGGATTCTCTCCCGGTTGCTCCTCTTCCAGTCCAGCTGTCTGCTGTAGCCCAGGAGGGCAGTGGAGGGTGCCCAAGTGCTTGGGCCCTGCACCTGCATGGGAGACCAGGAGGAAGCACCTGGCTTCGTTTTGGCGCAGCTCTGGCCATTAGGGGAGTGAACCAATGGAAGGAAGACCTTTCTCTCTGTTTCTCTGTGTCAAATAAAAACAAAACAAAACAAAAAAATTAGAGATCTGCCTTCTAGAATTGTGGTGCAGATTTAATGAGATTCGATATGAATAGTGCTTAATAGTGCCCAGTAGGCACCACACACATGCTCTCACACTCTCCAGGGTACAAAATGAATTAGTTATCTAGTAAAAACCAGTCCTCAGTTTCTGCCACACCTCTCTGCTTCTCATTCAGGTTCCCCTAGGCACATGCTAAGTGCATAGTATTCATTGCATGAATGACTGTTGGGGGTGGGGTGGAAGATCTAGGCACCTGAGATCTGTGGAGTTCCTGGGATGCCTGCTCTGGCATATGGAAGCCTTGGCCCTGAGGGTGGGGAGGGTGTAGGACCGTGTGGGCTGCTGGACCAGCTGCCGCCTCAGGGCCCCATGCCTGGGAGTTGAGCCTCCGGGCAGAGCGCGGTGCCCAAAGTGGCTCTCAGCTTAAAGGCTCTTGGCTTGAAAGGAATGTGCAGTGGGCTGCCTCTGCTCAGGAGGGTCTAAAAAAAGCCTCAGCCTCCGCTGGGCTCTGCGTGAGGGTTATCAGCTGCTCGGGTCAGCTCATCTCTCTGGCTGCACTGGCAGTTTTGAGAGGGTCTGTTTGGCCCCTGTGGGTGTCCGCCGATTGGCGGGAGGGCGTCAGCCTGTCCCAGAGGTGGAGGCCGGGAGGAATGAGGAGGGAAGGGGGGTGTAGCCCCCAACCTGGTGACAATGCACAGTTGTCAGCTGTGCCCTGCTGGTGTTTCTTCCTTTTATAGTCAGCAGCAGTTGTCTTGCTTGCACCCAGCCCCTCTGTGGGGGCTCCTGAGCAGGATAAAAGGGGAGGGAGGCGGCCCTGTCTCCCATCTCATCCGCCAGGTGCCGCGTCGCGTGCTTCTTTCCCAGGTCCCATCTCCACCAGTGATCCTGCGACAGCATGCCTCCCAAGAAGCCTGAGCCCAAGAAGGAGGCAGCCAAGTCAGCCCCAGCGACAGCTCCTGCTGCAGCCCCTGCCTCAGCTCCTGAGCCCCCCAGAGATCTTGCCTTTGACCCCAAGAGTGTAAAGGTGAGTGAGGCTCGGCTCCAGGGATGGTGGTGGGGGTGAGGCTGAGCATCCTGTTTGCCCTGGAGGGCGGGAGTTTGAGTGCCTGGGGCTGGGGATGAAGACCCTGGCATCCACGCCCTGGATCCCTGTCCCAGGCAACCGAGCAGGTACTGGGGCTGATGAGGGGTAGCTCGGGGCATGGGCCTTTTCCCTCAATAGTAGCTCGGTGCCCTGTTTGGGAGGCCCTGCTCTGCCATCCAGGTTTGCCTAGCAGAGCTGCAAATGGTGGGAGATTAAATTAACCAAGGCCTCACCCTTTTGGAAGGTGGAGGCTGTGGTAGCAGAGAAAGGAGGCTGCGCTTTGTCTTGGAGGAGTGTGCAGACGCTCCCTGATGGCTGCCAACGGGCAGGGTGCAGGTTCCCCAGGTGCAGGGGCCTGGCAAGGTCTCTGTTTACCAGCGCTCTCACAGTGGGAGCGGGCGGCTAGGAAGGGAGGCATAGGCAAGGTGAGGGGGCACCCGGGTCCCTCTTCTCCTCCTCCCTGCACAGGTGGGTCCCTCCCGTGATCTCTGAAGGATGCAGAGGACTGGCCTGGCCCAGCCCAGGCTGAGAGCTTCCTCTAGCCTGGTCTCTTTTGCCTCCTGAGCTCCATCCTCTGTCCCGCCTGGCTCCCCTTCCACCAGAGCATTCCTCCCCCTGGATCTGCTCTGGGCCCTGCCCGCTGTCAGGCCCAGCTGCTGAAGGAATGGAACGGGAGGGCGTGGGCCGCAGAGGAAGGGGTCCGAGGCCCCTGCAGAGAAGCAGTTTTAAGTGCTGGCACCAGAATGGAAGTGGCCAGGTGTTTACTATTAATAACGGGCTGGGAGTGGTGGGCCCCGCGGGAGCTGAACTCAAGCGTGGGCTGGGGGTGGTGAGGAATCTGGTCAGAATAAGGGCGTGTGTGGTGCAGGCAGAGAAACTCAAGCCCAGAGCTCTGTGTGGCCCTCCCTGGCCCTCTCAGGATTCGCGCCCACACCCCTAGCAGGGATGCCTCACGTTTACTGTGCTAGGGACTTGGGGCTGAGCCCTGGCAGTCCCCACCAAGGGCAGGAGTTAAGCAGAACTGGCCTGGCCAGGAGATGGAGTCAGCTGCCTCATTCCTGAGGTTGGGTATGGCTCACTCTGGGGAAACTGAGGCTATGGTAAGTCTGTGAAAGTGCCTGAAGACTTTCTAGAACATTCATCTCTCGCTCTCTGGGCGGAGCCTGGCGCACAAAGCTGCTCTGTTTGCCTCCAGTTCCCTTGCCGCCCTTCTGTCTGCCCTGTTCTGCTGGAGGACCATACATGCCTGTAGCATGCTGCCACGCCTGGCCCCTGGCATCGACCCAGTTACGGGCTCCTGATGTGGGACAGGCGCTCCCGTCTTGACCCGTAACACTTCTCTGTCCACCCACCTCTAGTTTCTCGCCCCAGTGGTAATCTCCTCTTCCATGTCTGCATCTGCCAGATGGAAGTGGTATCTTTTGTGAGAGCCGTTTTCCTTATTATTATACGTCTTAGCTCCTGACCACCTTTGGCAAAAGCATCCCTTCCTGGGCACAGTTAGTTTCCTTCCCAGTCTGACCACACCTGCAACCCCAGGGTCCCTCCCTAGCAGAGGGCAGCTTGGAGAGGAGACGGGACGCGTGTGGTCCAAGCAGCAGCCAGCGGACAGGGGATGCCATGGGTGGGGTGAATCAGGACAATGAGGGAACAGAGGAGCGCAGGATCCCAAATTAAAGTGCTGGCTCATGCTTGGTCATCAGCATCATCTTCAGAGCCTGCCTCTTCCCTTTTGTGTACTCAGTGTTGAATTATTTTGTATTATGGAAGAAATCCAAAATCTATGCCTTCATTCAACACTTACTTGTTGAGTGCCTTTTACATGACAAGCATTTCAGTGACAAAAATCTCTGCCCGCTGGGGACCCTGGTTTCCAGGAGACCAAGCGCACACCGTGGCAGGACTAGAAAAGGAATCTGAAGTGTGGCAGGCCAGGCAGATTACCCCGGCTGTCCCAGAGTGCCTAAGAGGGACATGGGCTGAGGAGGGGCCGAGGTGGAATGGGATGAGAGAAGGCTTCAGTGAGAGAAGTGGACCTAAAGTCAGCATCAAGTGGAAGAAGAGAGTCCACGGGTGGGGAGTGTTGGGCGCCCAAAGCGCGGGGAAATATAGCCTGTGTGGGAGAGGAATGTGGCCTGGGGACAGGCTGCAGGGTGAGGGTGATTTTGGCTGGCAAGATGAGAGCTTTATCTCTGACCCTTCGAGTTTCAATAGGGCTTCAATGTAGGTCCTCAAGTTACCTAGAATAGTTCTCTCTCTTCATCTTACCCAGAGCCATCCATTAACGAACGAGTGGTGTGAGAGAGCTGGGGCAGGGGCATTGCTGTCTAGCCGTCAGCTGGGATCTGTTCCTCAGGGACTCCTTCCACCCTCATCAGTGGCCCGCTGGAGGTTTGGCTTCCCACGGAAGGCCTTCAGCAGTGTCCCCCTCACCCGTCTCTTCTCTCCCCACAGATAGACTTCACCGCCGACCAGATCGAGGGTGAGTATGGCTAACACTGCTGCCCCTTGGAGTACTTCCCAGAGAAGGAGGAGGAAGAGGGCGAGAAGCAGGTGTTCTCCACGTAGGAATAATCATTCCCATCCTCATTACAGCAAACCCACACGGAGTTCTTACTGTGTGTTGGGCGTCGTCCTAAACACTTCACATAAATTAGCTTGTTTAATTTACGAGCAACTATTACCACTTCCATCTGATAGGTGACTAAACAGACACGCTGAGATGGGGCCAGCTGCCCAGGCTCACACAGCAGTCGGTGGTGGAGCCAGGACACAGACTCAGACAACGGGACTCCAGATCTGTGTTCTCCACCACTGTGCCAGGCTGCTGACGTAACAGAGGCTCCGCAAATCTGAGTGCCCTTTCTTCCCTTCAGCCTGAAAGTCTCCCCAGGGTATTTGGAAGCCCCTATTTCTGGAAGGCCTGCCTTGGGGTTCCGGCTTTCCCGTCCCGGTCGTGAGGTCTGCCTAGGTGCTCACCCAGTAGGCAGGGCCAGCAGCAGGGACCAGTGGCTGCCCTGGTCTGCCCGTGATGGCCATCAGCAGCTCTTCTCCATCTGCGATGGGACGACTGAGGATCTCTCAGATGTGTGTGGTGTACTGTTAAGTGCAACTTCAGGACACGCCTTGAGATCTCCCACTCTCCCCTAATGCTGCCCTTCAGCTACTCTTTGGTAGGCGTCTGGCATTTGGGCATGGAACATTTCATCGTGTGATAGCTACGTGTCCCCAGGTGTAAAGCAGGAGTCATGGTCATTGCAGCGCATCCCTCTGTCCTGCAAATGCCACCTGAATATATAATCTCAGAGCTTGGGAGGGACCTTGAAAGAGCACTTGGTTCAATGCCTTCATTCTAAGCATGCACACTGTTTCTAAAGTGAAACGGGTGAGTGCACGTGACTTAACAAACAAAACAGCCAAACGTAAAATCCTTAAAAGTGAACAGTGAAATGTAGAAGTGCTATTATCAGGCTGATCCATCGTCCAAGGACAGCCATTGCTAACAAGTCTTCATGGACCCATGTATAGGGACATCAAGGAGTTTATACATACACCATATGTATGAAGCTCACACAAATCAAGCCATGTGATAATACTGTTTTGTACTTTTTATTAAATATATGTATTTGGACTTGGTAATACATAACATTTAGTAATCGTATCTGTATATATTTTCATAATTAACACAAAGAGTTCCACCTTATTCTTTTAAACAATCATATAGATCCTCCCACATGGTTGGAGCGTTTTTATTTAATCAAGACTCTATTGGTGGACCTTCAGTTGTTTCCTGTTGAAGGATGTCAACATGCTTTCCCCAGGTGCCCTTCCTAGCAGTGGGTCCAAGGATATGTGAATTTTTTTTTAAAAGATTTATTTTATTTATTTGAAAGACAGAGTTACAGAGAGAGGTAGAGACAGAGAGAAAGGTCTTCTATCTGCTGGTTCACTCCCCAGATGGCCGCAACAGCCGGAGCTGCACTGATCCAAAGCCAGGAGCTTCTTCCAGGTCTCCCACATGGATGCAGGGGCCCAAGGACTTGGGCCACCTTCTACTGCTTTCCCAGGCCAGAGCAGGGAGCTGGATCGGAAGAGGAGCAGCCGGAACTAGAACCAGGGCCCATATGGGATGCTGGCACTTCAGACCAGGGCTTTAACCCACTGCGCCACAGTGCTGCCCGATATGTGAATTTTAAATTGTAATACTGGGGCCAGCGTTGTGGTGTAGTGGGCACAACCACCGCCTGCAACATCTGCATCCCATGGGGGTGCTGGTCCTTGTCCAGCTGCTCCACTTCTGATCCAGCTCTCTGCTATGGCCTGGGAAAGCAGTAGAAGATGACCCAAGTGCTTGGGCCCCTGCACCCACATGGGAGACCGAAAGAAGCTCCTGGATCCTGGCTTTGGATCAGCCCAATGCTGGCCATCTGGGTAGTGAACCAGCTAGTGGAAGATCTCTGTGTCTTTCCCTCCAACTTTCAAATAAATAAATAAATCTTTAAAAAATAAAAATAAACAAAATGGGGGGAAAAGGATCAGGCATTTAGTCTAATAGTTAAGACACCAGCATCCCATGCTGGAGTACCCGAGTTTGAGACCCTTTTCTGGTTCAGGAATCTGGTCTCCTGCTGGTGTGGATCCTGGTGGGCAGTGGCGATGGTTTAAGTAGTTGGCTCCTTGCCACCTACATGGGAGACTTGAATTGAGCTCTTGGCTCCCCAGCTTTGGCACTTGGAGAATGTTGGCATTTGGGGAGTGAACCAGCAGGAGTTCTGTCTCTGTCTTAACAGTAATAATGATGATAATAATAATAATGATAATAGCTATTGCCAAGTTACCCTCCAAAAATGTTATACCAGTTTACTTGCAAATAGAGCATGAAAACTGGCACATGCAGTTTGAACCTAGTGAATTGAATATAGCTGTTTTATAATGCTCTGTGGTTATTTAATTTCAGTTGATCATTTTAGGAGTGCTATGAAATTCTTAATTTTAATGCATTTAGTTAAATATATACTTATGTAAATATGCAAACATAATGGTACCAGTGAGGACTGGAAAAGCAAGTAATGATTAAAAAAAACTTTTTTTTGGTTAAAATTTTTTATTTCCTAAATGAGAATCCTAGTCAAAGCCAGTTGGCACAGCTGGCGGCCGCTTATCTTCCTGAAGATTTTTGGGAGTTGCGAAGCCCTCATCCCTCTGACCTTGAAGACATTTTTCCTTATGGTGGATTAGACTTGCTTCTTCTTTAATTGTACCCCTGCTGTTCCTTCCTCTGCTCTTTGGCGAAGCTGATGATGGTTTTTCGAGTTGTGGTGGAAAGAACGTTATTTGAGATATGTTATTTGGCCTAAATATATTTGCCCTAAATCCACCTGTATAACTTTGGGCAAGTCACTTCTTTAAATCTCACTTTTCTTATCTGCAAAATGAGGTTCTTTTTAGTTCAGACATTTTGAGTTCTACCCAGCACCCTCGGGACACTTCAAGCTGTCTGGAGATGGTTGCCTAGTCTCTGCTTAGCTTTCTAGCCTCTGGGTGATGTGGCCCCAGGTTCTGTTATGTGTTTTGACCCCCTCAAAGGAACTAGCTTTTTTTATTTTAAGATTTTTTATTTATTTAAGATTTATTTATTTATTTATTTGAAAGTTAAGAGTTACACACACAGGGAGAGAAGGAGAGCAGAGAAAGAGAGATCTTCCATCTGCTGGTTCACTCTCCAGTTGGCTACAACGGCTGGAGCTGCGCCGATCTGAAGCCAGGAGCCAGGAGCTTCTTCTGGGTCTCCCACTTGGGTGCAGAGGCCCAAGGACTTGGGCCATCTTCTACTGCTTTCTCAGGCCATAGCAGAGAGCTGGATGGGAAGTGGAGCAGCCAGGTCTCGAACTGGCTCCCATGTGGGATGGCAACACTGCAGGTGACAGTTTTACCCATTACACCACAGCACTGGTCCCAGGAACTAGTTTTTTTTTTTTTTTTTTTTTTTTTTTTTTTTTTTAATGTTTATTTGAAAGTCGGAGTTACACAGAAAGAAGGAGAGGCAGAGAGAGAGAGAGAGACAGGTCTTCCTTCTGCTGGTTCACTCCCCAGATGGCTGCAATGGCCGGAGCTGCACTGATCCGAAGCCAGGAGCCAGGAGCTTCCTCCGGGTCTCCTATGTGGGTGCAGGGGCCCAAGGACTTGGGCCATCTTCTACTGCTATCCCAGGCCATAGCAGAGAGCTGGATTGGAAGTGGAGCAGCTGGGTCTCGAATCGGCGCCCATATGGGATGCCAGGCCAGGGCGTTAACCTGCTGCGCTACAGCGCGGGCCCCCAGGAACTAGCTTTTAACCCTGATTTCCTGCTCTGGTTCCTGTCCAGATTTTCATATGCTTCTCAAAGGGGGTCACATCCTGGGACTCGCTGCTCGTGTGGGCAGAGAATTGAGAACAAGTTTCCTTGGGCTCAGGAACACCACCTCTGACACCTCCAGATCACCTGGGGCTAACTAGTCCTAAACTTCAACGCTCCATTTCTTTCATATTTAAAAAATTTTAAATTTATTTTTGTTTTATTTGAAAAGCAGAGAGAGAGAGTGCGAGCGAGTGAGAGTGCAAGAGTGACAAAAAGAAAAAAATGAGAGGAACAGACACAGAGAGGTCTTTAATCCATTGGTTCACTCCCCAATGCTTGTAACAGCCAGGGCTGGGCCAGGCCAAAGCCAGGAGCCCAAAACTCAAGCCAGATCTTCCACATGGGTTACAGGGATCCAAGTACTTGAGCCATCACTTGCTTCCCTCCAGGGTATGCATTAACTGGAAGCTGAGTAGCTAGGACTCAAACCAGGCACTCTTCTATGGGGTACGGGTGTCCTAAGAGGTGATTTAGCTGCCGGGCCAAACACTTAGCCCAAATGTTCAGTTTTCAGGTGCATCCCACACTTCCCAGCAGGCTGAGAAACAGATTGGCACATGAGTCGATGCAACAAGCAAACTTCTTCTCCCAACCTCCCCCCTCCCCGGAATTTTGTTGGTTTTCTTAATAGTTGGTCAGAAGTGACATCTGCGTTGGTTTATTTATGAGGATTTTATGAGGTGAGGCAGCTAGGCGATGGGGTGCAGTTGCCTCCTCCGAGCCCGGGGCAGGCTTCCTTCCATCTCCTCCCGTCCCAGCCTCCTGTTGAGCATCACTTCGAGGAGACAACTTTACCAGTCATCTGATCTCGCTTTTCTGAACAGAGTGGAAGACTGAAAGGTCTAAATTCAGATTCAGCTAACACACGTGTGTTTACTGAGCGCTGAACTTGTGGCGGATTTAAAAAGTGTGAATTATTTTTGAAGTTAAAAATTAAATGCTTATAACAAGACTGTCGGATGGATATTATTTCCTTCTTGCAAAGGATACAACCAAGGTCTGGTGAGGCTCAGTGACTTGGCCCTGGTCACATGGTTGAGTGACAGAACTGGGGTTAAAGTCAGTAAGAGAGTACTCACGGCAGTGTTCGACCATTTACTGTGTGCTGTAGAAATTATGTTGACTTTTACTTACATGATTGTATTCCATACGTAATGTGCTTAACCACATTACTGCATTAATCTGGATACAAATGAAAGACCCTGTGAGGGAGGACCTTACGGAAGAGAAGAGATTTATAGAGGTTAAATATTTACTTGCCCAAGGTCACATAGCTAATACGCAGTGGAAATGGAATTTGAAGTCATTCAGTCATGTGAAAGCTGTGAAGTTTTATGTCGTATAAAGTCCTGTGGCGTTTAATAAGGAGTTGCGAGTTGAGGTCTGGATCTACTGAGCTACATGAAATGATTTGTAAATCATTCTGATGCTGCCTCGCAGGTGTTAAGAATTTCTCTCAAGTGCTGAGAGCAGCTTTTCTCCTACGTGGTTCACACATTTCTTGGGTTTATGTGGTTAATCTGCTTAGCTCTGCTTTGTGGGCAGCAGAAGGTAGCTCCGGTGCCGCTCCTGGTCCACATGATCCCCACTGATGAACTGGTGCGCAGGGCCGAGCAGCATCTGAATCTGGCCTTGTCCCTTGGCTGCCTGCCCTGGTCCGCGTGGGGAGTCCACTCTGCAGCCCTGAGCTGGTGGCAGATGTAGGAAATGTGGCAGTCAGCTCCCTTACCACGTGCTGCACACCGCACTTGGCGTGCTTGGTGACGCGGCTGCCGCCTACCCCAGGGGGCGCTGTGTCCCCGCATAGAGTTAGGAAGTTGAGAACCCACAGAGCTTAGCAGTTTGTCCGAGGCTGCAGGCAGGCCCATGGCAGAGCTAGGGTCTGCCTTGCCACGGTGTCACCTCTTCTGGCCTGGGAGTCCTCTTTCCGCCTGGAACAGGCAGCGATGATCATGGTCGACTTTCCAACAGGTCTTGTCACGGTCCCAACTGCCTCACATACTGCCACTTCCTTTGATGCTCCCAGGACCGGGGAGGGGTGGGGCGGAGCTGTTACTCCCTTTATATGACAAGGAAACAGACCCAGCCACCCAAGCCTGCTTCCCAAGGTGGAGCCGAGATGAGTCCCCAGGAATCCTCACTCCTGTGCCGGTGCTGTTGGCTTCTCTGGCCTTTTCCACAGTGAGGAACCTCACCTAAAGTAGGAGGCTGGGGGTGGGGGGTGGTAAAAAGGGTGGAAGAAGGTGAAACACTTGAATTATGTGGCAACCGCTGATGGGAGAGATGGCAGCCCAGCGCTGGGCTGTGTGGGCATCAGACTGCCACTTCCCTTGTCAGAAGCTGGTTCCCGGGAGAGCCTGGGCCAATGGCTGCAGTGCTTCGACAAGCACAGTGACCTGCGGCTGAGCTGGGGTGGGGGCTGATCGGCCCAGCGACTGCCTTCACTCGGGGCCAGGGGCTGCAGCTGGGTCTTCTCTCTGCAGAGTTCAAAGAGGCCTTTTCTCTGTTTGACCGGACCCCGACTGGCGAGATGAAGATCACCTACGGGCAGTGCGGGGACGTGCTGCGGGCCCTGGGCCAGAACCCCACCAACACCGAGGTGCTGCGTGTCCTGGGCAAGCCCAAGCCCGAAGGTCAGTGCAGCTTGCAGGAATGGCCTCTCCCGCCTTAGCCCCACAGCCCCCCGGCCCCTCGATTTGTCCCCCCAGCAGCCTCAATCTTTCTTCCCCCTTCAGCACCAGCCTCCCCTCCCCAGGTCAGCCCAGTTCTGTTGTGGGATTTATCTAGAAGCCCCAACACTTCAAGAAGAAGAGTGTGGTCTGGGCTATGCTGTTTCCCTGCTGAGACTGGGAGCTCCCAGAAGTGAACCCCTGTGGTTTCATTGTCTTCCTCTGGCTGCCCTGACCAGGGTGCTGGGCACACAGCTGGCTGCCTGGGAACCTGTAGCCAATGCCCGTCCCCACTCCCAACCCAGCAGGCCTTGGTCGAGGCGTCAGTCACAGCGCTGTGTCCTGTGACCCTCGTGAGTTGTGTCACAGATCATTTGTTTCTGACGGTGGTGAGGGCAATGACCTTGGCAAGTTATTTACTAGAGGCTCAAGCAGATTCAAGGTTAGCCCTCTGATGATGCCTCTCTCTCACCTGCCCTGAAACCGGTAGGCTTCGGTGGCCCCAGCAGGACTTCTTGGAAGTCAGAAGATAATCTAGGCCACTTCCGTTTTGGAGGGGTTCTGGGAGGCTATGAAAGAAACGCCAATGTTGGTAGTATTTAAAGGTGGCCTACAGTTATTTAACTAAAGCTTGTGCCACACTGCAGCATGGGAGAAAGGTGTTATTTGCAAGAGAACTGCAAACTGATAAAAATGATTGAGAGTCGCTCCAGGCAGCAGGCTCCAGAAGTGGATCCAATGCCGTCACGCAAACAGTTCTCTCGTCAACCCTGTCAGTTTGCTTCCGTGACTGCGTCTGTCCCACGTCAAAAGTCCGAGTCGTGCGTCAGGCTCGGGCTGCGGGGCCCTCTGGGTCTCTCAAACTCTGCTGCCGCCGGCTGCCCTCAGCCCCTCGGCCAAGGGGGAGCTGTAATTCCTTTTTCTGCCTACTCTACTCCTTTCGCCGAGAACAGAGCGAGAGGAGAGGTCTCCAAGGCCTCTCCAGGGGCAGCTCTGGGGCCTGCAGGGTCACAGAGCAGCTGTGGCCAAGCCCTGGCTACCGGCCGGCCTTGGCCTCTGCTCCCGAGCACCTGCTCACACTGCTTTCTCTGACTGTCCCCCGCTCTCCTGAAGACATGAATGCCAAGACGCTGGACTTCGAGACGTTCCTGCCCATCCTGCAGCACATCTCCCGCAACAAGGAGCAGGGCACCTACGAGGACTTCGTGGAGGGGCTGCGGGTCTTCGACAAGGAGAGCAACGGCACGGTCATGGGCGCTGAGCTCCGCCACGTGCTGGCCACCCTGGGTAGGCCAGCCGGCTCGGACGAAACCTGCATAGGGGAGGCGAGGGGCCAAGGGCTCGGATTTTGGTGGTGGTGGTGGTAGGGGGGCTATATCCATGGGTCCCTGCATCCCGGGTCCACGTCCTGGTCCAGGTGCCATCTCCCTGGGCTCTGTACGAACAACCTCCCAGCTGCATTTTCCCCGCAGGTACCAGGGTTCAGGAGAGAAGAGGAGAGGAGAGGGGAGGGGAGAGGAGAGGAGAGGGGAGGGGAGGGGAGGAGAGGGGAAGGGAAGGGAGAGGAGGGGAGAGGGGAGAGGGGAGAGGGGAGGGGAGGGGAAGGGAAGGGAGAGGAGGGGAAGGGAAGGGAGAGGAGGGGAGAGTGGAGGGGAGGGGAGAGGAGGGGAGGGGGAGAGAGGAGGGAAGGGGAGGGGAGGGGAGAGGAGAGGGGAGGGAAAAGGAGAGGAGAGGGGAGGGGAGGGGAAGGGAGGGGAGACTGGAGGGGAGGGGAGAGGAGGGGAGGGGAAAGAGGAGGGAAGGGGAGGGGAGGGGAGAGGAGAGGGGAGGGAAAAGGAGAGGAGAGGGGAGGAGAGAGGAGAGGGGAGGGAAGAGGAGAGGAGAGGGGAGGAGAGCAGGCTGGCAGAGCAGAGGTTGCTGCCAGGCCTGAGTGGTGGGACTTGGGGGTGTTGTCCTGTCTATGTCCCAATCGCTGGAGCCCTGTGGCTCTCAGGCAGAGGGGGAGGCTTCAGGGACCAGGCAGGGCCTCAAGACTCTTGGCGTCGCCCTCCAAAGCCTGTGCATGTGTTTGGTAAAAGCCTGGGTGGGTCCAGGGTGTCTTGGTCCTTCAGACCCAGGGGCACTCGACTGTTGCCTGGCCCCCCTTTGTCAGCTGTCATTAAGAGCCCCACCTCCTGATCCCCACCCCAGGAGAGAAGATGACTGAGGCTGAAGTGGAGCAGGTGTTAGCTGGCCACGAGGACGCCAACGGCTGCATCAACTATGAAGGTATCAGGCCTTGTCTTGCTCCCCAGGGCACCCAAGGGTGGGAGGGCAGGTGCAGCTTGAGCTGGGCTGGTCCAGGAGCAGGATGCAGGCATCGGGTGGACTTTGGGGGGCCCCATCCTGGGAGTAAACATCCTCATGTGATAGAAGTAGGATGGGTTTTGGAGAGAGCTCTGTGAGACGTTGGTGGTGTGACCTTGACCATGTCACCACCTCCTCTGAGCCTCAGTCTTCTCATCTGAGCAGTGGGGGTGATCCTTGGTCCTTTCTCAAGGATGTGGGCACTGGTAGGGACACTGCAGCTCCTTTGACCTGTGTTGAGGATCAGCAGGAAGGGAGGACACAGCAGAGGTCAGATCTCTTCCTGTCTCCTTCCGTCTCCTACAATCCCCCAAGGAAGAGAAAGAATTCCAAGTGGCAGGCAGGCCCGATGCATGGGGCAGCGGGCATGGCCTAAGGGCTGGGGAGGGGCTGAGCCGCTGGCTGTCCTTTTCTTTCTCAGCGTTTGTGAAGCACATCATGTCTGGGTGAAGCGCATTCCTCCTGGTGAGTTCAGCCTCTCTCTCCCGGTCCCTTCTGGGGCCTCTCGGGGCACAGGAACACCACCACCTGCCCTTGGAGGGGAGGGGGCTTCCGCCCAGCCCCTCTGCGCTTGGTTCCTGTCTCCTGCCTCCTGCTCCTCCCCTCCCTGGCCTTGTCACCCCATCTGGGCCCTGATCAGTCCCATCTCCCTGCTCCCTGACTTCCGGGGCCTCTCAGGTCTGGGCCTCCTGTCCAAGCCCATGGGGGTGAGGGTGCCGGATCCCATAGGAAGAGGGGAGCCAGGCCTGGGCCCTGGGCCCTTGTCCTCCTCCCCCCTTCCCCGGGTGCCCCTTTGCTCAGGCTGGCCACACAGGGACTGGAGTCTGTGGTAAGGCAGTGCTTCCTTTCAGGTGCCTGGCTGACAGCCTCAGCCACGCCAGGGTGAGTTGGCGAGAGGCCCAGAACGAGAGCCTGGACTTATGCCTGCACCACGGCCCTGAGGCCCTCAGCCCCGCAGCCCTCCCTGTGAATAAACAGCTCCACCAAGGCTGGGCCCAGCCCCTGACTCTGCTCCGTCTCTGAGCTGTGTTTTTTTTTTTTGTGTGTGTGTGTGTGTTTTAACTAATTAATGAATTGAGCTGTTCTTTGAGGTTTGTCCAGATTGTAGTGTGTGTGTGTGTGTGTGTGTGTGGGAGAGAGAGAGAGTGCGGATGTCACCTGAGGCCTCCCGTGTGCACCGAGAAGTGAGTCTGTCTGGGAGACAACGGCGGCAGCCATGGCTCTGAGATACTGGGGTCAGACCCAGGAGTGAGGGCTCTAGAAGCGTCTGCGTGGGAGGAACTGGAGTTCCCAGACTCCCTCTGCCCCAAGTCACTGCCAGGGGCTGATCCAGGAAGTCCCCCAGGGGTCCTTAAACACACAGACCCTCAGCCGATGCCGCCTGCAGCACATCCCCACGGTTGTGCGCCAGCCTCTGGGATGTCGCCACCTTCTCCAGCCCCTGGCGGTCAGGGTGCCACTGACACAGTCAGTGTCTGTGCGCTTGGCTCTCCTAGACAAGTGAGCCCTTTAGCGTCTGTGTTACTGCACTCAGCACAGCGTCCTCAAGCGTTGCCCATCTTGTGGGGAGCATCAGAATCTCCTTTCTCTCTCAAGGCTGACCAAATTCCCGCTGTAGGGAGAGCCCGCGCTTTGGTTTGGGCCCTTGCTTCTTCATGTGGGCCTTTTGGGCGCCTCCTCCTCTGAGCACACAGCCCCTGGTGCCTGAGTCAGCCCTGCATGTTCTGGAAGTGTCGCTGGCTCCAGACCCAGCACCCCAGCTCAGGGCCTCGGAGCGGGGCAGGGTCAGATCACGGCCTTCCCCTGGAAGGGCAGGGAGTGGGGAAAGGAGGGTGGGAAGACCAGTGACTAGGAAGGAGGAGAAAGGTGGTGGTGTGAAGTGAAAGACCACATGTAGGAGTGGACGCACTTGCCCTGCCGCTCAGGGACCCCATCACCCCAGTGTGTGTGGGGGGGTCCTGCACCTGCGAAAACTCCCCGAGGTGGAGGAGACACTTCTCATGGTCTCTTTGCTGCCCTGACTGTTGGAGTATCCGGCCACAGAACTTTGTGGAACATCTATGAGTTTAGTTCTGGCCAGAGCTGCCTGCCTGTCACAGGGCGCTAAGAACCCGAAGCCCAGAGTTGCCCTTCTCAGAACTGGTAGTCTGGCTGGGGCAGTGAGACAGGGGCCCACGTACACAGCTTTTCTTTTTTGAGGAGAGCTCCTAGCTTTGAGAGTGAGCTGGTTCAATCAGAAAAGCAGACGCCCGGGGCTGGCTCTGTGGCACAGCGGGTTAAGCCACCACCTATGACGCTGGCATCCCATATGGAGCGCCAGTTTGAGTCCCGGCTACTCCACTTCTGGAGCACCTGGGAGAGCAACAGTGGCTGGTCCAAATGCTTGGGTCCCCTGCACCCACAAGGGAGACCTGGAGGAAGCTCCTGGCTTCAGCCTGCCCAGCGCTGGCCAGTGTGGCCATCTGGGGAATGAAGCAGTGGGTGGAAGATCTTTCCCTCCTGTAACTCTGACTCAAATAAATAAATAAACTTTGAAAGAAGAAAGGCAGGCAGGCAGGCAGGGCCCTTGACAGAGCTGGGAGGGGAGGCACTGAGCACGGAGATTTCAAGCTGTTTTGGCCCCAGCCTGTCACGCAAGCTGAGGTCGGTGGGCGGGCAGTGCACGAAGCTGCAGGCAGCAGCATTTCTCTGGCTGAGGAGCCCACGGGCTGGATCCCAGCTTCCCAGACCCTGGAACTGGCCTCCTTGGGGCCCAGTCAGAAGAGCACTGACGTGGCCAGATGTTCAAATTGCAAGAATAAGAAATCCTTGGAGGCGAATGACTCACCAAAGATCCCAGCTAACGGAAGTTGGACCCAGGCCCCCCAGATCCGTCCTTTCTCTGTACCAACGCACCAGCTTGCCTTTGAAAGCGTTCCGAGGCGCGGGGCCTCTCTGTCGCTCTTCCCCCCACCCTGCCCCCTTCTTGACCTCACCTCACTCCTTTAGTCCCCCTCCCAGCTGGGAAGCCAACATTCCTCCTTGGGGTCGGCCCTCGTCAGACCTTCCTCCCTCCTTCCCTGCCTTTCCTCAGAGAACAGGAGAGGACTTCCAGAAGTCCACGAAGAAATGGACGGAAAAGATGTGTTTATTTTGGCGCAAACCTTACTTGAACTCCATGCATGGTTTTTCGTAATACAAACTTCCATGAATTTTGGGAAACGCCCTGTGTGAATTGTCCACTGCACGCCTTTCTGAAATCAGAGTTAAGGCTCTCAATGATTAAAAGACAGAAAAGTCTGTTTCCCCTGCCAAAGTAGCTCTCCGTCCAGCTAAGCAAAGCCATAAGCTTTCAGGGCTGAACCAGGGAAGGATGCCAAATGGCAAAGAGCAACTGTATCCATGGAACGCAGGGCGGGAGTTGGGGGGGGGGAGGCCCCTGGAGGGTGTGGGGTGTGGCAGGGAGGATCTGCCTGGGGAGAGGAGCTTTAAGCCAGACCACTAAGGAAAAGCTGCCCCGAGGTTGCTGCTGAGGCCAGGGACTAGACGGACATGAGTAGACTGATGCTGTCATTCAACACACACTCAGCGAGTCCCTGCTGTGTGCGGGGCACTGGCTTGGACCACACAGGCATGGTCCCATTCTCAGGGAGCTTACCATCTGGTGGGAAGACATTGGTTTTAGTCACGTGACAACAGCCGACATTCACCAAACACAGTGTCAGTTACCACTATATGAAGGCTACTCCAAGAGGCATGGAGAAATGGAATTAAAAGGTTTATTTTACTGCAAAAATGTATTTGAAATCCATGGATGGTTTTTTTCATAATGTGCATTTTCCTGAACTTTCTGAAGCTCCCGCCTCTGGGACTGTGACTTATGCAGGCCTGGGGCAGTGGCTTGCAGGAAACGGACGTACATTTCTCCCTCGCATCTGAGTCAGGGCTGCTCTCACCCTCGTGCGGGAACCTCTCACCTGCAGCGTCACTGTGCTTGCCCCCTGCTCAGGCTCACTTCCGCGAGGGAAGCGTCTGGAAGCGTTTCCTCCCGGTGCACCTGCTCAGAACCCAGCGCACCGGCCGGCCGCCGTGGTGCTGGGCTTGTGATGGCGGTGGAAGCAGCCTTGCGCTCTAGCTGGTCCCCTCCAGGGACGAGGCCAGACGGGAGGGGCACTGTATTTCCCAGATTTCCTTCGGTTCCACTGACTTCCGTTATTTCAAATACAGACCCAGGCCACGTCATCTATGGGAGCAGGACTGAGGTTGCCGGGCTCTCTTCCTCCACTGTGTGTGTGTGTGTGGGGGGGGGGGGGACAGGCAGGGGAGGAGAGGAGAGCAGGTGTCCTAGCCTTGGGGAAGACTTAACAGAGCCAGCTATCATCAGGGGAGGGTAGCAAGTCATGGGATGCCAGGCAGCCCTTGTGTGGAAGGAGGCGTGTGACTGGGAGAGTAAACATGGATCCCAGTGTGGCCGGGCCACCCCCGTCTCTGTGGACAGGGGCCAGGGGACCGCTGCCCACTCTAAGTTAGAGAAGGTTGGGGTTATGGTTGGGGTTAGGGTACACGGTTGTCCTGTGTATCCTCCTGGGAAGGCCCCGTGGTCAGAGGGAATGAGCCAAGCCAGGAACTGGGACGAACTCAGAGAAGCCCCTCCTGGCTCTCTGCCTGCTCTGCTGCTTCCCCACCTCTCTCTCTCTTTTTTTCCCCTTAAAGATTGATTTATTTAGTTGAAAGAGTTACAGAGAGGCAGAGGCAGAGAGGCGGAGAGAAAGGTCTTCTATCCTGGTTCACTTCCCAAATGGCCACAATGCCTGGAGCTGGGCTGATCCAAAGCTAGGAGCCAGGAGCTTCTTCCGGGTCTCCCACCTTGGTGCAGGGGCCCAAGGACTTGGGCCATCTTCTACTGCTTTTCCAGGCCACAGCAGAGAGCTGGATCGGAAGAGGAGCAGCCGGGACTAGAACCTCCGCCCATATGGGATGCCAGTGCCGCAGGCAGCAGCTTAGCCTACCATGCCACAGCCGGGCCTGTCCTTTCCCACCTCTTGCCTGAAAGTCACAGGGTGTCTCCCAAGCACATGGTGGTGTTGTGGGCTAGGTTGGGCCTAAATTAATTTTCCAGACTCTTGCATTTACTTTGAGAAGAATTCTAAGTTCAGGCACAAACAAGACGTGCAGTGTGATCAGCTTTATTTACAATGGAGAAAAATACACAGGCACTAGAGGGCTTTACTTAGGGAGAGTGGGCCGGGGAAGGTAAAGGGGAATTTTCCTACCCTGCTCTGCTCATCCTGAGTCCACAAGGAGGAGAGAGCGAGCTTCCAGTCTACCTGGCTTTTTTTTTTTTTTTTCTTTTTGACAGGCAGAGAGAGAGAGACAGAGAGAAAGGTCTTCCTTTGCCGTTGATTCACCCCCCAATGGCCGCTGCGGCCAGCGTGGCGTGGCCAGCTCACTGCGCTGATACGTTGGCAAGAGCCAGGTACTTATCCTGGTCTCCCATGGGGTGCAGGGCCCAAGCACTTGGGCCATCCTCCACTGCACTCCCGGGCCACAGCAGAGAGCTGGCCTGGAAGAGGAGCAACCGGGACAGAATCCAGCACCCCGACCAGGACTAGAACCCAGGGTGCCGGTGCCGCAGGCAGAGGATTAGCCTATTGAGCCATGGTGCTGGCCTACCTGGCTTTTTATGAGCTTAGAAAAACCTAAGTGTTGGAGCCTGCGCTATGGAATAGTGGGTAAAGCCACCGCCTGCAGTGCTGGCATCCCGTATGGGCACCGGGTCTAGTCTCGGCTGCTCCTCTTCCAATCCAGCTCTCTGCTATGGCCTGGGAAAGCAGTAGAAGATGGCCCAAGTCCTTGGGCCCCTGCACCCATGTGGGAGACCCAGATGAGGCTCCTGGCTTCAGATTGGCCCTGCTTTGGCCATTGTGGCCATTTAAGGAGTGAACCAGTGGATGGAAGACCTCTCTCATCTCTCCCTCTGTCTGTAGCTCTGCCTCTCAAATAAATAAAATTAAAAAAAAAAAAAAAAGCAGAAGTGTTCACATGGTACCACCCCATGTCCTGGATAAGAGTAGGTACTTCCAGGAGAGGGTCTCTGGATTGACAGGTAGGTGAGCAGGGCAACACAGAGCGAGGGAGGTATCTGTCAAAACCTTCCCACACCAGTGGCACTGTAGCCTCTGCTATCCCCCTGGAGAGAAGATTGGCAAAGCAGTCACGAAGGTGCTAAGGTGAGCACACAACCGGGTCCCCAGTCAAAGGCGAATGCTTTCCAAGCAGTGACCATAAAGACATCATCCACTTGGCTTTGCCAGACACTGTGCACAGCGCCCCACAGCCTCCTACAGCAGCCAGGAGGACAGACTTGCTATTCCCGTTGCAGAACCTAAGATTCCACGTGGGCACGTGGCAGGCGTCACAGCAAACTGGACTTCCACTCCCCCTCCAGATGAAGGCAGCGAGATTCCCAAAACACCACAGTCATCCAGTGCTTCCCCAACTAGGACTTGGAAAGCTGCTGCGGGCCTGCGGGCCACTCCCAAGCCTTCCTCTCCACTTCCTGAGCCGCCTTTTATTTGCTCACAATCTCTGGGAGCGTCACTGGCTGCGCAGGCTGACTCCCCGCACGTCCTCCCTCCCTGCTGCGAGCTCTTCTGTGCTCTCAGGTTATTCCAGCCTCACCCCTTCCCTACAGCTTCCCCCAAGCAAATGGTCCGCTTGAACAGAAGTCTCCATTATTAGGGGTGGCCACAGTTTCTTCTCCTGAACACGGCCCCAGATTGGAACTGACGTCAGACCTAGAGGAGACCGGCCCTTCTAGGGCCCTGAAAACTGCTTAGGAGGGCATTTAAGGCAGACTCGTGGCGGAAATGGCGTGTGGCGCAATATGCCCTGCCACCACTAGATGGCACAATCGCAACAGCCTGCTTCCAACAGGACCCCCGCCCCAGCATGTGCTCCCACAGTGTTCTGAGAATTAGGGGAAAACTGATTGCCAGTCCGGGCTGGGAGGAAGCTCCAGGAGCCACCGAGTGCATCTCTGTGCCTTCGGAAGTCTTAACTTTAAACGACTCAGCATTCGGCAGCTTGCTTCAGTACCCCCACGGCATTTTTGCAAGCGGGGTCATGGAGAGGGCGGTGTGGGGGACTTGTGAGGCCTGGCATCCAGCCCAGTTCAGCTGCCAAGTCACATACCTTCCCGGCCTTGGCTCACAGGTTGCAAAACGAGGGCGCTGGTGAGATCATCTTTGATAGCCCTTCCAGCTCCCTGATACTGATCTTCAGAACTCAGTGAACTGCCTCTTGCTATACTTCATCTTAGCACATTTTTTGAATTGTATATATATATTTAAAACCTTACATGATAGAAAGCATTCATTCAAAATATTATTGAGTGCACTGTAGCAGGTGCTTTGGGAGATAAAAACCAAAGTCACCCATGAGTTTATACTTTCCTTGAATGGAAAATAATGTTCAAGGGTAAAGTTAAACTATGTCCAAAGGAAAAATAGGAGGAATGACACTAAGCAGCACGTGTCTGAGGGCTGATTTAGAGGCTTGGGACTAGAGCTCCGGGAGCTCAGAGGAGGAGCCGTCAGGAAAGGCTTCCTGGAGGAGGTGCGGCAGGCTTGGATGGTGTTTAGGCAGGAGGGGGGAGTCTATCGGGAGGCACAAGGTGCTGTCTCACCACCATTCCTCCTTTTAGGGTTTGGGTGAAAAGGAATATAAGAAATAAAAAAAGAAATTTAAGAGTGAGAAAATGTCCTGGAGAATGGGGCGGGGGCTGGGGAGGCAGAGGGAAGCACTGCCGCGCAGTGCTGAGTGCTGATTCAGAGGCAGAATCTGAAGATAAGCTGGGAAGATAAGCACTGGTTCTTTTCTCCTTGCAGAGCCACAGAATCTCGGGCTTTCAGCCTTGGAAGAGATGTCTAAGCCGCACCCTCCCGTCAATTCCCTCTAAAAGGATTGTCAGGGTGCGGGTGTTTTGGTGCAGTAGTTAAGCCACTGCTTGCAATGCCAGCATCCCAAACTGGAGTGCCAGTTTGAGTGCTTGCTGCTCCACTTCTGATCCAGCGTCCTCCTGATGCACCTGGGAAGGAGGAGAATGGCGCCAATGCTGGGGCCCCTGCCGCCACATGGGACACCTGGATGGAGGTCTGGCTCCTGGCTTCGGCCTGGCCCAGCCCTGGTTATTTTGGCCATTTGGGGCGTGAACCAGCAGATGAATGATTGATCTCCTTGCACCCCCCACCCAACATGCCTCTGCCTTTCAAATAAATAAATAAATCTTTAAAAAAAAAAGGATTGCCAATGTTCCCAAGCTGTGTAACCCGCTACTTCCCCAGGTGTGTCATTCCATTTGGAGAGCTCCAGTTGGCACTGTGTTTTCCTTGGCAAGGATGTGACATGTATAGCTGAGCTTCCCATCTGCTGGTCCTGAGTTTGTCTTCTAAAGTGATCCAGAAAAGATTTGTGACCACTCCCCATGGTACAAATTGGCACTTCCTTTTTCCTTAGCCAAGGACTTCCCAGCAGGTGCCTGTTCTGGGCCAAGATTTCCTCTTATTTTATTAAGTATTTATTTTTATTTATGTGTGTGAGAGAGACAGAGATGGAAAGAGAAAGGGGGAGGGGGAGGGAGGGGGAGGGGAGAGAAAGGGCATGTGCACAAGCTCCCATCTGCTGGTTCACTCCCCAAATGCTTCTGGGAGCTCAGTTGTTGTCTCTCATGGGAGTGGCCGGAACCCAGCTACTTGAACCTACCTGCTGGCTCCCAGGGTGCAACAGCAGGAATTTGGAACTGGAAGCAGAGCCAGGACATGAACCCAGGCACTCTGATATGGGACATTCCAAGGGGCATCTTAACCTCTACTCCAAATGCCCACCCTGAGGTGGGCGCACTTAAGCTGGGCAGCTGCTCTCCACTTTGTCCTGTCCTGTCAACATCGAGGTCCAGGCAAATCTGTGTGAGTTTTAACTTTCAAAAACCTTGCCTCGTTTTGCACTTGGGCCTTCTTGGCCTTGTTTTCACAGCTCGCACACTCTGTGCCACAAGTTCAGGCCCCTCATTCGCATCTGGCTGCCCCTCCTTCCACGTGCTACGTCGAGGAATCCTGCAGAACTCTTTGCTCAGCTCCGTTAGTCTCCTTGAGCCCTGTCCCCACCAGGTTCCTTAGTCAGCTGTCTCCTGTATACTCAGGCCTCTGTGGCCACGGGGCTGCATGTGTGGATCCCACTAACCAAAGACTTCTATCTGTATTAAGCATGGACAACCTTTTCCCTCTTGTCATTAATCCCCAAAATACAGTGCAACAACCACTTACATAGCATCTACACCGTATTAGGGATTATAGTCTAAAGATGATTTAAGGTATATGGGGGGGCCTGGCATTTTGGCACAGTTTGATGCCCATATCCCATGTCAGTGTGCTGGTTCACGTCCTGGCTGCTCTGCTTCCAGCTCCCTGCTAATGTGCCTGGGAAAGCAACAAAAGATGGTCCAAGTCTTGTGCCCCTGCCACCCACCTGGGAAACCCACATGAAGTTCACCAGCCTCCTGGCTTCCACTGGATGGAAGACCTCTCTCTCTCTCTCTCTCTCTCTCCCTCCTCCCTCTCTCTGCCACTCTGCCTTTCCAATCAACTTTAAGAGTCTTAAAAAACAAACAAACAAAAAAAAACAAAAAAACACAAAAGCAGTTATAGCTCAAGATACAAACTCCAGTAATGCTGCAAAGAAATAATAATAAAGTATATGGGAAGATGGCTGTGGCTTCATGCAACTGTCACACATTTTTGTACGAAGGACTTGGGTACCCGCAGGGTTTTGTGTTGTGGGAACTCCTTCCCCCTGGAGGCGGAGGGAAGAGTGTGCACCCTCAGATTCATGCTTTTACACCACTCCTGCCTTCTGCCATGGAAGCAGAGTTCTTTGCCATAAAAGACCCTTGTGGCCGTGTTTATGCTCTTATTCCAAGAAGAGGATTTGTGCTTTTCATTTTATTTTCAAGGGGTCAGAGACCCAAAAAAGGTTAAGAACCGCTGTCTGAGAGCCTTTGTGGGATTCTGTTTATCTTTCCCCTGAATGTTTGGACATCGCATCTGGCCTGGCCAGTCTTCCTCCCAGGCCGCCATGGACTCTAAGATAGCACATCCCCTGCTCCCAGGACTCCGGGCTTCCGCCAGGCGCCCGCAGTTCCTTGGGTCACAAGTGAGTTTAGAGAGGCGCTTTGGCTTATCATGCTGACTTCCTCTGTGGTACCACTGGACATACACTCCCTAAGCTCCACCGGACACACACTTCCCCAACCCACTGAACACACACTCCCCCAGCCCCACTGGACACACACTCCCCCAGCCCCACTGGACACACACTGCCCCAGCCCCACTAGACACACACTCCCCCCAGCCCCACTGGACACACACTCCCCCAGCCCCACTGGACACACACTGCCCCAACCCACTGAACACACACTCCCCCAGCCCCACTGGACACACACTCCCCCAGCCCCACTGGACACACACTGCCCCAGCCCCACTGGACACACACTCCCCCCAGCCCCACTGGATACACACTGCCCCAGCCCCACTGGACACACACTGCCCCAGCCCCACTGGACACACACTGCCCCAGCCCCACTGGAACACACTCCCCCAGCCCCACTGGACACACACTCCCCCCAGCTCCACAGGCCTCACACTCCCCTAGCCCCACAGGACACACACTCCCCCAGCCCCACAGGACACAACTCTCCCAGCCCACTGGACTCACTTCCCCCAGCCCCGCTGTACCATTCTCCCCCAGCTCCTCTGGGTCTTCTCCAGGCCCTGCGTGATCTGCACGGAGCGCACATCCCCTGTGGAGCCTCAGGCACTGCTCATTTCCCGACTCGGCCACCGCTCCTTCCTGTTCCTTTACCAGCGCCCCACGACCTCCCTTGCCTGCCTTCCCCCCTTGGACGGACGGGTTCCCTGCGGATGTGTCTTTTCTGGCCACCACTCACACTCACTCTCTGCTACCAGTCTGATTTTCCTTTAGAACGGAGTCTGTTGTCAATGGAGATGATTCCCCTCTCACACAGCTTTGGTTGTACCCGAGACTGAGTGCGCACTTTCTGGAAAACCCTCATCGCTTGCGTTTGCAGGGATGGTGCGCCGCGTTAGTCACCAGGGACAGAGCTATCTTTTCCTAACTGAGGACCGTGGTCAGTGCAGGAACAGGGACTTGAGAGGTCACGTCTCCTGGAGATGTGCGAGCCCTTGGTCTTGGCATCTGAGAACTTGGAATTACACATCTGCCTGTGCTGGTCTCACCTTGGCAGCCCTGGGGGCGCCGGCCCTGCCTGTGCTGGTCTCACCTTGGCAGCCCTGGGGGCGCCGGCCCTGCCCCTTCCACCCACACTTCAGCCCCTCCGTGCCCTACATGTTAAGGGGAAAAGCTGGAGGTCAAGGATCTAGCACTGGAAACCCCGAGTGGCCCATTGCAAGGCAGGGAGAGCTCTGTGTCGTGAGTTTCACTATCACATACTTAATGCATTTCATTGCTGGTATCATTTTGAATTAGAATTTAGTTTTTGGGACACAATGCCAGTGTCTGGTTTTTCACAATGGCAGCTGGCATTTTTTTGGGACTTTGGGGCTTATACGATTGAATGAGACCTAGTCCTTGCCCTTAATCAGTGTCACGGCTGATGGGCAGGCTGAGATGTGTACTGAAAGCATGAAATAGTGGGCAAATGAGGCAAGAGAGATGAGGGAATCTAACAAGGGGATGAGGAGGGGGTTTAAGGGAGAGACAGGAGTGTTTCCAGTTAGGAAATCAGAGAGGGCTCTTTGAAGGATGAGAAGCTACCATTTACCCCAAAAAGGACGGGAGTGATTGAGATACTCTATTGAGGTAGGGAAGCTGTGAGGAGGAGCACGGTCTCACAGTCAGGAGTCCTCGCTCACTAGCTGTGTGACCCTGGACAAGTTTCTCAACAGCTCTAAGCCTCAGTTTCCTAGTCCATAAAATGGGGATAATAGTAGTACTGAGCTCATTTGGTGTTTTGAGGACCAAATGAGTCAACCCACGTACAACCCCTAAAACAAAGTCTATAACACAGCATCGCCCAACACACGTCAGCCCTGCAGGGCAGAAGGGTATCCTCGGCCGAGGGAGCATCCTTAGCAAAAGGACATCTGAAAGGATGATTACTCTCTGGGGAAGGTAGAAAGTATTTCCAGAAATACCTGGAAAAGAAACAAAGAAAAAACCTCATAGGAACAGCCGCTCCGTCTGCTGCCTGCTAAGCTGTTCCACGTGCTTTGTGTGTGCTGTTCCTCTGCCCAGGACCCCTCATGGGGTTGGTGTGATTCACCCCATTCTACGAATGAGGAACCTGGGGCTCGTGGAGGTGCAGGGCTTCCCCAGGGCCCTCAGCAAGTGGGAGGCAGCGCGAGGAGTCAGACCCACAGCTGCCCGCTGCCTGTGTTCTCAGCAGGTCCTTAAACTCCCTCCTCACCCCTGCCTGCCTGGGCACCTCCCCCGCCCCGTCCCCAGGGCCATGTGGCGGGAGATGAAGCCTTCACCCTTCCAGTCGCTGTCTCTGCCCCGGCTTCGGTGCCTTGTATGTGTCAAGGCATCAGAGATGCTCAGAATTCCTTCAAGCGCCAAGGAGTCCTGTGTCTTTCCCTCGCCTCCCATGCAAGCACATCTTTAGCCGGCTGTCCTGCGCCATTCTGGCCACCAAACACCCGGATGCTGGGGAGGCCAGCCAGCGTGCCTCAAAACCAGGGCTGAAGTTCTGAAATGATTTAAAGGAAGGAACTGATCAGAGACTGGAGGTGAGTCAGGGGCACCCTCCAGGGAGCAGGGGTCTACACACACCTGGAAGGAAGGGGCCCTTCCCTGGTGACCCGTGGCCCCCTGGTCCTTTCTTTGTGGCCTCCGCAGCATCCGGCAGAGACGCATCTTGTGAGGTGGGGAGATGGAGCAGGAAGAGAATTAAGGGTGGCGGCAGCAGAGTCCCTTGTAGCCTTGGTGCACAAGACACTGAATCTCTTTCTTCTAGAGGTGGGTTCAGGTGATTTGGATCTGGTAGGAGTCGTCATCTTATAAAATCACACTGTCAGGCCAGCGCCGCAGCTCACTAGGCTAATCCTCCGCCTAGCGGCGCCGGCACCCCGGGTTCTAGTCCCGGCCGGGGCGCCGGATTCTGTCCCGGTTGCCCCTCTTCCAGGCCAGCTCTCTGCTGTGGCCAGGGAGTGCAGTGGAGGATGGCCCAAGTGCTTGGGCCCTGCACCCCATGGGAGACCAGGAGAAGCACCTGGCTCCTGGCTCCTGCCATCGGATCAGCGCGGTGTGCTGGCCGCAGCGCCATTGGAGGATGAACCAACGGCAAAGGAAGACGTTTCTCTCTGTCTCTCTCTCTCACTGTCCACTCTGCCTGTCAAAATAAATAAATAAACAAACAAACAAATAAATAAATAAATCACACTGTGGGGACTCCCACAGGAGTCCCAAAAACGAGTCACAGATCTACCGCTTACCCAGTGATCAAAAGGAGTAGGCCGTGGAGAAATCCACTGGTTGCCCCAAAAAAGAGTTATAGCTCACTGCTGGTCCCAAAGAAGTAAAAAGAAAAAAAAAAAAAAAAAGAAATAAAAATGGAGTTACTTAGGCTAAGCCAGAAGCTGATGACATCACTCATGCCAAGCTCAGCGCTTGCCGGAGATGCTCCTCGTCAGGCTGAACAGACATCCTGGGCAGTCTGGTAACGTGTGCTCTGGACGATAACCTGGAGTTACCTTCCTACTCACACAGTGATTGGCCGCACCCAGGGAACACTCCAGATACACCCTGTCCTAAACACCCCAGGAAACTTAGAGAGGGAGCGTGACTGATTGGCGACGCCCCGACCCCTGCTGCAGACTCCCCCTTCAGAGTGGCAAGGGGGAGCCTTTTCCACTGCTCTCCATCCTCTTGGGGATCATGGCCCAGCAGGCGTGAACCTCTGGATCTCCACGACCTTGGAGCTGAAAAGCCAGCCCATGAACCTATGGATCTCCATGTACCTGGAGCCGAAAAACCAACCTGTTACCCTGTAAACTCCATCAGAGCCGACGCCTTGACGCCTCTTATCAGCCTGCTGCCAGACCCCACGGCAGAGCTGGAGCAGACCTCTCAGCAGGGGACCTCTCCAACTCCTGGCCTCGCTGTCCGCCTGGGAACTCCGAGCCTACTGCCCAGAGTGACGGTCATCCCACGACTTCCTGGCTGTAAGTGACTGTTCTGAGATCTGTCTCTCTGAGTGGTAACGGAGACCTCGGATTCTGGACTTTGACTTTTTCGTGACTGTGATACGAACCTTGAAAACGCAGCATTTATAATGACATTAGCCATGTGTAATATGAAGGAATGTGCCTCGACCCTATGATCAAGAATAATGGTATACGCTTTGCGGTACTTATAGTATTATAGTTGGGTTGCCTTTGAGACTGCTTGGATGTTAGATGTGTGTTATGATTTGTGGATTAATGAATACAACTGTATAGATTGGTGTGCAGAGTGGGGAAGCCCTAGTGTGAATGGGTGTGAGCAATAAAAGCCTCTCATTGGAAAGACAGCCTTGTGCCTGTGACTCCGGGGAAGTGAACCAGCAGACGGAAGCTTTCTCTCTCTCTCTCTCTCTTTCTCTCTCTCTGTAACTCTGCCATTCAAATAAATAAATAAGCCTTAAAAAATAAATGAAATGGAGCTGAAACAACATGAATGTCATCCAGGGATGTCTCGAGGATTTTTCAAAGCCGTATGTATGCACATGTCTCCTGACACATAGTCAGCACTCATCAGTGTGAACTGGGAGGGTTCCCACTCTCATCTTCTTTGCTTAAGTCTTATTCGGCGCACTGCCTAGGAGGATTCTGAGGCAGTGGGAACCAGGTTCATCTTATGGGGCAAAGGAAAACTAGAAAACAGAGCTGCATGAACTGTGACTACAGTCTGAAGGTCTTACCACAAATCCTCTGAGCACTTAGGGAGGGGTGTGAGAGTCTGGGTTCCTAGGGGAGACCCAGAGAAATGGGGAGAAGCAGACACAGGCGAGGTACTGAGAGAACCTGCCCAGTGACGGGGGTGGTCAGGATGTCAGAGCCCCCGCGGAGGAGAGCAGCACAGGGGGTGGAGAGGGAGGAGGGAGGCAGAGGTGCTCTCCTGCCAGGGTCCTGCTCGGCGGCAGGAGATGCGGACCCTCTCTGGAGACTTCCTCATGGCTGCCAGGCCGGGGCTGAGGCCTGCAGGTCTTCTTGGGCTAGGACCAGCTGGGCCGTGGGGAAGTGAGGCGCACAGTCATCCCACTCTTTGTCATCCTGCAGTCAGGGAAAAGCTGAATCCCTGGGGTCCCCTGCTCGACCCAGGCTTTGGCCGAATGCCCAGTTTTCTCAGGATTCAGCCACACATGGCTGGCAACCTCTTGTAAAGGCCAAGACAGGAAGTGGCCAGGACCTGGAAATAGAACAGCCCTCGGGGGTGGGAGGGTAAGTCTGACCCAGCCCTGGGTGCTTCTCAGTCTAGAGGCACGCAAGTGCAGAGACACTGTAGAAAATGGGGTGTGGCTTCTCAGTCTTATCTCAGAAAATGGGACAGAAAGTGGGAGTGCTTTTCTCCCACATAAATTTATCCCATCAACACTGTAGTGCTGACCTGAAACATCTGGGGGTGTAGGCATCCTGGACTCTCCGTAAAAGGGAGACAGTGGGATGTAGGCCCTGAGCTGAGCTCACACAGACCGATGTTTTTAAGATTTATTTATCTGAATGGCAGAGTGACAAACAGAGATCTTCCACCTGCTGGTTCACTCCTCAAATGGCTGTAACAGCCAGGGCTGGGCTAGGCAGAAGGTGGGAGCCAGGAGCTTCTTCCAATCTCCAGAGTGAGTGCAGGGGCCCAAGCACTAGGACCATCTTCCACCGCTTACCCAGGCCATTAGCAGGAAGTATGAGTGTCCAGGACTTGAACTGGCAATCATACGAGATGCCAGCAGTTCAAGCAGTGGCCCCTCATCTTTGAATTTCATCTTTACCACTAGCAACCTGACTGTCAATAAGCTAATTACCACATCTCTCTGAGCCCCCATTTTTTTAAAGATTTATTTATTTATTTGAAAGTCTGAGTTACACAGAGAAAGAAGGAGAGGCAGAGAGAGAGAAAGAGAGAGAGAGAGACAGAGGCAGAGACAGGTCTTCCACCTGCTGGTGCACTCCCCAGTTGGCTGTAATGATCAGAGCTGCACCGATTGGAAGCCAGGAGCCAGGAGCTTCTTCAAGATATCCTGTGTGGGTGCAGGGGCCCAAGGACTTGGACCATCTTCTGCTGCTTTCCCAGGCCACGCCAGGGAGCTGGATCGGAAGTGGAGCAGCCAGGACTCAAACTGGTGCCCATATGGGATGCTGGCACTGCAGGCGGCGGCTTTAACAGCTACACCACAGCACCAGGTGCCCCCCCCCCACAACTGTTTTCAATCGTAAAATCAAGATTCCTGTGGGTCGCTGTTGTGGCACAGAAGGATTAAGCCACAAGCTATAATACCAGCATCCCAAATGAGCACCACTGGAGTCCTACCTGCTCCACTGCTAATGGCCTGAGAAAGCACTGGAAGATGGCTAAGTCCTTGGGCCTCTGTACTGAATCAATGGATGAAAGATCTCTCTCTCTCTCTCTCTCTCTCTCTCTCTCTCTCTCTGTAACTCTGGCTTTCAAACGAATAAATAAATCTTAAAAACAAACAAACAGATTCCCATACCTATCAGGTGCTGGTCAAAAACATGAAGTATGAAAAACTGCTTAGTGTACTATTTAAAAAATTTTTTTTATTTGACAGGTAGAGTTAGACAGTGAGAGAGAGAGAGACAGAGGGAAAGGTCTTCCTTCCATTGGTTCACTCCCCAAATGGCTGCCATGGCTGGCAATGCACCGATCTGAAGCCAGGAGCCAGGCGCTTCCTCCTGGTCTCCCATGTGGGTGCAGGGGCCGAAGCACTTGGGCCATCCTACACTGCCCTCCCGGGCCACAGCAGAGAGCTGGACTGGAAGAGGAGCAGCCGGGACTAGAACCGGCACCCATATGGTATGCCGGTGCCGCAGGCAGAGGATTAACCAAGTGAGCCATGGTGCTGGCCCTATTTAAAATTTTTAAAATTTATATAAAAGGAACAATTTTCTTGTATTTCATATATACAGTTTTAAGAACATTATGATACTTCCCACCCTGCTCTCCCTTGTTCCCACCCTCCCTCCTCCTTCCTTTCTTAATTTTCCTTTAATTTTAGACTATTTTAGGCGCCAGTTTGAGTCCTGACTGCTCGACTTCTGATCCAGCTCTCTGCTGTGGCCTGGGGAAGCAGTAGAAGATGGCCCAAGTCCTTGGGCCCCTGCACCCATGTGGGAAACCCAAAAGACGCTCCTGGCTCCTGGCTTCAAATCTACTCAGCTCCAGCCGCTGAGGCCATTTGAGGAGTGAACCAGCAGATGGAAGACTTTCTCTCTCTCTCTCTGCCTCTACTTCTCTCTCTGTGTAACTCAGGCTTTCAAATAAATAAATAAATCCTTAAAAAAAAAAAAGAGAGAGAGAGATCTTCCATCTGCTCATTCACTGCCCAAATGGCCTCCACAGCCAGCTCTGGGTCAGACCAAAGCCAGGAGTCAGGGGATCTCTTGTGGGTGGCAGCGGCTCAAACATTTGGGCCATCCTCCTCTGCTTTTCCCAGGCCATTAGTAAGGAGCTAGATTGGAAGTGGAGGAGCTGGGACTTGAACTGTTGCCCATATGGGACGCTGGCATTGTAGCCTGTGGTACTGCCTGCCACGTCACAATGCTGGTGCCTTAGTGTAGTGTCTTGTACCTAATACAAAACAAGAAGCAGCTAGTAGATTAGCAATAATGATCATAACAACTCTCCCTTCATCTCTCTAATCCTGAATTCCACCTCTGTAGAGTGAGTTATTCTGAGGATTAAAGGAGAGGATCAGTATTGGCAGAGAAGATGGAATGTACTAAACTCTCAAATTCCAGTTCACACCCTTGGAAGAAAACCACCCTTGGGGGAAGAGGATCTGGTCAGCAGCTCCTCACAGTGAGGGGAAGAGGGGAGGGGGAAGAAGGCCATTCCCTGTCTGGAGGAGAGCTGTGGGGATACCACTCTTGGTTGTACAGCATTATGGAGAGATCAGAGAGAGGACTGGCACTGGATTCCGGCATCCTTGGGGGACCCACTGAGCAGGCCTGGCCTCCACAGAGAAGCTAGGGCAGTGGCAGTGGAAGCCGCGCTGGGAGACAGTGGGCGCTGTGAATGTGTGTTATAGCAGAGTCTCCACGAGTCCCCAGTGGCCCAGAAGGCGGCCTATCAGCCGCAGGGGGTTCCAGGCTCTATGGGGTTCCAGGCTCTAGGAATCTCTGGAGCCACTGCTCTTAACACTTGGGCTCACGGATCCTTTTGAGAAGTTAGTGAAAACTAAGGACGATTTACTTGAAAAAATATTCATCACACAAAGTCTTGTGTAGTAGAGGGGTTCCCAGATCCCCTGACATTCATCCAGGGACGCCAGGTGAAGGGACTCGGGCCCTGGGTTCTGAAGGGATGAGTGTTTCCACGCTTGAGCTGGAGGCATCACGGATGGAACTTGTCCCAGTAGCACTAATTAACCCAAGGACCGGTCACTAGACCCGCTCGTTGGTTGCCACAGGGTGGGGGCCCCAACTCGGGAGCTGCCAGAGGATGGTCACTTTGACCAGCCAGCACACGGTCTACAGCATCCTCTGGCCTCCATTCAGCCATCCTCAGAGAGGGTGGCTGGTGACAGGCAATGAGGTGCACTGAGCGTCCTGACTTGTAGCAGAGGTTGGATACAAACGTGAACACAGCATGGGGGGAACACAGCTCACATTTATTAGATACTTACTGCATGCAAGTTTCTGTGTGGTTTACATTAGATTTCTTCACTTACCCACATTTTACTGATGAGCGAACTAAGGCTTATGACAGTGAAATAACTTGCTAGGGTCACTCAGCTAGCAGATGGTGGAGCTAAGATTCAAGCCCTGATTATTGTGCCTGCCGTGTAAGGAGGCAAATAAATACTGACCGGGAGGTCTAAAACTCAGATTTGGAGCCCAGCTGCAGGTCTGGATTCACTGGAGCAGCGTCCCAAGGAGGACAACTGGGAATTTAGAGAAACACCACAATTGGGATGGAGGGCCAGTGCCAAACAGCAGTCCCACTGTCAGAACGAGGCACCTCCCTGACGTGGGGCTTGGTTGGGGAGGGTATGGGTTGGTCTGAGATGGGGCCCGGGGCAGTCGTATGATGCTCTCTGTAGGCACAGAGCTTGAATCCGGGCTTGGTCAGGCAGTATCTCACATCTGAACTGGGACGTGAAGTCCTTGGGCTCTTGTGTTTTCTTCCTAGAGAAAGGGTTGAGGAAGAGGATGAGGGAGGAGTTGCACTCCAGGACAGAGCTGACTGCTCCAGGCCCAAGCAGCATCAAGCCCTGGGACATCCTTTGTGTCCTGGGAAGCAGCGGGTATGTGGCGGATTGCTAACACATGCTTGTGAATGAACGCTGAAAGCCAAGGTCAACCTTGTCCCTCTACAACTTCCTTGGTAAAATCTAGGGATGCTTTCTCAGAGAGCTCCCCAAAGCCCATACATTCTAACCTATGCCAATTTTTAGTCAGTGTGGACTTTGAAAAGCCCATTCTCCTGCAAGCCAAAGGAACAGCTGGGTCATCTCTGTCTCAGGGGACAGAAGTGCCTCTGCCAGATGTGTGGGAGGAGAAGGTTGTGAGCCAACCACACTGAGCCTCCTTCACCAGAGGACTGAACTTGCACTGAGAGCCACAGTCTCTCCATAGACAATGGTAAGAATATATACTCCACACTCTTCAGATTCCAAAGGGCTTTTGTATCCATGGTCTCATGGAATCTCATCGCGCTCTCTCTCTCTGTGCATCTAAACATGTAGTTGTTTGGGGGCCGGTGCTGTGGTGTAGTAGGCTAAGCTTCTCTCTGGCAGTACCAGCATCCCATGTAGGCACTGGTTCGTATCCCAGCTGCTCCTCTTCTGATCCAGCTCTCTGCTGTGGCCTGGGAAAGCAGTAGAAGATGGCCCAAGTACTTGGGCCCCTGCTCCCACATGGGAGACCTGGAAGAAGCTCCTGGCTCCTGGCTTTGGATTGTTCCAGCTCTGACTGTTGCAGTCATTTGGGGAGTGAACCAGTGGATGGAAGACATCTCTTCCTGTCTCTCCCTCTCTCTGTCTATAACTCTACCTCTCAAATAAATAAACAAAATTTTAAAAAAAAGCTTAAAAATTTAGTTTATTACAGATAAATAAAATGAGTGGGGAAGACTTGCAGACTTTTTCAAGGTCATCTAAGTGAGAGGTGGACTAAGACCTAAATCCAGACCTTCTGACTCTTTGTTCAGGGGGATTAAACAAGACCTCAAGGGTAAGAAGTTCAAGAAATGGTCACAAACCTGGTTCCTCCAATTTACAGTGGTGACAATGAGGGGCTAAGCAGGGGAGGGGCTGCAGACCATTGGTGAGCACATGGGGAAACAATGCCTATTTTGGTGCAGCCTGGCCAGCTTGGGGAAAGGACCACATAGTGTGACACTCGCCTCTTAAATGGACCTGGGGAAGCTCTTCCACATCTCCTGCACTGGGGGCCCTGGGGGCCCCTCCACCGTCCTTTCTTCTGGGGAGCATAGCACTTGGGCCAATCACAGACTGGCACTTAACCCTTCCAACATCTTTGCTGGATAGTTTGTTCAGATTAACTATTAGAAGCTGCTAAAAGGCCAACAAACAGGAGATTATTTTATTTACTGAGGGCCTTTTAGGGAATACAAAGATAAGTCCCTGTGCTCCAAGCACCTCACTGTCCAGTACCAGTGGAAGAGGTAGGGGTCAGTAAGTAATCACTACAGAATCATTCCTGCTGGCTGTGGCTAAGTGACCAGAATAAGACTTGCTCTCCCACGGTAAATTATATATATATATATGTATATATATATATATATGTATATATATATACACATACACACATATGTGTGTGTTTGTAAATTATATAAATATATGTGTGTGTGTTTGTAAATTATATGTGTGTGTGTAAAGATTGATTTTTGAAAAAAAATTATTAGCTGGTGCCGTGGCTCACTAGGCTAATCCTCTACCTATGGCACCGGCACCCCGGGTTCTAGCCCCGGTTGGGGCACTGGGTACTAGTCCCGGCTGCTCTTCTTCCAGTCCAGCTCTCTACTGTGGCCCGGGAAGGCAGTGGAGGATGGCCCAAGTGCTTGGGCCCTGCACCCGCATGGGAGACCAGGAGGAAGCACCTGGTTCCTGGTTTCCGATCAGCGCAGTGCGCCGGCCATAGTGGCCATTTGGGGAGTGAACCAATGGAAGAAAGACCTTTTTCTCTGTCTCTCTCTCTCTCTCATTGTCTGTCAAAAAAAGTTATCTATACATTTTCTTTGAAAGGCACAGGAAGAGAGAGGAGGGAAACACAGAGATCTTCCATTCACTGGCTCACTCTCCAAATGCTCACAACAGCCAGGAGGCTGAAGCCAGGAGCCTGGAGCCCCCTCTGGGTCTTCTATGTGGATGCAGGTGCCCACTACTTGAGCCTTCAGTGCTGCTTCCAGGGTGTGCGTTAACAAAAAGCAGAACTTGAACAAGGTCTCCGATACGGGATGCAGGTGTCCCAAACAGCAATTCAACCGCGGCACCAAACACCCGGTCCTGAAGAATATTTTGACAAACTATCTGAGAAACAATACGCAGAGCAGAACTAGAAACCCTGAGGGAAGAGAAGCGCAGGAGGGAGCACTTTCTGGTGCCGTCTGCGCAGTGCTGGATGGTCTCACTGGGCAGAATGGAGATGTTAGCTCAGGGGTTCCAGGGGAGCTGTAATTCGAGGGGAGGGAGATGAATGGAACGGCGCCCCCAGAAGTCTGCATGTGCATTTCCCAAGGTCTTTGGGGGTGGGAATAGGCTGCAATGTGCAGTAGGTGAGAGTCTGAGAGAGAGAGAGGAGAGAGAGCGAGAGCGCGATCTCACCTGCTGGTTCACTCCACAAATGCTTGCAGTGGTTTCCAGCCTGGGTCAAAGTCTGATGTCAGGAACTCAACCCAGGCCTCCCACGTGGGTGGCAGGAACCCAGTCACCTGAGCCATCACTGCTGCCTCCCAGAATCCGCATTAGCAGGAAGCTGGAGTCAGGAGCAGAGCTGGGTATCAGAGTCAGGCGCTCTGATGTGGGATGCAGGTGTCTTAACCGACAGGTTAATTACTACATGAATCGCCTATCCCTAAAATTATTTTTGATGAATAAAATAAATTCTGGGTCCATAAGTTTCCTGCACAAGAACATTCTCTTGACAGAAATTAAAATTTAAATAAGAAACACAAACAAAAAGCAAAACCAGCTGCAAACACTTCCCCACCTTAAGATCAAGGATAAAATGATAAAAGACAAGTACTGAGCAAGAATAAAGCTGAGCCTGAGTAGATCAGTATAATATTTCAGAAATTTAACTACCAATGTAACCAAACCTGAATACCTTTCAAGGGAGGACAACATGAACTCTAAAAGGAATAATCCACAATTTCAGCATTCAACTTCATATTACCATACTTTTTTTTTTTTTTTAAAGGCAATCAAGAGAAGCAGACCATTAGATGAATCAGAATGAGCAAGCTGGAACTTTTAGGCAACTGTTGTAAACATGCTGAAGGACTTATAGGAAAATATAGACATAGTGGTTTTAGAGATGAGGAATCTCAGCTGAGAAATTGACTATAAAAGAGAATCAAATGGAAATTGTAGAACTTAAAAAGCACAGTGTCTGAGGTCAAAATTCCCCTGGTAGACTTAACAGAATAGTAGAGAGTGTGGAAGAAAGAGTTAGGAGACTTGAAATCAACAGACTATTAAATCCGAAAGACAGAAAAAAAAAATGGTAAAGAAGTGAGCTGAGCCTTAGCAGTCTGTGGGCAATATCAAGTAGTCTAAGATATATGTAAGAGGAGTTTCAGCAGGGAGGGACAGAGAAAATAGTCCTGAGGAAATGATGGCTGGACGTGTTCTATTTTGGGGGAAAAAATAAATCACTTACATATCAAAGAGTCTCATCAAGCCCCAAGCAGGATAAATGTAAAGAAAACAACACCTAGTCAATTTATAGTCAAGATGTTAAAAATCAAAAATAAAGAAAAAACTTAAATGGAGAAAAGTCTGGGATGTGAGTAACAAAATGGAAATATTGGATCATAACTCATGGAGTAAATCTACCCATGAGTTCATACTTCCATAAATAAATTTCAAAAAATGGAAGACAAAAGGATAGTTTTCTTTACTGGATAATATCAATTAACAGCTATAGAAGGAAAAAAGGAAATAGAAAATCACTATTAACCAAACACCACAATAATAAACCATTAATGGATGACGGAGTGAAATTATGAAAGCAGAATGTTTACCTAGAATTAAAGTAACTTCCCATGAAATTTGTATTAGTTACAAAGATAAAAATGGCAGCTTTATGGTTAATAAACATGGCAGACAACAACACCTCAACCAGGTGGTCAAAGCAAACCTTTTAAATAATGAGACACACTGACATTGTGTGCCCACAGACAGGACGCCCAGAGAGGGCACAGCATCATTCCTGTGGTATTCTTGCCCCAAATCCTTCAGTGCAGTGATAAAAAGCATCAAACACAGACTAAGGGACGTACTACAGAGTAACTGGCCTAGACTTCACTGAAGTGTCAAAGGGAGCAAAGAGCAGGAAATACTGGGAAGATGTCCTGGATTGAAGGGGACTAAGGAAGCTTGGTGGCTAATACAATATGGGAGCTTGGATCCTGGACCAGAAAAAGACATTAGTGGGAAAACTGGAAAAATTCAGATTCTGTATTAGATTAGTTAACAGTGCTGTAACAATGTAACTTCCTGTGTTTGGCCATTATGATGTGGTAATACAAGACATCAGGGAAAGCCAGGTGAAAACCAAAAATGGACTCTCTTAGTATTTTGCAACTTTTTCTAAGTGTAAATGATTTAAAAATAAAAAGTTAAAAAAAAAAAAAAAAGCCAGACGGAGAAGACAGGGGAACAAGAATATAAATGGAGTCAGACTTCTCATCAGCAGCCATGGAGGCCAGCCAATGGTTAAGCAGCATCATTCAAGTTCTGAAAGAAGCAATAATCTTATCAGCCTAGAAACCTAGTCATTCATAAAAAGAAACAAACATTTAGGAAACCCAGTTGAAAATGAGAGTGAGGCAAATGAAAGTTGATCCTATTTGTTTTTGGTGACTTCGTTCAAGATTCGTGCTAGGTAGTAGCTCAGGCTAAAGAGCAATGGAGCCGGATGGAGACCCAGAGCCGCGGGACACGGAGCAGAGCACAGAAGAGGGAAGCACTTGGCGGAACCTAAAAGGCCACCGCTAGTCCCCTGTGTTCATTCACTTAGGCGGCAACTACTGAAGCAAAAAAACATATTATTTTGTGAATTGCTACGTGCTTAGAAGTAAAATATATGATAACAGCATAGAAAATAGGATTATGTAAATGGATTTATACAGTTATAAGGTTCTTATAATTTACATGAAATTGTACAAGAATAATTCAAGGTAAACTATGTATGATAAATTAAGGGTACATATTGTAATCTCTAGAGCGTGTGTATGCACACACACACGTAACACCCCACAAAGAGGAGCTATATCAAGAAAGTCAGCAGGGGCCAGTGTTGTGGCATAGTGGGTTTAGCTGCCTTATGTGCAACCTGCAGGTATGCTAGTTCGTGTCCTGACTGCTCCACTTCCAGCCCTGCTCCTTTCTAATGTGCCTGGGAAAAACAGTAGAAAATGGTCCAAGTGTTTGGGTCCTTGCCACTTATGTGAGAGACCCGGATGAAGCTTGTGGCTTGTGGCTTGGGCCTGGCCCAGCTCCAGCCATGATGGCCATCTGGGGAGTGAACCAGAGGATGGAAGATCTCTCTCTCTCTCTCTCTAACTCTTTCAAAATAAAAAATAAATAAATTTTAAAAAGTCAGTAGGGGGGAGAAAAGAGATTATTCCAAAAGAAAGCAGAAAAGGAGAACCAGCAACTGAATAGATGGAACAAATAAAAAGAGGGTGGATATAAACACAACCAGCAGTTGCTAGCTAAGTTCAGTGGAGCAGCCCTTTCCCTTTGCTGGGCTGGGAGCTCCGCCGGCCTCACTTGCACAGCCTGGGGCTACACTGCTGGGGCCTGGGCTGGGATGGGAGAGTTTGCTGGGGCCAGCGCCCACCCCCGGTTGTTGGTGCCAATAGGGCTGGGCTGAGGAGACATCTAGGTGGCTGGAGACTGGATATGGATAAGGGCAGTCAGCCAATGGGGAAATACCTAGGCAGAGATGCAACCGGGCTATGTGGCTTGAATTTTGCTCCAGGACACTGACCACACCGCTGAAGTGGCTGCTGGCCTAGAGCCTCCACGTGGCTGGAGAGTCCAGCTCTCCTTTGCAGGCTGGCTTGTCTCCTGGTCCCTTGGGAATCGCTGGTGGCACTTCTTGCTGATGTGTGCTGCTATTAAGGTGTCTCCTAGTGTTTTCGAGCCTGAGAAAGAAGCGCCCATCTCTGCAGAGGGCAGGGCCGGAGGAGGGGGGCAGTGGCAGACAAAAGTGCATGGAAGAAATGACGCCTGGCATGTTTTGAAAGATAAGTGGAATTTTCCCAGTGGAAAAAGGAAGGAAGATTAGTCAGACGGGAAAGCATGGAGCATTTGGGAATGACAAGTACCTTCTTGGGCTGTGGTGGGAGATGGGGCTGGAGAGGTGGGTCAGGGCCAGCTGTCAGGCCCCAAGGAAGCCCAGGAGGAGTCTGAAATCCTCTAGGGAAGCCTAGGAGCTTGAGATTTTCAGGTCCCCTCTGCACGGATGTCTCAGTCCTTGTTCTTAATTTTATCTATTTTTCAATTTTTAATCAACACATAAAAATTATACATATAAGAATACTCAAAAAGTTCATAAATATCAAATTAAAAGGGGTTCTTTCTCTCTGCCTTTTAGAGAAAGGTAAGTTTATTTTGGTGCAAAATTGTTTTGAAGTCCATGCACAGATTTTTTTTTATAGTACACATTTTCCATCAATTTTCTGAACACTCCTCATATGGATTTCAGTTCTTTTCATCAAAATAAGCTTTTTTTTTAAAAAAAATTTGTTTATTTGAAAGTCAGAGTTTCAGAGAGAGAGGGAAAGACACAGAGCGATATATATATATATATATACACACACACACACACACACATAGAGAGAGAGAGAGAGAGAGAGAGAGAGAGATCTTCCATCCACTGGTTCACTTCCCAGATGGCTGCAGTGGCCAGGCAGAAGGCAGAAGGCAGAAGGCAGGAACTCTCTTCCATCTCCAGGTGGGTGGCAGGGCCCAGACACTTTCCCCAGGCCATTCGCAGGGAGCTGGACCAGAAGTGGAGCAGCTGGGACTGCAACGGATGCCCACATGGGCTGCTGGCATTGCAGGTGGTGGCTTTATCAGCTATGCCACAAAGCTGGCCCCAAGCTTATCTTTTTTTTTTTTCAAATCAATAATCTTTTATTGCATTATTAAAATACCACAAGACACAATCTGGGTTCTTGTTTCTGCAGCCGGATAACTTTTAGGTCTTATTCATCAGCCTGTTGAACTGTTCCTTTTTCAGAGACATAGATACCATCCAAAAATTTTCTGATATCTTTATTTTTAACTGTTGTTGCCTGCTGAATCAAAGCAGCTGAATTTGAAACAAGTTCAATGTCATTTCCTTCAAGCACTAATTCATCTTTCTGGGCTTGAGACACTGAACAGGCAACACCTGGCCTCATCCGAACCCTTCGGATGTACTTTTCACCCAAGAAATTTCTAATTTCAACAAGAGACCCATTCTCTTGAATAACCACGTTGATGGGGAAGTGAGCATACACTGACCTCATCTTGTAACGGAAGCCCAGTGTAACCCCCTTGATCATATTCTGTACGTGACTACAGATCGTGCGAACAGTTGCCAGTTCCTTTCTATCTCCCCACCATTTGTCAACCCGGAGCCTCTTCTTTTTCTTTCCCAGGAGACTGAGTTCCACATTGATGTGATTGAAGTCCCTCCGCAGGGTTCCTCAGGGCCCCTTCACAATGACTGTGCGCCCCTTCAGACTGATGTCGACATTTTCTGGGATGTCGACCGTCTGATTGCTGAGAATGGTCTTCATTCTCGCAGTAGATGCGGCAAAAAGCCCAAGCTTATCTTTCAATTGTTCCATGAACTTTTTGGAAGCACCTCCGTATTTTTGGGGTACTTTGTGGTAATTTGATACCTGTGTACATTGTGTGATGTTCAAATCAGGGTAAGCATATCTATCTCTGCAAACACCATTTCTTATGACGGGAACATTCAAAACCCCTGCCTCCGGCTCTTTGGAAATATGTTTGTGTTGCGTTATCATTATCCGTAGTCACCCTGTTGAGCAACAGAACACAAGAACTTGGTTCTCTTATCAACCTTTCTTTGTCTCTCCCTCCCACTCTTCCCTGCTTCTGGCAAACACCATTCTACCCCAAGCTTGTACGGGATCGCCGGTTTTAGATCCCACGAATGAGTGAGATCATGTGCCATTTGTCTTGCTGTGTCTCACAGCCCTTGGCTTTTTTAAAAAAATTATAATCATGTCTACCCACGCTACAGGCTGCACGTCCTAGCCACTTCCTGGGGGCCTGCTGCTCACAGCCATAGTATTTTGTCCCTCTGAGCTTCCAGAAGTTTCTAGGCTTGGGAAAAGGGGGGGGGGGCTGAGTGTGTGTGTGTGGGGGGTATGCAAGAGGCCTTTGAGAAAAAGACAAAACTCCAAAGCCTGCGGGTGCGGCCAAGAGGGACACCAGCTCTGCGCAGCCCTTCACGGCCCTGCCATGGCCCAGGCAGCTGCGAGGGGCCGCCCTGTCCTCAAGAGGGTCACAGTCTACCGGAAACCGAACTCACCCGAGAAAACCCGAACCAGCCCGCAGAAGGCATTCAACAGAGGGTTGTCCATCAAGCGCACGGCAGTGCGAATGAATGACGCCGGGGAAACGCCCCAGGGCTCCAGGGAAAGCCGCGTGGGTGTCTCTGAGGCCACAGCCCCAAAGGGGTCCGCAAAGCTGCTCCCGGCTCCCCGCCTTTTCAAGCCACCGAGCGCCCAGGCGCGGACCCTGGCACCCGGACGCCCGGCCGGCTCGGGGAAGAGGAGCCGCGGCTGCCCACCGCCCCGGGCGCGCAGGGTGCCGAGAGGGGCCTAGGGAGGAAGCGCGAGGCGGCGGCCCGCCCCGTCGCGTCCCACCCACCGCGTCCCCTCCCCTCCCGCTGCGGGAAAAGTTGCCGCGGGCGCCGCTGCTCACTGTGGGGCGGGCGGCGGACGAGATGCGAGCGCGCGCGCGGCCCCGGCCGCTCTGGGCCGCTGTCCTGGCGCTGGGGGCGCTGGCGGGCGTCGGCGTCGGAGGTGAGTGAGGCTCCTGCGCCGCCGCCAGCCGCGCACGCCGGGAGCCGGGCAGCCGGGGCGCGCGGTGGTCCCGACGCGGGCCTCAGGGGCTGGGAGCTGGCCCCGCGGTCGCAGGGCTGAGAGGCGCCGGGTGCCGGGGGCGGCCCCCTTGGGATGCTGCAGCCCTCGACCCGCGTGAGCGCTTTCCCCGGTGGCCCGGGTTTGTGGCGCGGAGTGCGCATCTCCGAGCCCCGCGAGTTCAGCCCCGGCTGCGCGCGTCGCGGGGGTGGGGTCCCGGCGACGCAGGACTGCAAGACCCGGGTGGCTGAGGCGAGCTGGGGCTTCCCGCGGCTGTGCCCGCGCCTAGGCGGAGCGATGTGGCTGTGACCTCTCCGTGAGAGCGGAGGCGCGCGGCTTCTTGGGTTGCTGGACATTTCCTTTCTCCGGGTGTCACCCTTGTCCCGTGTGTTTTCAGTCGCTGGCCCCCCGCCGGGAGCGTTTTGGAGCAGCACGAGGGCTCTTTCCACAGTCCTTGGGTGTCAGCGCTGCTTCTGCTTCTGCACCCGAAACATCGCCAACGACAGAGGGTCCCCTGGGCTGGCGTGGACCCCTGGCTTTGTCTCTCCTGCTGGGCGCGCCGTCACAGCTGCCAGGGCGGTCAGCGTTGGGCCTCCGGGGTGTGGGACGGGGCCGAAGGGAGAGGGCGAGCCCAGTCCTGGGGTGCTGCCCGTGGCGCCTCTGGATCCCTTGGTGATCTTGCCTAGTGGGGGCTCGGGGATGGGGACTCTGGCCCCGCTTCTGCAGAGTGCACACCTGTTCTTCAATGATGTACAATGTAGGTCCTGCAGAAGGTTTTTTTTTTTTTTTTTTTTTTTTTTTAAAGGGTAAGATTTATGGGTAAGTTGATTTCAAAGATAAACTATTCAGAAATGCTTTGATGACTGCCTTCAAGTCTTCCAAATATGTGTAGACGTCAGTGTGTGTGTCAGTGTGCCTCTGGTCGGGGCAAGGATGTCTCCATCATCTTTCAGTTGCTGCTGAGAGGGACCACCCAGGTCGGCGGAGGGCTTGTACTGCCCTGAGCAGCTGATGGCCATGGCCCAGAGATGAGGGTGCTCAGGTCCTGCCTGGGAGATGGTAGAGCCTGGGGCAGGTGCTGCTGGCTGTTGGTGAGGGGTTGGGATCCAGGGGCGACTCGGCTGTCTCCTGCACAGAGAATGCTTGCTTCCAGCCATATTTTGTGAACAGTGAGTACAAGCGTTCCTTTCTGACAGTTAGAAGTGATGCAGCACCATAGAAGTGACCTGGCGCCGCCCTTGGCTCAGGGCTGGTGAAGACGAAGGCTTATGCTACTTTGATGTCTCTTCGGTGTCTTCCCCACCTCTGTCTGGTGTTGGTCTGATTCACCCAGTTGTCATGACCCCTGTGGGAGACCACTGCGTTGGCACAACCGGGTCTGTGTTCAAGAGCCTTTGGGAGATCCACTCAAGAATCCGTTGTGCCATTGGGGTGATTCCAGGATGGGCTGTGCGGGGCTAGCCCAGGACTCTCTCTGAGGGGCAGGGTGGAGGAGTGCTTAACAGCAGGGCCTCTATGGTCAGGCTTCTGGGGAAAGAGGGCCCAGGGAAAGCAGTTTCTGTTACCTTTATATCCCCCACCCCAGTGCTGGTTTGCAGGGATCCAGGTGTCATCAGATCCCCGTGGAGGCAGGGGGTAGGAGTGTAGAAAAGTTGTTTGGAGGGGCACACAGGGTGAGGGGACACACAGAGAGCTGGGTGGGGGTGGCGCAGAGAGACTGTCCTAGGGTAGGAGCATCTCGTGCTGGGAGAAGAGGTTTGAGGATCGAATTGAGTTTTTGGTTTATGTACAGAGGCTGTCTTTTTAGGTTCACCTGAAAAGCGTTGGAGTTTGTGGCTTCCCTGTAGTTAGACAGTAACTGCAGGCTGATTGGTTGTGAGGTAGGTGCTGATTTCTCTGCTGGAGTTTACTTCTTGGAAACTCTATAGCTAAAGTGCGCTGCGGGAACCCCGGGAGAGAGGTTTGCTGCTGCGGAAAGGGACCCGGTTTAAGGCCAGGAGGGTGCAGGTTTGATTCTTGGCCTTGCCTTTTACTGGCTGTGTGACCTAATCTCTTGGATCCTGTTTCCTCACCTGTGAAGTGGAGAAATCAATCCTTCCATGGCTGTAGGGACTCACTGTGACCACGTGCATTTGGCCCAGTGGTTAAGGTGCTGTTGAGACGTCCACACCCCATATCAAAGAGACTGGCTTCAGGTCTCTGCTCTGCTTCCCATCCCAGCTTCCTGCTAATGTGCGTCCTGGGAGACAGCAGGTGGCAGCTCAAGTATTTTGGGTCCCTACCACCCACTCGGAAGAGTTTAGTTCTGGGCTCCTGGCTTCAGTCTGGCCCAGCTCTGGTTGATGCCGGCATCTGTCTGGGGAGAGAACCAGCAGATGGGGAATCTCTGTCTGTCTCTCTGCTTTTCCAATAAATGAAATGGATAAAAATTTTAAAAAGTGACAACAGCATGAAATAAGTACTCAATAGATGGCAACTACTCTTCATTATTCTTCCTGTCTGTGGTGTTAGTAGGTATCGCAGGGAAGAGAGGTGACTGCCTCGTGGGTGTGCACAATGCAGGCTCCCAGACTGAGACTGATGGAGTCCCTTTCCCCACACCTATGTGCGGAGGGGCCTTTTATTTCAACTATTTGGTGGTATGGCACATCTCAGCCTCTCTAACCCAGCAAGGTTTCACAGAAGAAGCCACGGAGCAGCGTGCTAGAGAGGTCTGGACAGTTGCTGTACCCGTGAGAAAACCTCAAGTGCCGGGTCTGGGAGGAGAGGAAGGTAAAAGGTGTCCATGAGGCCACAGTTTCCATGAGGAGGGGCCAAGTCTGTATTTTTTAAAAATGTTTATTTATTTTACTTGAAAGAGTTACACACAGAGAGAAGGAGAGACAGAGAAAGAAAGAGAGAGAGAGAGGCAGAGAGAGAGAGAGAGAGAGAGAGATCTTCCATCCACTGGTTCACTCCCCAGTTGGCCACAATGGCTGGAGGTGGGATGATCTGAAGCCAGGAACCAAGAGCTTCCTCCGAGTTTCCCACGTGGGTGCAGGGGCCCAAGGACATGGGTCATCTTCTACTGCTTTCCCAGGCCATAGCAGAGAGCTGGATTGGAAGTGGAACAGCCAGGACTCTAACTGGCACCCATACGGGATGCTGGTACTGCAGGTGGCAGCTATACCTGCTGTGCCGCAGCGCCAGACCTCCCAAGTCTGTTTTGTACAACACCCTAGGCCCAGTGCCTGGCCCATTGGCCACAGAATCAATATCTGTGGGATGCTGTGAAAAGGCCTCAGAGGTGAGGTCTCTCACGTTAAGAAACCCAATAGTTGTGTTCACTCATAAAAGTTCAAGCGCTCCAGCTGGGCATGGTGTGTGGGGCGGTTATGATTATGATTTTTTAAAAGATTTATTTATTTAAGAGGCGGAGTTACAGAGAGAGAGAGAGAGAGAGAGAGATCCTCCATCTGCTTGTTCACTCCCCAAATGGCCGCAATGGCTGGAACTGCGCCGATCCAAAGCCAGGAGCCAGAAGCTTCTTCCAGGTCTCCCATGTAGGTGCAGGAGCCCAAGGACTTGGACCATCCTCCACTGCTTCCCCGGGCCATTAGTAGGGGACTGGATTAGAAGTGGAGCAGGTGGGACTCGAACAGGCGCCCATATTGGATGCCAGCACCACAGGCAGAGGCATAACCTACTGCTCCACAGTGCTGGCTGTGAGGATTAAAGTGCAGAGGAGACCATGAGTGCTCTGGGCATTTGGACTTCTGTCCTGAGGGTGCTGCAAACTCAAGGAGCCTCTGGGAAGTGTCCCTTCCAAACATCCACCAAGACCACCTCACTCTCCTCAGACTTGTGTGAGGCCAAAGGTGAGGAGTGGCAGAGGCCTCCTGGGGAGACCCTGAGCTGGGCCAAGGAGGCAACACTGGGAGGAGGGGGAGCTGGAATGACTCTAGAATGTCCTACCAGGGAATCCTTCACACCTCCCGCCCCACTCAGGCTCTCTGGTTATCATCCCCACCCAGCACCAGGAAGCCTCCTGCCCTTGTTGGCAGGAATAGCTGGAGAAGCGTGCCCACAGGAAGCACCACTCCTGAACCAGCAGACAGATAATGAGCTGCGGGAGTGACGGAGCAGCTTCGGGGGGAAACCGCTTGGCTTAGCCCAGCCCTCGCTGCTGCCCACAGAGCTGCCGTGCTGCCTCACCCTTCGCCTCGTCTCCCTTCTCCCCAGCCCTGGCCCTTCTGCAACAGGAAGATCCTTGTGCCCGCTGGAGCTCAGGCCACTTGTGGGAGTAAATATAGGAGCAGGGAAGTGACACTGCTTAGGGCACCTGCCCATTGCTGCCTTTAAACTGCTGGCCTTTATTGAGACGTGCGACTCTGCAGCAAAGGTGATCAGATCTGCCCTTCTCTCATGCAGTGTTTCAGAACCTCGGTTTTTAAAGGTGGGAGTACCGAGGTGTAACGTGCAGTCACAGCCAGCCTTGCTAGGTGTGCAGCTCTTTGAGTTTTGACAAACACAGAGTCAGGTAAGTGCCACCATGGTAAGGATACAGGGAGTTCCATGATCCCAGGAACTTCTGTCCAGTTCCTTTGTCATTGATTCCCTATCCCCACCCCTCCGCCCTGGCAAACACTGATCGTTTCCTTTCTGTTTTGTAGCATGCACATAAATGAAACCAGGAAGCATGTGGGCTTTCAAGTCTGGTTTCTTCTCTTAGCACAGTGCATTTGTGATTGCTGCTATACCAGGAACTCTAAGAGGTTACCTGAGGCCTGTTCAGTCTCCCTCTGGTGTTGAGACAGAAAGCAGGGGGCCGGATCCAGTGAGCCGCGGAGGTGATGTCCAGCTTCTACTTCTGTGCTTTCTGCTTGGACAGATGCATTTGGGCCGCAGATAGGTCATTCGATTTCCACATGTTTACTAGTTACAGACTAAAGAATATTGGACAGGATTTTGCAGCAATCAACACTTTTGTTATTCTTTGTCCTAAGGGCAACGACTGTTTTGTGGCCACATGCGCTGTGTCACAATCCTTGGAGCCACAGGCTGTTAAGTAAACCTAGGGCGGTTCTACTTTTTTTTTTTTTTTTTTTTATGGTGAAAAAACGTATATTTAGAATTAGCCAGCCGGACTCCGTTCAGATGATCCCAGTTTTGTTGGCACCGTCCAGAGCATCATAGTCAGGAGCCAGCGCACACGCCTTCTTCTCTCCGTCAGGGCTGATCAGGGGGTTGACTTTGGCCACATCAATGTTATAGAGTTTCTTCACAGCTGGGTTGGTCTGGTGCTTGTTGGCCTTGACATCCACAATGAACACCAGTGTGTTGTTGTCTTCTCTCTTCTTCATGGCCGACTCTGTGGTCAGGGGGAACTTGATGATGGCATAGTGGTCAAGCTTGTTTCTCTGGGGGGCGCTCTTCCGAGGGTATCTGGGCTGCCGTCGGAGGCGCAGTGTCTTGGGCCGCCGGAAGGTGGGGGACGTGCAGATCTTCTTCTTCTTGTGGCTGTGGACGCCTTTCAGCACTGCCTTCTTGGCCTTCAAGGCCTTCGCTTTGGCTTCGATTTTAGGAGGGGCAGGAGCTTCCTTCTTCACCTTCGGCGCCATCTTGGTGAAAAGGGTTCTACCTTTTAAAATTTGTGGTAGCATCTCTGAAAAAAGAACTCACGAGAAGTCTTCTATTCTGGTTTTCTGTCATGTTCCCATAAAAAAAGACTCTTTCCTTGTTACCTGATTCCGTTAGTGAAGGTGTTCAGGTATTCAGGCAGAGAAAGACTGAGGTAGTACAGGGCTCATCCTAAGGAACTCAAACAATGGGGAGCAAAATTGCTGGTCCCCTGCAGCATCCAGCAACTCTGTTCTACTCAGATATTTCCCCATGCAACTATAATTCTCGTGTGTGTGTCTACCTAAATTTCTGTTACATGCATATAAAAACAACAACAACAACAAACCCTTAAGTGAAAAGAGCTGTGGTCTGAAGTTGAGACGCCTACATCCAGCTCACAGCTCCTCCAGCTTTCCATCAGCTCGCTGACTGGCTTGGACAAGTTGTCCTACCTCTGGGCCTCGGTCTGTTGGTGGCTCAGGGGTTGCAAGGTGGACAAAGCAAAGTATGAATGAGAAACCTCTGTCTGCTTCTGTCTTCCTCCCCCTTCACTGGGGAAGTTTCTCCTTTAATTAATAACTTGACATCCCATGTCAGAATTTCTTTGGGAAGAAAAGGGAGGTGCTGCTGTAAAAATCAAGTCTGACAAGTTTTGCTTTACAAGAGCGTTCTAGAGTCTTGGCAGAAGGCACCTCAGTGGCTAATTTAGAACTCCCTCAGGTCATGCCTAAGTCTTTTTGCTAATGGAATTCTTGGAGAGAGAAAACCTGGGTCTGTGGTTCTGAACTCCCACTTCAGCCTCCCACTTCAGCTCCTCTGTGCCGAATTGTCTGAAAGAGGGCTGTGTCTGACCAATTTCCAGAGGCAGAAGGAGTGTGGTGTCCTTCCTGGGACTTCCACAAGTTGTGACCAGAACATGCAGTGCCCCGGGCAGCTCCTGGAGCCTGTGGGTGTGGCCTGGACAAAGCTGCTGCTTCTCCCCTTTTTCCCCCTCTTTTATTAATTATTATTATTAATTTTTAAAAGATTTTATTTATTTATTTAGAGTCAGAGTTACAGAGAGAAGGAGAGACAGAGAAAGATCTATCTGCTGGTTCACTCCCCAAATGGCCACAATGGCCAGAGCTGAGCTAATCTGAAGCCAGGAGCCAGGATCTTCCTCTGGGTCTCCCACGCAGGTGCGGGGGTCCAAGTACTTGGGCCATCTTCCACTGTTTTCCCAGGCCATAAGCTGCTGGATCTGAAGAGGAGCAGCCAGGACATGAACCAGCGACCATATGAGATGCTGGCACCACAGGTGGAGGCTTAGCCAACTATGCCACAGTGCTAGCCCCAATTAATATTATTAAAGTTGACATAAAATTGTATATATGAAGGTTCTTCAATAAGTTTATGGAAAATGCTCATTGCCTTTTTTTTTTTTTTTTTTTTTTGACAGGCAGAGTGGATAGTGAGAGAGAGACAGAGAGAAAAGTCTTCCTTTGCCGTTGGTTCACCCTCCAATGGCTGCCACGGCTGGCGCACTGCGGCTGGCGCACCGTGCTGATCCGAAGGCAGGAGCCAGGTGTTTCTCCTGGTCTCCCATTGGGTGCAGGGCCCAAGCACTTGGGCCATCCTCCACTGCCTTCCCGGGCCACAGCAGAGAGCTGGCCTGGAAGAGGGGCAACTGGGACAGAATCCGGCGCCCCAACCGGGACTAGAACCCGGTGTGCCGGTGCCGCTAGGTGGAGGATTAGCCTAGTGAGCTGCGGCGCCGGCCCTCATTGCCTTTTTTTAAACATAAATTTTAATTGGAGAGGCAGAACAACAGAGAGGGAAAGAGAGACTGAGCTCCTGTCACTGCCTCACTCCCCCAAGTGTCCACAATAGCTGGAGCTGGGCCACGCTAAAGCCAGGAGTGGGGAACTATATCCAGGTCTCCCACATGGTGGCAGGAACCCATGCACCCACTTAAGTTATTATCCCAGCATCTGCCATAGGAAAGCCAGAGCTGTGACTCAAATCCAGGCACTATGATATGGGACATTGGCATCTTTTTTTTTGAAAAAAAGATTTATTTTATTTGTTTGAAAGAGTCCCGGTTGGGGCACTGGATTCTGTCCCGGTTGCCCCTCTTCCATGCCAGCTCTCTGCTGTGGCCAGGGATTTCAGTGGAGAATGGCTCAAGTGCTTGGGCCCTGCACCCCATGGGAGACCAGGAGAAGTACCTGGCTCCCGCCATCGGATCAGAGCGGTGCGCCGGCCGCGGTGGTCATTGGAGGGTGAACCAACAGCAAAAGGAAGACCTTTCTTTCTGTCTCTCTCTCTCACTGTCCACTCTGCCTGTAAAAAAAAAAAAAAAAAAAAAAAAAAAAAAAAAAAAAGAGTTACATAGAAAGAGAGAGAGGAAGAGATACAGAGAGAGAGATCTTCCATCCACTGGTTTACTCCCCAAATGGCCCCAACAGCCATGGCTGGGCCAAGCTGAAGCCAGGAGCCAGGAGCTTCATCTGGGTCTCCCATATGAATGCAGGGGTCCTGGAACCATCTTCACCTGATTTCCCAGGTGCATTAGCAGGGAGCTGGATCAGAATTGCAACAGTCAGGACTCGAACCGGCATCCATGTCAGATACTGGCATTGCAGGCAGCAGCGTAACATGCTGTGCCACAACACCATCCCTGACAGTGGCATCTTAACCAGCATCTTTACTGCTAGGCCAAATGCCTACACTTCAGTATCTTTTAATTCCATTTTCCATGAATTTTTTAAAAGTATCTTTAAATTTGTGGTGCACAATGTGATGTTTTGAAATATGTGCACATTATGAAATGCTAAATCAAGCTGAGTAACTTGTGCGTTGCCTCACGTACTTCTGTGAAGTGAGAACACTTAAAATCTACTCTCTTAGCAGCTTTCCAGTGGATGGTACCATGTTACTAGCTATAGTTACCATGTGGTACAATTGATATCTTTGACTTTTTCCTCCTAGCTGAACTGTGTGGCCAGCATCTGCTTGTCCATCCAGCCCCTTGTGGTCTAGTCTTGTGTTGCTGCCAAGCTTGGGGACGACAGGAGACTCCGGGGTTTGATGCTGAAGGTGCAGTTTGTAGAAAACCCAGCAGGCTCTGGGGAGCTCACATTTAAGTGCTTGCGCATGTAGAAAGGGAAGCATAAAGGAAGTCATTTAAAACAATCTTCAATTCCCTTTTAGCTTCTAAAAAATAATTAGGCTTGTAAAAAAAAGTATAATAATAATGAAAATGCAAGTTCCTTTTGGTCTCATTCTTTTTTTTTTTTTTTTTAAGATTTATTTATTTATTTGAAAGGCAGAGTTACACAGAGAGAGGAGAGGCAGAGACAGAGAGAGAGGTCTTCCATCCACTGGTTCACTCCCCAATTGGCTGCAATGGCTGTTGCTGCTCCGATCCGAAGCCAGGAGCCAGGAGCTTCTTCCGGGTCTCCCACACGGGTGCAGGGGCCCAAGTACGTGGGCCATCTTCCACTGCTTTCCCAGGCCATAGCAGAGAGCTGATTGGAAGTGGAGCAGCCAGATGTGATGCCTGCGCTTCAGGCCAGGGCGTTAACCCACTGTGCCACAGCGCAGACCCCTGGTCTCATTCTTAAAGTCCATCATTGACAGTTACTTCAGAGTTTTTCCCCTTATGTATATGACCGTATATGTACTTTTTTTTTTTTTTGACAGGCAGAGTGGACAGTGAGAGAGAGAGACAATGAGAAAGGTCTTCTTTTTTCCGTTGGTTCACCCCCCAATGGCCGCTGCGGCTGGCGCACTGCGATCAGCTCACCGCGCTGATCCGAAGCCAGGAGCCAGGTGCTTTTCCTGGTCTCCCAAGGACTTGGGCCATCCTCCATTGCCTTCCCGGGCCACAGCAGAGAGCTGGACAGGAAGACGAGCGACCGGGACAGAATCCGGCGCCCCGACCGGGACTAGAACCTGGTGTGCCGGCGCTGCAGGCGGAGGATTAGCCTATTAGCTGTGGCACCGGTATATGTACTTATTGGTCATCATTGTATTTCTGAAATGGGATCATCCACAATAGGTTCATTGTCACTTAGTGATATACCCTAGGCATCTGTTTATGTTGGTTTGTGGCTTTCCATTGTTTATCCTAAGAGTTAACAGTGCTAGCCAGAAGGCATACCCTTATATGGCTGTATCAGTGGTTACTTAACCCTTTCCTGCTGGAAGACATTGAGGTTATTCCCAATTATTTGCTACCACAAATCCGACTACAGGAGATATATCCTTATTCATTTATTATGCACCTTTGTTCAAGTGTTTATTTCTGTGAACGTGATGTTTCAGGTTCATTCAAGTGTTTCCATTCTAAAGTTCTTGAACTAAAGTTGCTGGATCTAGGCCGGCGCCGCGGCTCAGTAGGCTAATCCTCCGCCTAGCGGCGCCGGCACACCGGGTTCTAGTCCCGGTTGGGGCGCCGGATTCTGTCCCGGTTGCCCCTCTTCCAGGCCAGCCCTCTGCTGTGGCCAGGGAGTGCAGTGGAGGATGGCCCAGGTGCTTGGGCCCTGCACCCCATGGGAGACCAGGAAAAGCACCTGGCTCCTGGCTCCTGCCATCGGATCAGCGCGGTGCGCCGGCCGCAGCGCGCCGGCCGTGGCGGCCATTGGAGGGTGAACCAACGGCAAAGGAAGACCTTTCTCTCTGTCTCTCTCTCTCACTATCCACTCTGCCTGTCAAAAAATAAAAAATAAAAAATAAAAAAAAAATAAAAATAAAGTTGCTGGATCTAAAGGCATGACTGTTTAAAATTTTAGGAGGAGTTGCCAGATTGTCCTGGAAAACAAGTGAACCAGTTTGCGTTCTCACCAAGACAGGCTGGCAGTGGCAGCCTGCACTGCCTGCTGTCCACAGGAGCTGGGGAAAAAGGCCCAGGCCTGGACAGCCGGATGCCAAGGAGGTCACCTCCAGGGTGCTACTGGTCTGGTCTCAAATAGTGCTTGGTACAGGGCTGCCTCTTGTGTGTACAGAATGAGTCAGAAGAGAGGTGGGGCTGGCACTAACAAAAATTTTCCAAAACTCCTCTGAAATGCAGCCTTTCAATCAAATATCAGGCCATTAGGAAGAAGTGGCTGCTTGGGCATAGTTTAAGAGGACTTGTGCCCTGGGATGCTAAGGCTGTCTAGAGGATTCGCTGCCAGGAAGTATGATGTGGCTGGGTTCAACCTGTGAAACACGGGGAGCAGTTATACATTCCTAAACAGGACTGTGACGTAGACTCAGAGAGGCGCCCGAGAGATGAAGGGCTGTGGCGAAGTCCTCTGCCCAGTGCTTAGAATGTGGTGGTAGATTCCCGGCTGGCCCCGAGCGTTTTCCCTACCATATCCACCATATGTGTTGTTTTACTGCTCCGGTCTTTCCAAGTTTCCCAGGCGCTGGGTGTTAATTGTAGACCACAACCAGAGGGAGGATGCCCTCCACCCCGACCCCGAGGATGGGCTGTATGCAGTCTTTAGCACTCGGCTACCTAATTCATGGGACCAGACATGATCTGGCCTCACTTATAAGGACAGGGCCTACTGGCTGAAGGGCCGGTGAAAGGATATGGCCAGTGGTTAGTGCATCGAAACTTTGTCCAAGGGGGATACTCTTGCTCAGGCCCAAATCCTCAGCAGGTCCTTGGAATATAGCTTGATGATGGCTACCCTTTCGACACTACCACGATCCAAACCCAAACCACTGCCATCTGCTGCCTGAATTGCCTTAGTGACTTTCTAATCGGTCTCTTCCCTTTCTTGCTTCCTCTGTGTCCTCCCTTTAGTGGCCAGGATAAGCCTGTTCTGCTCACTGCAGCTCAGACTCCTCCAGTGGCTTCCCTCCACGTGGAGAATGAAAGCCATACTCCCTGCGGTGGCTGATGGCTTTCTAGTGTTCTGGTGCTTAATTGCTTCTTCGACCTCCTCTCTGCCTCCTCCCCCTTTTCTCCTGCTGTTTCTTTAACAGCGTGAGGTCCATCTAGCCCTTGGTGTGGTTCTTTCTGTAATTCTCATTCCCTGGGTCTTCCCATGGCTCAGCCCTGACCTCCTTTTATGTCAGCTCCTCAAAGAGATCCTCCTTGGCCACTTCACTGGTGGAGACTTTCTCCCCTCAGTGCGTGCTCTTTTGTTATCCTACTTTCTTTCATCGAGCAGTGAAGTCATTCTGTCGAGCTGGGTATGGTTTGCTTCTCCTTCCTTCTCAAAAGCAGAGGCGTGGTTTAGATCCTCCGTGTGTCTCCAGGAGAGTGCCTGGCTTAGGCGCGTGAGTGCTCACTACTTGTTGAGTGACCAAATGAATGCTTACACCATTGATATGTGTGGGCAGTCAGCTGTAAAGCTAAAGTAGCCACTTTCCCACCTTATCCACAGCTGGATTAACATAGCAACGTTTTCATTCTAGGCTGGCTTTTTTTCAGTCACACAAAGTCCTCAAAGATCACGTCATCTATGAGGAGGAAGTGCAAATCCACATTGTATTCATTTCTTAGGGCTGCTGGAACAAGGCTGCACAAACTCAGCTTCAAACATCAGAAATTTCTTCTTCTGGAGCTGGAAATCTGAAGTCAGCCTGTCAGCAGGGTCGCAGTGCCTTGGAGCCTGGTTTGAATCCTTCCTCGCCTCTTCCTGGCTTCTGGCGGAGACTGGCGAGCCTTGGTGTTCCTTGGCTCTGGGCTGCTTCCTTCCAGTCTCTGCCTCCGTCATCACGCGGCATTCCCTCAATGTGCTGTCTTCCTCTTATAAGGACTCCGGTCAGATTGGATTTGTGCCCACTCCAGTGACCTCATCTGCAAAGATTCTATTTCCAAACAAGGTCACAGTCACAGGTATTAGGAGATAGGATTTCAACATATCTTTTTTGGGAAAACAATTCAACTCATAACGCATTTTAATTCTGGTGAAAAACTACACATGAATGTTTTCCAGTGTTAGATACTATTATTTAATTGGCTCTGATGCACTCTTAATTAATTAATTAATTTGATAGAAGGGGAGAAAGAGTTTCCATCTGCTGGTTCCCTCCTCAGATGCCTGCAATGGCCCCAGCTAAGGCTGAAACGGGGAGCTGGGAACTCAGTACAGGTCTCTCACAGGGGTAGCAGGAATCCAATTACTTGAACTATCACAGCTGCCTCCTAGGGTCTACATTAACAAGAAGCTGAAGTCAGGAGCCAGAGTCAGGAATTGAACTCAGGAACTCTATGGGATGCAGACTTCTTGTTTTTATTTTTTAAAAATGTATTTATTTATTTATTTGAGATAGAGATATCTTCCATCTGCTGGCTGCAATAGCCGGGGGTGGGCCAAGCTGAAGCCAGGAGCTGGGAACTTCATCCAGTTCTCCCATGTGGGTGGCAGGTGTCCAAACACTTGGAGCATCTCCTGCTACTTTTCCTAGGTCATTACCAGGGAGCTGACTAGGAAATGGAGCATCCAAGACTCGAACTGGCTCCCATATGGGATGCTGGCATTGCAGGCATGGCTTAATCCACTGTGCCACAATGCTGGCCCCATGAATCAGACTTCTTAACTGCTAAAATGAATCCTGATATTCTTCTCCTTCTCCTTCTTTAGATTTATTTGTTTACTTGAAAGAGAGTTACACAGAGAAGGAGAGGCAGAGAGAGAGGTCTTCCATCCTCTGGTTCATTCCCCAGTTGGCTGCAATGGCCCGAGCTGGGCCAGTCTGAAGCCAGGAGCCAGGAATTTCTTCCAGGTCTTCTGTGTGGGTGCAGGGGCTCAAGGACTTGGGCCATCTTCTACTACTTTCCCAGGCCAGAGCAGAGAGCTGGATCAGAAGCGGCGCAGCTGGGACTCGAACGGGCGCCCATGTGGGATGCTGGCACTGCAGGCAGTGGCTTTACCCACTGTGCCACAGCGCCGGCCCCTCTGATGTACTTCTTAAAATAGCAGTTTAAAATCTCTGAACTCAGGAGACAGCCTTCATCCATAGCCTTAGATTTGGTGAAATACAGTAATTTGGATTCCCCACTGCTTTGGGCAATGCTTACTGGAGCTTTTTGCTTAGAATGCAGGGATGTTTGTTACCTTGAACTCTATCTTCCTATCTCTTCTTCCCTTCCCTTGTGTTACTGAGCTTGTGCTATCTTTAAGAAAGGAGCAAAAATAAAATAAACTTTCTTAGTAACTTGGCGTAGAGAAACTACTTATGCACCCAGGACAGTTAGTGGGATGTTTTGTTCTTCGATGATTCACTGATCCGGGTGGCTGCAATGGAAGGATCAGGTGCAGGTTGAGTCACCCAGTGTCCCCATGCACCTAACTGGGGTTTGACCAGTTTAAGTCCATGGCCGGGTGGAGGACGCAGGCTGAAACTGCAGATAGCACGTGAGACGTCCATGGTGTTTGCAGTACAGATTGGCCTTCCCACCCGCTCAACACTTCTCCCTCTCTGAAGTCCCGAGGCCTCGTCAGGATGGCCCGTGTGTGCAGTATGACATCCTGTCTCACTGGACAACGTGTCCTCAAAATAACCTTCATTGACGCCTTATGACTTCCACTCGTTCCAACTCCCTTCCTTGTTTCCTTTTTTTCTCCATTTTTCCCTGTTCTCTTTTGGTTCTGTGAGTCAGAATGTGCCAAACCACAGCTTTCTACTTCTACTTTCCAGGCAGGCTTCTTGGCTGGCCATGTCTGTCTTTTCTAAGTGGCCTTCTCTTCTTGGCTGCCCCTTCTAGATTCGATTTTTTGAAACATTAATATTCCTAATTACTCCACATGTGATGATTGATCATTTTACTTTAGTCTGTTTCCACCTAGCATGGCATCTTCAAAGACAGCAAAGGGTTCACCTGCCCTCAACAGCGTGAGACTTAGGAGAAAAACAGCAACAGCAAAAACAATAGCAGCAGGAGCAGCAGCAGCAGCAGCAGCGTTTTGTCGAGTCCTCTCTGCGCTCACGGGTTTTGTAGGGGCTGGCTCATTCAGTCCTTACTGTGGACAGGGCCAGTCCACCTTGTTTCCCTGCTCGGGCCGACCTCTGGGAGGAAAAGGCTGGTAGGAGTCGTTCAGTTTGCAGTGAGGTTCTGAGGCTCCCACTTCTGCAGGAGTCAGGGGAAGTGGGCATCTTCGCCAGAGGCTGAGCGGGAGCAGAGGCTTTGTCACTGACCTAGACGAGACGCAGGCCCCGGCTCCTCCCATCTGTCCGGGAGGGAGGGGCAGCCTAGGAGAAGCAGCTCCTTGAATCAGCATGGGCCCAGCTTAGACACTTCTGATGACTCAGCTACTTCCAACCACTGCGTTCCAGGGAACCTGCCTGGTGGCAGAACTTGGTTGGGGATATCATGGGGTATCACGAAATCAACCACCTGTGATTCATTAAAAAGAGGGGATTAGGGGGACTTGGTAACCATGACTTCCCAGACATGGCTTCCTCAAGAACGAATCCCAGCAGCTCAGCTCATGCTTTGGGATTGGGCCAGCGGTTCACTGGGAGGGGCCTGCTGTTTGTTTTGTGTCTGGCAAGGCTTTCTATTGTGGCCACAAGTCAGGGACTCATCGGGAAATGCTAATTTGAGGATGAATGGATGACTGAATGGATAGTCTGGGAAAAGTTTTCAAAATTAATTTGACAGTGCCCACACCTCCCACAATCCTCTTCTGTCCTTTAGCTCTCCCTGCAATCTCCTTGTGTTTCTCTTGCCCCCAGTGAAAATCCATGGCCTTTGTGTCCAGAATTAACCCTCCGGATGGCAACACCCACAGAATCTTTTATTTATTTATTTTACTTATTTTTAATTTTTTTTTGACAGGCAGAGTAGACAGTGAGAGAGAGAGACAGAAAGAAAGGTCTTCCTTTGCCATTGGTTCACCCTCCAATGGCCACCGTGGCCGGCTCGCTGCGGCCGGCATACCACGCTGATCCGATGGCAGGAGCCAGGTACTTCTCCTGGTCTCCCATGGGGTGCAGGGCCCAACCACTTGGGCCATCCTCCTCTGCACTCCCTGGCCACAGCACAGAGCTGGCCTGGAAGAGGGGCAACCGGGACAGAATCCGGTGCCCCGACCGGGACTAGAACCCGGTGTGCTGGCACCGCAAGGCAGAGGATTAGCCTAGTGAGCCGCGGCGCCGGCAACCCACAGAATCTTTAAGAAGAGAGGGACATACCTAAATAGTTCAGGCTGAGTTCCTTTTAGAGGGTTCTGATAGGGCAATAAAGGGCAGGGGCTCTGTCCACTCTGTCTGGGGAGACAGCAGCTGTGAGGCTGAAATACCAGGCAGGCAGCCCTCACCCGGAGAAGCATCCGACTTGCATAGTAGAACATTCAACTTCCTGGATCTGGCAGCACCAGCCGCCTTCCCTCCATTACAGATACTGCATGGCTGAGGGCAGCCCCACATCAGAGGCGCCCTTGATGCTTTGGGGCCAGACCTGGATCTGATGTCATGGTCCCCAGCCCACAGTCCTTGCACATGCATGCTCAAGTTGTAGCCACATCAGAGCATGGAGCCGCAGAGGATACCCTGACCTTTTAGTGTCATTCCATTTGCAGCATTTGAGAACTGGGAGAGGCCTTTGAAGACAGACAGACTCAAGGCTCTGTAGAAACGTGGGGCTCCCAGGAGGTCCTTCAAGAATTTCACGTATAATCTGGTATTTAGAGGGAGACAAAGTTTACATCGTCTGAGGAACTGTTGCGACCCATTTACATATTTAATTTGGAATTCTATGAGCGATTTTGAGAGATGAGTTCAGTTGCTTAAAAACAAAACAAAACTAACCTAGTCCAATACTTTTCAGTTCACTTCAGTACATTGTTGCTAAGCATCTTCTTTGGGTAAGGACTGGGGCTGGCCGGGGTGGGCAGATAAGGCCTCAGAGGCTTAAAATCTACTGGATGGCAGTGTCGTTAAGGCAGATACATAAATAATAACTATGGTAAGAATATGAGACTCAGAGAAACGGGGGCTGAGAGGAATTGAGAGACTCACCCAAGTCTCTTGATTGCGCGTACACCCTCTCTGCTACATCCCTCTCTCCCCTGGAGAGGCCCTAGAATGGATGTTGTTCAAATGTAACTTTCAGCTAGATGATTCCCATACTAATATAAAATGGACATGTGCCACAAAATTTTATTGAGCTTAATTAATGAGAACCAATAGGATGCTGCGACCAGTTCAAAGAGTTATGCTTGATTTGTCAAAGAAGTCCTGAAATTAATTATTGGATACAAAATTGGTTAATGGTCTACAAGACAATAAATTCTACCCTCTGGAAGTTTCCTTTTCTACTAGGTAGAAAGCCATTTGCATTATGATTGGAGAAGAATCTTATTCTCATCAAGAGCCATTTACATTGTTACTGGTTTTCTACAAGTTAAATATAAGCAAAGTATCCCAATCAATAAAAGTTAAAGGTCCATAGCCCCAGAAACCAGATACCCCTAGGCCTAGTAGGTCATTTTCTGAGTGTGCTTTTGCCCAGGTATTGGGAGGGAGAGTTCAATCCCACTGAAACAGATGGAGAGATGCTTACCTCGGTGAGATTTGGGGACACTGGGAGAATACCCTCTGGTCAGGATGGTTACTCCAAAAGTAGATTTGCTGGTCTTGCCGGCTGGGGGCAAGGAGTCCCTTTAGAATCTGGATAAAGGAACTGTTTGGGTGACTGTGTTACGGGGAGGAAAGGACCACCCTCAGGCTCCTCCTCCTCTCGGCAAAGCCCTCCCTGTGATTGCTGCAGGCACAGGGGTTTGCTTGGCTGAGGCCAGGAGACTGAGCTGGGAAGCAGGAGAATGTTAGCATCTGTCCAGGCACAGGCCTGGCGTTTGCTGCCTGCCTGGGCTCTCGGGGCTGTTTCGGTCCCCTGGCTGCCCCTGCTCCCCTCCCCTGGTCTCTGCCTTTTGGCAGTGTGAGGACTGCTCACTTGTGAATGGTGTGGCTAAGAAGAGTGTTCAGAATTCACCCACACGCCTTTCTCCCAATGCCAAGATTCCACGTTCTAGCTTGTATCAGTCATCTCTTTCAAACATTTCTGTAGTACTCCCCAGAGCATGTTACACTTGGATTCCAAGAGCAATGTGTTGGGAAGCTTGGAAAGGTTTCAGAAGGTTTGCTTTCCCCAGCAGGCCAACGGACACTGCCTTCCCCCCATATTCAGGCTGTGTGTTCTGTTAGTGTACCAGGGCCTGGGAGCCCCTGTGTAGTGGCTGTGAATGGCTGAGAATAGTTGGAGAGAGGACACGTTGCTGTTTCCCCAGGCCTCAGATTTCCATTCGCACAATGTGGGTGTGAAGCCAGTTGTCTGGGAAGCCTTCTGCTCAGCTGTGATGTGACGCTGGACATCACTGGGCCTGGGTCTCAGCCTCAGTCCAGCAGTTGTCATCACTGTGGTCTCATCATTGAAGGTGGGGATGAGTTTCACCCGATATCCCTCATTCTCCTTCCTTCCCAGTGGACGGTGTTGGGTGAATGTCTGTGGCGTGGTTAGGCTATTTGTGTGTACCCGAGAGCTGTGAACACAGTCATTTGGCAAAGCCAGGAAGGACAGGGCAGCCTGGTTGCTTCGTTGAATCAGGGGCTAATGCCTGTGTCTCTGTGTTGCAGGGCCCAACATCTGTACCACACGAGGTGTGAGTTCCTGCCAGCTGTGTCTGGCTGTGAGTCCCATGTGTGCCTGGTGCTCAGATGAGGTAAGGAGCAGACACCTGGCCCAGTCGTTTCCCCTGCTCCCTCCTGAATCACAGGCCGCTCGTCCCCTCTGAGCAAGCTGGACTGTGCCTTCCCATTCATGCAGGGCGGTGGGGGCGTTGCTGGGAAGGCCACCCTGAGTCTACCGCGAAGCCCCGCCTGGGCCTCTGGGCTTCTGGCCTTACCGTGACCATTGCACTTTTGCCAGGCCCTGCTTGCTTTTGGTTGGGTGGATCATGCCAGGGAAGCTGGCCTCGGGTCTCCAAAGGCGAGGCAGGAAGGGGCTGTAGGTAGGTACAGAAGCCGGGGACGACCTTACTTCTTACACCAGAACTTTAAAAAGACAAACAAAGGAGGAATCCCACGCTTGTGCTGGGGGCTGTTTAGTCAAAGGATCTTTGCTCTTCCTCTCCCTCTGATGACTGGGTCCCTTGGCTTTATATTTTATTCTCCGAGGTGTCAATGAGTGAAGGCACTGGGCTTGTTGGTGAGGATGGGAGGGTGACAGGAAAGGGCTGGCTGTGTCTGGACAGAGGGTTTGTTGTGTCTGGGGCCCTCGGGAATGAGTGTGTCTCAGGGCCTGGCTGTGTTTGTGGCTGGGACAGGAATCTGGAGCTGGCAGGAGTGGGTGGGGGAGGGGTGGATGTGGCTGGAGAGAGTCCAGTGATTAGGGAGCTGAGTCACTGGGCTGGCTCCCACAGGTGCTGACCTGGGCTCCTGGCCTGGAAGCTGTCCAGCGATCTGAGTTGTCCTGTCTGTCCCCAGCATGTCCTTGCCCTCTGGTTTTATGATTGCTGCAACTGAGCCTCTTACTCTCCCCGTCTGCTTCTCTTCCTGATCAGCTGAGTTTCCTAAAAAGGCAGCCTCCCAGGCAGCCTGGGGGAGGGGTGGGAGCTGGGAGGAGGGCGGCCAGCGGGACAGGCCCGCTCCACACGCTGCTGTGGCCTCCGTGCTGCTCAGCGCAGGAACTGCTTCCAGAGGCAGCTGCCCAACATCTGGGCCATGTTGACTTCATTTAGTAATTGAAACATTCCCTGGGGCCGTGGGGTGGGCAGTGGGGGATGGATGAGTCCTTCTGTCCTCCACCCCCGCAGGGTCTCCTCCCCTCTGGGCCCTGTGGGCCGCTCAAGTGTGATGTGGCCTCCTCCCTTCTCCTGGGCCGTGTCTAAGTAAAATGGTGCAATCTTATCTATGGTGCAATCTATGCCCCGACACCATCCTAGGCTCCAGCCCTGGCAGGCCACCATGGCTTATGGAAGCCGGGTGGCCACAGGGCCCAACCATCGGTGTCAGCTCCACCCCTGCCCTAATGGGATTCACTGCTCCTACTTCCCTGCCCCGCCCCCCCAAGGTTTGAGGACCTGTTCCTGAACACGTGGCTCTCTCAATCTCTCTGTCTTTTGAGCTTCTCCAATTTCTCTGTCTCTGTCTCTCTCTCTTGCTCTCTCTCATGCTCTCCTTCTCCCTCTTTTCCTTCTTTGCTCCTTCCCTCCGGTCTGTCGAGTTTCCCCCAATAAACCCTTTCCCTTACTCCGGTGTTTGGTGTGTTTTGTGGTGGCCTTACAAGTCCCCTGCCTTCGGTCGCTGTCACGACTTTGCTGCTTCTTGTATAAGGAAGTCGCCATTCTGCAATGAGTCCTGCAGGAAGAGAGAGCCAAGGGGGCCAGAGCCTCCTCTAGACTGGGTGACCTGAAGAAACCTGGAGTAGACTGGGTGCCCCAGCAGGAGCCCGGCACGCAAAGGACGCTGCCCTCTCCTTCCCACTCAAAGAAAGAGGAAAGTGCGGGCAGCTCTGGTCCAGAGAGTCTGGGAGAAAGAAACCAAGTTCGTGGAGGGTGTGTCCTACCCGCCTCCCCTGCTCTGCACACAGCCTGCTCACCTTTCTTGATCAGCAGAGGGACTGGCCAGGTAGCTGAGGTCGACCAGATGAAGCCCTTAGGTCATGTGGTTAGATCTGGAAGGTGCAAATGTAGAATATTTATAGGTGACCAAGGTGAATCTTTTTATGTTTATTAAAACTAAAAATTTTTTTTTGTTTATTCATTTGGGAGGCAGTCATTTAGACACACACACACACACACACACACACCAGAGAGAGCTCTCATCTACTGGTTTACTTCCCAAATGCTACAACAACTGGGACTGAGCCACACTGAAACCATGAACTGGGAACTGAATCCAGGTCTCCCACGTGGGTGGCAGGGACCCAGCTACTTAAACCATCCAAGTGCTACCTCCTAGGGTGCAGCTTAGCAGGAAGCTGGAACCAGGACTGGAGCTGGGACTTGAATCCAGGCCCCGTGATAGGGGATGCTAGCATCCCAAGAAGTGTCTTAACTGCTGCACCAGACGCCCACCCCTGTTTTTAAAAGTTTTTATAGACACATAATATTAGTGCATATCAACAGGTTATAGTGTGATGATATATATGTACAAAGTGTAATAATTAAATTAGAGGAATTTGCATTTCCATCTCCTCAAACATTTATTTTTAAAAATGTTTAAAATAATTTATTTATTTGAGAGTTACAGACAGAGAGAGGGAGAGATGGAGAGAGAGGTCTTCCATCTGCTGGTTCACTCCCCAGCTGGCCACAACGGCCAGAGCTAGGCTGATCTGAAGCCAGGAGCCAGGATCTTCTTCTGGGTCCCCTGGGAAGCTGCAGGGGCCCAGGCACTTGGGCCATCTCCTACTGCTTTCCAAAGCCATCAGCAGGGAGCTGGCTTGGATGTGGAGCAGCCTGGACTAGAACTGACGCCCATATGGGATGCTGGCGATGCAGGCGGAGGCTTAGCCAGCTACACCACAGTGCTGGCCCCCTTTTCAAACATTTATGATTTCTATGTGTTGGGAAACTCCAGAGTCTCCTTTTCTAGTTGTTTAAAATATCATGGATTGTTGTAGCTGGTGTTGCCCCACTCTGCTGCTCAGCAGGAGAATGGATTCTTCCCAACTGTGCGTGCTGTGCGCCGCGCTTCTAACACAGGTGACCACTATTCTACTCTTTTTGCAACCGTTAATCTTTAAAATTTCTTTTGCATTTCTGTGGTGAGTCTTGTCCCCTGGAGCAGGTCAGGTAGGATCAAAACGTGAGAGATGGGGTGGGGGCAGACTCAGCAAGGGATTGGGTGCAGGTAGAATCAAAGAAAACGAAAGGGGGGTGGGTGGGAAAGTCCATAGGACACTCTCCGGGAGGGTGGAATCCGAACCCAAGAGTCGGGGAGCTAAGAGGTTCACAAGGACTACAGCTGTCACTCAGCAGGAGGGAGGCCCCTAGCTGGGGCAAACCCTGTTGACCAGGAGCGATGAGAGGTGGGAATCCTGCATCCCAATCTGAGCGTGACTGCTTTTCCTTTTCCTCTTCCTGAGGGAGTAGGGCCTCCTCTGCTCAGGCCATGTTTTTACTGAGGAACATGCCTTGGTCTTTGCCTTAAAACCCCCAGGTGAACTGTCGGGTCCATTTTGTGTGTGATTAGTTGGATGATTGGTGCCGGGGAGCCCTCTGCTTCTGCCTGCCCTGCCCTGGCTGCTTCGGCCGGGCTGGCAGTGCCTGGAAAAACTGCTGGTTGGGCTCCGCGTTGCCTTGGTCCTGGAGGACTGCAGTTCTTGGGTGTGTTTAGCAAGCGCTTGGCTGGGTCGTAGGAAAGTGTGGCCAGCGCGGATGAGCCTGGAGTTTCGGGCCCACATGCACGGGGTGTGTTCCTGGAGGACTGGACACTGACATGAGTTGGGGTGACCTGCAATCTCTGGTCTGTAGACCTCACAAAAAGGCTGGCTTTAGGGATTCCACTTGGGGTTGTGGCCTCAGGGGTGCCCTGCTGGGGTCTCAGGAGGTGGTCAGAGTTGTCTACCAAGCTTGTCAAAAATGAAGGTCCCCTATTGTGTCAGCACAGGCTGTTAGGACTGCAGGTTTGACAAACATTGCCAGTCAACTGCAGGTTTGATAAACATTGCCAATCGAAGGAGCTGATCCTTGGGTTGAGGAGGATAGGGATGGGCGTGGGTTCATTACTGCAGAACGGCTTGCTGAATTCAATGACAGATGTTGAATTAAACAAGTAATTTTTAGTATAAGTCTGCTTCCAATATTTGCTGAATTTGGTGACACTGAGGTGGAGGGAATACTAGAAATCCTTTTTAAAAATTATTTATGGGGGCCGGCGCCGCGGCTCACTAGGCTAATCTTCTGCCTTGCGGCGCCGGCACACCGGGTTCTAGTCCCGGTCGGGGCGCCAGATTCTGTCCCGGTTGCCCCTCTTCCAGGCCAGCTCTCTGCTGTGGCCTGGGAAGGCAGTGGAGGATGGCCCAAGTGCTTGGGCCCTGCACCCCATGGGAGACCAGGAGAAGCACCTGGCTCCTGCCATCAGATCAGTGCGGTGCGCCGGCTGCAGCGCGCTGGCCGTGGTGGCCATTGGAGGGTGAACCAACGGCAAAGGAAGACCTTTCTCTCTGTCTCTCACTGTCCACTCTGCCTGTCAGAAAAAAAATTATTTATGGGGCCAGTGCTGTGGTGCAGTGGGTTAATGCCCTGGCCTGAAGCACTGGCATCCCATATGGGCACCAGTTCTGGTCCCGGCTGCTCCTCTTCTGATCCAGGTCTCTGCTATGCCTGGGAAAGCAGTGGAGGATGGCCCAAGTCCTTGGGTCCCTGTACCCACGTGGGAGACCCAGAAGAGGCTCCTGGCTTCGGATAGGCGCAGTTCTGGCCATTGTGGCCAATTGGGGAGTGAACCATCGGATGGAAGACCTCTCTCTCTCTCTCTCTTGCCTCTCCTCTCTCTGTATAACTCTGCCTTTCAAATAAATAAATAAATATTTAAAAAAAGTATTTATTTGTTTGAGAGGGAAGAGGGGAAGAGGAGAGCAAGAGAGGGAGAGGGAGAGAGAGAGAGAGAAAGGGAGGGAGAGAAAGAGTACGCGCTAGCTCTCATCCACTGGTTCCTTCCCCAGATATCTACATTGGGACTGGGGCTGGGCTGAGCTCAAGCTAGGAGCAAGAACCTCAATCCAGGTCAGTCCCTAACTGCGCAGGAGCCCAATTGCTTGAGCCATCACTGCTGCCTCTCCATCGACATTAGCAGGAAGCTGGAGTAAGAAGCCAGACGTGGGTTTCAAACCCCAATAGGGGGTACAGGCGTCTTAATGGCTTGGCTAAATGCCTGCCCCTAGGGGTTCTTGTATAGGCTCATGTGCACATTGGAAGGCAGAGGAGGTCACACTTATTCTTGTATCTAAGGATGAAAGAGGAAGAATGGGTTTGTGTCTAGCAAAATAGAGGAAGACACAAAATGGGCCTCCTCCTCATTTTCTTCTCTGAAGCTGCAGGGGTAAGGTTTAGGCCACTGTTTATATTTCTTTTTTGCCTCTAAAAATTCTCACTTCTCTGCTGCTGTTTTTTTCATTTTTTTTTTTAAAGAAAATCACTACATAATTCCAAGTTTTTTTTTTAAAGATTTATTTATTTGTTTGAAAGCTAGTGCAACAGAGAGAAAGATTTTCTATCCTCTGGTTCGCTCCCCAAATGTTCGCAAAGGCTGGGGCTGGTCCAGGCTGAGGCCAGGAGCCTGGAGCTCCATCTGGGTCTCCCACATGGGTGGCAGTGGTCAAATACTTGGGCCATCCTCTGCTGCTTTCCCAGGTGCATTAGCAGGAAGCTGGATTGGAAGCAAATTAGCCAGAGTTCAAACTGGTACTCATGTGGAATGCCAGCATCTCAAGTTGGGGCTGGACCCAGTGTGCCACAACACTGGCCCCTCTTTCTATTTATTTTTAATCTGGAAGATAAATGTTCATATTGAGAGTTTTGTTCCAGTTTGTTATTATTAAAAAAAAAAGTGTAATATTGAGTCTCCTCTCCTTGTACACAGTAAGGTGCGATTACCATCAACCGTAAACCAGAAAAGTTTCCCTTCCCTCTCTCCTCCTTTGTGTCCCTTCCCTACTGTCTGTCTCTGTGTCAAGCTGATTTCTTGTCCTTACCAGATAAAGTCAATCCAGACAGCAATGTAAACTTATTTGGATTGGAAATGTTTTGGTAGCTCTCTGGGGTGAAAAAAACTATGAGGGCATATTGACGCTTGCCCTCCAAGAAATAGTAGTAGTGGTTATACCGGCAATGGTAGCAAAGCCTCGTCTTATGTGTGCATTTGTATCTGTTTGAGGCTGAGAGTTTGTATTGTGGAGACGTTTCACACTCCCAGCCCTGTTTGATCCCCGACCAGCCCTGTGACACAGGCAGGAGGAGGACAATTACTCACGCTGTACTTTCCCAGTCTCCAGAATGGGATTAGGGGAGGATGGGAGTAACGGCGTGTGTCACTCTCCAGGAAAGGCAGCCGGGCAGCGAGCCTGGGCTGTGCCTCCCACCTCTGTGCTGGGGATCTCCCCCTGGGTCTCAGCTATTTTTGCCCCTTTTGCGTAAGGTCCGGCATCACCGCAAACTGAAACTGTGCCGTCCACACCTCCTCTAGTTTCCTCTCTAGGTAACCTGCAGGTCTCTGTTCCCAGCCTGGGTTATCAGAGGGGGCATGGCCCACATGCTGAGGTCCCTGCCTTGGTGGCCTTTTGGGACTGGAGGCTCTCAGGGGGTCCGATAAGCACCACTGTTATGCTCTGGCCTTGGATATCCTCAACCTCAAAGGGAGGCGGCAATGTGGTTGTTGTCCTGCAGTGTTTATTTCTCTGAGGAAATGCATAGCAAAGCATGGGGACTCCAGAGCATGCCTTAGCACTTGAACCCCTCTTCTAATCGGGGCTGCCGGGGTGTCAGGAGCCACCCTCAGGCCGACTCCCCCTTCCCATCCGGCTCCCAGGCCTGCTGCTCCCGGCTCTCTCCCTCACTATCTGGGTTTGCCTGGAAAGGATCAGCCCCTCACGGCCTCCAATCGTTGCCTTTTTTGGAAGCCTTTCTCCCTGGGCGCTATGGGCAGCTGGAAGCAGAGATGATGTTGGGGTTTTCAGAGTAAGAAAGAGACTGCTTGCTGAGGGAAGGGTTGGGAGAGGTGGGCAGGGATGAGGGGAGGCTAGGCCCCAGTCCTGAGGAGCCCACCCATCCTTCTTGCTGCCAGAGCTGGGTGCAGGAAGAGTCCCCTCCCCTGCAGGGTCCTGGGGCGTCTGCGATGGGCCTCTTGGGGTGTGACAGCCAGGAAGGTTGGCCTTATGCCCTCCTGCCGCCATCCACATGGGCACGCTCTCCAGCCTATCAGAGGGCAGAGGGAGAGAGACGTGGAGCGTGGGGAGGGGGTCTGGGCTACAGGTGTTGAGTGTGGCCCTGGTGGCCCAGGGCCTCTCCTGCTGTGGCAGCCCCCAGGGCCGAGGAGGCCTCCGTCCTGCCCTACTGCTCACGTGCCTGTCTTGCTTCCTGCTCCCTGAGTGGGGCTTTCTGTGGTGTGGTTTTTCTAGAATCTTCCCTCCCCATCTCTGTCCCTCGGTGTGACACTCACTCACTCTACAGAATGTATTTAGGACTTATTTTAGGGGGGCGATCACAGCTAGGCACTCTCGTTCAGCCAAGTCGCTTGACTTCCTGAAGCCTCAGAGTGATTGGGCTCCTCGCTTGTGAAGCTCCTCCAATCCCCTGGCAGAGGTTCCTCAGCATTGCAGACATTGCAGAGTGCTCAGCTTTGCAGTAATCCACAGAGAAAGAGAGAGAGAGAGAGAGCACGCACCTCGCGGGGCCAACGGCTCCTGAGCCATGCACGGTGACCACAGGTCGCTCCAGGCTGGGATGGGTTCCCCAGCTGACTTCGGAAGTGGCTTTGAGGGTGTGGGCAGGGTGGGGATGACTGGCGGAGCGTGGAGGTCTAGACATTGTGAAATGGGTCCAGGGAGGGGTTTTCCAGATTCCTGGCCGGTCCATGCAGCCTGTCAGGGAGCCCTCATGCAAGTGTGCCTGCACAGTGCCAGCTCAGTTTGCCAAATGTCAGAGCAGGGAGGGACTGACGATGTCGTGTCCTCTCACCCCCTTGTCGAGCAGGTGAGGAGCCTGAGGCTCGTTAGTGCCAGGCCTAGGGCTGAATCTGCTTCCTGATTTCCAATGTTCTTTCCAGTACAGGTGTCCCACGTCCAGCGCTGGGGCGGCAGAGGACTGTGGGATACCTGTCAGGGTTTCTGGAAGGGGATTCGGTTTGTTCTTGGTCCTGGGTGGAGGAGTGTGATAGGATAAACTCTGGTCAAGCCTGGCTTGCTGGTATTTTCCCAAGCTCGTGGAGTTGGATTGATGATTAATTTATCCAGGAACTACTTATCAAGCATCTCATAATAATAGCTAATTTCTTCTCTGCTGGGCACTGTGCTACACATGCGTGCAAAGGCTTATTTACTCCTCTGTGAAATCCCTGTAAGGGAGAGGATACTATTAGTTTATTTTTAGTCTTTTTTATTGTGGTAAAATTCACCTTGCATAGAATTTATCATATTAAAATACTTTTATTAGAAAAAGATTTATTTATGGGGCCGGCGCTGTGGCACAGTGGGTTAATGTCCTGGCCTGAAGTGCCATCATCCCATATGGGTGCTGGTTCGAGACCCAGCTGCTCTACTTCCTGTCCAGCTCTCTGCTATGGCCTGGGAAAGCAGTAGAAGATGGCCCAAGTCCTTGGGCCCCTGCACCCACATGGGAGACCAGGAAGAAGCTCCTGGCTCCTGGCTTTGGATCGGCACAACTCCGGCCGTTGTGGCCAATTGGGGAGTGAAACAGCTGATGGAAGACCTCTCTCTCTCTCTCTCTCTGCCTCTCCTCTCTCTGTGTAACTCTGCCTTTCAAATAAATAAATAAATAAATCTTAAAAATATTTTTTATTTATTTTAAAGACATAGAGAGAGAGAAGGAGAGAGAGATTTTCTATGTACAGGTTAACTCCCCAAATGGCTGCGATGGTCAGGGCTGGGCCAGTCCAAAGCCAGGAATCAGGAGCTTTAGCCAGATCTTTCATGTGAGTGCAGGTGCCCAAGGACATGGATCATCTTCTGCTGCTTACCCAGGTGCATTGGCAGGGAGCTGGATCGGAAGCAGAGCAACGAGAATTCAAACCTGCACCTGTATGGATGCTAGAGCTGCAGGCCATGGCTTTAACCTGTTGTACCACAGCACTAGCTCCTAAAAAATACTTATATTTGAGAGGCAGAGTGAGCTCCTATCTGCAGGTTTACTCCCTAAATGCCTGCCATGGCTGGGGCTAGGCCAGAAACAAGCTGGGAGCCAGGAGCTCAGTTGAGGTTTCCGACATGGGTGGCAGGAACCCAACTATTTGATCCATCACTGGTGCCTCTCAGGGTCTGCATTGTCAGGAAGCTGGAATCAGGAGCCAGAGCCACCCATAGAATATGGGACTAATATAGGACTGCAAGTGTCTTAGCTGGCATCTTAACTGCTTGCCCCCAAATTTGTAGTCTTAGCCATTTTTAAGTGTACAGTTCAGTGGTATTAAATGCATTCATTGTATTGTAAAACCACCACTCCCATCTCTCTCTGTAACTCTTTTCACCCTGAACCATTAAGCAATAACTCTCCTTTCTCCCTCCTCCTATCCCCATAGCAACCACCATTCTACTTTCTGTGTCTATGATTTTTGATTTTTTACCACTCCAGGTTCCAAAGGAGGGGTTATTATTTTCTTCCTGTTGCAGTTCAGGAAGCTAGGCTTGGAGAGTTTGGGTTTCATGCCCAAAGAACTAGTTAGTAAGTGGCAGTTGGCAATGCTGAGATTTAGCCTGCGCCAATCTACTGTGCTGGTAACCTTTACTGTCTGCTCCGCCCCTGCCCCTCCTCACTACTTTTGTGGCAAGTCCTGGATTAGGGAACAGAGAAAGAACAAGAAATAGACAGTTCCTGCTTTCGTGCAACTCAGAGCCGAGCTAGTATCTAACATAACAGCTTCCAAATTCTGTTAACCTTGACTGACAGAAAGAAATCTGTTGTATGTCATTATTTATTATACATGTTACCCCCTGCTCCCCATTATATAAAATTTCACAAAGTGACACTTACTTTTACTCTTTGGTATTTTCTGTTCCATTGCATTTTATTTAATATGGTGGAGACCACACACATAGATTTTGGGATACGTGAATTGCATTTCACTGTTTGAAAAATGCCAGCCTAGCAGACATCTTACTCTGCAGACCCTCTCCCCAGCGGCCAGTGCGCAATCAGCCACTCAGTATTTCTGATCCCTCAGTTTCTCCTTTCTGTGCAGCAGTCCTGGGGATTATTCTAGCAAGGACCACAGCAGTTCATTTTTGCTGATTGAGCTCAAGTGCTGGGTGGACTGTGATCCACTGGAAGGTGTCAGGGCCTGCAGGGGGCAGAGAGCCCGTGTAGCTCTGGTGGCAGGGCTTCCTCATGGGCTCTGTCTTCCAGGCCCTGCCCGTGGGCTCGCCCCGCTGTGACCTGAAGGAGAATCTGCTACAGGACAACTGTGCCCCAGAGTCCATCGAGTTCCCGGTCAGTGAGGCCCAAATCCTGGAGGCCAGGCCCCTCAGCGACAAGGGCTCTGGAGACAGCTCCCAGGTCATTCAAGTCAGCCCCCAGAGGATTGCGCTGCGGCTGCGACCAGGTAGGGATGGGACTCGTCGTGGGGCGAGACCTGGGGCAGGTGGGTGTAGGGCACAAGGTGGAGGTGTTGGGGAGGTGGCTCAGGATGGAGATGGGGAGGTGGAAGGAGGATGTGGGGGAGGTGTGGGTAGGAAAGTGGAAGGAAATGCAAGGTGCTGGGGCTTGAGTCAGATCTGAGTGCGAATCTCAACTCTGCCTTATATTAGCTGTTAGCAAGTTATTCACCACTTCTGACGTAGTGGGCACTCAAAACAAGTTTGTTTCTTCTTTCTCTCAATGCCTGTTTTACCTAGCTTGTAGCTTTGTGTTGAGGTACAAATGAGATATAGGATGAGAAAGTAATTTATAGGCCGATTTTCCATGGATTTTGGAGCAAAGGAGGGACAGAGACCTTGGAGAGAGGGAGGATGGGGCTGAAAACCTTTGGAAGTATTTAGAGTTTCCAGTTAAATCAATAAGAATGTAAGAGTGATTCACTTTGTATAAGGCATGTGTTTGGTGCTATGGAATTCAGAGAAAGGAGAAAAACCAACATCTTTGCCTTCCAGATGATTCGAAGACTTTCTCCATCCAAGTGCGGCAGGTGGAGGATTACCCTGTGGACATCTATTACTTGATGGACCTGTCCTACTCCATGAAAGATGATCTCCGGAGCATCCAGAACCTGGGTACCAAACTGGCCTCCCAGATGCGCAAGCTCACCAGTAACCTGCGGATTGGCTTTGGGGCCTTTGTGGATAAGCCTGTGTCACCCTACATGTACATCTCCCCACCGGAGGCCCTCAGAAACCCCTGCTATGAGTAAGTCCCTCCTCCAGAAGTCAAGGAGGTGCCTCTCCCCCCTGCCTATGCACACCCAAGTCCTGGTTCCCATTTCTAACGCTGGGATATCTTCGTTGGCTCTTTTCTCCCGTGGTCTTCCTGTTGGGCAAATGGGCCTGTCCACCTGGAGTGTTGACTGGCTGACGCCAAGGCCGTTTGGGGACCTAGGGAGAAAACACACCATCTTCTGAGTCTTGGTCTTAAACAGATGGGAGGCAAGGGAGAAGGGAGGGCAACGAGGGAGAGAGAAGCTTATGGACAAGTCAACAGAGGTGGTATGATTTCGGAAGGATTGATTCCATTCTTGTTATTGTCTTCCTCATCTGGGCCATGCATCTTGCAGGGTTAAAATGTGAGAGATGAAGTCCTAGAGGAATATGACAGAGTGGAAATGGCATTTATTGCACCCTTTACTAGTCTATAAGTTGAAAAATTTTGCCTCTGTTTGACACTTTAGCTTACAATTTAATGGCTTATTTAATTAGCAGACTGAAAATACATGCATTGCAATAATTTAAAATGGTGCTTACTGACAAAGTGTGCATTTACTTTTCTTTTTTAATTAATTTATTTTTTTTTAAAAGAGGTACCATTTGAGTTTTTTTTTAAGATTTATTTATTTATTCGAAAGTCAGAGTTACACAGAGAGAGGAGAGGCAGAGAAAGAGAGAGGTCTTCCATCCGATGGTTCACTCCCCAATTGGAGCTGCGCCGATCCAAAGCCAGGAGCCAGGAGCTTACTCCGGGTCTCCCACGTGGGTGCAGGGGCCCAAGGACCTGGGCCATCTTCTACTGCTTTCCCAGGCCATAGCAGAGAGCTGGATCAGAAGTGGAGCAGCTGGGTCTTGAACCAATGTCCATATGGGATGCCAGCACTGGTGAGGACGTTAACCCACTCTGCCACAGCACTGGTCATACTTTTCTTTTTTAAAATTTTATTCATTTATATTTAAATTTATTTGAAAGGCAGAGACAAAGAAGCAAATAGAAATCTTCCATTTGCTGGTTCACTTCCCAAATGTCTGCCAACAGTCAAGATTGGGCCAGGCTGAAGCCAGGCACCAAGGATTCCATCTGGATCTCCTATGTGAATGGCAGGGACCAAAGTACTTGAGCCATTACCTACCTGCCAGGGTGTGCATCAGCAGGAGGCTGGAATCAGAAGTGGAGCCAGGACTTGAACCCAGGCACTCTGATATGGGATGCAGGTGTCCCAGGCAACATCTTAACCAGATGTCCGCCCCTGAATTTACTGTTTAGTTCTCAGAATTATACTGTGTGGCTTTTAAGATTCCTCAGTAAAGATATCAACCATCAATTAAGAAACTCAGGCTGGGACAGAAAATCTCCTGCCTAGCATCGCCTGTTGGTTTGTTAACAGTTCAGGAATGTTCCCTTATTGATGGACATTTGCTTTCCTGGGACTTCAGACAAGTGTTAAGAATAAGGTGACAGCAACAACAGCTCGCGCCTCCCTCTGGCCTGAGTGCTTTACGTGCTGTAACTCCCTGAGGTCCCGCAGCAGCTGTCACCAGATGTGTGCTCTAGTGGCCCCATTTTCAAAGGTTGGGTTTAGAGAGGGTCCCATGGCTAACTAGCAGGATGCCCTGGGGTTTGAACTCAGGCAGTCTGTTTTCCCAGCTCACCTCTCTCACCCTCTAGGCTGCTGGGAGATAAGATGATGATTCTTCAGAGAATTTGAGGGGTTTTGGGTCTGAACTGTCTGGGTAATTGTGGCTGCATGGGCCAGGCCTGGGTGTACCCACTTTGTGTTTGTCCCCCTCTCTCCCTGCCACTCCCTGTGTTGCCTTTCCCATCCCAGAGTCTTAAATGATCTCCCGTCCCTCTGCAGCATGAAGACCACCTGCTTACCCATGTTTGGCTACAAACATGTGCTGACGCTAACTGACCAGGTGACCCGTTTCAATGAGGAGGTGAAGAAGCAGAATGTGTCACGGAACCGGGACGCCCCAGAGGGTGGCTTTGATGCCATCATGCAGGCTACAGTCTGTGATGTGAGTGCGGAGGGCACGGTGTGCCAGGCGTAGTTGGAGATTAAGCGGAGGAGGATTTCTGGTGTGAAGTAGATAAGAATGAAGCAGAGCTTCACGCAGGGCTGGGATGTAGCCTGCACGGCCACTCCACGGCCAGCGCTGATGTATCTTTGGACCTCGGTGGTCCAGGGTTTTTCCCAGGGAGACCATTTCCCACCTTCTCTGAAACTGCTTCAGAGTCTAGGCTGGGTTCACTTAACCTCACTAAGAGGGCAGATATTCAGATGGGATTTCTCCTAGCCCAGCACAGCTGTGCAGGTGCCCTTCCAGATGGACAGTGTGACTGTCATTGGAGAAGCCGTCAGAGATGGAGAATGAAGGTGTCATTTGGTCAGTCAGCCAGGAGCCTGGAGAGCAGAGGTCGCTGAGCGCTGTCTCGGGTTCCAAGGAGTGGCACTGAGCCCCTTCTCCAGCTTGCCCAGCCCTGCAGCCAGGGGGGTCCTTGGATCTTTCTTCTCTACCAGTGACGTGGCTGAAGTTGCTTTGTCTCCTTTGCCTTGCTTTTTTCTAATAGGAAAAGATTGGCTGGAGGAATGATGCATCCCACTTGCTCGTGTTTACCACTGATGCCAAAACTCATATCGCACTGGACGGAAGGCTGGCCGGCATCGTCCGGCCCAACGATGGGCAGTGTCACATTGGCGGTGACAACCATTACTCTGCCTCCACCACCATGGTGAGATTTCAGGCACCAGCTGTGGTCCTTAAGCGTGATGGCCAGGGCTGCCCCAACCCAGGCAGAGTCTTTGTGTGAAGATGCGAGTGGCAGGCTTTCCTCTGGGAAGGGTTCAAGGGTTGGTTTCAGGGTGTCCTTGCTCTCTACCAAATGGACACCCGCATCCGAGGTGCAGTCCATTGGAGAGGCCCTGACTGTGGGCAGTGTTTTCACTGCCTCCATGGTCACCATCCCCATGGGCAGCATCACAGCATCCAGAATGGACCCAAAGAACTTTCTAGGTCCAACTGGAAAGCAGCCTTCTTCTTGGCACTGATTGGCCCCTTCTTGGAATACCAGGCTCGCTTGTGGTTCTTGGGAGAATATAGAGGAACAAGAAAGATCACCAAAAGAAGGAGAGCAGGTCCAATGAGGAAGGGTTAAAGGGTTCATAGTTAGCTGGAGGAGGGAAAGCTAAAGGCTGATTTGGCTGATATGTGAGAAGACTTCTTATAAGTTAATAAGATGGAAGAGGTTTAACCTGAAGCAGGAGAACTTGCTATAAGCCTTAAGAAAAATGTGTTTATATGCAGAATGCTAATATTCTGACTACCTGGGATGAGAGTTGTGAGCTCTTCATTTCTTAAAGACACTATACCAATGACCTTGTCTAGGTGGCTTTAAAAGTTCACCTATGAGGCTGACGCTGTGGCACAGCAGATTAAGCCACCACCTGTGCACTGATTTGAGTCCTGGCTGCTCTGCTTCCAATCTAGATCCCTGCCAATGTGCCTAGGAAAGCAGAAGAAGATGGCCCAAGTCTCTGGGCCTTTGCACACATGTGGGAGAGACCTGGAAGAAGCTCCTGGCTCCTGGCTTCAGCCTGGCCTAGCCCCGGCCATTGTAGCCATTTGGGGAGTGAACCAGCAGATGGAAGATCTCTCTATCATTCTCTTTTTATAACTCTGACTATTAAATAAGTAAAGAAATCTTAAAAAAAAAAGTTCACATTTGTAGGGATGAGTATTTGGCACAACAGTTAAGACTCCACTTGAGATGCCTGCATTCAGCCTCCTGCTGGTGTGCATCCCAGGAGGCAGCAGATGATGGCCCACGTACTTGAGTCTGTGCCACTCACGTGAGAGACCCAGACTGAGTTCTGGGATTCTGGCTTCCACCTGGCGGACTTTGTTGCAGGCTGAGGAACCTTGGTGGTTGAACCTGCAGACAGAAGATTTTTCTGTTTCTATCTCTCTGCCTTTCATGTAAATAAAAAACTTAAATAAGTAAGAATATTTTTAAAGTATACCTATGTAAAGGGAGAAGACTGAACCAGGTAATATCAGGAGTTCCTTGCAAGGTCTAGGGTTCCATGGACATGTTCACCATTCATCATAACTCTGGTGTCTCCCAAGTTCCTTGTCAGCCATATCCAGATCAAACAATGGATGAGCCAGCAAGCAACCTTTGACATTAGTCTATGTGAGTCACTGGACCAGGGGTTGAGGTAGATCCAGAGACTGTACAAGGGCCTACCCTTATTGAGTTTTTGTCTTAGCTGAGTCAAAAGGATTTATATGTTGACTAATAACCCATGATGCATGATTAGTACATTAGTGTACTAGTATGTTAGTGTCCATAGTGGCTACAGATACCAAAGGAGGGAAAGCTCATCATGACTTGAGACAGTTGAGAAAGGCCTCTTGGAGATGGTGGGGCTTGAGCTGGGTCCTGTGGAAGGAGGAACCAAAATGGCCACTTCAAGAGGGCGAAAAAGTGGGGGATGTCAGTGCTGAGTGGAAGAGAGGTGAGTGGGGTTTGGAAAGAAAGACTGGAGGACCAGGAGGGCCAGGCCAAGGTCTTTGTCATTGTAGGCTGAGCATCCCCAGTCTGAAACTCCAAAATCAGAAATGCCCCAATCTCTGAAACTCCTTGAATGATTTCAGTCCATGTGACTATCTCAGACTCAGAAAATCCTGCAACCTGAGGAACATCTGCTCCCCAGGACTTTCGCTGAAGGATGCTTAACCCCGTAGCTGCTCAGCAATGAGGCCTATGCAAGTCGCTGGCCCATGGGAGCTGCTCTGTGGTGCACAGTGTTGAATTTGGGAAGAAGGAGATGCGTCGTTTTGGCACCCTTATCCTGTACCTGTTTATCTGTCCTTGGAGTTCACAGCCGTGTTTGTGCTGAAACTTCTCCATTTTTGTCTCACTTTGAGCAGGGGTGAGAAAGTGTAAGCCACACCCAGATCAGCCAAGTTTGAAGGCGAGGAAGCCAGGGATGTCTGTGGGGCTTCTTCACCGACCTCCCTTTTCTCCTTTTTCTTAGGATTATCCCTCTCTAGGACTGATGACTGAGAAGCTATCCCAAAAAAACATCAACTTGATCTTTGCAGTGACTGAAAATGTGTTCAATCTCTACCAGGTGACTGTGCCTTTGGGGCTCCGGCCGTGAGACTCCCCTTCACCCCATTCCCCAGGTGCTAGGGTCTTCCCCAGAGTCTTTCTGCTGCAAGCCCTGGGCCTACCAGGAGGGGCTTGGTGTTTGTAGTGGGGAGTGGGGGGTGAGAGGTTCCCTGTCATCCTGGCAGGGATAAGTGGACTATCCTGTACCCTTCCCCAGTCTTTGCTTCAAGACTCTCAGTCTGATCTGGGGAGGGCTTTTGGAGAGTGCTACCTTCCTTCAGCACGCTCGGGACGTCTTTGTCTTCCTTCCCAGAACTATAGCGAGCTCATCCCAGGGACCACAGTGGGGGTTCTGTCCACCAACTCCAGCAACATCCTCCAGCTCATTGTTGATGCTTATGGGGTAAGTGTCTCTTGCGGGGACTGGGACACCGAGATCCCCCTCCCTTGGCTTGTGCAGCAGGCTCAGAGTTAAGAGTCACCCCACAGCCTTCTCTTTGCTCCCAGAGGCCAGGCGATGGCCAGCCCTGGGATGGATGCAGCCTCTGAGAAGGCTGGGGAGCGGCCAGGAGAGAGTGAGTGGAGAGCTTAGAGGAGCTGGGGATCAGATGGAGGAGTAGGGCCCTGAATTGTGGGAGGGGCAGGATGAGGGGCAGCTGGGCGCCCACAGGCAAGCTGCAGGGAGGATAAGGTGCCTAAACACTACCTTGCTCCCCCAGGTGCCCAGCATGGCATTCCTCTTTTGCATATTCATGAGGCCTGTGGGAGGCATAGCTGGTTTAGGCTGTACCCAGACTCACCTGGGCCCAGTGGGAAGCAGACGAGGGAGCAGCTTCCCTGGGCAGGAAATACGGCAGCAGGCAGGTTCCTGGGGGTGGCCCTGCAGCTTCCGGGTGAACCTCCGCATCTTGGCACAGCCAGCACGAATCCGGGGCCACCACGGAGTTTGTTGGGATGGAATTAGCTCTTGTCCATTTCCTCTGGGCTCCCTTCCTTACCTGCTTCCCTTTTTTCTCAGAAAATCCGCTCTAAGGTAGAGCTGGAAGTCCGTGACCTCCCCGAGGAGCTGTCGCTGTCCTTCAACGCCACCTGCCTCAACAATGAGGTCATCCCGGGCCTCAAGTCGTGTGTGGGACTCAAGATTGGAGACACGGTGAGCTGGGCTGGGCAGGTCTGGCGCTGGCCACGCCCTTCGTCCTCCCCCCTCCCCCCAGTTGTGCTGAAGGTCGCCACGAGGCAGACGCCAGCCTTTCCCTCCGAGACTTCCCTGTTAAATGGTTTCACCATCTGGATTCTCTGAAACTTGCCATTTGGTCCCCCCTCTTTGAGAAAGCACATTTCATTACAAATGAAAATCTCTCTTGCCTTCAGGCCCTTATCGGTCTCCAGCCTCCCCCAAGGTAGTGCCTGTGCTTTTCCTGTGATGCAAAAGGGCAGTATCGGCTGGAACCTTACACTGAGCACTGGCTGCGTGCTTTGCACCGTATTAGCTGCTGAAGATTCAACAGCAAACGGAACATGCAAAAGAGGGCTTTGTGTGTCTTGCTGGTGTTGTGTAATGAGCCCAGCTAGCTCAGCAGGCCAGAGCAGAGTGTCCCCAAGGGCACCGTTCTGTTCTGCGTGAGCTGGTGTGTTCCGCAAGCGGCACAGGAACCGGCCTTCGGATTCATGCCCGTAAACCACATCTGCATCCAGCTGGATGTCACAGCGGCAGAACTCTCCCGCGCTCTCGAGTCTGCTTTGCACACCCTGCCGGTGGGAGGGCTGAGCAAGCCTAGATCGCAGGAGGAAGCCACTCCCAGTAGCCTTTGCCTCCCAGGGCTGCCATGGTACCTCCACCCACCTGTGTCTGAATAAGATCTCGCCTCCCATCCAGGTGAGCTTCAGCATCGAAGCCAAGGTGCGGGGCTGCCCCCAGGAGAAGGAGAAGTCCTTCACCATCAAGCCCGTGGGCTTCAAGGACAGCCTCACCGTGCAGGTCACTTTCGACTGTGACTGTGCCTGCCAGGCCCACGCGGAGCCGCACAGCCACCGCTGCAACAACGGCAACGGGACTTTTGAGTGCGGGGTGTGCCGCTGCGGGCCCGGCTGGCTGGGCTCGCAGTGCGAGTGCTCCGAGGAGGACTACAGCCCCTCCCAGCAGGACCAGTGCAGCCCCAAGGAGGGCCAGCCCATCTGCAGCCAGCGGGGCGAGTGCCTCTGTGGCCAGTGTGTCTGCCACAGCAGTGACTTCGGCAAGATCACGGGCAAGTACTGCGAGTGCGACGACTTCTCCTGTGTCCGCTACAAGGGGGAGATGTGCTCAGGTGAGTGGAATCTCACGCTGCTGTCCTGGCTGCCACAGCCACTCACACACCTGTAGCCCTGGCAGGGTAGGCGGCGGGTGGGGTTTGCGGTGGTCTGAGCCAGGCAGAGCTGGGCAGGTGATGTTTCACGCCAGCGCCGAGAAGCAGGAATGGGATCCTTCTTAGTTTCATTCAGCTCCTGTGTCCTTGCTGGTGGAGCACCAGGGGCTGACCTGGGCCCCGCCCGCTCCTAGAAGACAGTGGGAGGGCGAGGGGAACTTCATTTGAAGATAAGTTTTTTTCTTCTTTTCTTTCATCTGCCCTCTCAGCCAATAGCTCCTAATCTTTTTGAATATAAAGACTGATCCCTTTACAGGTTAAAAAAAATCACTGGCCATTGTTTAATTTTTAGTACTTATACACTTAGAAATTACATGATGTCACTTTACATATATTCTTTATATATATTATATATAATATATGCCATATATTATATAATATACATTATATTACATATTATATGTATAAATATATACATATATTTATATATAAAAAGTTAGCAATAATTTTATATGAATTTTATCACAGGTGACTTGGAAAATTGTACTATATATGCAAGACATTGGTGCATAGTTAGTAGTTTATATACTTAGAACAGTGTCCAGAAAGTGGTAGTGCTTGTTAAATGTTAGCATCACTTTCTTGTCACTGTTACTACTGTTAGTACTACTCTTGCTTTTTGGAATCTAGATCTGTCCAGTATGGCAGCTGTTAGCCATGCACAACTATTTAGATGAATGAAAATTTGGAACTGGCGTTGTGGTTGGAATGGGTTAAGCTGCTGCCTGTGTCACTGGCATCCTGTTTGAGTGCTGATTTGAGTCCCCGCTGTTCCACTTCCAGTGCAGCTTCCTGATAATGTGCCTGGGAAAGCAGCGAAAGATGACTCAAGGGCTTGGGCCCCTGCCGTCCTTGTGGGAGACCTGGATAGAGTTCCTGGCTCCTGGCTTTTGCCTGGCCCAGCCCTGGCTGTTGTGGCCATTTGGGGTATGAGCCAGTGGATGGAAGATCCCTCTCTAACTAGCTTTGCCCCTCTCTCTGTCACTCTGCCTTCCAAATAAATAAATAATGTTTAAAAATTAATCACAATTTTAAAAATCAAAAACTCTTTTCCTTAGTTGGTCAGTAACCACATGCAACTAGTGGCTATTGTAGTCCACTGTGCAGACATAGAGCATTTCAGCTTGATAGGAAGTTCTACTGGACACTGCCACCCAAGAGCTTCTCTGACTACAGGCGGGGGATTATGGTTTTGAGTCTTCCTACCTGCAGGATGCTGAGTTTTCTTATTACAAAACGCACTGAAGTCTTGAGGCCCATTGATAATCTCAAATTAGTTTCTCGCTGTCCCAAAAATGGCTCTTGGGATCCTTCCTCTTCATCCACAGGAAGTTGAGCTAAGGTTACTGTAGTATTTATCTGCAAACATGTTGACAACACTGAGAGGGCAGCAGACAGAGGGAGTTGTTCTTGGGACCTGACAGTAGGCACTTGCTGGGCCGTGGTTACTGTCGTTTAATCCTTCTTGCCACAGACAGGCTGCAGACATGTGCAAGTTGGTTGGGACTGGGTTATGGGTGTATTGTGTGGCTAATTGAACAAACAGATTATAATTGGTTTCTGTGATGATCCACAACCCAGATTGGCTTCATTTGCACTGGGGTTCTAACCAGTAGAGCCAGTCCGTATAGGCGTTCATGTTAACAACAGCCTTAAAAAAACTCGATTGGAAAGGAAAATCGGTGTCATTCTAAAGCATGTCCAAGTGACACAAAGTTGGCTCCATTTTCTTGTTTGTAACATTGTTTCCTTATGCCAGTAAAATCTGGGATAGAGTTTGAAGGAAGTGATGTCAACCTCAGAGATGTCAGGGGAGAGAGGGCTGGTACACACGGAGGAACGCAGTTTGAGTTGGGGAGTGGGCAGGAACTTCAGTTTAATAGTTCAGAGTATTTCCGTCATATTCAGATGCTGATGGAGGTGGGTAAGTTGGAAGTGGAGGGCCCGTGGGGAGAGGGCTTCAAATGGCCCCGGGGCAGCCCCACCCGTCCTGCGTGGGCTGCGTGTTCCTGGTCCATGTGAGGCACTGGGAAGGATCCCAGCCAGAGTTGTGTTTCCTTTGGCTGTTGGCCTCACTGAAGCCAAACAGGAGCTGCCTAGGTCACAGCTCTGGTTCTGGTCCCCCATCAGGGCCAGAACAGCCATCTTCAACGTGCTTCTTGTCTGATCCTTGGGGGACCCCAGGCAGCTGCTGCGGCCTCCCTCCTCTGCACCCTGCCAGGGTGTTGGGTGCTCAGCTGGCCTCAGGGCTCACCCTGTGGCACCATCATCATGTCCCCAGGGACTCTCAGGGGCACACATGTACCAGGTGCCTGCCCTGTGCCAGCGTTTGGTCATATTGGTGAACGCGGATCATGCATGGTTTCTGGTCTCTTGGAGCTATGGCCCAGTTTGCCATTGTCCCTTGCCAGAGCTGCTGGGCCTGTAGCCTGTTCTTTGCCACAAGGAGGTCTCACAAGGCTGGAGTGCTGTGACTCGGCCATGTCCTCACCCCTGGCCTCAACACCTTGGCTGTTTTGCTGGCTGCTAACTCCCTGCCTCGGGGATGGTCTTCAAAGCTGCCTCACATGTCAGAGAGCGCCTCCTGGTCTTCAAGGTTCCTGCCATATCCACGTCCACCAGGCTCTGGGGACCAGGTTTTGTGCTGTTGTGTGTGTGTGTGTGTGTGTGTGTGGAGGAGGGGACTCAGAGACATTTTTGTCCTTTCTTAACTTACCCAAGGGTGCTTCACAACACAAAGCAGACTGCCAGACCCCAGAGGCGAGGGGGCCCCAGGGAGTGGCATAGGAGCCCACTGGAGAGAGGCTCATCGTGGACAAGCCTGGGTGGCTTTGTGGGGGTGGGAGACATCTGATGAATCTCAGAGGATGGGCTGGCTCCTACAGGAGCGATGAGTCAGCGCAGGAGGTCTAGCTGCAGGGGGAGGGGCTGGTGCACCCCTGACCCTCAGGCTCTGGCCTTCCCTTTCCCTCCTCTCCCCTCCCTCCAGCCCTCACCCCCCTCCTCTGACATTCTTATGAACCCAGCCTCAGCGTTGCTCTCCTGGAGGGGCGCCAGTCCTGTGACATTACCACACTGTGGCTTCCTGTTAGGGGCCGGCCCTGCCAGGGCCCAGGGTCAGCCCGCTGGCCACCCTTGCCCCTTGGCTGTCCAGCAGACCGTCCTGTCACAGATCACTTTGTTTAGCCTCACAAAGGAAGCACTGTGGGACAAGGGTTTCCCAGGAGACCGAGGCCTCTGAGAGCTGCCAGGCCTCTGTGGTGTTGGTGTTTCCCCATCCAGGAGCCGTGGCCAAAAATGAGGCAGAGTGGACGCTGTGCGGCCCCCGCTGCTGGGAGGGCTGCTGGTCGCAGCTCGGCTGGAGCATTGCCCTCGGCTCCCAGGAGCCGCCTTGCGCCTCACGTTGGCCAGTGCTGGGTCACAGGAGGCCATTCAAGCTCTGGAGCCCCACTGCGGGGTCAGGCTGCAGGAGTCTCTGCCCCAGAGCGAATTCCTGCTGAACTTTGACTCTGCCCTTGTCCTGCTTCCCTCCCGGTCTCCCACTTCCCCACTAAGAACCTGGAACAGGGATTTCCAATTCCCATCACAAGCTGTGCTTCCAGGAAACCCAGCCTCAACTCTGCAGGCCTTTGTGCTTCTCCCGTGCTCCCGCCAACCCTGCATCCCTGCATCCCTCCTCTCCAGGTGCACGTGGTGGCTGGGCAGCTGGGGGCGTTTGCTGTCCTTTCTTGGAAACAGACATTTCTTTCCAAGGTGGTCAAGGTGTGTCTCAGTCTCACTTAATTTTGTGTTGGAGTCTTGAATGCCAGTGTATATACAGCAGAATAGTGCTGGGGCCATGGGTAGGAGTCCATGGGGTCTCTGGGTAGCACTAGGTGCCAGCTCATCACTGTGTGAGCCTGGCCACCTACCACCCTTTCTTCTACCTCCTTGGCCACCTGCTCACACACTGACGTGGTTTCCAGGCCAATTCAGGTTGCTTCCCCTTTGTCCCCTGCCTTTCCTCTGATTAGCAGTCAGATTTTTCTTATTCATCTGTGTCTTCCTGATTCCGAGTCTGGAGAGTGAGTCACTTTTCTGCAGCATTTGGGAGCCAACATTGCGAGGGTGGGGAACTTTTTTTCTGCCAAGGGCCATTTGGATATTTATAACATCATTTGAAGGCCATACAAAATTATCAACTTGAAAACATTAGCCTGCTATATAGATGTACTGTCAAATCTTGCCTGGAGCTGCCTTGGCAGGGGCAGAATGATTTTGTGGGCTTCATACGCCCCATGTTGCCCAGCCCTGGCCAGGCCTGATTAAATGAATGGTAGATGGATACAACATTGCAGGTTAGCACCTGCCTTAAGCCATGGTCCCACCCCAGGCTCTCTCCCATTCCTCCACTCCTCTGGTAAGGCAGCAGATCTTCTCCACTGCTGGCTCCTTGCAGAACTGTCATAATACAAACCAGGGTGCATGGTGGTGAATGTGTGTGTGTTTCCAGGACTGTAACTAGCATCTAAGCCCTGTGATGGTAGGGACCTCGTCTGTCTTGTTCGCTGCTGAATCTGCTGTGCCCAGCCCATGAGGTGAGCTCAAGAAGGTCTCCTTACTTTGATCCAGCGCAGTTCTGGATGTTGCAGGCATTTGGGGAGTGAACCAGTGGATGGATGCTGTGTCTCTCTCTGCCTATCAAACAACAATAATAAAAGGACAGTGCAGAAGATGGTGAATGGTTTAGTGTGGTGGCAATGAGAGGAAGTGATAAGGTGTAAAGTTGGATGTAGGTTGAGTCCATTGTAAGTGCCTTGAATGTATGCTAATCCTTTGGCAGCTTGGAGTGTAGGTTTTTAAGCAGGTGAATGGTATGATCAAATATGTTTCTTTTTTTGTGTAAAGACTTACTTTATTTATTTGAAAGAGTTACAGAGAGAGAGGTAGATTCAGAGAGAGAGAGAGAGGTCTTCCATTCCCGTTGATTCACTCCCCAAATGACCGCAGTGGCCAGAGCTGTGCCAATCCGAAGCCAGGAGCCAGGAACTTCCTCCGGGTCTCCCATGCAGGTGCAGAGACCCAAGGACCTGGGTCATCTTCTACTGCTTTCCCGGGCCATAGCAGAGAGCTGGATTGGAAGAGGAGCAGCTGGGATACGAACCGGTGCCCATATGAGATGCTGACGCTGCAGGCTGGGGCTTTAACCCACTGTGCCACAGCGCTGGCCCCTCAAATGTGTTTCAAACAGTGGTTCTAAATGGGGAGGAAGAGGTTGTTTTGTCTCCCAGTGGTCACTCGGCAATGTCTAGTGACATTTTTGATAGTTACAACTGGAGACGCACTACTGATATCTGTGGGTAGAGGCCAAGGATGCTGAACAGGATAGCTCCCCTGCTCCACACCCAAGAGTTATTTGGCTAAAATAAATAAATAAATAAAAAATTGCCAAGTTTAGGAAACCACGCTGTAAAAAGAATCCTGGCTGCAGAAGAAGGGTGGATGGAATGGAAGATACCCTGGGGAAGGAGGGGGCTGGGGATGTTCTGGGGATAGAATCCGGCTTCATCCAGGGGATGGAAACATCTTTAGTGAGGTCCAGAAACTCCCCCTTCCTGGCCTGCTGTCCACGCTCATCTCAATAATTCAGTACTTTTTTAAAAAAAGTATTGAAATCCATGTATGGTTTTTTCATAATGTACATTTCCACAAACTTTAAAAAATATTTATTTTTGAAAAGGTTACAAAGGGAGGGAGAGACAGAGGGAGATCGTCCATTCACTGGTTCACTCTCTAGATGTCTGCAATGGCTAGGTCTGGCCCAGGCCAAAGCCAGGAGCTTTGGGTCTCCCACATGGGTGGCAGGGGCCCAAACACTTGGGCAATGTTTGGCTGCCTTTCCCAGGCCATTAACAGGGAGCTGGATTGGAAGTGGAGCAGCTGGGACACAAACCGGTGGGATGCTGGTGTCAGAAGTGACGGCTTTATCTGCTGTACCCCAATGCAGGCCCTAATTCAGTGCATTTGAGTGCCTCAAAATTTCTCATTGGTATCAAGCCTAGTTAATAGATTTTTCATGAATTTTTCCTACCTACTTTAGTCTTTCTTCCTCCACTGGTCACTTGGAGAACATTCCATTAGAACTTAGTCCCTCGTCCACTGGTGACAGCCATTTTTTGCTGTAGGTCACGAAGTCTTTTGGAAACACCATATTAGTATAAACAGAGAAAAGCATTGTTTATATTACTGCACAGAGGCTAAGCAATGAGAATCCGAAGTCAGAGTGACTTCTGCCTGAGCCCTGACTCTGCCATTTACAAGCTGTGTTGTCTTAGACTAGTTGCTTATTTCCTTGACCTTGGGGTTGTTATGAGAAACAAATAGGGCAGCATACTAAAGAACTTGGTGCAGTGCTCGGTACGTGTTAAGTGCCCATTTACCATCACGGGCCGTTAGCATCGCTGTTGTGGTGCCTGTTGGGGCTGTCTTAAACTGGGGCATTTACCACCTTGGTTGGTTTGGGAAAGAGATAGAGTTCTCTAAATGCTTTCCAATGCTGCCCCACTGCACACTCAGGGCCGCAGACCAGGTAATGAGTTCAGACTGAGAAGAGAACCAGGGCAAGAAAGTCGGGTTGTGTTGGTGAGGCCAGAGACAGTCGAACTGTGTCTACAACTTGACAACAACAGTCATTTTAAGACGTTTAGCTGTGGCACATGTTCTGCAGGGACGAGCCAGCAGCAGCTTAGTGCAGGCCATGGACAGTGAGCCTCGCTCCTGCTGCTCACTTCAGACAGCTCTCTCTTCTGCTTTTCCTTTTTTTTTTTTTTTTTTGGACAGGCAGTTAGACAGTGAGAGAGAGAGACAGAGAGAAAGGTCTTCCTTCCGTTGGTTCACCCCCCAAATGGCCACTACAGCTGGAGCTACACTGATCTGAAGCCAGGAGCCAGGTGCTTCCTCCTGGTCTCCCACGCGGGTGGCAGGGCCCAAGCACTTGGGCCATCCTCCACTGCACTCCTGGGCCACAGCAGAGAGCTGGACTGGAAGAGGAGCAACCAGGACAGAATCCGGCGCCCCAACCGGGACTAGAACCTGGTGTGCTGGCGTTGCAGGCAGAGGATTAGCCTAGAGAGCTGTGGTGCTGGCCTCTTCTGCTTTTCCTTGAGCTTCTCTCGTTTTCTGACTTCTCTCTGGGGCATTTGTGGGATGTGTGTGTGCGACAGCACTGGTCCTCAGCCAGCCACGAGGAGGATGTGTGTGTTCTCTGTGCTCAGCTGGCCCCACCCCACCCCCCTTGTGTCCTGGGTGCTCTGTGTGTCCTTCCCTTCTCATAGGGCTGAGGGTCCTGGGCTCGGGATCTCTCCCTCCCTCCCTCCCTCCATCCCCATTGCTGTTCGGGTGCACTTCCTTCTCTCCTGGCAGGGTGATGCTGAGCTGATTTCCAAAACAGAATAATGGACTGACCGAGCGTGGTTTATTAGTGGGAGGAGGGGGCCAACTTGTCCACACCGGAGCCTCTGTTGTCTGACCTAACTGGGCGATGGTGGTGATGAAAACGGCAGACCTGTCCGATGAGCAGCAGTGGGAGCAGCCCCATGGCAGGTCAAAGGGAAAGAGTTTTCAGGCCTGAGGGCCTTTTGCCAGCATCAGGCCGTGCCATTAAGGCTCTTGAGTTCCCTTTGTGGGCTTGGGACTATGCCTTGGTGCTGCGCCAGCTCTGGGGGCTGCAGACCTTGCTTCGTGTCCTGAGACTAGGAGAAACTGGCTGGGAAGGCAGAGGGATTCCGAACAGAACAAGAGCAGGGTGGGGGCCTGGGAGACATAGTTCCTGAGACTTCCCTGCTCTGTGGTGATTCATTGGAACACCAGAGAACTGAGTTTGTCCTTGCAGGTTGAGCTCGCCTGGTAGTAAGCCAGTTCACTGTCAGCCTGGTGGATCATCATCTGTCTGGGTGGGAGAGCAGAGTGGCTGCTTATAGACTTGTCTTGGGAACAGGACCTTCACAGTCAGCCTGTGTGTTTGCAGGCCATGGCCAGTGCAGCTGTGGGGACTGCCTGTGTGACTCCGACTGGACCGGCTACTACTGCAACTGCACCACGCGCACCGACACCTGCATGTCCAGCAACGGGCTGCTGTGCAGTGGCCGGGGCAAGTGCGAATGTGGCAGCTGCGTCTGCATCCAGCCAGGCTCCTATGGGGATACCTGTGAGAAGTGTCCAACCTGCCCTGATGCCTGCACCTTTAAGAAGTGAGTGGACAGTTTGGAGAGAGTGGGGACACTGGTGGTGGGGAGGAAGTCCCCTAGACTGGAATCCCCAACGCTCAGATTCTAGCTCTTTCTCAATGGAGCTTTAGCGAGAGAAGCCTGCTCCAGGCGCGTGGCTAACTTTCCGCTTTCTAGCAAAGCTCTGGGGAAGGTGGGAGAGTAAGGCCACAGTGAAGGGGCTGAGTAGAAGCTGCTGGACACCAGCTGCGGAAAGCCCACTCCTGCGGTGGCACCCTGTACCCCGTGATAGGGAGGCAGGTGACACCAGAGAGCTTTGGGGAACATCCCAGTGCCGGTGCTCTGATTGTGTAGGGGCACAGGGGCTGGGTTACGGAGGACCATGTGAGAGGGTCATTTCACCAGCAGTGGGTCAGAGGAAGCCCCTGTGGGCCCAGGTCTGTTGTGTCAGTCCTCATATTCCTTAAGCAGGGCTGGAGTTAAGGCTGTGAGATCTGTGCAGCCGTGCAGGGCCCTGTGCTTTGAAGGGCCTCGTGCCTGTTTTAATACTCTGCTGTCACTGTCTGGAAATTTTTGGTAAGTTTTGAACAAGGGCTCAGACAGTTTCATTTCGCACCTTCCCCTCCCCCCAGTTATGTGGCCAGCCCTGATTTCAAGGCTCCCAGAAATGTTGTAGGGTTCACTGTCCAGTCTTGGTCCTGGGTGGGACATGAAGTTTAGGGAAGGACCTGGGGACCTCTGGCTGTCGGGTCCTGCCTGTGGTGGGGAGGGTGACTCCGCCCTTGGCTCTCCAGGGCCCCAGCATCGTCTCATGAATACTTACTTTTTTCTTCGAGGTGGAGCAGTGTTCTGGGTGCCTAGAGGTTGGAGTTGGACTGGGACCCCTGTGGCCTGCCCTCCTTTGCCTTAGTTGCTGTCATGTCTCCTTTAGGGAGTGTGTGGAGTGCAAGAAGTTTGAGCGGGGCGTCCTGCACGAGGAAAACACCTGCAGCCGCTACTGCCGCGACGAGATCGAGTCTGTGAAGGAGCTGAGTAAGTGGAGCAGCACGTGTCCGCGCCGCACGCACCGCCCAGGGCCTGAACGTCTCCGGTTCAATCCCAGCTCCTGTCTGCGCAGTGAAGGGAATTCCTGCATCAAGCAGCGAGCATTGCGCAGGCCTGATGCACAGTAGGCACATGGTGGCAGCCGGCTGCCCTGAGGGGCCCCCTGCACCCCTACCAACGGGACCAGCAGTCCCTCCTGCTTCTGCTTCCCCGAGCCCACGGGCTCAGCAAGGGCCTGCACATAGCTCTTCCAGGGTGTGTAAGTCAGAGAACCCTAACTCCACCTTCCGAGGGGAGGGAGACAGTGCACTTCATTTCACAGCTGAAGAAGCTGAGATAGAGGCTGGGAAGCAGCTTCCTGTGAGATCATCAGCTTAGCTTAGAAGGCTAGTACGTGCTTGCCAAGGTTACTAGGAGTGCTAAGCGGTGCCCAGGCTTTTGCTTAAAATGTTGCTGATTTGGAGCAAAGCCTTCACCCTTGTGGATCTGTAGCTAAAATTTTTATCCTGAAGCCCTTCTGCCTCCTTGGATCCCCCCCCCCCCCACCCCCAGGAATAAGACAGATAGAAACATGAAGAGAGGAGCAGAACTCTTACCGGTGGTTATTCTGGTCTGTACTGCATCCTGACTTAAAAGGAGGTGATCCTTGCTGCCATTAGCACATTTGCTGGGCTTATTTGGGTCAGTGAGGCATCGGAAGGTGCTGGGAGCTGGCGGTCTCTCCAGAGACAGCAATTCCCAGTGAGGCCTGAGCACACACAGCCAGTGGATTAGCTTCCAGGTGAGGGTGTTCTAGAAGTCAGATTTCTGGACCTTTTGGCAAATACCAGAAATGGGCCTGGGCAAGGCTGGTGATTTAGCAATTGAGTCTTAAGAGGCAACTTTTTTATCCTTTAGAGCAGGTGGCTTTTATAGGGTAGTTGATAAGTATTTCTTTACCCACTTCCCCTCACCACCATAATCATCATCACAATTCATGCTTATTAGTATGAAATGTTATCCTAATGGAAGTATAAAAGTTATGCTTAAGGGGGCCGGCACTGTGGTGTAGCCGGTAAAGATGCCACCTGCAGTGCTGGCATCCCATATGGACACTTGTTTGAGTCCCAGCTGCTCCACTTTCAATCCAGCTCTCTGCTATGGCTTGAGAAAGCAGTAGAAGATGGCCCAAGTGCTTGAGCCCCTGCACCTGCATAGGAGACCTGGAAGAAGCTCCTGGCTTCACATGGGTGCAGCTGTGACTGTAGCAGCCATCTGGGGAGTGAACCAGCTGATGGAAGACCTCGCTCTCTTTTTGCCTCTGCCTCTCTGTAACTCTGACTTTCAAGTAAACAAATAAAATCTTTTTTTAAAAAACAGTTATGCTTAAGAAGGTATAAAAGTATGAGAATAGTTCTTAGAGAAATGGGATGAAACAATAAGTTGGAGTGGGCATTTAGCCTAGTGGTTAAGGTAACAGTTAAGAAGCCCACATTCCATATTGGAATACCTGGGCTTGATACCGACCTCCAACTCCTGATTCCAGTTTTCTGCCAACACAGACCTGAGGAGGCAGTGGCAATGGCTCGGGTGGTTGAGTTCCTGCCACTCCACATGGGAGACCTGGATTGAGTTCCAGTTCTCAGATGCAGCCCTAGCCTGACCCCAGCCATTGTGGGCACTTGGGGAACCAACTACAGATGGGAGCTTGCTCTCTTTCTCTATCCTTCTCTCTTAAATAAATATTTAAGAATAGAAATTTTGGAATTCATGTACAGGTTTTTCATATTATGCATTTTACATGAATGTTTTGATGAACGCTTATGTGCATGAATTTCAAATTTTTTTTCACCAAAATGAACTTACCTTTTAATTCAAAATTTTTAAAAGATTTATTTATTTGAAAGGCAGAGTCATATATATAGAGATAGGCAGAGAGAGAAAGAGAGATTTTCCATCCGCTGGTTCACTCCCCAAATGGCCACAATGGCCAGAGCTGGGCCGGGCTAAAACCAGGAGCCAGGAGCTCTTTCAGGTCTCCCACATGGGTGCAAAGGCCGAAGGACTTGGGCCATTTGCTGCTGCTTTCCCAGGCTCATGGGCACGGAGCTGGGTCAGATTATGGGATGCCATGGTACTGGCCTCCTTCATTTAAATTTTCACAGATTTTTGCAGTGCCCCTGTATCCTTCGTAAGCATTGCATTCTTCCTCTCCCAACAACCTCAGGAAGTAGAGCTATAGTATCATCATCATCTTCATTTTAAGGATGAGGAAGTTGAGTCTCAGGAAAGTAAAATGACTTCCTCCAAGGAAAGGAGCAGTGAGTCAAGATGAGCACTCCATCCTGAAAGCCTGGCTCTTTCCCTCTGTGATAACACTGCCAGCTTGCTGATGGCTTTTGTGGTCTGTGGGGTGTGTGTGTTTTAAAGCTTTTATTTATTTTTTGAGAGGCAGAGTTAGAGACAGGAAGAGAGGTCCTCCATCTGCTGGTTTACTCCCCAAATGGCTGCAACGGCCGGAGCTGCGCTGATCTGAAGCCAGGAGCCAGGAGCCAGGAGCTTCTTCCAGGTCTCCCATGCAGGTGCAGGGGCCCAAGGCCTTGGGCCATTGTCTGCTGCTTTCTCAGGTCATAGCAGAGAGCTGGATCGGAAGAGGAGCTGCTGGGACTAGAACCGGCGTCCATATGGGATGCTGGCACTGCAGGCAAAGGATTAACCTGCTGCTCCACTGTGCCAGCCCCTGTGGGACGTGCTATGAGACCGATGTTCCAGCCCTGCCCTGTCACATAGTTGCTGTGTGACTGTGGCAGATCTGCTTCATCTCCTCTGGGGTCTCTCTGGCTTCATCGGTGTAGGACGTGGTACAGCCGCGGGAGGATAACCCACAGTGTTGCTGGCAGAATGACAGATTTTAGAATGAGAAGGAATGAAGCTGATGAAGAGAGTGGGAGCCAGAGAGGAGAGAGGATGGCTCCAGGGAGGCACCCTGGGTCAGAACAAGTGGAAGGATTGTTCAATACAAACAGAAATACAAGGGTTGTTGAACAAGCAGAGAAAGGAGAAGAAGGGAGGGACACCTAGTGTCTGTTAGGGCTGTTTACTTTCTGTTGTTTAGTTCTCCACCAAGGCTGTGAGTTGGGGCTGCCATTTTCCTTAACTCGATGACGAAAGAGAGTTGATGAGGCCGAGTAACTTACCCGAGATCACACAGTGGGTGCAGAAGCCAGACTTTGTGTGAGGCTGTAACGTCATCTCCCTTCCAGAGGAAGGGATAAGAACTAGAAGGCAGCTGTGGGGGACAAAATGTGTCATCCGGGTCACCGAGTGGCAGCTGCCAGACGCGACAGCCACCTCAAGTCCAGGCGTCTTACCTATGTCAGACGCACACAGGTCTCTTGTTGTGTACTTGCCCAGGATCCTGGGATAGGACTTGAGGAAGCCTCGTCTTCTGGGAATTGACCTGTTTTCATTCTTCCACCTTTTCCCCCATCCAGGGGACACTGGCAAGGATGCTGTGAATTGTACGTACAAGAATGAGGATGACTGTGTCGTCAGATTCCAGTACTATGAAGACTCCAGTGGCAAGTCCATCCTGTATGTGGTAGAAGAGCCAGGTGAGCCCCTGCCGCCACCCCCAGGGAGAGGGAGCCGTGCCAGGCAGGACCTTCCACTCATACCCCTCTTAAACAGAACAGGGTAAGCCTGGCCTTGGAGTATTGAGGTAGTCTGTCATCTGGTGAGGGGGACAGATCAAAGTGATTTTGCTAATTGAGAAAAGAACAAAATAAGGTGGGTGTGGGGAGCAATCCGGACTGGACTAAGTTACTGGAATTAAGACTTATTCTATGCATCTGCTCTCCCACAATATGGCGCTGGGAGAGAAGTAAACAGCTTCTACACAGCTGCCTCCAGTTCAGCTAATAAACTGTAGGACTTGCTCCTGATTGGAGGAGAGCAGCGTACTCGGCGTGTGGGCAGCCGAGTTAGGATTGGCGGAGGAGGACTATAAAGGAGGAGAGAGACGGCATTCACCAGGAACATCTATGGGGAACATCTAAGGGAACCCGTGCAGCCCCCGAGAGAACCGGCCGGCGGTGTGCCGCTCCCCTGCGGAAGTGGGGAATGCGGCCAGGGGGAACTGCCCTTCCACGGAGGTGGAAGGGATAGTAGCCAACCCGGGAAGAACCAGCAGCAAACCCGGGGAGGGCCGAGCAGACGAAAGAACAGCGCAGGGTCCTGTGTCGTTCCTCCACGAAGACGGGGAGCGACAGGTGGGTAGGGAGAGAAGGAAGGTAGGTATGAATTTCATCAAGGAACAAAATATACCCTAAGTATTTTTTAGGCAATAATGTCCAAGAAGTAAGGAATTTAAATTCCAGGACTTTACAGTGCACGTCATCTGTGCTACTGCAGTGAGACAGTTGCCAGGAGCAACCAGCCTGCTGCTCCAGAGGAAGGCCAGGTGCTCGGAGGCATTGCTCTTACCAGCCTCACTGCAGGAGGTAGCAGTGGGTTTGAGACACTGACTCAGGGTTGTCCTGAAGAGTCAGGGCTTGCTCTGCACGTCCTCTGGAGCAGGCGGAGCCCATCCCATCACACACAGACCAGCTGCAGCTTTGTCACCACCCAACACTCTAAATTTGTTTGCTTCCCCTTACCATCCTCATAGCTTTCTGTCGCCATCTGCTTTCTGTGGCCAGAACAAGATTCCTGAGGCTGGGTAATGTGAGAAGGAAAGAGGCTTATTTGACTCATGGTTGTGTCCAAGGTTGAGTCCTCCTGGGCTGCAGTGGGCAACTGCATCATGGGGGGAGCATGTGCAAGACGGAGAGCAGTCACACGGTGAGACTGGAAGCAAGGAGGCTCAGGGCCAGGCTTGCTCTTTTTATAACAACCCACAGAACCAACCATATTAATCCATCCTGGGGATGGTGCCCCCAGTGACCTAGTTACCTTGCATTGAGCTCTGCCTCTTAAATGCTTACCTGCCTCAGTATTGCCACACTAGGGACCAAGCTTCTGGCCCTTGAAGCCTTGGGAGATGCATTAAAACCATACCCACACCATAGCCTGTTCCTGTCCCATACACAACAGATTAAGATATGAGCAATGAGAGAATATTTTTGAGGGCTTAATGTACACCAGATGCTACACGGCATGCTGAGAATATGACAGCCAGGCAGACCTGGTCCTCAGAGGTCATGGATAAAGATGGGCACGTAAATCAATGATGACACTACAGGGGGAAGGGCCATGTGATGGACAAGAACTTACAGGAATGAAGGAATAGTGTCTGAAGGGGAAGGCTGAATGGGCTGTTTTCTTGACATTTGCAGGCTGTGAGAGTTTCCTCAAGCCATCTTTTAGACAAGGAGCCAGAAAATGTTTTCTAGAAAGACCAGATGTTAAATATTTTAGGCTTTGTAAGTCATGTGGTCTTTCTCAGGCTACTCAGCTCTGCCATTGTAGCAGGAAAGCAGCAGTAGACAATACATAAATGAATGGGCATGTCTGTAATTGCAAAGACAGGTAGCAGATACATTTGGTTCATGGGCTGTAGTCTGCTCATCTGTGCTTCAAAGCAGTGGTTCTCAAACTTCACTATGCTTGTTATATTCTATTTAAAAAATCTGGAGCCCTAGGCAGGCATTAGGACACATTATGGGTAAGTCATTGCATCCCATATCAGAGTGCCGGGGTTTGAGTCCAGAGTCCAGCCCCTGATTCCAGCTTCCTGCTAATGCAGACCCCGGGGGGCAGCAGGTGGTAGCTTATATAATTGGGTCTCTGCTACCCACATGAGGGGCCTGGATTGGATGCTGGGCTCCTGGCCTTGGTCTGGGCATTTGGGGAGTAAACTAGCAGGTGGGAAGTGCCTCTTTCTCTGTTTCTCTAGGTCTTAAAAAAAATCTCAAATCCTGAGCCCTTCCCTGCTTTCACGAGCGTATATGCCTGTGTTCTTCACTAGTAGTTGGGATACACCCAGCATGTGAGCACCTGTGCTTCAGACACATTGCTTGCCCTGAGGAACCTTCTCAGACCTTCTCCGGCCTCAACAGTGATGACTAGATTTGGTGCTTCTGTACAATTCTCATAGCATCTATGCTTTCCTTAGAAGAGCCTTCGTCACTCTGGTATTAAATTCCTTCTTTAATCATTGGCTCCATTGATCATAAACTCCATGAATGCAGGAACCATGTCTGTCTTATCTGTTGATCTATATTCATACTTAGTCCCCTAAAAGAAGATATTTAATAAGCGGGTTCATATGAATTACTAGGACTGATGTTTCCTGGTGGACAAGAGGGCTTATGTACATCTTGGTATCCACTGGGAGAGCTTCGGCTGCTTGGGGAAGGAGGTGGGTGATGGTGGGATAAGGGGAGCGGGAAAGCCTAGGAGAACCATCTCCCATCACACTTCCTTAAAAAGGGCTGCCACACCTGTGCCGCCCAGGGTGTTGTTGCCTCACCTCTGCATTCTACAAAAGCCAGGGTTCCCAGAAATGGCTGGGGCAGGAAAGAGCAAGGCAACAAGACAGGACCTGTGACCCTTTGATCTGGGAGCCCCTCTCCCGAGGCAGAGGAAGGCTCTGCAGGCAGTGAGCCACACTGTCAAGTGGAGGTGAGCGGGTGCTCTATTCTGGGATATTGCTCATAGCCCTTCCTGGAGTTCCCTCCCTTTATAAGAAATGGCATCTCCTTAATTTAAGTTAGTGACTCCAGGAGAAACGGAAGTGGAGAAGGGTGGAAGGGATCCTGTGGGGAGTGGATGTGGATTGTCCTGACCACGGCTTCCTCACACTTCCCACCTCCCATATGAACGCCTGTGCAGGTTTTTCCACACCGTACCTGTCTGCACATTTGTTCCTTCTTACTTCAGATGGGCATTATGCCTTTGCTTTGGGGTCTAATTACTTCATTTCCTACTACAGTGATCCTTAGTGGTGCTCCTGTCCTATCCCTGACTGGAATCACTCGGCTGCTATCTTAAGAACGGATTCTATTGCCTGAGGTTGTGGGTAACCAAGGTGTTGATACCTGGGATGGCACAAATAACCATCCACTGCCATGCGACAGTGCGGCTCACTGCCTGCAGAGCCTTCCTCTGCCTCGGGAGAGGGGCTCCCAGACCAAAGGGTCACAGGTCCTGTCTTGTTGCCTTGCTCTTTCCCGCCCCAGCCATTTCTGGGAACCCTGGCTTTTGTAGAATGCAGAGCTGGGGCCCCGGAGTGCAGAGGGAAAATGTTCCCTTTCTCTTCTCTAACTCCTGCTCTTGCAGCTGCTCCCCACTGAAGCGCTGAGCCACTGTAGGGCAGCCAAGAGAGCGTTGCAGAAGGGTTTAGCATTGGCCAACATGGAATGGGCTCTTGGCCTATGGCTTCATCACTTCTAGGTGGGGTTGCCAGATAAAATATAGTATGTTCCATGCAACACATGGTAGATACTTACATTAAAAAGTAATTTGTTGTTTATCTGAATACAAATTTATCTGGGCTCCTTATACTTATTTTGTGCTAAATCAACCCTGACCTTGGGCCACTCATCATGGGTCCACTGCTGTGGCTGAGCGAGTTCTCCAGAGACTGCCTGGCCTTGTCTTCTGCTTTAGGGAGCCTTCCACTTACCTCTTTCAGGGCAGATAGTTAACAGATTATTTTCCTGTGAAGACCTCCTGGGGTCTACCTGTCCTGATCATGCTAACCGGCAGAATTGAAGAGATTTCAATTAGGTGGAAGGTTTCCCTACCCCAGTCTCCTAGAGAATTCATAATCATTTTCCCCAGAGGAGCTAGGGCCCTTCATTGCCGGGAGCACACCCCCCGGTTCCTCACACCCTCTGTCCAGGCGCTCCTTTCATTACAGACAGGTTGTAATTTGGAGGGTTTGTGGTGGTGGTTGTTTTTGTGTAGTGTGTGGTCAGCACAGTGTGTATGTTTAGAGAAGCAGGTGGGAGACTGTGGTGGGCTGTGGGGGTGACTTCCTTTCCAGGCTCATCAATCCCCATATATACAAACACCTGGTTTCCTAACACTGCGGTTACCAGAGTGAGGTCACTTGCCTGTCACTGGAGGTTTATGGGAAGCAGAGCCCTGCAGGGCACACCCAGCCTGACCCTCAGCGGGGTGACATATGCCTGCTGTGTGTGTGGTTGTTGACCAGGCTCCAGCAGGAAGGCGGCTTTCAACAGAGTTGGGAGTTTAGATAACTACATGTCTTGAGGAAGGACCCACAATATTGTCTTGGCTGGCAGGCCTCCTGGTCTCTAAGGATGCTGGAAAGGGCATTAGGTTGACAGCCCCAGGAGTGTCAGTATCTGAACCAGGTAATGGACACAAGTGACCGTGAGGGTTACGTAGACGAGTGAGTTAGTGAAAACAGCTGGCAGAGAGAGCAGCACCAGGAACACTGGTGGCTGGTTTTCATCCCGCATCCATCCTATGTTGGGTGCTGTTTCGAGTTCTTTACATACAGTAAACTTAGTCATTCACTGTAACAAAAAGGTTTGAAAGTCAATGCTGCTACTTTTAACGTTGGAGGAACAGGAAGGCTGAATAACTTAGCAGAGGTCAGGTAGCAGAGTTGGTGGTAAGCCAGATTCAAACCCAGGGAGCTGGCTGCAGGGTGCACAGGAGCCCAGGGCCATGTCCCACCACCTTGCCTGCCTTCAGGGGAGAAAGGAGTGAGGAGGACTCAGGCAAACTAGAAAACAGCACGACGCTCTCCGAAGAGGGCGCTGCTTTTCTGCACGGCCTCTGGTGTTTCTAAATCTTTTTTTTTTTTTTTTTAAGGGTACAATAATCTGAAAGTTTAGGGGGAAATCTTCTGATTACTCCGTGTGCCTACAGTTAGTTTTTGAAGTAAACACTTGGGTGGTCCCACGTGGAGCGGGGTGGATTCTGCCTAGGCATGCCCAGTTTGAGATTCTGATGAACCCCTCAGGACAGGTAGATGCTGTCCTGGAGATTCCCCCTTTTAAAGAAATGGTTATTTTTTAAGATCCTCTTGTTTTCTTCAGAGACCTTGCTAATACAGATTGAATATCCCTTATCTACAATGCATGGGACCAGAAATTTTTCAGATTTCTGAGTTTTTTGGATTTTGAAATATTTGCATAGACTTTACTGATTAATCATCCCTAATCCAAATATCACATATTCTCTAAGATTTGAAGTTTTTGGAGCATAATGTACACTCAAAACATTTTGGGTTTAAGATTTTTGGATTAGGGATGCTCGGTCTATATTACTTGGTCAAGGAGAGCCTATTTTAAAATATTTGTTTATATTAAGGAAACAGATTTCATGTAACCCATGTGCACAATTTTAAGAACATAATGACACTTCCCAGATTCTCTTCTTCCCTCCCCCCTCCTCCTTCCTTTCTTATTTTTATTTTAATTTTTGCAGCGACATAGGTTCAGTTGACTTTATTATCACGTGCTTTCCCCTCCACTAGATGAAGAATTCAGTGAGTAGGAAGTAGCAAGACCACTGTAAGGAGACCTTCTTCATAGCCAGTTCCAGTGACTCCTGTAGTATTCACAGCCCCTTGCTCTCTGTTCTTTCCTGACAGAGTGTCCCAAGGGCCCTGACATCCTGGTGGTCCTGCTTTCAGTGATGGGGGCCATTTTGCTCATTGGCTTTGCCTTGCTGCTCATCTGGAAGCTCCTCATCACCATCCATGACCGGAAAGAGTTTGCTAAATTTGAGGAAGAACGAGCCAGAGCGAAATGGGACACCGTAAGAGTTTGGGCTGGGCTGGGTGTTTTCTTGAGTCCTTATCCCCAGACGGAGGCAGCAGGTGCTAAGGGTCAGAGTCAGGGTCAGGGTCAGCCAGCAGCATCGTTGAGCAGTTGGTCTCTGTGCTGGAAAGGGGAGATGTTGACTCCTTAGCCTTCTTGCAAACCTGATTCTCTATGCCACACAGTAACCACAGGCCATGTCACTGAGGACTGATCAGGTGCAGCTCTGCTCTGACACTGTGGAAAATGAAAGAGAAACCTATTCTCCAATGGAGGCAGACGTCACCAGTATATGTTATGGTTGTGTACACTAGTATACAAAAATTCATGGAAAAATGGAATTAAAAAATCATGCAAAAATTTCACAAGTATTTATTTATTTGAGGGGTAGCCCCAAATGCTGCAATAGCCAGGGCTGGGCTAAGTAGAGACTGGGAGGTGGGAACTCAACTCAGGTCTCCTACATGGGTGGCAGGAACTGAATCACTTGAGCCATCATTGCTGTGTCCCGGGGTGCGCACTAGCAGAAAGTTGGATTCAGGAGCTGGAGGCAGGTATGGAACGCAGGCCTTCTGATATGGGACATAAGCACCCTACCTGCCACGTCAAGTGTCCACTGTTGCCACAAACATGTTAAAGCCCCTCATGGTTGACATTTACTGAGGATTTACCACATGCCAGGAGTGCTTCCAAATGCTTTTTTTTTTTTTTAAAGATTTATTTATTTACTTGAAAGTCAGAGTTACACACAGAGAGAAGGAGAGGCACAGACAGAGAGAGGTCTTCCATCCGCTGGTTCACTCCCCAAATGGCCGCAACGGCCAGAGCTGGGCCGATCTGAAGCCAGGAGCCAGGAGCTTCCTCCAGGTCTCCCATACAGGTGCAGGGGCCCAAGGACTTGGGTCATCTTCTGCTGCTTTCCCAGGCCACGGCAGAGAGCTGGATCAGAAGTGGAGCAGCTGGGTCTCAAACCGGTGCCCATATGGGATGCTGGCACCACAGGGGGTGGTTTTACCCACTGTACCACAGTGCTGGCCCCCCAAGTACTTTTTACATATTAGCTTATCTCTACGTGGAGTCTTCAAAAAGTCCACAGAAATGTGTATATGAAGAACCGAGCGAGGCTTGTGCTGTGGTGCGCCGGCATCCCATTTGGGCGCCGGTTTGAGACCTGGCCACTCCACTTCCAATCCAGCTCTCTGCTATAGTCTGGGAAAGTGGTAGAAGATGGCCCAAGTCCTTGGGCCCCTGCACCCACGTGGAAGACCCGGAAGAATCTCCTGGCTCCTGGCTTCAGATCGGCGCAGCTCCAGCCATTGCGTCCAATTAGGGAGTGAACCAGCGGATGGAAGACCTCTCTCTCTGCCTCTCCTCTCTCTATGTAACTCAGACTTTCACATATATGAATAAATCTTTAAAAAAAAGAAAAAGAGAAAAACCATGCATGAATTAAAAATTATTTTGCACCAAAATAAACTTAGCTTTTAATTCCATTTTTCCATGAACCTTTTTGAAGTCCCCGCACTGAACAACCCCCTGTGCTGGGCAGGGTTCTTGTTCCCACTGCACAGATAAGGAAATGGCACAGAGAAGTGGTCGGCCCATTTGTAGGAGGGAGTTAGGTGACCATAGGAGTCCCTTTCTTGGCTGATCTGTTAGAAACCAGCGCCAAGATGTCATTCATTCCACCTCATTTGCTTCTTTTTCCTCAGGTGATGAGAGGGGAGCCTCCAAATCAGACTGCTGTCTGGCCCCCTGCAGCACATCCTGATTTAATCCAATCTAAGAAGCATTTCTTGGGAGCTTTCTGGATGTGCTTAATTATGCTCTATTCTCTTTCAGCTCATCTTCTGCAACGTAACTTTTCTTTGCTGGCTATCTGACTTCCTAAATGTCCAGGGTTAGGCTGGAAGTCTGTTTCCCTTTGCATGGTGACCCCAGGGCTTTGTAACCAACCATCCCATGAGACTGAGACATTTCTCTTAGGACAATGTAACACATCCTGCACGTCAGAGATACACAAGGATGTGCTGGGTTTCTTGAAGCTCCCGTTGAGGACTACTCATTATGGAATTTGTTGCTTTTTGCTAGGAAATAATTTGGGAAACCTAGTAAGGGTCATTTCTCTGGTAATGGGAAAGTTTTGTGGATAGTTCTTAGAGAGATGAGATGAAAACAAATTATCTGAACAAAACCATACTCTGTTCTGGCCAGCACCTGCCTCATTGCTTTCTTACCGATACCTGTCTGCTGTCACCATAGGGGAAAAAGGAGAGAAGTGCCAGAAGAGAGTGTGGGGGAGGGGAGAGAGGCTGGGGAAAGCGGCACCAGAGAATGTTTCAGAAGTTCCAGAAGGCGCTGGCCTGGATTTAAGCTGGTGGAGACAGTGGCAGGATGGCATGCCACTTCTCCCGCCTCTGTGTCCACTCCCGTCTCACCTGTGAGTGCAGCGAGCACTCCCCTGCTGCCTGATGCTGTGTTCCAGAGCAGGTGTCGCAGGCAAACTTCTCAGATGAAGCAGGCAAGGGCTGAGGCATTCTTCTGTTCTCTCCACAGGCCAACAACCCGCTGTATAAGGAGGCCACGTCCACCTTCACAAATATCACCTACCGGGGTACCTAGTGACCAGACCACACCCTCCGATCGCTCAGACCATGCCAGGATGGCGGGTGTTTCTGCTGTCAAGTTTACGGAGGACAGCTGTGTGTGTAGGGGGGTGTCTCTGGGTGTGTGTCCGTGAGAGAGTGCAGTGTGAGTGTGCGTGTATGTGTGGGGAGGGTGGGGGAAATGTGTAACTTAAAACTTGTGACGTGTCAGGTGAGCACGGCCCCTCCGCTTTTGTCCTCAGAGTGCCGCCTGCAGGGATTCTGCCTGCTTAGCTTGAGGGTGCGTTCTGAGCTGAGCAGGTGTTCTTCATTACCTCAGAGAGACGCCAGATTCCCCCCGGGCCCCTTCCCCTGAAGAAATGGGCGGGTCTGAGGCTTCTCGTTGCAGAGGGAAGGATGCCCAGCCTGGGCCCCACCCCGAGTTCCTGTGCTTCTTCAGCCGACTCCCAGCAGCCAGGGTGGGAGGGACTGGTGCCATCACCTCACGCTGGTCCCGTCGTCAGGGGAGTCCTTGTCACCTGACTCTCTGACCTGTGAGAGTGAAGCTAGCGGGGCCACTCAGGGCTCACACATGGCCCGAGGGCAGTGCCAGCATAGTCAGAACCCTTTGGGTTTGCCTGTGGGCAGCGCTACCCTAGAGGTTTGTTTAGAAGACGCGTGTCACCCTCAGACCAGCACCACCTCCTTACCTCCTACTTCCATGCCCCCCGTCGTAGATGTTTGCTGTGTACTGGGATTTCTCTCACAACCAAATGCTTTTCCTCCAAGGGAGAGCGCTGTGATTAGAGCCAGCAGTCTGGCCCTGCGCTTCAGGCCTCTGCCCTTGGTCCAAGGTACCACCGCCACACCCACCCCTCAGCTCTGTGTGCTACTCCATGGATGGGAGTGATTGCATTTTCTACCTCTGGTGTCTGGTGAAGGAATCCTCCCGTGCGTCTGCTGGGTGTAAGCGCCAGGATGGAGTGAAGGGCCAGCCCTGCATCGCTGTGGCTACTTCTCCCGGGGGCTGCACAACCTCCTTGTAGTTCAGTTTTTAATCTGCGAGGCCATGGTGCAGTTTTATTTTGTTTCTCTCACTGGGGCACCTGAAACCACATGAGGTTTGTACAACTGAAAGGAACATGTGCATAGACACACTTGCATTATTTTTGCAATTTTATTTGATGACAAAGAAGGAGAGCCTGAACAGCCGTGAAGACTTGGAGGGATACAGACACTCCCATTCAGCATCACTCATAGTAAGTCACTGCCCAGTTGCTGGGTCTGTGAGGAGCTCTGTCTTCCCAGAAGCCTATGGGCATGGATTTACGGACACACTGGACCTTTCCTAAGGAGGAGGGACTTTTCTTTTGTCTCTACAATAGCAATTGCTCCGTTAGTGTTGCCATCCACCCAACGTTAAAAATCACCACCCTGCCACCCCAAGAAAGGGGAAAGACCAATAAATGGTGATCTGATGATCAAAAACCCTGGGTCCTGGCCTCTGTGTTGCAGCTAACACAGCTTTAACCTTCAGGAAGGCAAATCACTTTCTTCTCCCCAGGACTCAGTTTTCTAGTTTGCAGATGGAGTTGAACCAGCCAGTCTTGAAGATCTCTCTTAGTGTCAACATGCTAAGATGCTGAGACGTACCGTGGCAGGAGACATACAGTTAAGCTTCTGTGGGATATTGACAATAGTTTCTTTTTAAGCTGGGAGATTAGAGAGACCTGGCTTTGGCAAGAGCAGATGTCATTCCATATCACCTTTCTCAATAGCAGTCTTACATCCTGTCCTCTCCTGGAACCCCTTCTCCAACTTTTGGTAGCAGGTACATCTCCTGATGTAGCACCTCAGCTCCACTTGTTGTTTCTTAATTCACATAGCACTCATTTGCATCCACATATTAGGGAAGACAAATTAGCAAGTAGCCCATTCGCATGTTAACACTGAGAATGAGACTTGGAATTAAGAAGGAGGCAAATGACTGAACCCTGACTTGCCTGCACGTTGCCTCCTACTGTCAAGGGTGGGAATATGGTAGAAGGATAAACAGGGAGGAGGGATGATCGAAAATTCAGGAAGTTTAGAAACTACCTTCAACCTCCAGCTAAGGAGGCCGAGCTCATGGGAGTAGTAGTGCGACGTTTTCTTTCTGTAAGATGGCTTATGTGAAACTCCAATGAAGCTGGCGCCACGGCTCACTAGGCTAATCCTCCACCTTGTGGCGCCTGCACACCGGGTTCTAGTCCTGGTCGGGCGCCGGATTTTCTGTCTCAGTTGCCCCAGCCAACTCTCTGCTGTTGCCCGGGAGTGCAGTGGAGGATGGCCCAAGTGCTTGGTCCCTGCACCCCATGGGAGACCAGGAGAAGCACCTGGCTCCTGCCATCGGATCAGCGCGGTGCGCCAGCCGCAGTGCGCTGGCCGCGGCAGCCATTGGAGGGTGAACCAATGGTGAAGGAAGAGCTTGCTTTCTGTCTCTCTCTCTCTCACTGTCCACTCTGCCTGTCAAAAAACAACAACAACAACAAAACAAAACAAAACAAAAAAACTCCATTGAAGGAGAGAGAAAGTGTATGCAAAGGCTGGAAGAATGAGGAGGGATCTTTTCTGAGCTGCTTGAATGAGGCTCATAGATCATGAAGACCAGTGCTGTTTGTCATCATGTGGGGCTCACTGTGGCTATGCTCATGGGCAGCAGATGCCAGCCTGGCGTAGGAGGAACTGACTAGCATCCCAGCCTTGGATAACACGGTGCAGTGGACTGTGCTCTGCTGCTTTGGAGACACTGTATGTCCAGTCTCAGGGTCTGTGGACAGCAACGGGAAACTGAACATTCCTGACAAGTTGTCATATTGAGGCAGTTCTTTACCTCTCAGATGTTTCTAGGCCATCCATGATTTCAAGATACTTGTCTTTGTTATTCTTGGTTGAAATTGGCTCAGTGCCTTCCTGTCTTCCTAACCACCTTCTGTGTTTGAATTGTGCAACAGTGAATTAAATGTGCTTTCCAAAAAGAGTTGACCTATGGCTGGCTCCCCAGTGCTTCCTGTGTTATTTCTGTTTCTTTTGGGTGAAAAGAATAAGTGTCATTGCTTTATAAAACATTAGTTTAGAACAAACATGTTTTCAAATATAACAGAATGATGACCACTACAGGAACTGAAGCTAGCTTCAGAATCCAGAGTTTCTCTTTACATAATATTTTCACAATTACTAGGCTGTACCTGTTCTAAGAATTTGAGTTTTTTTTTTTTTTTTTTTAAAGTCAGAGTTAGAGAGAGGGAGAGGCAGAGATCTTCATCTGCTGGTTCACTCCCCAGATGGCTGCATTGGCCAGGGCTACGCCAAGGTGAAGCCAGGAGCCAGGAACTTCCTCCAAGTCTCTCATGTGGGTGGCAAGGTCTCAAACGCTTGGGCCATCTTCTGTTGCTTTTCCCAGGCCATCAACAGGGAGCTGGATTGGAAGTGGAGCAGCTGGGACGCAAACTGGCACCCATATAGGTGCTGGCATCACAGGCAGTGGCTTTACCCACTATGCGACAATGCTGGCCCTGAAATTTTTTTCAAGATTTATTTATTTGAAAGTCAGTATAACACACTAAGTGTGGTTGGGGAGAGATGGGGAGAGAGAGAGAGAGAGATCTTATGGCCACAATGGTCAGGACTGGACCAGGCTGAAGTCATGAGCCTCTTTGGGTCTCCCATGTGATTGGCAGGGGCCGAACACTTGAGCCATATCCCACTGCTTTCCCCAGACCATTAGCAAGGATCTGGATTGGACGTGGAGCAGTCAGGACATGAACTGTTGCCTATATGGGATGCTGACATTTCTGGTGGCAGCTTTACCGCTATATCACAACACTGAATTTGATTTTTTTAAAGACTGTTTTATTTAGACTACTAGGAATTTGTACAGTCTCAACAGGCTGTCCGTGTAATTTAGGTTTTGTTTGTAGGAAGCATAAATGGGTATAAGAAAGGTTTAATGGAAAGTGGAGCAGCAGTGTCAATATCACCTGGAAACTTGTCAGAAATGAAGGTGGACAGGCTCCACCCAGGACTCCACTCATGTGTTACTGACAGGACTGCGTTCTGTGAAATGCGTTATTGTGTGATCACCAGAGTGCACTTCCACGACCCCAGAAGGTGTATATCGACCACCTGACATGGCCTTGATGCCATCAAGAGGCACAGTGAACAGATGTACGAGGCTGCCGCCAGCATACCTCGGCAGACTGTTTCACAGTTACCTTAAAATGTAGTACACTCTAAAATAATGATCAAAAGTCTTTATCAAGTATGTTACGACTTCAGCACGGTAGCTTTGGTTATACCAGCATCACCACAAACACATGAGTAACCTGTTGGACTGCAGCTTTAAACAGCTATGATGTCATTGGGTGATAGGAATTTTTCAGCTCATTGTAGTCTTTTGGGGCCATCATCCTATAAGTGGTCCGTCACTGATGGAAATGGCATTATTGGTGCCTCACTAGCAAATCAGAAGACCCACGGTGGGCCAGTAATCCGTGCTTTAATAAGCCTTGCTGGTTGTTCTGTTGCGTGGTTGTGATTGAGAACGACTGGAGTCACCTGCGTCCTCTGGCTTGGGAATTTAACTTCACTTGGTTACTGTGTAGTTAAGGACATAGCTTAGCGGTAGATTCGGCAAACCAAACCTCTGTCTACTCCAAATGAAAACCTCCCCCCTTATTTATGAAATTAGACATTGTATTCAGAATACATCTGTGCAGAGCAGTGCAACTGAGTCACAGTAATTCCACTTGCTAACTTTTCATTGTAGAAAATCTACTTTTGATCCATTTTCCAAGTGACCTTGGGTTTCTCATACTTACAGCCCATGGAGGGAAAAACAGGATATTTGGCTTAAGAAAACTTTTTATGAGTATCAAGTTGAAAGCAAGGAAATATTCTTACAGAATTTATTCACAGGAGTTAGGTATTAAAGTCTGAATTTTTTTTTTTTTTTTTTTTTGACAGGCAGAGTGGACAGTGAGAGAGAGAGACAGAGAGAAAGGTCTTCCTTTGCCGTTGGTTCACCCTCCAATGGCCTCTGCGGCCGGCGCGCTGCGGCCGGTGCACCGCGCTGATCCGATGGCAGGAGCCAGGAGCCAGGTGCTTTTCCTGGTCTCCCATGGGGTGCAGGGCCCAAGCACCTGGGTCATCCTCCACTGCACTCCCTGGCCACAGCAGAGGGCTGGCCTGGAAGAGGGGCAACCGGGACAGAATCCGGCGCCCCGACCGGGACTAGAACCCGGTGTGCCGGCGCCGCTAGGCGGAGGATTAGCCTAGTGAGCCGCGGCGCCGGCCCTAAAGTCTGAATTATTAACATCATCCTATAAGATTCCAGAATGAGACTTTAGAATTTGTGACTTCACTTTTTGCTATTTAAAATTTACTCAGCACTGACAGCATGGGATTGAAGTACTTTGTAAAACTTTTGTAGCATAATCTTTGCCTTTGAGTCTTAAGTTCCTTGCTTTATATACTTTTTTTTTTTTTTGACAGGCAGATGGACAGTGAGAGAGAGAGACAGAGAGAAAGGTCTTCCTTTTTGCCGTTGGTTCACCCTCCAATGGCCGCCACGGCCGGCACGCTGCGGCCGATGCACCGTGCTGATCTGAAGGCAGGAGCCAGGTGCTTCTCCTGGTCTCCCATGGAGTGCAGGGCCCGAGAACTTGGGCCATCCTCCACTGCACTCCCTGGCCACAGCAGAGAGCTGGCCTGGAAGAGGGGCAACCGGGACAGAATCCGGTGCCCCGACCGGGACTAGAACCCGGTGTGCCTGCACCGCAAGGCGGAGGATTAGCCTAGTGAGCTGCGGCGCCGGCCACTTTATATACATTTTTAAAAACAATACAATGCATGACACTGTAGGAGGATCACGTGAGCTGGCACTGTGGTGCAGCAGGTTAAGCTGTGAGTGCTGGTTTAGGTCCTGGCTGCGCTGCTTCTGGGCCAGTTCCCCGCTAACGTACCTTGGAAGGCAACGGGAGATGGCCCAAGTACTTGGGCCCATGCCACCCATGTGGGAGACCGTTATGAAGTCCCTGGCTTCAGCCTAATGCAGACCCAGCTGTTGCAGCTATTTGGGGAGTGAACCTGCAGATGGAAGATTCTCTTTCCCTCTCTTTCACTCTTTCAATTAAGTAGTTAAAAGTAAAGATCACATGAACATAGACTGAGTCCTTTCGTGGTGAAATTGGTGACATTCGCTGTGATTCACATCTGTGAACTGGTGGCTAAATGAATGGGAATGGAGAAATGAAATGCTTCATTTAAACCACATTTGAGGTCCTTTAGCACCTGGCCTCTGTAGTCTGAACTCTATAGTCACAGAGCCGTCTAGTGACCAATTACAAGCAGGTTGGGAATTGCTCTGCACTGGTTCACACTGATGGGGTGGAAGAAAGCACATGCTTTGCAAGTGAGCCACTTAAAATGGTTTTAATTTGATTTTGTAATACGAGTTTCTGGAAATAGATATTTCTAATTTGTTTTAGTTTGGTTAAAGCATGCAAGTGGGCATTCTCAGATGCTTGTGATTAGGGTATGTCACTAAATAAAAATTTAAAAATCCACTTAAGATGGCTGCCTAAAGATGGTTTACATGGTAAAGGAAAGTTAAGAGGTTAGAAATGATTGCCTTCCTTGTAGGTGTTAAATGTCATAGTGATGTCCTTCTAACTCCTTGCAAGGAGGGAACACTTTTTATTAGCTTTATTTGCAGACTATCAATGTATTTACAGACAAGACATAAAAGAATGAGTAGAGAACAACGTTTACAAAATTTAAGAGCCTTTAAGCAAAATGTTTAGCAGTGTCTCCAGAAAATAACTTTGTAAGGAAAAAGTTTCACAATTGCATTTTACCTAGTGTATTAGTAGAGTTTTCCAGTGACTCATACACAATTGGCATGATTCTTTGGAGAGGTCAGGGCAGTGGGTGTGTAAATATCACTTTGGTGGCTATTGGAAGTACTCTTAAAAAAAAAAAAAACAGGAAAACTATTGATAGTGTATACTGGACTTCGCTTTTCCTAACCTTATAATTACCACTCAGACAGAGATCGCTAATTGTGCCCCAGTATCTGTTTTCTCTTTCTCAGATAGGATTTGCACTGCTAAGTTTTTAAAAAAATATTTGTTTTTATTTATTTGAAAGACAGAGATAAAGAGAGAGGCAGAGCTAGAGAGAGAGTCTTCTATCCACTCGTTCACTCCCCAGATAGCTGCAATGGCCAGAGCTGTGTCAATCCGAAGCCAGGACCAGGAGCTTCTTCTGGGTCTCACATGTGGGTGCAGGGGCCCAAGCACTTGGGCCATCTTCTATTGCTTTCCCAGGCCATAGCAGAGAGCTGCATCGAAGCAGAGCAGCTGGGACACAAACTGGCACCAATATAGAAGCCAGCGCTGCAGTCTAGGGCTTTAACCCACTGTGCCATGGTGCAGGCCACTGAACTGCTAAGTTTTATTTGGGCACATGGCTACCCAGGAACAATACCGTTTCCTCTTCTCCCATATGCCTAGAAGTGCTACATTCTTCTCCTAGACAATGAAATGTAAATGAAAGAAGTATATGCAACTTCTAGTAAATGCCAGTTAAGGGAAGGAGCAAGACTTTTTCTCCCTTTCCTTCGTTCTGCAAATTAGAATACAGTGGTAATAGCTAGAGGTTAAAGCAGCCATCATAGATCAAGATGTGACCTAGAAGTTCTTAGTTATCCATAACTGCCTAAGAAATTACTCCATAACTTGGCAGCTTGAAACAATGAACATCATCTTCCAATTACTGTGGTCAGGAATTCAGGAATGGCTTAGTAGGGTGGTTCTTTTTTATTTTTATTTTTTTATTCTTATTTTTTTGACATGCAGAGTGGACAGTGAGAGAGAGAGACAGAGAGAAAGGTCTTCCTTTGCCGTTGGTTCACCCTCTGATGGCCGGCGTGGCCGGTGCGCTGCGGCTGGCACACCACACTGATCTGATGGCATGAGCCAGGTGCTTCTCCTGGTCTCCCATGGGGTGCAGGGCCCAAGCACTTGGGCCATTCTCCACTGCACTCTCTGGCCACAGCAGAGAGCTGGCCTGGAAGAGGGGCAACCGGACAGAATCCAGCACCCCGACCGGGACTAGAACCTGGGGTGCCTGCGCTGCAAGGTGGAGGATTAGCCTAGTGAGCCGCGGCGCCAGCCAAGTAGGGTGGTTCTGACTCAGAATCTCTCATGAGGTTGTAGTCAAACTGTTGGCCAGGACTGTAGTCAACTGAAAGCTCAAAGAGGCTAAAGCAGCTTTTTTGGGATGGTTTGCTCACATGGCTGTTGGCAGAAAATATTAGTTTCGTGCTGCCTGTTGACAACAGCCCTCAGTTCCTCACCACTCGCACATCTCCATAGACTGCTTGAGTGTCTGTGTGACAAGTAATCTGGTTTCTCTAAGTGAGTATACAAGGGGGAGCCAGGAGGAAGACACACCATTACTTCTGCTACACCTGATTCATTCACTATAAGTAGTTCACCAAATCCAGCCAACATTAGAGGGGCTAGGAATAGATGTCACCTCTTAAAGAGAGAGGTATTATAGACAGAACTATTGCCTATCAAACCTGTGAATATGCTACACTCAGGGAATAAAGGATTTGTTGATGTGATTAATGATCTTGAGATAAGGAGATTATCTTGGATTTATCTGGGGCAGTTCAATATAATCACAAGAGTCCCTCTGAGAGGAGGCAGGAGGGTTACAGCAGGAATGAGAGAAGGAAGTGTCACGGTGGAAGCAGGTCTGGGTGCCATGGCCATGGGTCAAGGAATGCAGGTAGCCTGTAAAAACTGCAAAAGGCAGGGAGTGGATTCTCCCTCCATAGGAATAGACTTCATTCTGGCTCTGTAAGACCCTTTGATTTTAGCCCTTTAGGACTCATTCTGTACTCCTCATCTCCAGAAATGTAAGATAATACATATGTGTCATTTTAAAAGTTTTTAATTATTTTTTAAAAGATTTATTTATTTATTTGAAAGGCAGAGTTACAGAGAGAGAGGAGAGACAGAAAGATCTTCATCTGCTGGTTCACTCCCCAAATGACCACAACGGCCAGAGTTGGGCTGTTCTGAAGCCAGGAAGCCAGGAGCTAGGAGCCAGGAGCTTCTTCTGGGTCTCCCACATGGGTGGCAGGGGCCCAAGCACTTGGGCCTTGTTCTGCTGCTTTCCCAAGCCATTAGCAGGGAGCTGGATCAGAAGTGGAGCAGCTGGGGCTTGAACTGGCATTCCTATAGGATGCTGGTGTCACAGGTGGCGGGTTTACCCACTACGCCACAGTGCCAGCCCAATTTGTGTTGTTTAAGCCACTGTGTGTGTGTGTGTGTGTGTGTGCATTTACAGCAACAAGCATTTGTGGATGTGTTTTGAAACCACCACCACTCACCCTCTCACCACAAATTATTTATAGTTCTCCCACGTACAAAATAAGCTCACTCCTCCCAAGGTCCTGGAGTCTAACCCCATTATAGCAGCAACTCCAAGTTCAGACTCTTATCCTCTGAATAGGTCCAGGGACAGATGAGGTTTTCTTGGGTGTAATTACTTAAATACAGTTACTCAAGTATGTACTTCTCAATCTGAAGTTCTGTGACCTCAAGAAAAAAAGTCATGTACTCCTTTCGCACAAGAACCAACGTAAAATGGTGGGATAGGCAAGATGACTGTGACAGACACTCCTGTCCCAACAGGTAGGGAACAGGAGACATACAGCAATCATTGGTCCACAGCAATTCTTTTTTTTTTTTTTTTTGACAGACAGAGTTAGACAGTGAAAGAGAGAGACAGAGAGAAAAGTCTTCCTTTTCTGTTGGTTTACCCCCCAAAATGGCTGCTATGGCTGGCGCACTGCACCAATCCGAAGCCAGGAGCCAGGAGCCAGGAGCTTCCTTCTGGTCTTCCATATGGGTGCAGGGCCCAAGCACTTGGGCCATCCTCCACTGCCTGCCCAGGCCACAGCAGAGAGCTGGACTGGAAGGGGAGCTACCGGGACAGAACCCGGTGCCCCAACTGGGACTAGAACCCGGGGTGCCAGCGCCGCAGGCAGAGGATTAGCCTAGTGAGCCGAGGAGCCAGCCTGCTCCACAGCAATTCTGATACCCACGTGGGCACAGGTTTGCAGTTTACATTCCAAGTCTGGGAATAGTTCTCGATGGCTTTTGGCTCCAACCCCTGGGCTTTTGGGTTCATCTTCTGTGAAGAACAGATTCTACTTTGATCTTAGCCAAAAGGCCAAGAAGCGATCGGCTTCATCTTGTAAGTCATTCTTTACCTAGGAAAGGTATCATGTGTTTGCAGGTAAATAGTTTTCTCAGGCTGCTTCCTGCTTATAGAAACGTGGGCATTTAAAAAAAGATTTATATTATTTATTTGAAAGGCAGAGTTACAGAGTGAGATAGAGATAGAGATAGGGATAGGGATAGGGATAGGGATAGAGATAGAGATAGAGATAGATAGAGGGAGCGCTTCCATCTGCAATTCATTCCCCAGATAACTGCAGTGACCAGTGTTGGGTCAGACCAAACCAGGAGCTGGGAGCTTCTTCCAGTTCTTGGGCTATTTTCTGCTTTCCCAGGACATCAGCAGGGAGCTGGATTGGAAGTGGAGCAGCTGGGTCTCGAACCGGTGCCCATATGGGATACTAGCGCTGAAGTCTGGGGCTTTACTGGCTGCTACACACTATAGAAATGTGGACATTTTTGTACTTTCTAGCCCAAGCTGACAGTGTTTCTGATAATACAATTCTATTAAACTTTTGAGGTTCAGTCCATGAGATAAAAACCATATGCACAGATTGCTTTTGCTGAAAGACAAAGACTTTTTAGAAGCTGTATTATTTAAAAAAGAATGTGTGAGGCATGTGCTTAAAACATGGAGTCTTGTGTCTTATATAACAGAACTCTCAGGCACCACCCTTAAACAGTACTGGGATGAAAGCCACTAAAGCAAAGAAACAGAAGTGGCCTATGTCCCTGCAACGTTGGCTCCATACTGTTAGCCCCAAACTTCCTCTCAACCTCTTGAATGTGAGAGAGAAATAACACTCATCTGGGCTGGCTGCTTTTACTTGGGGATTTCCCGAGTGGGTAAAGTAGCCTAATCCTAACTAATATAGCTTTGGAGCTCTTGGGGGTGGTCGGAACTAATACGTACATAACTAGATAACTCATGAATGAATCTAGTACTCAAAACTGTGACTGTCCAGGATTGATTAAGCATCCATAGTCTGTTCACCAGCACACAAACTGAGCCCATGGTTGTATTTATTCATTTGAGGGTGACACTGTATGAATAAGTGGAAAATGAACTGACTCCTTTAATAGAGGTGAAATAAGAGGTGAGGGGTGCTGGCACTGTGGCGCAGGAGGATAATCCTCTACCTGCGGTACCAGCATCCCATATGGGTGCCAGTTCAAGTCCTGGTTGCTCCTCTTCTGATCCAGCACTCTGCTATGGCCTGGGAAAACAGTAGAAGATGGGTCAAGTCCTTGGACCCCTGCACCCATGTGAGAGACCCAGAAGAAGCTCTTGGATCCTGGCTTTGGATTGGCGCAGCTCCAGCCATTGTGGCCATTGGGGAGTGAACCAGCGGGTGAAAGACCATTCTCTCTGTCTCTACCTCTCCCTGTCTGCAACTCTACCTCTCAAATAAATAAATCAAATAATAATAATAAAAAAAGAGGTGAGGAGTTGGAGATGGAAGGCAGGTTGGGAATGTTTGCAAAAATGAAGGACAAACCTGATATGATCATCTCAATAGATACAGAAAAAGTATTTGAAAAATTCAACATCCTTTAAAAAATATATATGTTTCTATTTATTTATCTGAGAGGTAGAGTTACAGACACAGAGAGGGAGTGACAGAGAGAAGGTTTTCCCTTTGGCAATTCACTCCCCAAATGGCCCCAATGGCCGGAGCTGAGCCAATCTGAAGCCAGGAGCTAGGAGCTTCTTCCAAGTCTCCCACATGGGTACAAGGGCCCTAGCACTTGGACTATCTTCCATTTCTTTCCCAGGCATTAGCAGAGAGCTGGATTTGAAGAGGAGCAGCTGGGACATGAACAAGTGCCCATATGGGTTGTTGGCACTGCAGGCAGATACTTAGCCTACTGTGCCACAGTGCCAGGCCTCAATATCCTTTCATGATGAAAATGCTCAACAAATTAGACAGGGAAGGAATGCGTCTCAACACACTAAAGGCCATATTTGACAATTCCACAGATAACATCATTCCCAGTAGTGGAAGATTGAAGCCTTTCTTCTAAGATCAGGAATATGACAAGAATGCTTATTTCTACCACTTCTTTTCAACATCATACTGCAAGTTCTAGTCAGAGAAATTATACAAGAAAGAAAAGCCATCTTAATAGAAAAGGAAGAAGTGAAATGGTCTCTGTGCTCATGACACAATGTTATATGTAGAAAATCATCAAGAATCCATCAAAAAACTGTCAGACTATTAGGATTCAATTAGGTTGCTGATACAAAGCTAAGGTGCACAAACATCAACAGCACTCCTTTCTCTACATTAACTATGAGTTGTCAATAAAGGAATTAAGAAATTTCATTTACAATAACAGAAAAGGGTCTGAAAGATTTGTGTACTAACAGTTATAAAACAGGGGTACAGGCATTCAGCATAGTCAAGACACCACTCGAAATGCTTGCATTCCATATTGAAGTGCCTAGTTCAAATCCCAGCTCCTCTCTTGGTTCCAGCTTCCTGCTAACGTGCACCCTGAGAAGGCACAGTGATGGCTCAAGTAGTTGGGTCCCTGCCATTCATGTACCAGATTGAGTTCCTGGTTCCTGGCTTCAGCCTGGGCCAGCGCTGGCTGTTGTGGGCATTTGGGGAGTGAACCAGTGGATAGGAGATGTATATCTATCTATCTATCTCTGTCTCTGCCCACCCCCACTCTCTCTGCCTTTCAAATAAATTTTAAACATTTAAAAATAAAATTAAAAACTCTGATGAAATAAACTTAAGAAAGTGTAAATTAATGCAAATATATCCTCTGTTCATGAATTGGAAGAACTGATATTGTTCAAATGTCCATGCTACCTACAATGATCTACACATTCACAGCTATTGCTATGAATGTTTCAATGTCATTTTTCATAGAAAGGTGGAATGTGGAGAAGAGGGAACCCTTGCACACCACTGGTGGGAATGTAAGCTGGTACAGCCACTGTGGAAAATAGCGCATAAATGCCTTTAAAAAGTAACAATAGAATTACCATATGATCCAGCAATCCTATTTCTGAGTGTATATCCAAAGGAAATGAAGTCAGTATGTTGAAGAGATGCCTGCATCCCTCATTTTCATTATAGCATTGTTCACAATAACCAAGGTAGGGAGTCAAGTGTTCATCAGTAGATGAAAGGATAAAGAAAATGTGGTGTATATATATACACACATACACACACACACACAATATAGACAATACACACACTAGAATACCATTCAGCCTTGAAAAAGAAAATCCTGTATTATGACAACATGAAAGAACTTGGAGGACATTATGCTAAATAAAATAAGCCAAACACAGGAAAACAAATAGTTCATAATCTCACTTATATGTGGAATCCTAAAACATCAAACTCACAGAAGTAGACAGAAGAGAGATTAGCAGAGGCTTGGGGCTGGCATGGGGAGACGCTGTTCCAAAGGTGCAGTCTCTGCTGCTGATTTCGGCTTCCTCCTAGCACAAACGCGGGGAGGCTGTCAGCTTGCTCTCACCTGCCCCCTTGTGGGGATTTGAATTTGGCGCGTGCATCGCAGATGGCGCTTGAGTTCTCTCTTCCGGCCTCTCCGCTGTACCCCCCACCCCCGGGTGGGGGGGGGGATAATGTCTACAAAACGGGGTTGGGTTGGTTAAAGTTACACATGAACACAATAGAATCACGGAGGCTATTATACATTATAACATCCTTTAAGCACTACATAGACATTTTTTATTTCTCACAACTCTTAATGAGATAATTGAGACTGCAAAAGCACAGTTTGCTCAACTGCACCTAACGAATAGTCAGGACTTGAATGGTGACCTCTGCGGGTCACTGCAAGTAATTCACGGAGCGCTCAGACTGGATTATTCATACGAACACATGCAAAGAAACGACACTTTAAACCATGGGCTTTGGGGGGAAAACATTTTCAAAACACTCTTTACTGGATAGAGCCTTTACAAATCGAGTTTAGCAAGCTCTAAAACGTGTCCAGTTGCACCAGAATTGGATTTATATAACGTTTGTGGGGGCAAAATCCCCAGGGAAAGCCAGGGAAAACCGCGTGGATTCTTTTCTTTTGCCAATATCATTTCTACTGCAAGACGCAGGAAAAGCTGATAAAAAAGCGAACAAAAACCAAGGCAGCGTTAGTACCCCCGAAAGGCGGCCTGCGACCAAATGCAGCAGAGTAGTGGGCCAAGTGGTCTTGGTGCTGCAGTGCAACACCGACGAGCAGAAACCCACGTGAAATGTTTTCAAAACATGAGTGGAAGACAAAATTGAGAACGAACAGAGCTGCACGAAGAGCGGGGAGGAGGGCGCGAACCCAAGCTGGGCTTCGGCCGCCGCTGGGTCTAGCGCCCGCCGCGCCGGCCACGTGAGGTCACGGCCTTTATGAGGTGGGGCGGGGTGGGGCAGCCGGGCGCGGCCGCAGCGCTCTCCAGCCCTAGCGGAGGCCGCGGTGAGCTCGGCCGCTGCCCGCCGCTCAGAACCCGGGCGGTCCTGCAGCAGCCCGGGTCCTCTGCCCGCCCTACACCTGCTGCCGCTCGTGGGCGGAGCGTCGGGCCAGGTCAGCTGACCGCGGGGGCGGGGCCACGCCGCGCGGGAGTCCGGGCAGGCGGCAGAGCGAGAGCGGCAGGCCTGAGGGGCTCAGGGGGTCACTCAGGACCGTGAGGGTGGGAGCCACAGCTCGAGGGGCCCAGGGGGCCGGAAGTGGGGCAGCGGTGGGGCGGCGAGACCTGCCGAGGGGAGGGGAAGGAAGCGCTTCCAATGCCGAGGACAGAGAACGCGATACGGTAGTTTCAGAGCAGGGTGAGGAAGGTTCGAGAAAGGAACAAGGAGGTGACTGAGGGGAAAGTCGGAGGGGCAGAATGAGAGGTGACCTGGACGGGCCAGGCGGTCCCTCAGAAACTGGAGGCGGGGAGGCGTCGGCTCCGTCGGCGTAGGTGTCTGCCGCAGCGCTTCTTGCCCGCGAGCTGACTTGCCTCCCTCGGAAACCGCGGGCTTCATAAAGGCAGGACCTGCGGGACTCCTCCGCGCCGAAGTTTCATTTCGGTTCTTTTTCTTCACTTTCCTTTTCTCTCTCTTTTTTTCCTCCCTCCCCCTCCCTCTCTTTAGAGAGCCCCTCCATCTGCTGGTTCACTCTCCAGCTGGCTAAAATGGCTGGCAGAGTCAGGAGCCTCCTAGGAGCTCGTTCCAGGTCTCTCACTGGGTGGCAGGGACCCAACTACTTGAGCCATCTTCTGTTGCTTTCCCCAGGCCATTAGTAGGGGTGCAGTAGCGAGCCTTGAACTGGCGCCCATATGGGATGCTGGCATTGGGGGCAGCTCTACCGTGCAGTGCCAGCCCCTCAAGTTTTGAGGTGGACGGTGGCTTAATATTTTCTAAGCAAACATAAATGGGGAGGATTCATGTTTGAACCTTCATTAATGGCAGCAGATGCAGGCAAGTTGTGTATGCAGTTGCCATTTAATGGACAGTTTCGGTCCGATGGAGAGAGAAGGAAGGAGAAATTCTCTTTGGCGGGATGTCTACATGGTCACCCTCGGGGAACAATGACTTTTTCTCATCTTCAACTTCCATGATCCCAAATCCTTTCAGTTACTACCTCATTTCTCTATTTCTCTTTAGCCATCGTTCCTTGAAAGAGTCCATTCTACTGACTGTTTCTGATTTTGTTCCCTCTTTCTTATATGCACTCTGAGGACGTTATCTTCTTCCCATAGCAGCCAGTGGCTCCTCTCAAAGTTGACAGTGTCCTCTGGTGGCAGAACCTGATGAGTCTGTCCGTACTTCCCTTACTGGACCTCACAGGAGCATTTACCAGTTAGTGACTCACTTCTGTTGAATTATTTTCTTCACCTGGCTTCCAAGAACCCTGGCCCATCTGATTTTCCTCCTCACAATAATCAGAGTGATCTTTCCAGAAAGGACTTCGGCCCATGTCACGCCTCTGCTTCCCACCCTGAAAAGTGACAGCCAGGGTTCTTACTAGTACTAGGGCTCTCCAGAATGAGCCTAATCTCTTATAATGGTCCCCTAATCTCTTTCCCAATGAGGCTTCAGCCTCTTTGTCTTCCCACTGTTCCTTGAACATCAGCCTCTTTGGTTCAGGGTCTTTGTATTTGCTCTAATTTCTGCCTGAAATGCTCTTCCCTAAAATATTCATCAGCTTCCCATTTCAGTTCTTTCAGATCTGCCCTCAGAAGTCTCAGGTCTTCCTTGGCCAAACTTTCTATTCCTTATTCCCTGAATCTCTTCCTCTAGACCACACTTTATATCCCCCCCCCTTGTTTTTTTTTTTTTTTTTCAGGAACTCTGTCCAGGTCTCCCTTATGGGTGGTAAGGACTCAGGTACTTGAGCCATCATTTGCTTTGCATAGTAGGAAGCTGGATTGAAAGTGGATATGGGACTCAGTGCCTGACACTCCAGTATGGGCATCTGAAGCAGAAGCTTACCCCTCTGTGTGACAACTCTTGACCCTTATTTATTTATTGTCTCTCTCAAACTGAAATGTAAGCTCCAGGAGGGTATGATTTTTCTTCCCCTCTGTTTTGCCCTCACACCCTGTAAGAGAGCCTAGCACATGGTAGGCATGCAGTACACACATAGAATCCGTGGGTAGAGAGATGAGTAGATAGGTGTCTGGAGAACTCCCAGTCGTCAGCTGCTTTCATTGATCTTGTTTATCCCTGCAAGTTCACAAATTCATCATAGGATTCCAAGAGTTAAACCATTTTATTGTCAGAGTTATGGGGGAAAGACTTCTTACGCTGTTTCCTTCTCAGTATGGTATATGGTTCATCCAGCAAATGAAGACCTACCAACTTTTGATAATCAGATCATTAAATTATGAAACAATTCTTCCTGTCAAGGTTTATCTAAGTCATGCCTACTCTGCTTACTTAAGTACTTTGATGATTTTAGAACTCTTGATAAGTAGTTAAATGCCTGCCTCTCTGCATCTTTCACTCCCTTTATTCCTCCCTTTTTTCCTTCCATCATATGTATATACCATTTTACTTAATACTGTGAGAAATAATTTCAAGAATGGTTAAGTTATCAGTCTCAATTTGTTAGAAATTTAGGCTATAGTTTATATAGGAGCTCTACATGTAAAAATTAAAATACAAGGTAAATGATAATGTCAGTTGAATCATGACAATAAAATAAAATATGATCTTTTTCTCATATTTTGCTAGGAAATCCTTTTGTTCATTACTCATTCACACTTGTTCATCAAAGCCTTTGAGTCTCAAGGGCAGAATTTACCTCTAAACAAAAAGATGGAAGCTAAACTACATTTATTCTACCAGGTATTTATTCAAAATATGTTTTAAAGATTGATTATTTTTTATTGGTTTACATTATATCATATCCATAGCCATTAAACAAATTTATAGAGTAATGAAATCATATTATCTGCTTAAGAACTGAAATGATGTTTGAAGTCTTTTAGTGGACATATATTGGATGGTTAATCCAGAAATCCCTGTAATACTGTACAAAGGACCTGTGGTTTATAATGAGAGTTGTTTTTTTTTGGAACAGAGACCTGGATAATTTTCAGGAGACAAAAAGATTCAAATTTAAATGAGAGGTTATGTTACAGATAATGTAACAATGATGTGGAAATTTACAAAAAGTTAATATGAAAGACATAAAATTTCTCTAGCTTTCTTATTTGTGATTCTGGGGTTATTCTCACCCATTGCCTAGTATAGTGTCAAATAAAAACCAAAGATGGATTTGTAAGGAGAGAGTTTTTTAAAGGAATATTCCAAGAGAAGAAAGAGGCTGTTGAAATAGAAGAGAGACTATTACAATAGGAAGAATGTTGCAAATAAAAGATCTGCAAACAAAAGGTTTAGGTAAAGGTTTTTATTTTATTGTTTATTTCCCCCTAGAGAGGATTAAACTAGCTAGAAAGAACTGGATGTAGGAAATGTGGAATGACAGGATAGCATGACTGGATACATAGATTAGACAAATGTTTTACCATGTGACCCCACTTGTGTTTTGTTCTGATTATCAGTGGGGATAAAACAATTCAACTAATCACTTATGAAGAAGAGAAAGGGAGGGGCTGACATCATGACATCACTCCCTGTGATGCTGGCGTCCCATATGGCATCCCCTATGGGCATCAATTTGTGTCCCAGGTGCTCCACTTCTGGTCTGGCTCCCTGCTAATGGCCTGAAAAAAGCAATGGAAAATGGCTCAGGTGTTTGGGCCCCTGCTACCCTCGTGGGAAACCTGGAAGAAGTTCCTGGCTTCTGGGTTCAGATTGGTCCAGGACTGACCATTGCAGTCACCTGAGGAGTGAACCAGGGGATGGAAGATGTCTTGTTCTGTCTCTCCCTTTCTCTCTGTAACTCATTCAGATATGTAAATGAATCTTAGAAAATGGAATTTTTGAGGATCTGGGTCTGACACTGTCATAGATAAACAAGGAGAGGCATCTATCTGTAAGTCTCACCTAAGTAATGTGGGGAGGGGTGGATTTTGCAGTAACATTTTTCAGAACACAAAAGTGTAGGAGTATTTCTTTAAACTTTGTAGGTTCTAGGTATACAGGATTCAGGTAAAATTCAACATTGTCAGTTGAGAATCCTAATATATTAAATTTATTCTATTGATGGATCTAGTGCCAACAAATAATACATGTACTTATATTATAATCTAAAAAACATTGCAGATCTTCCTAAATATTAAGATATGTACTTTATATCATATATATATACACATGTACATGTGTGGCTTTCAAAATGTTTTTTCACAAAAATAAATTTTGTCTTCCACAGACTTTTAAAAACTTTTTTTAAAAATTTATTAATTAATTTATTTATTAAGAATTTTTAAATTTATTCATTTGAAAGAGTTACACAGAGAGAGGAGAGGCAGAGAGAGAGAGAGAGAGGTCTTCCATTCGATGGTTCACTCCCCAGATGGCCGCAACAGCTGGGCTGTGCCGATCCAAAGCCAAGGGACCAGGAGCTTCTTCCAGGTCTCCCACGTGGGTGCAGTACCCTTATATTTATATACATTAAAAATTTGTTTTTGTATATGGTTTTGTATTTAAAATGTTTTTATGTATAAAATGTTTTTGTATTTATATCATTAAAATTTGTTTTTGTATTCCTAGTACTTTGTTAATTTTGCCTTTTATAAATTGATTTTGAAGATGAACTCTTGTTTTTGTTTTTTTTAAAGAAAGATTTACTATTTATTTTAAAAGCAGAGTTATAGAGAGAGGAGGACACACACACACATTCTATCAGCTGGTTCACTCCCCAAATGACTGCAACAGCTGGGACTGAGCTAGGCTGAAGCCAGGAGTTAGGAACTCCATCAGAATCTCCCAAGTAGGTGGAAGGGGCCCAAGTACTTGGGCCATTTTGCACTGTTTTCCCAGGTGCATTAGCTGGAAACGGGGTTGGAAATGGAGCCGTCGGGACTTGAACTAGTGCTCACTGGGATGCTGGTGTTAAAGAGGTGGTGGCTTAACCCACTGCACCACAATACTAACTCCTGAAGATGAATTCTTTTTTTTTTATTTTTTATTTTTTTATCTTTTATTTAATGAATATAAATTTCCAAAGTACGACTCATGGGTTACAATGGCTTCCCCCCCCATACCGTCCCTCCCACCCACAACCCTCCCCTTTCGCACTCTCTCTCCCCTTCCATTCACATCAAGATTCATTTTCGATTATCTTAATATACAGAAGATCAGCTTAGTATACCTTAAGTAAGGATTTCAACAGTTTGCTCCCACACAGAAACATAAAGTGAAAAATAATAGATGATTTTTTTTAAATGATGATGAAATCAGATCAGACCTATTGTCATGTTTAATCCCAGTGAGAGTCAAGTTGGGAATTGATAATTTCTTTTTTTTTTTTTTTTTTTTTTTTACAGAAGATCAGTTTAGTGTACATTAAGTAAAGATTTCAACAGTTTGCACCCCCATAGAAACACAAAGTGAAATATACTGTTTGAGTACTCGTTATAGCATTAAGCCTCAGTGTACAGCACATTAAGGACAGAGATCCTACATGAGGAGTAAGTGCACAGTGACTCCTGTTGTTGACTTTACAAATTGACACTCCTGGCCGGCGCCGCGGCTCACTAGGCTAATCCTCCGCCTAGCGGGTTCTAGTCCCGGTCAGGGCGCCGGATTCTGTCCCGGTTGCCCCTCTTCCAGGCCAGCCCTCTGCTGTGGCCAGGGAGTGCAGTGGAGGATGGCCCAGGTGCTTGGGTCCTGCACCCCATGGGAGACCAGGAAAAGCACCTGGCTCCTGGCTCCTGCCATCGGATCAGCGCGGTGCGCCGGCCGCAGCGCGCCGGCCGCGGCGGCCATTGGAGGGTGAACCAATGGCAAAGGAAGACCTTTCTCTCTGTCTCTCTCTCTCACTGTCCACTCTGCCTGTCAAAAAAAAAAAAAAAATTGACACTCCTGTTTATGGCATCAGTAATCTCCCTATGCACCAGTCATGAGTTTCCAAGGCTATGGAAGCCCCTTGAGTTCTCCGACTCTTATCTTGTTTAGACACGGTCATAGTCAAAGTGGAGGTTCTCTCCTCCCTTCAGAGAAAGGCACCTCCCTCTTTGAAGACCTGTTCTTTCCACTGGGATCTCACTCACAGAGATCTTTTTGCCAGAGTGTCTTGGCTTTCCATGCCTGAAATACTCTCATGGGCTTTTCAGCCAGTGAAGATGAATTCTTAAAAACACTGATATTAAAATGCCATACGTTTGTTTTCCTTTTGTTACATATTTTATTCCTCACAGATCATTCACCTTTAATTGCATCTTCAGATATTTTCTTCCTGCTTTTCCTTGTCAGTTTCTGTTCACTATTTGTCTATTTACATTCATCTGTCCTTTGATAATTTTTTTTTTAAAGTATGTATTTGAGAGACAGAAATATAGAGTTAGAGAGGCAAACAGGGAGAGCTCCCCTCTGCTGGGTCACTTCACAAGTGCCTGCAACAACCAGGACTGGGTTGGGCTGAGCTGAAGCCAGAGCCAGGGACTCAGTCTAGGTCTCATGTGAGTGGCAGGGACCCAACTACGTCTGCTGCCTCCTATGGCCTACATTAGCAGGAAACTGGAGTCAGGAGCCAGAGCCTGGAATTGAACCCAGGCACTCCCATATGAGTTGCAGGCATCTTAACTACTAGGCCAAATGCTTGCCTCTAGTAACGGGTTTATATGCTGCTCCATATTTTAGATTTCTCGCCCTTTCTTTTTCCTTCCTGATTTCTATTTGAGCTCATTTTTTTTAACTTTGTCTCATTAGGTATCCTATCATCATTTGTAATATATATCTCATCAATTCAGTGAATCAGGTTATCTTTTTGAAAGAAGTTCTTAAATGTGTACAGATTCTAAAAGTCACTGAAAAACTTCTCTTCATTTTCATCTTTGGTGAAAATAAATATTCTCTCAACTTTCTTGATAATCTGCTTTATAAATTGCCTATGTGATATTCAGGGGGGCACCTTTGAGTTGAAGTGTTCAAGAGTTAAAAACTAATACACCTTTGATCTTCTAGATGCAGTCCAATGGTTTTAAGCAAGTAGCCAATTTCAAGAAACACAATATTCCTAATTTCATAGCTCTTTTTCTAAACATTGTTAAAATGCTATAGTTCCTTTTTGGGTATGGATGTATCTGTTTAGAAGCAACATAGCTTCTTTTGAAAAAGACTCTTTTTGTTTTTTTAGAGAAACATTAGTTCCCCAGCAATATTTAGTGGAAAGTACAGAGATTTCCCATAAACTCACTGTTCCCATACATACACAGCCTCCCTCCAACTATCAGCATCCTGTACTAGTGTGGTACATTTGTGCTAGCAATGAATGTACATTGTCAGATTATGACCCAAAATCCATAGTCTACATTAGAGTTCACTTTTAGTGTTGTTTGTTCCTTGAGTTTGGACAAATGTATCCACCATTAAATATTGTACAAAATAGTTTCATTTCCCTTAAAATCCTGACTTCTCTATTTTTCTCTTCTTTCCCACAACCTCTGGCAGTTACTGATCTTTTAACTGTAGTTTTTCCTTTTCCAGAATGTTATATAGTTGGAATTATATAATATTGCAGCTTTTCAGGTTAACTTTTTCATGTAGTAATATACATTTTAAATCTCTCTATGAATCATTGCTTAATAACTCATTTTTTAGTACTGAATACTATTCCATTGTTTAGTTGTACCATAGTTTAATTATTCATTTACCCACTGAAGACATCTTGATTACTTCCAGATGTAATTATGAATAAAACTGCTACACACATCCATGTGCAGAGTTTTTGTGTGGACATAAAATTTCAACTCATTTGGGTAGATAATAGCAAGTGCGATTGCTAAATTGTATGGTGAGAGTATGTTTACTATTGTAAGAAGTGGCCAAACTGCCGTCCAAAGTGGCTAAACCACTTTTCATTCCTACAAGCAATGAAAGAATATTCTTCTTGCTGCATATCATTGCCATCATATGTTGTTGTCAGTGTTTTTGATTTTTGCCATTTGTTTTTGTTGTGCTATTACATTTTAAAATTATTTTAAATTAACAAATTATAATTGTACTTTTTGAGTACAATGTAATGTGTTGATTTATTGATTCATTATAGAAAGATTTCATCAAATGAACATATACATCATCTCACCAACTTGTCTTTTTTTGCATAAGACCCTTAAAATATAACCTTTTAGCAGTTTTGTAATAAAAATCATGTTGTTGTTAATTGTGGCTATCATGCAATGCAGTAGATCACTAAAACTTATTACTCCATCTTACTGAAACTTTTTACCCTTTGATCAACATGGCTGTCTCTCCCTTTTCTCCCTGGCCTGTGATAATCACTCTTCTACTTTAAGTGTGTTCATAGCATATTTGTCTTTCTGTTCCTGGCTTATTACATGTAGTATAATGCCCTTCAGTTCCATCCATGTTGCAAATGACAGAACTTCCTCTCTTTTTAAGGCTCTATAGTATTGTATTGTGTACATATACCGTAGTTTTTTGGTCTAATAATGGATAGTTATGTACTTCTATATCTTGGGCTATAGTATATAATGGTGAAACGAAAACAGGATTGCTGCTATCTCTTTGATGTACTGATTTCAATTCCTTTGATATGTACCCAGAGATAGTATTGATGGATTAGATGGTAATCCAAAAAACTAACTTAGTATTTTGAGAAAAAAACTGAAAGTAGAATAAAAACTATATTATTTTCAAAATGGCTGTACTAATTTACGTTCCTATCAGTAGTGTATAAGGGTTTCCTTTTTCTTTGCCATCATTCATCTTTTTTTTTTTTTTTGACAGGCAGAGTGGACAGTGAGAGAGAGAGACAGAGAGAAAGGTCTTCCTTTTGCCATTGGTTCACCCTCCAATGGCCGCCGCAGCTGGTGCTGCGGCCGGCGCACCACGCTGATGCGATGGCAGGAGCCAGGTACTTATCCTGGTCTCCCATGGGGTACAGGGCCAAGCACTTGGGCCATCCTCCACTGCACTCCCTGGCCACAGTAGAGAGCTGGCCTGGAAGAGGGGCAACCGGGCCCCGACCGGGACTAGAACCTGATGTGCCGGCGCCACAAGGCGGAGGATTAGCCTAGTGAGCCACGACGCTGGCTGCCATCATTCATCTTTAAAAAAATTTTTTTTAGGGTAGAAATTGTGGTTCAGGCCGGTGCCGTGGCTCACTAGGCTAATCCTCTGCCTTGCAGCGCTGGCACACCGGGTTCTAGTCCCGGTCGGGGCGCCCGATTCTGACCCGGTTGCCCCTCTTCCAGGCCAGCTCTCTGCTGTGGCCAGGGAGTGCAGTGGAGGATGGCCCAAGTGCTTGGGCCCTGCACCCCATGGGAGGCCAGGAGAAGCACCTGGCTCCTGCCATCGCATCAGCGCGGTGCGCCGGCCGCAGCACACCAGCTGCAGCGGCCATTGGAGGGTGAATCAATGGCAAAAGGAAGACCTTTCTCTCTCTCTCTCTCTCTCTCTCTCTCTCTCACTGTCCACTCTGCCTGTCAGAAAAAAAAAAAAAAAGAAATTGTGGTGCAGCAGATTAAGCCACCTCTTACAACACCTGCATCCTGTGTCACAGTTCTGGTTCAGTTTTGACTCCTCTGCTTCCAATCCTGCTCCCTACTAATGTGCCTGGGAAGCAGCATATGATGGCTCAAGTACTTGGGTCATTGCCACCCATGTGGGAGGCCTGATTAGAGTTCCTGGCTTCTGGCTTTGACCTATCTGTTATGGCTATTTGGGGAGTGAACCAATGGATAGAAAACTCTCTATTCCTCTCCTTCTCTCTCTCTGTCACTCTTTCAAATAAATACTTAGAAATGAGAGTAAGAGTGAGAGAAAGAGAGAGAGAAAGAGAAATCTATTGTTTACCAAATGCCTGCAACAACTGGGGTTGGAGCAAGCTGAAGACAGGAGCTAAAAACTTAATCTAAGTCTCCCATGTGGTTGCAGAGGTTCAGCTGCTTGAACCATCACCTTCTGCCTTAGTGCACACTAGCAGGAAGCTGGAAACAGGATTGGAGATGGGACTCCAACTCAGGTATTCTGGTATAAGATGCTGGGGTCCAAAGGAGCATTTAATTGCTACATCAAATTCCCATCCCCACTATTCTTTATGATAATAGCCATTCTAACAGGTATGAGGTGATATCTTATTATGGTTTTTATTTGAATTTCCTGGGTTATTAAAGATGTTGAACATTTTTTCCATATATCTGTTGGCTACTTGTATGTCTTCTGTTGAGAAATGTCTGTTCAGATCATGTGCCTGTTTTTAATTTTTTTTCATTTCTTGATATTGAACCATTTAAATTCCTTCTATATACCTGATATTACTCCCTTATCAGGTGTATGGTTTGCAATTATCTTCTCCCACTCTGTGGGTTGTCTCTTTACTCTGCTTGTTGCTTTGACTGCACAGAAGCTTTTTCATTTGATGCAACCCCACGTATCTGTTTTTGTTTTTGTTGCCTGTGTTTTTAAGGTCATGTCCAAAAAATCATTGTCCAGACCAATGCCATGGAGATTTTGTTCTATATTTTCTTCTATCAGTTTTACAGTTTCAGGTCATACATTTAAGTCTTTAATATATTTTTGGTTGATTTTTTTCTCAATGTGAGATAACTTCATTCTTCTGCATTTGGATATCCCATTTTCCCAACATCATTTATTTAAGAGACTGTCCTTTCCCTATTTTATTCTTGGTACTTTTGTCAAAAATCAGTTGATCATAACTACTTGAGTTATATTTGCTTTTCTAGCCTGTTACTTTGGTCAGTGAGTCTGATTTTGTGACAGTATCATGCTGTTTTGCTTATAAAACTTTGTAATGTATTTTGAAATCATAAAGTATGATACCCCCAGCTTTGTTCTTTTTACTCAAGAATACTATGGCTATTCAGGGTCTTTTATGATTACATATAAATTTTAGGATTATATTTTTTATTTCTATGGAAAGTGACATTTGAATTTTGATAGGAATTGCCTTGGATCTGTAAATTGTTTTTGGTAGTACTTATTTTATTTTATTGTTTTGACAGGTAGAAAAATAGACAGTGAGAGAGACAGAGAGAAAGGTCTTCCTTCTGTTGGTTCACTCCCCAAATGGCGACTACGGCCGGAGCTGTGCTGATCCGAAGCCAGGAAGCAGGTGCTTCTTCCTGGTCTCCCATGCAGGTGCAGGGGCCCAAGTACTTGGGCCATCCTCCACTGCCCTCCTGGGCCACAGCAGGCAGCTGGACTGGAAGAGGAGCAACCGGGATTAGAACCTGGCACCCATATGGGATGCTGGCACCACAGGTGGAGGATTAACCAAATGAGCCATGGTGCCAGCCCCTGGCAGTACATATTTTAACAATATTAACTCTTCCAATCCATGAATATGGGATATTTTTTCCATTTATTTGTTTTATTCAATTTTTTCAACACTGTCTTGTGATTTTCATTGTTGGAGTTTTGACATTCTAACAGGCATGTAGTGATATGTTTTAATTTTCAATTTTCTAATGACTTATGATTTTTTTAAGGGAAAGGGTTTATTGGGGAACACCTTACAGACCGGAGTGAAGGGGCAGTAAAGGAAAAAGGAGAGAAAGTATAAGAGAGAGAGCCAGAGGAGAGGAGCTAGTGAGGAGAGAAGATAGAGCAGAGAAGAGAGGAGGAGAGGAGAGCAGAGAGTAGGAGAGGAGAGCCAAGAGAGAAGAACCAAGAGAGCGCAGGAGAGAAGGGTCACGAGAGCATGTGTTCAGGAACAGGCCCTTTTAAAACTTTGCTTGAGGGCAGGCAGGGAAGCAGGAGCAGCGAATCCCATTAGGATGGGGGTGGAGCCTGGCTCAGGTAGCTGGGCCATGTGGCCACCTGGCTAAAACTGTGCCAGTTTCCTAATATTCCCCCCTTTTGTTTTTTATAAAGCAGGAGTTGTATGGGATTACATTAGTCCCAAAAGTCCAGGAGGGGTAGAGGGACAATGATCTGTCTTTAGAGCTACTTCCTGCTGACATGGGGCGACGAGGTACTCTTCACTGGCATGGGGTGATGTCTCAGGCCGCTGTCTCCTGGGTGAGGAGCTGAATATATTCCCATAGCAGCATTTGGTTGACCGCCTGGTTGCTGAAGGCCTTCGTTTGTTCCATTAAAACCTGCTGTAAACACTTAAACAGACATTGTAGTATAAAAGACAGGGTGAGAATAGCAACCAATGATCCTAAGAGTAGCATTAACCAGATAATGAGAGGATTTCTTAGGAAATGGGGGGGGGGTGTCTCTGGACCCTTGTGGGGACAGTTTGATGGATGTGGCTTAAACTGATCCCAGCCAAGACTGGGAGAAAGGCCACTTAACTTTGCAGGTAGCGGGGTTTGTCTGTAGAGAAATTCTGAACAATTATGCAACATTAAGTAGGGGAGAGGACCATCTGTACAAACAGGTTGGGAGTAGAGCCATTGGTGGTAGAGTAGAGGTCATGATTACAAAGGAATGAGGCCAAGTGGGCTAGATACAAAGGACAGAGTTGTTATTAGAGAACCTAAGAAAGATGCTATCTAAACTACAACTAAGTTTTCTGATTGAGAGGCAAATAGAACCTGACAGAAGGGGCTTGATAATAATCTGGTGGGCTTTAGGCCTTATAAGTTAAGAGGCCCAGACCTATCTATCTCTTCACATGGGGTACATCCTAAGGGAGGTGTGAACCTCCTTGGGGAAGGCACCCTGTTGACTTCCATTACCTAGCTGGCCTGGGAGGAGAGCTGGCCAGGTAAAGGCAGGTGGCATCTCTAACAGGAAATTCACAGTTCTGCCTGCAATGTTACTCACCCTACTTGGCCATTTTCTCAGCTGCGATGGTCACTTTGGAAGCTGGCTGAATGAAAGGCTTTTCAGCTTAGAGGCAATAAGATCTGTGGCTCTGACCTGAGCGTCCTTCGACTCCAGGGCAGTTCCATTTCCAGTGATCCAACTCTTGGCTGGCAAGAGCTGCCAGGGCTCTTCATAAGCTGACCTCTGCTTAAGCCCAGGCATGACTTACGATATTGAACATCTTCTTTATATACTTATTTGCCATCTGTATTTCTTGGTGAGATGTCTGCTCAGATCTATTGTTAATTGTTTAGCTGGGTTATTCTTTTTTCTTATTGTTCTAACAGTCCTCTCTGTAATTTGGAAAGCAGTCTTTTTTCAGATATATCTTTTCTTCCGGTGTGTGCCATTTCATTGTCTTTTTTCACGGAGCAGTTTTATTTTTATCTTTTAATTTTTATAAAAAGCTTTTATTTATACTAATTTCATAAGTATAACTTTTGGATTATAGTGGTTCTTTCCCCCATACCCACCCTCCCACCCCAAACTGTCCCACCTCCTACTCCCTCTCCCATTTTCATTTTCAATTATCTTTACATACAGAAGATCAACTCTATACTGAGTAAAGATTTTAACAGTTTGCATCTACACACACACACATAAGTATAAAGTACTGTTTGGCCGGCGCCGCGGCTCACTAGGCTAATCCTCCGCCTAGTGGCGCCTGCACACCGGGTTCTAGTCCTGGTTGGGGCGCCAGATTCTGTCCCAGTTGCCCCTCTTCCAGGCCAGCTCTCTGCTGTGGCCAGGGAGTGCAGTGGAGGATGGCCCAAGTGCTTGGGCCCTGCACCCCATGGGAGACCAGGATAAGTACCTGGCTCCTGCCATCGGATCGGCGTGGTGCGCCGGCCGCGGCGGCCATTGGAGGGTGAACCAACGGCAAAGGAAGACCTTTCTCTCTGTCTCTCTCTCTCACTGTCCACTCTGCCTGTCAAAAAAAAAAAAAAAAAAAAGTACTGTTTGAAGACTAGTTTTACCATTAATTTGCATAGTACAACTGTTATATATTAATGTTAGCTGTTGCAAAACACACTGGATACCAGAGTAAGGGAAAGGGTTTATTGGGGAACACCCAACAGACCAGAGTGAAGGGGTGGCGAAGGAAAAAGAAAGAGAATATAAGAGAGAAACAGAGGAGAGGAGCTAGCAGGGAGTGAAGAGAGATGAGAGGAGCTGAGTGAGAGAACCAAGAGACCAGAGGAGGAGGCTAGAGAGCAGAACCTAGAGAGCGCAGGAGAGAGGGGCCAAGAGAGAGGAGCCAAGAGAGCATGTGTTCAGGAACAGGCCCTTTTAAAACTTTGCTTGAGGGCAGGCAGGGAAGCAGGAGCAGCGAATCCCATTAGGATGGGGGTGGAGCCTGGCTCAGGTAGCTGGGCCATGTGGCCACCTGGCTAAAACTGTGCCAGTTTCCTAATATTCCCCCCTTTTGTTTTTTATAAAGCAGGAGTTGTATGGGATTACATTAGTCCCAAAAGTCCAGGAGGGGTAGAGGGACAATGATCTGTCTTTAGAGCTACTTCCTGCTGACATGGGGCGACGAGGTACTCTTCACTGGCATGGGGTGATGTCTCAGGCCGCTGTCTCCTGGGTGAGGAGCTGAATATATTCCCATAGCAGCATTTGGTTGACCGCCTGGTTGCTGAAGGCCTTCGTTTGTTCCATTAAAACCTGCTGTAAACACTTAAACAGACATTGTAGTATAAAAGACAGGGTGAGAATAGCAACCAATGATCCTAAGAGTAGCATTAACCAGATAATGAGAGGATTTCTTAGGAAATGGGGGGGGGGTCTCTGGACCCTTGTGGGGACAGTTTGATGGATGTGGCTTAAACTGATCCCAGCCAAGACTGGGAGAAAGGCCACTTAACTTTGCAGGTAGCGGGGTTTGTCTGTAGAGAAATTCTGAACAATTATGCAACATTAAGTAGGGGAGAGGACCATCCGTACAAACAGGTTGGGAGTAGAGCCATTGGTGGTAGAGTAGAGGTCATGATTACAAAGGAATGAGGCCAAGTGGGCTAGATACAAAGGACAGAGTTGTTATTAGAGAACCTAAGAAAGATGCTATCTAAACTACAACTAAGTTTTCTGATTGAGAGGCAAATAGAACCTGACAGAAGGGGCTTGATAATAATCTGGTGGGCTTTAGGCCTTATAAGTTAAGAGGCCCAGACCTATCTATCTCTTCACATGGGGTACATCCTAAGGGAGGTGTGAACCTCCTTGGGGAAGGCACCCTGTTGACTTCCATTACCTAGCTGGCCTGGGAGGAGAGCTGGCCAGGTAAAGGCAGGTGGCATCTCTAACAGGAAATTCACAGTTCTGCCTGCAATGTTACTCACCCTACTTGGCCATTTTCTCAGCTGCGATGGTCACTTTGGAAGCTGGCTGAATGAAAGGCTTTTCAGCTTAGAGGCAATAAGATCTGTGGCTCTGACCTGAGCGTCCTTCGACTCCAGGGCAGTTCCATTTCCAGTGATCCAACTCTTGGCTGGCAAGAGCTGCCAGGGCTCTTCATAAGCTGACCTCTGCTTAAGCCCAGGCATGACTTACGATATTGAACATCTTCTTTATATACTTATTTGCCATCTGTATTTCTTGGTGAGATGTCTGCTCAGATCTATTGTTAATTGTTTAGCTGGGTTATTCTTTTTTCTTATTGTTCTAACAGTCCTCTCTGTAATTTGGAAAGCAGTCTTTTTTCAGATATATCTTTTCTTCCGGTGTGTGCCATTTCATTGTCTTTTTTCACGGAGCAGTTTTATTTTTATCTTTTAATTTTTATAAAAAGCTTTTATTTATACTAATTTCATAAGTATAACTTTTGGATTATAGTGGTTCTTTCCCCCATACCCACCCTCCCACCCCAAACTGTCCCACCTCCTACTCCCTCTCCCATTTTCATTTTCAATTATCTTTACATACAGAAGATCAACTCTATACTGAGTAAAGATTTTAACAGTTTGCATCTACACACACACACATAAGTATAAAGTACTGTTTGGCCGGCGCCGCGGCTCACTAGGCTAATCCTCCGCCTAGTGGCGCCTGCACACCGGGTTCTAGTCCTGGTTGGGGCGCCAGATTCTGTCCCAGTTGCCCCTCTTCCAGGCCAGCTCTCTGCTGTGGCCAGGGAGTGCAGTGGAGGATGGCCCAAGTGCTTGGGCCCTGCACCCCATGGGAGACCAGGATAAGTACCTGGCTCCTGCCATCGGATCGGCGTGGTGCGCCGGCCGCGGCGGCCATTGGAGGGTGAACCAACGGCAAAGGAAGACCTTTCTCTCTGTCTCTCTCTCTCACTGTCCACTCTGCCTGTCAAAAAAAAAAAAAAAAAGTACTGTTTGAAGACTAGTTTTACCATTAATTTGCATAGTACAACTGTTATATATTAATGTTAGCTGTTGCAAAACACACTGGATACCAGAGTAAGGGAAAGGGTTTATTGGGGAACACCCAACAGACCAGAGTGAAGGGGTGGCGAAGGAAAAAGAAAGAGAATATAAGAGAGAAACAGAGGAGAGGAGCTAGCAGGGAGTGAAGAGAGATGAGAGGAGCTGAGTGAGAGAACCAAGAGACCAGAGGAGGAGGCTAGAGAGCAGAACCTAGAGAGCGCAGGAGAGAGGGGCCAAGAGAGAGGAGCCAAGAGAGCATGTGTTCAGGAACAGGCCCTTTTAAAACTTTGCTTGAGGGCAGGCAGGGAAGCAGGAGCAGCGAATCCCATTAGGATGGGGGTGGAGCCTGGCTCAGGTAGCTGGGCCATGTGGCCACCTGGCTACAACTGTGCCAGTTTCCTACCAACACCACATTAAGGACAGAGGTCCTACATGGGGAGCAAGTGCACAGTGACTCCTGTTGTTGATTTAATAATTGACATTCCTATTTATGATGTCAGTGATCACCCAAGGGTCTTGTCATGAGCTGCCAAAGCCTCTTGAGTCCACAAACTCCGACATTATTTAGACAGGACCATAATCAAAGTGGAGGTTCTCTCCTCCCTTCAGAGAAAGGTACCTCCTTCTTTGATGGTCCCTTCTTTCCACTGGAATCTCACTCAGAGATCTTTCATGTAGGTCATTTTTTGCCACAGTGTCTTGGCTTTCCATGCCTGAAATGCACAGAGCAGTTTTAAATTTTAGTGGAGTTCATCTTATTAATTATTTCTTTCATGGATCATACCTTTGGTTTATATTTAAAATGCATTTAATTTTATGAAAAGCTATTTTATGTAGTTCTTTTTTTTTTTTTTTTGACAGGCAGAGTTATACAGTGAGAGAGAAAGAGACAAAGAAAAAGGTCTTCCTTTTTCCATTGGTTCACCCCTCAAATGGCCGCTACAGCTGGTGCGCTGTGCCAATCAGAAGCCAGAAGCCAGGTGCTTCCTCCTGGTCTCCCATGTAGGTGCAGGGCCCAAGCACTTGGGCCATTCTCCACTGCCTTCCCGGGCCACAGCAGAGAGCTGGACTAGAAGAGGAGCAACTGGGACAGAATCCGGCCTCTCAACCGGGACTAGAACCCGGGGTGCCAGCGCCGCAGGCAGAGGATTAGCCAAGTGAGCCGCAGCGCTGGCCATTATGCAGTTCTATAAAAGACTTGATTTGTGGGGCTGGTGCTGTGGTGCAGCAGATTAATGCCTTGGCCTGAAGTGCTGGCATCCCATATGGGTGCTGGTTTGAGACCTGGCTGCCCCACTTCTGATCCAGCTGTCTGCTATGGCCTGGGAAAGCAGTATAAGATGGCCCAAGTCCCTGGGCCCCTGCACCTGCATGGGAGACCTGAAGGAAGCTCCTGGCTCCTGGCTCCTGGCTTCAGATCAGCAAGCTTCAGCTGTTGTGGTCATCTGGGAAGTGAACCAGTGGATGGAAGACCTCTCTCTCTCTCTCTGTGTAACTCTGACTTTCTAATAAATAGATAAATCTTTTGAAAAGACTTGATTTGCAAAGTATATAGTAAACTTTTTCAACATGATATCTTAAGAACTAGATTCAATAATTATTAAGTACAGTCATGAATGCTGTATACTTTATAGCTGCATAATGCACTAAGGAAAACCAGAGATAGAGTTTGTACTCATTTATTTGGTGTAATAGTGAACTAATGAATAAGTCCGTCTCAGTAGAAGTCTCCTGGGTGGACAGTGCTGTGATGTGGATAAAGCTACTGCCTGCAGTGCCAGCATCCCATATGGGCACCGGTTTGAGTCCTGGTTGCTCCACTGCCGATCCAGCTCTCTGCTATGGCCTGGGAAAGCATTAGAAGATGGCCCAAGTCCCTGGGCCCCTGCACCTGCATGGGAGACCCAGAAGAAGCACCTGGCTCCTGGCTTCAGTTCTGTGCAGCTCTGGCTGTTGCAGCCAATTAAGTAGTAAGCCAGCTGATGGAAGACCTCTCTCTTCCTCTCTCTTCTGCCTCTCCTCTCTGTGTAACTCTGGCTTTCAAATAAATAAACAACTCTTAAAAAGAAATTCTCTTGGTATTTGAGAAAGAGTATTGATATAAAATGAATTATTTGATCAAGAATGGTGTGTGTGTATGTGTGTATGAAAGATTTATTTATTTGTTTGAAAGGCAGAGTTACGGAGAGAGAGGGAGAGACACAGAAAGAGCAATCTTCCATATGCTGGTTCACTCTATAAATGGCTGCAACACGTAGGGCCAGGCCAGGCCACAGCCCTGTGACTGGAGCTTCTTCCGGGTCTCCCACATAGGTGCAGGGACCCAAGCACTTGGGCCATCTTTCACTGCTTCCCCAGGTGCATAAGCAGGGAGCTGGATTGGAAGTGGAGCAGCCAGGTCATAAACCAGTGCCCATATGGGATACCGGTGTCATGGATGGTGGCTTTACCTGCTATACTACAGTGCAGGCCCCAAAATGTGGTATTTAATATGTATCTGCAAAGAGAACAAGACTGATTGTAGCCCTTGATTATTCCCCAGAAAGAAGATGTTGAATTAACTGATAAAGCTTCTAATTCTTTTGCAACCAACTTGCCATCAAGATATATTGACAGAAAGAAATACATCAAAATTTCTGAAACAATAGAAAAGAAAATTTTACCTGAAATTAGAGGTTGGACCCCAGAACATAAAAAAAGGTAAGTTAAAAACTCTGAACCTAGTATATTTAATTATACTTTCACAAGTTTAAAAGTGCCAAAAGTGTAACCTACGTGGTCTTGTACAATGTATATGAAATCATTCCTGTTTATGATCATTCTTTTAGGAGCATGCTTTTAACTCTTGAATAGTCATTATTATAGTTTTTTGTATTTCTCTTTTAGCCACATGGAAGCATATAAGCTATCATATAATATTAGTTAGAGAGGAGAGTAATTGTATGTTTGTAAGTTGGACTTAAAAAGAATTTATAAAGGATAGTGAAGAAAATTGTATGTTTGTAAGTTGGTGTTAAAGAGAATTTATAGAGGAAACAAAAGATTCTCTTTGGATTTGGGTTTATGCTACCCATGAAATTGGACTATTTGTATCATTGCTAGTTCTTTTTTTGTGTGCTATATTGTCTGATGTCTTTTTGTTAGTTACAGAAAAATGCTCTCATTTCATGTACAACTAGGAGAAATGCTTGATCTGCATTTTTAATACTCTTGCATGCTTTTGGCCTTGTTGGAAGTCACTGGTTGGGATGCCCGCATTGCTGGAGTTTGTAGCCCATCCCTGTTTCCAATTCCAGCTTTCTTCTTCTTCTTCTTCTTCTTCCTTTTTTTTTTTTTTTTTTTGATAGGCAGAGTGGACAGTGAGAGAGAGAGACAGAGAGAAAGGTCTTCCTTTGCCGTTGGTTCACCCTCCAATGGCCGCCGCGGCCGGCGCACCGCGCAGATCCAATGGCAGGAGCCTGGTACTTATCCTGGTCTCCCATGGGGTGCAGGGCCCAAGCACTTGGGCCATCCTCCACTGCCCTCCCTGGCCACAGCAGAGAGCTGGCCTGGAAGAGGGGCAACCAGGACAGAATCCGGCACCCCGACCGGGACTGGAACCCGGGGTGCCGGCGCTGCAAGGCGGAGAATTAGCCTAGTGAGCTGTGGCGCCAGCCTCCAGCTTTCTTCTAATGTACAACCTGAGAGGCAGCAGGTGATGGCTCAAGCAGTTGGATCCCTGCCACCTACATGGGAGAACTGAGTTGAGTTCCTGGCTCCTAGCTTTGGCCCTTCCCAGCCCTGGGCATTGCTGGCATGTGGGGAGTGAACCAGTGGGTGGGATCACTCTGTGCCTGTTTGTCTCTCAAAGAAATAAAAATTTAAAAAATATCTAGAAAATGACTGAAACAGAAAAAATATTTATCAGAGAGAAGAAAGAATCTGAGAAAGCATTTAAGGTTCATCTCACTTTATTTTTTTCTGATTAAATGCTGATTTTACCAAATTGTTAGATTGAAGATTACTAGCACATTATGATCTCCTCTGCCTAGCATATGTTTCCACTTTATTTACTTATTTAATTTTTTAAAAAAATTTATATTTTTTATTTGCAAGGCAGAATTACAGAGAAAAGGAGAGTTAGATCTTCCATTTGTTGGTTTACTACCCAAATGGCCGCAACGGCCAGGGCTGGGCCAGGCCAAATTCAGGAGCCAGGAGCTTCTTCTCTGTCTCCCACCCCTGTGGGTGGCAGGGGCCCAAGCACTTGGACCCTCCTCTGCTGCTTTCTCAGGTGTGTTAGCTGGGAGCTGGCTTGAAAGTGGAGCAACTGGGATTTGAACAGATGCCCATGTGGGATGCCAGCATTGCAGGTGATAGCTTAACCCGGTACAACATAATGCTGATCCCTCCGTTTCATTTAAACTAATGTTTTCACCCCTATTCCTGTTCATTAGATAACAAAAGATAATATAATTATTTCTAGAAGACCACAATAAAACTTGCTACCTAGGAAGATGAAAGCTAAAAAATCAGATAGTAGAGTAGAAGTCATGATTATGCCAGAAAGAAGATTCAGATTCAGTAGGGACCTATGGGGATATAATGCCACAATAGGCTGTTGGTAATAACCTATTAATAAATCATAAAGTCCACTTAGAATGTCATTGCTAGTTTGTTCTTTTGCAGGAAATATATCAGAATGGTACTGAAGACATTAGAGTGCTTTTCACATAAGTATTATTTTGTGAAATTGTCTCTCTCTCTTTGTATTTGTATACTGACATTCAATAGAAAACATTTTTAGACCATGTGTTGTAGTCAAAATAGTTGAAAATCATTGCCTTTGAGCTTGGAGGGCTGCAGAGGGGATTAATCATAAAATAGTTTCAAGGGAGCTTGGAGCAAAATAATGGGGTCTCAGAGTAGGCATTTGAGGAATAAAGCATCAAAAGGTTAAGATGTGTGCTAAGGAAGAGGAGTGGGATACATGATATAAATTTCCCTTATTTCACAATTTTTCTTAGAGCTTAGTTTATCTAAAGCTGTTATAGATACCCACAATCTAGTTAGTTATTGTCCTGTATATCACACAAGCAGCCCTTAAATAGCAGATTGCTTTAGAAAGAAAGGACATTTCTTGGGGCTGGCACTGTGGCATAGCAGGTAAAGCTGCCACCTGCAGTGCTGGCATCCCATATGGTTCAAGTTCCAGCTGCTCCACTTCCAATCCAGCTTTCTGCTATGGCCTGGGAAAGCAGTGGAAGATGGTCTAAGTGTTTGGGGCCTTGTTTTTTTGTGGGAGACCCAGAAGAAGCTCCTGGGTTTGAATTAGCCCAGCTCCAGCCATTTGAGGAGTGAACCAGCAGATGGAAGACTTCTCTCTCTCTCTCTGCCTCTGCCTCTCTGTAACTCTGCCTTTCAGATAAATAAATAAATTTTTGAAAAAAAAAAAAAAAAGAACATTTCTGCTAATGAAATTTAAGTTTTGCATACAAGTAAGGAATCACCCAAAAATAATGAATTATAGCTCAGTTTGTATGAGTTCTGGGTAGGAACAAACCTTTGGGGTTTTCCATAGTGTTTCCCACTATGTTAAAATTACCTGAATATTTTTACCTCCCCTTGTGTTTGCTAGATGGCCACACTCCAGTACAATTAAACACAGTATTTGGGGGTGGGAAACAAGTATCAGTATTATTTTCGGCTGCTAGATGATTTCAATATAAACACAAATCTGGAATCTAGTCCATTTCAGAATCATTCCTAGTCTATAGGGTTCTAGGAACACAAAAATCATTTTAGGATTTTCCTTGAAATTTAGGTATATTGTACATTATTTGAGGCAATATATTTCTAGGAGTCTTCTCAAATTTATTTCAGCCTAACTGTAGTCATCTCACTATTGTATAGTTTGTGGGATGTTTGTATTATGAAATTTCTTGACAGTGCAATAAGAAAATGCAGAAAAAAAGAGAAAGAAGAAACCAAACAGGAAAGCAGTATAAGGATTAAAAAATAGTTCAGTGGCTGGCACCACGGCTCAATAGGCTAATCCTCCGCCTGCAGCATCGGCACACCGGTTTCTAGTCCCGCCCGGTTGCCCCTCTTCCAGGCCAGCTCTCTGCTGTGCCCTGGGAGTGCAGTGGAGGATGGCCCAAGTCGCTGGGCCCTGCACCCACATGGGAGACCAGGAGAAGCACCTGGTTCCTGCCTTCGGATCAGCGCAGTGTGCCGGCCGCAGCGGCCATTGGAGGGTGAACCAACGGCAAAGGAAGACTTTTCTCTCTGTCTCTCTCTCTCACTATCCACTCTGCCTGTCAAAAAAACAAGCAAACAAACAAAACAAAACAAAAACAAAACAAAAAAAATAGTTCAGCTTCTAGTTCCTATACTTTAGTCTTTGAACATCATTAATTGTTAAAAGCTAATTTCAGGTCTGGTAGAGGAATTGTGCAGATGAGCCTGAAATAGCTTGGCTTCCAGAGATAAGGAAACTAACAAAGACTGCTTTTAGGATTGCAAATAAGGACCCAAAAGCCTCCTTGAAAGGCTCTCACTTTCTCCCATTAAAGATGAGAAAATTAGAGTAATATTAAGAATAATAATTACAGGGAATTAAACTGTATCAAATATATTTAAATCCATGTGTTCAAAATGATATCAAAATTACTTTGTTTTTATTGGTGGTTGTAAGTTAACCAAGCCATTGTTATGAAAAGTGGTAAATAAAACTAAAAATAGAACAATTATCTTGCCTTTCTTTATGAACTGTATCACCGGGTAACCAAATTATACAGGAGAGGTAAGTTTCTCTTGCTAGAAATATTCTAACTAATGAGTGAAGAAGAAAAGACAGACTTATAACCATTTTACAATCTATTGATTTATTTGATCTAGCTGTTATATATAAGGGAGAGCTAATAACACAGATAGTCAAACTGGATATTTTATGCTTTCTGATGGAAACACATCACCACCTATTTAGTGATTTTTAATTCTCCCCTCTCCAGGAAAATAGAACCTGAATATGACCAACCTTTCAGAATCCCAATATTCATGATGACACAGCAAAACCTAGACTGACAAATCTACAGGTCAAATGACCTAATATAGCACTAATGCTAATATAGTAAAAGACATAGAAGAACAACTTATAGATGAAAAGAGATTTAAAACACATAACCAGCTATGGTGTGAGGACCTAGTTGAATACTAAAGAAAATGTTAAAAAATGTATGGCCTTCATGAGACATCTGGAAAATTGAACAGTCTATTTGGTGATATTGAGAAATGATTGTTAATTTTTAGTTGTTATAATTGTGTTTCAGATTTTTAAAAAAGAGACACCTTTCAGAGATTTATATTAAAATCTTTACAATTGAAATAATATATTGGAATTTACTTTAAAATAATAAAGGATGGGAGTAGGGATAAAGATATAGATCGAATAGGATTTATCATTACTGGGTGGTGGGTACATGTGGAGATAATCATATTGTTCTGTCTACTTTTGTATTTTAAAATTCCATAACTAAAAGTTGAAAAGAAGAAGAAAAATCAAGAAAAACAATTTGAATTATTCCAATTTCTGTGCAATTTAGGAATATAACATCACTATACATATGTGAAGAAGAAAAATTCTCTGATTTATCAGGAGAAAATAAAATCAAGAAAAAGAAAAATTTACAAGTACAACTGCATAGGAAAACAACTGAGGTAAATAAAGATTCAGGAACTTTCCCTTCATCTTCAAGTGTTGTCCTTAGCCCTCAAACATTCCTGTCTATTTTAGCTCAAATGTTGAAAGATTGCAGTCTTGAATATTACTACTACTTTCTCTTCTTCTCTCCTCTCTTCTTCATCCTTCTCATCTTCCTTTCTTTTTATTAAAAAAGAACAAATAATACTTTCAGATTTTGGAAATTTTATTCTTCTTTCTCCATTAAACCAAAACATACACATGCACACATTTTTCTTTTTTATTGAGTTCTCTTTTAACATTTTTTCCTGTCTTAATGTTTTTAAGTGTTTCTTGGTTTGTGGCAGCATGGCTGCAACCTCCGCCTCAGTCTTCACATGGCTTCTCCTCTGTGTGTATCTCAAGTCTCCTTCCCTTTTCTTATAAACAATCTATCATTATTTAACTCAGCTAGAAATCCTTACCTTGATTACTTCTGCCAAACATTTTTTTTTCAAGTAAGGGTATGTTTACAGATTCCAGAGATTAGGACATGAACATATACTTTTGTGGAGCCCCCATTCAGCCTAGTACAGTCACTATGATAGGCTGACATATATATTTCTCTTTATTTCTGTTTAGATATTTAAATGTTAACAGAGATATAGCAACTGTACAAAATTGCATGTACTATGTGATGTCTTGTTGCATATATACACTGTAATATCCAATAAGGGTAAATATATTTAAATTCTTTCAAGAGTTTTTTTTTTAAAGTAAAACAACCAAAATCCTGTCTTCTAGGTTTTTGTTAAAAAGAGAAATATATAGTACATTAATACTATCCACAGTCACCCCAGTGTGCAATATAACCCTAAGACTGTTTACTTCTGTCTAGTTATAACCTAGCACACATCAATCAGATTTTCTCCAACCTTCCCTCCATAGTTCCCTCCCCAGCTTCTGGTAACTACAAGTGTATTTTTAACTTCTATGAGATTATATATTCTTTACACTCAACAAATGAGTAAGATCATGTGATATTTGTCTTTCTGTGCTTGGCTTACTTCATTTAACACCATCCATATTATTGTAAATGACAAAATTTCATTCTTTTTATGGCTGAGTAATGTTCCATTATGTATAGGGATCACATTTTCTTTATCCATTTGTTGGTGGATAGGTTGTTTCCAATTCTTGGCTATTGTGAATGGTGCTGCAGTAAACATGGGAGTGCAGAAGTTTCTTTGACAAATATATTTCATTTCTCTTGAATATATACCTAGGAGTAAGATTGCTAGGTCATATGGTAGTTCTATTTTTATTTTTTAAAAAAGGAACCTCCATCCTGTTTTCCACAAAGGTTGTACTAATTTACATTCCTGCCAACAGTGTCCAATACCCTTGGCAATACTTGTTATCTTTCGTCTCTTTAGTAATAGTCAATCATTTTGTTTTTTAAGATATTTATTTATTTTATTATTTGAAAGGCAGAGTTACAGAGAGGCAGAGGCAGAGAGAGAGGGAGGGAGGGAGAGAGAGAGAGACAGAGACAGAGAGACACAGAGAGAGAGGTCTTCCATCTGTTGATTCACTCCCTAAATGGCCTCAGCGGTTGGAGATGGGCTGATCCAAAATCAGGAGCCAGTAGCTTCCTATAGGTCTCTCACATGGGTGCAGGGGCCTTTGGCCATCTTCCACTGCTTTCCCAGGCCATAGCAGAGAGTTGGACCAGAAGTGGAGCAGCCAGGACTTGAAGCTGTGCCTGTATGGGATGCCAGCACTGCAGGTGGTGGCTTTACCTGCTACACCACAGCAATGGCCCTGTAATAGTCAATCTTACTGAAATGAGGTAATAATATGTCATTGTGGTTTTGATTTGCATTTTGCTGATGATTAGTGATGTTGAGCATATTTTAATGTACTTGTTGGTGACTTGTATATCTTCCTCTGAGAAATACCTGTTTAGACCTATTACCTTTTTAAAAATTGGATTACTTTGTTTTTGCTATTGAGTTCTATATGTATCCCAAATATTAATCCCTTGTATAAGATTGCAAATATTTTCTTTTTACTCTGTTGATTATTTCCTTTGCTGTACAGAACTCTTTGATGAAATGCTATTTGTCTATTTTTGTTTCTATTTTCTGTGCTTTTAGGGTCTGATTTAAAAGATCCTTGCCCATTCCAATGTCCTGAAGTATTTTCATATTTTTTCTAATAGTTTCAAAGTTACAATTCTCACATTTAGGTCTTTAATCCATTTTGAGCTGATTGTTGAACATGGTTAGGGATAGGGATCTAGTTTTATTCTTCTTCCTGTGGATATACAGTTTTGCCAACACTGTTAAAAATGGTATTCTTTTCCCAAAGCAAATTCTTAGCACCTTTGCCAAAGATCAGTTGACTATAAATATATGGGTTTACTTGTGGGGTCTCTATTTTGTTCCATTGGTCTATGGATCTGTTTTTATGCCAATAGCATGCTGTTTTGATAACTGTAGCTTCATACTATATTTTAAAGTCAAGTAATATAGGGGCCAGTGCTGTGTGGTAGTAGGCTAGGCCTCTGCCTGTAGTGCTGGCATCCCATATTGGGCACTGGTTCAATCCCAGCTGCTTCTCTTCTGATCCAGCTCTCTGGCTTCAGATCAGCTCAGTTCCGGCTGTTGGGGCCATTTGGGGAGTGAACCAGTGGGATCTTCTGATCTTTCTGTCTTTCCTTCTATCTGTCTATAGCTCTACTTCTTTATTTTATTTTATTTTATTTTATTTTATTTTATTTTATTTTTTTGCAGAGTGAACAGTGAGAGAGACAGAGAGAAAGGTCTTCCTTTTCCGTTGGTTCACCCCTCAATGGCCACTGTGGCCGGCACGCTGTGGCTGACGCACCGCGCTGATCCAAAGCCAGGAGCCAGGTACTTCTCCTGGTCTCCCATGTGGGTGCAGGGCCCAAGCACTTGGGCCATCCTCCACTGCCTTCCTGGGCCACAGCAGAGAGCTGGACTAGAAGAGGAGCAACCGGGACAGAATCTGGCGCCCCAACTGGGACTTGAACCCTGTGTGCTGGCACTGCAGGTGGAGGATTAGCCTATTGAGCTGTGGTGCTGGCCAATTTTTTTTTAAAAGGGAAGGTAGTATAATGTCTCCTGCATTGTTCTTTTTGTTTAAGATTACTTTTATTTGGGGCCTTTTGTAGTTCCATAGAAATTTTAGTGATAATTTTTCTAGCTCTGTGAAAAATGTCGTTGGAAGCTTGATAGGGATTGCATTGAATCTATAAATCTCTTTGGGTTGTATGCATATTTTAATGATAATGATTCTTCCAATCCATGAAAGTGGGATATCTTTCCATTTCTTTGAGTCTTCTTTAATTTCTTTCATTGATGAGGTATAGTTTTCATTTTAAAGATTTTTCACACTTTTGGTTAAAATGATTTATTTATTTATTTATTTATTTTTGGTAACTATTGGATTCTGAAACTTGGATTAAATGTATTAAAATATTTTTGTCTTGTACTAGAGTTTGTTGCTCTGTATGATTCCTGTATGCATTGAATATTGTAATTTATTACTGTCAGATATTTGTAGACAGTTTCTTATTTTCATATTGAATGTGAACTAGCTCTTGATTTCATTGATTTTTTTCAGTTTCTATGCCATTTATTTATGCTCTGAGTTTTATTATTTCTTTCCTTCTACAAATTTTGGGCTTGATTTGTTCTTGTTTTTTCTAGTACCTTGAGGTACAGTGATAAGTTGTTTATTTGAGATATTTTTTTTTTTTTTTGTGTGTGTGTGTGATACAGGCATTGATTATTGTAAACTTCTACCTTAGTACTGCTTTTGCTGTATCCCATAGGTCTTGGTATGCTATGTTTTCATTTTCATTCACTCCAAGATATTTTCAAATTTTCTCCTTGATTTCTTCCTTGATTTATTGATATTTCAAGAGTAAGTTGTTTAATTTTCATGTATTGTGTAGTTTCCAAAGTGTCTTTTGTTATGATGTCTAGTTTTTTTTTTTTTTTTTTTTTTGCTTTGTGATCAGAAAAGGTGCTTGATATGATTTGTATTGTTTTAAATTTGTTGAGGTTTGTTTTGTGGCTGCTGTATGACCTATCCTGGAAAACGTTCCATGTGCTATTGAGAAGAATGTACATTCTGCAGCTGTTGGATTAGAAGTTCAATAGATGTCTGTTAGGTCCAATGGATCTCTGGTTGAATTTCACTCTGCTGTTTGTTGATTTTCTGTCTAGATGATTTGTCCATTTCTAAAAGTGTGATGTTAAAGTCACCTACTATTACTGTATGGGAGTCTATCTTTCCCTTTTGGTTTATTAATACTTTATATGTATAGTGGATGTACCCAATATTGGGGTACCCACAGTTTGATTTTTGGTGTTACATTTGACCCCTTTTAATATTGTCTGTCTCTAAATGTTTTAATGTAGTGGGTATAATTTTTTAAATCTTCACAATAAAGATTTAAATGATTTATATACCATGTTTATAATATGAAAGCATTCTGAATTTGTTATGATTATACTTTACCAGTAAGTTTTCTGCCTTCTGATATTTTCTTTTTCTTTTTACTTGTTAATATCTCTTTGTTTCAGTTTGAAGAACTCCCTTTAATGTTTCTTATAAGACAGGTCTACAGGTGATAAATTCCCTTAGCTTCCGTTTGGGAATGTCTTTATATCTTTTTCTCATATCTGATGGATACCTTTGTTGGATTTAGTATTCTTGGCTGGCAATTTTTCTCTTTCAGTGCTGTAAAAGTCTTAACCCACTCTCTTCCTGGCCGCTAAGATTTCTACTGAGAAGTCTGCAGTCAGACAAATTGGGATCTCTTTATATGTTATTTGCTTCTTTTCTCTTGCAGCTTTGAGAATTCTCCCTTTATTTTTAACCTTGGAGAGGTTGATTATAATATGTCTTTGGTAGACTTGGTTGAATTGACTCAGATTGGTGACCTTTGACCTTCCTGTACCTGGATAATGATATCTTTCTCTAGGTTTGGGTAATTTTCTGTCATCATCTCTTTAAATATGCTTTCTGCTGCTTTGGCATTCTCAAGTTCTATTGATTCCCAAAAACCACATTTTTGCTCATTTCATGCTACCCCATAGTTCGTGTAAACTTTCCTCATTCCCCTTGATTCCTTTTCTTCTGAAGCTGTGTTTTTTCAAATAATCTGTCTTTGAGCTCATTGATTCTTTCTTCTGTTTGTTATATCCTGCTGTTGATGTCTTATATCATATTTTAATTTCACTGCATGTACGTTTCAGTTGAAAGATTTCTGTTTGATTTTCATTACCTTCACCTCTCTATCAGATCTCTTTGTTAGAATATTGAATAGTTTCTCTGTGTTCTCTTGAATTTTGTTGAGTTTCCTTAAAACAGACATTTTGAAATCTTCATTCAAGCATTAGGAAATTTCATTTCCTAGATGATTAGTTTCTGGGACCTTATTTTGCTCTTTAGGTGAGATCATGTTTCCTTAGAACTTCTTGATGCTTTTTAGTATACAATGTCATCTGTACATTGAAGGATTAGTTTTAGTAATATGGCTTCATTTAGGTTGTTCTTCTAGAAATTCTGTTGTTTTCTCTGCGCCTATGAATACTTTTTTTAAAAAAAGACTTTATTTATTTATTTGAGAGGTAGAGTTACAGACAGTGAGAGAGAGACAGAGAGAAAGGTCTTCCTTCCGTTGGTTCACTCCCCAAATGGCTGCAACGGCTGGAGCTGTGCCTATCCGAAGCCAGGAGCCAGGTGCTTCTTCCTGGTCTCCCAGGTCCCTAGTCTCCCATGCAGGTGCAGGTGCCCAAGCACTTGCGCCATCTTCCACTGATTTCCCAGGCCACAGCAGAGAGCTGGATTGGAAGAGGAGCGGCTGGGACTAGAACTGGCACCCATATGGGATGCTGGCACCGCAGGTGCAGGATTAACCTACTGCGCCACAGCGCCGGCCCCTAATACTTCTGTTTCAGCATTAGATACACTCTAAGTCCTGGTTTGTCCCAAGTCTACTGCTGATATATTTTTTAAAGATTTATGTATTTATTTGAAAGGCAGAGCTACAGAGAGGCGGAGGCAAGAGAGAGAGAGGTCTTCCATCCGCTGGTTCATTCCCTAGATGGCCGCAATGGCTGGAGCTGAGCTGGTCCAAAGCCAGGAGCCAGGAGATTTGTCCAGGTCTCCCATGTGGGTGCAGGGGCCCAATGACTTGGGCCTTCTTCTACTGCTATCCCAGGCCATAGCAGAGAGCTGGAGTGGAAGTAGCGCAGCTGGTACTTGAACCAGTGCCCATATGGTATGCCAGAAGTGCAGGCAGCAGCTTTTCCCGCTATGCCACAATGCCGGCCCCTGCTGATATGTTTTTACTGATTCAGTGTTAAGTACTCAAAAAATTACAAGTTTATCCCAAATCTGCAGTTGATGTATTATTCAGTATGAACTGAGAAGTGCCTAAAAAGGGGTAGTCCATCCCTTTAAGCTTCTTTCTGGGCTTGTGGTAGGCTCAGCCTCATTGTCCTGTGTCTGTAAATGAATGCCTCAGTGCTAGATGACATCAAGAGCCCTCAGGCCACCAACACCAGTGCACAATGCCGGTGGGACCAAAGCTCACCCTCCTGTGATCTGTCTGTTGCTGAAGAGGGTTCACCTGTCAGCCACCAGTGATATTGGCTGATATATAAGATTGCTTAACCAGGACCATGGAACTCTGCTCGGCAGTGAAACAGATCCAGAGGTCTGTCTATAGTCACTGTTCTGGGGACGGGGACTGTTAGAATCTGCTCAATGCTGGATTTTATCAGCCTGGTCCCAAAACAGTTCTGTGATTCCTTGCTGTCTGTCTAGTTGCAGGAGGAGTGATAGAGGCTGTCCCTGAGCAACTTGGGCAGGCTATTTTGGGAGTCACACCTGGAATTCACTGTCACCAGGCCTTGCACAATCTTCAGTGGTGAATACCAGGTCTGAAGACAGATTTGCTCTGCCTGATACTGGGGCAAGTATAGAGACTGTCCACAGGTACTTGCCTTGGGAAAGAAACCATTAGTATCTGACCCAGCATTGGAGTTTACCCAAGACACAATCCCATAACCCATTGTTGTCTGCTCAAGGTTGGAGGAGACTGATAAAGGCAGCCTCTTGTCACTTACACTGTCCCCGGACTGGTCACACCTGCTTCCTACAGTCATAGGTCTTTACAAAGTCCTATAGGTATCCTTCAAGCCCACTAATGGCAACATATACCAAAACGAGTCTGACACTCCAGAATGTAGGTCTGTGCCTGACACTGGGCAAGTCTACAGGGTCAGTCTGTGAGCATTGGCAGGGAACTAGAGGCCTTTGGGCTTTATCAGGTGCTGGGTCTCAGCTCCCAGGTGTAGTCTTTAGCTCCCTCTCCTGACCTCTGTGTGGGGTTGAAATTTTGCTTTCTGTTGGCAATGGGAGTGGGGTTGGTGGGGATGGATGGTGGCAGAGGCTGCCTGGTTGTGGAATCTCCAAATGTTCACTCCACAGATATGGGCGTGGGGTCCAGGCAGGGTGACTCAGTGCTACTGATTTTTTCTACAATGGGTTTGGCACTGGGACTCAGTTCACTCAGCTCCCAATTGGAAGGTGTCTGTCAACACTGCAATCCTTGGAGCTGGGGAGGGGTGGTATGGGAAACTCTTCTTTTTCTTTTTCTTTTTTTGATTACAACAAAGACGAGGCACTGTGGTCTCTTATCTAGCTTTCTAGCTTTGATGAAGGTACTTGGTGTGTGTAAAGACTCTTATTCAGCTAACATCTTTTTCTTTTTTTAAAGATTTTATTTATTTATTTGAGAGACAAAGTTACAAACAGAGAGGGAGAGACAGAGAGAAAGGTCTTCCAGCTGCTGGTTCACTCCCCAAATGGTTGCAACAGCCAGAGCTGGGCTGATCCGAAGCCAGCAGCCAGGAGCTTCTCTGCATTCTTTCACGTGGGTGGCAGGGGCCCAAACATCTGGGCCATCTTCTACTGCTTTCCCAGGCTATAAATAAAGAGCTGGATCAGAAAAGGAGCATCTGGGACATGAACTGGTGCCCATGTGAGATGCCAGCACCACAAGTGGAGGCTTAGCCTACTACATCGTAGCACTGGTCCTCAGCTGAGATCTTGATTCCAACTACCTAGATATTTGTTGTGTTTCCAGAATTTAATAAAGCAGGCCTTTTTTAAAAAAATTTTGTAAAATTTCAATCCAGTATCTTTTAGAATATATCACCTCCCTCAATCTCTTCATTATCCTTTTGTTTCTTCTATGTTCTTCACCATTGCTTCATGTTTTTCATCTCTTTCTCTCTATTTTGTTCTTGGTAATTTCTCCCCATCTACTTTCTAGGTTGCTCATTTTTTATTTAGGTGAATCTCATTAACCTGTCCATTGAGGTTTTAATTTCTGGGATTATATTTATTACTTCTAGAATATTTACTTGGTACTTCCTAAAATCTACCTTATGTTATATTATTTATTCATGTTCCATGGTTGTTTCAAGATTGGTATCTTATAAACCCCACATATTAAGTCCTTGGAGAATCAGAATGTTCTATTTGTTGTTCTTATTCTCATTCATGTTAATTTGTTCCCTGGATATTTTATGTTCTGTTCACCTTTTCATTTATAGTTGGTCTAAATTTGTGGGACTCACATAATGAGTCTATCATATTCCCAAAGAAATTTCTTTTTAAGAGAATTTGCATATATTTCTGCTGAGTTGCCTCAGAAGTATTACAAACTTGGGGCCACTTTGAATTTTTGGTTTCTATTTTTCCTGAACAACACATTTAGTATAAATTTAAGTTAATTATATGTATATGCATAGAATTATCATTATAAATAATCAATAGGAATAGTCTTTATTCTGTCTCTTTCTCTCTCTCTAGCTTAGAGCTGAGACACAGATTTTACTTTGCATAATTCTTCATTGGAAGTAAGAGTTATTTTTTCCCCCTGCTAGCTCACTTGTGCTGAGAATGTTGACTTTTGAAGATTTTGGTTTTATGTGGAATCTCAGTATCAGTTTCTACCAATCTTGTATGGCTTGAGAATTTTCTCTCCACAACCTGTATAGTCTTTAAAATCAAGGTTATAAGCTTTGTGTAAAATGGCATACATTTTTAAAAAAATTTTTTTGACAGGCAGAGTGGACAGTGAGAGAGAGAGACAGAGAGAAAGGTCTTCCTTTGCCTTTGGTTCACCCTCCAATGGCCGCCGCGGCCGGCGCGCTGCGGCCGGCGCACCGCGCTGATCCGATGGCAGGAGCCAGGAGCCAGGTGCTTTTCCTGGTCTCCCATGGGGTGCAGGGCCCAAGCACTTGGACCATCCTCCACTGCACTCCCTGGCCACAGCAGAGAGCTGGCCTGGAAGAGGGGCAACTGGGACAGAATCCGGCGCCCCAACCGGGACTAGAACCCGGTGTGCCGGCGCCACTAGGCGGAGGATTAGCCTATTGAGCTGCGGCGCCGGCCAAAATGGCATACATTTGTAATTAGTGTCCTCATTTTCTGGAGTGGTACTTTTCTATTTACCTATTTGCCTCATTTGGATGATGTTTATACATGCAATGTTAAGTGGATAATTTACTCATTCATAAGGTTAATTCAAAACAGAAGTACTTATATCATTTAAATAACTTCATTGGTTGTTCTCCACATTGTTTTGCACATATTGTCTAAGTCTGTATATATAGCCTAGAGTTGGTGGCCCAGTCACCTTGTTCTCATAGCTGTGGTTCTGATGTAAAACTGCTTCTTGTAATTAAATTTTATATATACTAAAATTTTAAGTGAACTCTATAATGTTTTTTGTCTATAATGTTTTTTGCAAAGCTCTGTTTTTCTTAAGTATATAATTAATATTTTATCAATGTAGTAATAGATTTTACAGAGTACAAAATCTATGGCATAATGGAGCTATTAATTATATTTTAAGCAGTTTAATATCTGAGAATGCTGGGTTACCAGAGTGATATTAGGCACCAACATACTTGCATTTGGCTCTAGATTGAGTTTCCCTCTCTGAAGCTGTCAACGGAGAAGAGAACTAAAAAAGAAAACTCTATGTACAAATTGCCAAATCAGTACAGCATTTGCAAGACTTCATTGCCCCTTCATACATCTTCCTCAATTTTGCGGTATTTAAATTATTGTATTCTATTTTTTGAATGTTGGATTTATATTAGGGGTTTTTCACTCCAGAGTTGTCTATACCTTTCATATAAAAATATCAAATAGTTTATGAAAGCTAAGGCACCATGCTGTTCAGAAGGATAGGGTAGGGGCTAGATCACTATATATGGAACTAGAAAACAGATTTAAGTCCTAATTGACTTCACATGCTAGTTTAGGCACTTGTAAAATTCACTTTACATCTGTAAGCCTTGCTTTATACATTTATAGTAGAATCTTGTACTACATGAACTCTTAAGATTTCTTCCAAGACTAATATTAAATTATTTCAATTATTTACATGCTGCAGTATTAGAGGAATCATCTTTTCCAGTCATTTTTACTGATAGGTGATGGAATTTGGGATTCTTGGGCTGTTTAAATACAAATATGCTCTTGCTGTGACTTGAAGTAAGAGTAAGAAAGATTGGACTACAGCCAAAAGATAGTAGGGTGATGACTAGGGTGAATTCTGCACTTCAGGGAAATATTGCCTAAAAGAAACAAGATAGGAAGTGGTGTGATGAACATGGAATTAATTCCCTATTTTTTGGATGGTTCTTCAAAAAAGGTTCATATGGATCTCAGCCTATTAGTAAGTTTGCTAAAATTTTAAGTGGGGTTTGTATATTTTCTTTGCTGCTTTCTTAATGTGGTTGTTTCTTTGACAGGAAAAAGGAAGTGCTTTCTAACCTCTACCTGACATTATATGATAATGTATCCCAAGGATACTTATACTCACAAGAAATAAATGGTAATAAGAGTTTCTATAATATCTTGAATAATTTCCTGATTATGTGCTTTTTGGGAACTGTTTCAGCAGTTAGTGCCTCTTCTTATACACCCAGTGGCTTATGGTATCAGCTAATGTTATGTGATATGGCAAATGCTGTAGGCCATGAGAAATCAAAAGTAGGTAGTTTAATTTATAAATATATATTTTTTGAATTGGTAAGATAGACAAAATATTATATATACATTCTTTTAGTTCAAATATATTTTTTGAGAAAAGGATTGGGTATTACATTGAATAAATAAATTAGTAATTATTAAGTTCACTACAATTTAGTCTTTGACACCTTAATATTAAGGCTTATACTATTCTTCACTCCTTGTCATTGATCTTTCCCATATCTTAGATATCACCTTTATATTTATGGAGTAATTTGGCATATTTTGTCTTTCTATCTTAACTAAGTTAATCATATTACCTATATTTGGTGTCCAAGTGGATAATTAACATAGTATTCTAGCTTCACACTTTTCAAAACCAGTTCTTTTACCTCTGTTTCTCTAATTGACATTAATGTCCACAGATTGAACATTATCATCATGTTGAAATCTCAGACTTTAATGTCTTGTTCTCTACTCACAATCTCTTATACTGTCATCTCTTTTTATTTACAATTTTATATCCTTGACTGCTCCTTTAGTGCCACTATGATTTCTGACTTCAACTGCTCTTAGTTGGCATTCCCCTTAAGTTTTGGACAGATCTCTTTCCTATTTTCTTTGGTGCCTGTTCAGTACTCTCCTCAAGCTCTCACCCCTCTCACATACTCTTCAACTTTTAATATTTTATTCAATTAAAATAAAATTAGCTTTTCTGAAACAAATGCAAGTGAATAACTTCTTCATTCAAAAAATTTTATTATGGTGAGAACATTTAACATGAAATCTATCCTCTTAACAGATTTTTAAGTGTACAATGCAGTATTATTATCTATAAACAATATCGTTTAGGAGATCTGTAGAACTTACTCATTTTGTGTAACTGAACATTTATGCCTATAGATTAGCAAAGCCCTGTTCACTTCTCCACTTAGCTCTTTTTTAAAAAAATTTTATTTATTTATTTAACAGGCAGAGTGGACAGTGAGAGAGAGAGACAGAGAAAAGGTCTCCTTTTGCCATTGGTTTACCCTCCAATGGCTGCCACGGCTGGCACGCTGTGGCCGGCGCACCGCGCTGATCCGAAGGCAGGAGCCAGGTGCTTCTCCTGGTCTCCCATGGGGTGCAGGGCCCAAGCACTTGGGCCATCCTCCACTGCACTCCCTGGCCATAGCAGAGAGCTGGCCTGGAAGAGGGGCAACCGGGACAGAATCCGGTGCCCCGACCGGGACTAGAACCTGGTGTGCCGGCACCGCAAGGCAGAGGATTAGCCTAGTGAGCCACGGCGCCAGCCACACTTAGCTCTTGCAGGCCACAATTCTATTCTGTGCTCCATGAATTTGACTGTTTTAGATACTTTATATAAGTGGAATCATGGAGTATTTGTCCTTGTGTGACTACCATGTTTCACTTAAGGTAGTGTCCTCCAGATTTATCCATATAATCACATATTACAGGATTTTCTTCCTTTTTAAAAAATTTATTTGAAAGTGTGACAGGACAGAGAGAAAGAGATCATCAGTTGGTTAACACCCTAAATTCCTGCAACAGCTAGAGCTGGGCCTGGCAGAAGCCCAGAACTCTTGTCTGGGTCTCCCACATGGGTAGCAGGGACCTAAGCGCTTGGGCCATCATCTGCTGCCTTCTCAGACACATTAGCAGGAGGCTGGATCAGAAGTGGTACATCTGGGTTTTGAACCAGCACTCTGATATGGGATGTGGGTGTCCTAAGAAGTGGCTTAACAGTCCTTTCACCCCAGCATTTTCTTCTTTTTAAAGGCTGAATAGTATTTCAACATGTGTGTATGTGTGTGTATGTATATATGTGTATATATATATATATAAAGTATACTTTAATAAAATCCTTTTATCTGTTTGTAGATATTCTTATTGTTTCCATGTCTTGGCTATTCTGAATAGTGCAGCAGTCAACATGGAAGTGCTAAGATCTTTTCAAAATCTTGCTTTAAATTATTTTGAATAATTATCCAGAAGTGGGATTGCTGGATCATATGGCTTTACTTTTTTATTGAGATTTAATAAAGGCTGTTGGGCATAATATTAATAAACTTGCTGTTTCTACCTACAAACTTGCCTATGGATGGTTATCCTCATCTTTCTCTTTATCATATTGGAAAGGTTTTGTTTTCACTGGCAAATCCCATCATTTGTTTTCAATTTTCTTTTGATTCCACAGGATCTATGCTTTGCCAGTTTTATATTCAAATTTTTCAGAGAAGCTTCTTGAAAGAGTTGTTTTCAGTAATCTCCACTTTTTATTTGCTTGTTGTTTCACTGAAATCTGGTTCCCACTTATAAGACTCTACCAAAGCTTCTAATATTAAAGTCATTATTATTTTTTTTTGGATAATATTGTATTTAGAACTGTCATCTTTTGCATTTTTTCTGAAAATATGATATCCATTGAACTAAATCAATTTCAGTTCAACATTGTTTTGAGAATTTATTCTGAATTTGGCACTGAAAACTAATGACTAGAATATCTGGCCCTTAGGAGCTGACAGTTTAGAGAGGTACATTGACATGCAAGCGATCATAATACCAAGAGCTTTGACTGAATTATATACTAAGTGCTTTCCAGGGGAAAGTTGTAAAAAGTCTGTGTCTGTGACCCTTGTATGATTTTTCTGACAGTTTCTGAAAGCTCTTTAGGAAACTGATAGACTCAGAGGTCACTGGCTCCAGATCTGACCTGAATAAGTCATGAGATAGAATTTAAGATAAACTAAAAAACAACAACAAAAGAAGTTTTTCTCCCCCTACCTTTTTTTTTTCGTGAAATTTGTTTCTTGAGAGAGAAAATAGGGAAAATAAGAATGATTGCTCATTTGGATTAATTAACTAATCTTTTGTTTATGCACAGCACTTCATAGAGCCTGTAGAATTTTTAGTAAAATTCGAAATGGTAGGATTTATGTGAATGATCTGCCAACAGTCCTTAGAATCTTGAAGATTTCTGTCAGTGATTCAGAAATGCGACAGGCACTAAAGGCAGTTGATATTGATGGTAAGTTTTATGTTTTCAGTATGAGTTTAAGGGTGTGAAAACATGAATATAAGTTATGTTTTTCAGATTAATTTTAAGTCATAAGAAAGTTTAGATTTGGAATGTTGTGTAAAGCTATCATTTTTATACTACTATATGTTCTAAAAATATTTTTAAATATTATAAAATTTTATTACAATAATGACATTTAAAAATTTGGCCTCAGAAATTACAGAAAATTCAGCTGCAAATTATGGACAGTACAGTAATGAGAGGCTTAACTAGAGTTTTATTGTGTCAGGAGGTCCCCAAGACCATCCCCAGACTTGATGACTGGTTAAGAGGACTCATGGCTGTGACTTTTTTTTTTTTACAGTGAAAGACTACAGAGAAAAATCAGCAAAGGGAAAAAGGTATATGGGGTGAAGTCTGGGAGAAACCAGGCACAGTGGAGTCACACAGGACACGCTCAGTTGCTTAAGAAAGGAGTTCTGACAACACCTGTGAAATGTGACCAGCTGGGGAAGCTCATTAGAGACTCAGCACCCAGGGCTTCTGTTGTGGGCTGGTCATTTAGTCACCCTCTGCTGCCACACACCAGAATTCCAGACTCCCAGTTCCAGGGTTGGTTGTGAGGGTCATTGAAGTGCTCAGGGAAGCAGCCTCTCACCATACATTCCTTCAGGTATGGTGAGTTGGCTTCTGTCCTCAGACTGGTCACTTGAGGCACACAAGACATCAGAAGGAGACTCTTCTAGCAGATCCCTTCTTTACTAAGAAAGAAAATCTCTCCTGGATGCCACCTTGGAAATGTTCCCTCCATTCTCTTTTGCTAGGGTTGTCACATGGCTTTCTCTGAAGCTTCAGAGGATTCTTAAAGCAAGTATCTGGCAGAGATTGTGGGCGAGGCAGTGCCATTATCTGATTAGTACAAATTTGTCAAGATTTCATTCTCTAGTGCTAGCCACATAAACACCCATCAAAATCAGGGTGGTTTTGGCAAGTAGGAAGGAGATGGGCTATTGAGTAGGTGGTCAGCGTGATCTGCCCCTATCATATTAGACAAATCATTTTTCCTCTGTGAACCTCTACTTCCCTTTCTGTAAAATGGCATTTCATACTTACCTTTTTTTCCCAGGAAGGCTGTAAGACTAAAATAACAATAACAGTTAAATAACCACTTTAAACCTTAGCCGTCTGACGCTACCTTCCATGAGGTTACTGAGGCATAGTCACTCATACAGGTTTGGATTTGACTTTCTTTCCTTTGGTCACTACCTCATTTCAGATCTCTTTGTGCCGGAGTTCCTCAAGTGGACATTGTACTCCTGGTCCTTTCTGTTAGCTCTTCATAATAGTCTAATTTTTTTTCTAGCACTTAATAAATAAAAGCTGTTTTTATAACTGGGTGTCAAAAATAAAATAAAAATTTGACTTCAGGCATACATCATTTGATTGATTACTAGATTGGATTATGATATAATCTCATCGTTAGTGTAAGCATGGCCTACTTTCAGTTACATAATATTTCTTTAATGTTAAACTTATGAAGTTACATTTTAATAGATATGATTGATAAATAATTGACCCATTGAAAATGTACAATCTAGTAACTCTTAGCATGATCACAAAGGTGTGCAACCAATGTTGGGACATTATGACAAGTGACAGACTGTGACACATCAGTGGAATTTCAAGACAAAACCAAGTGATTTTGTATTTATGGCTTTGTGCCATTCCACAGATTTTTTACATAAATATAAAATTTATATTTTGATAGCTTGGTCCTACTTTATTTTTTTAATTTTTAAAAGGAATTTATTAATACATTAGATTCTTGGGGTCACAGCAAATGCATGATAATTAATACAATACAATTCTCATCAAATCTCATGTTAATGTAATATTAGTACAAAGATAACAGACTCAATGTAGTTCCTAGATAAAATTCTAAGAATATAGTGATACTTTTCTTCCTCTATCCCTCCTCTTTCCTTCCTTCCCTTTTGTTGTTTCCTCTTTTCTGTTTTCTTGTCTTTTTTCTTATGTTTTGTTAACTTTTGAGATAACAGTTTTTTTTAAAGATTTATTTTATTTATTTGAAAGACAAAGTTACAGAAAGAAGTAGAGACAGAGAGAGAGGTCTTGCATCTACTGGTTCACTTCCCAGATGGCCTCAATGGCTGGAGCTACGCCAATCCGAAGCCAGGAGCCAGGAGCCAGGAGCTTCTTCCAGGTCTCCCACATGGGTGCAGGGGCCCAAGGACTTGGGCCATCTTTTACTGCTTTCCCAGGCTATAGCTGAGAGTTGGATCAGAAGAGGAGCAGCTGGGACTAGAACTGGCACCCATATGAGATGTTGGTGCTTCAGGCCAGGGTGTTAATCCACTGTGCCACAGCGCCAGCCCAAGATAACATATTTTTAATTTATATTATAGTCAAAGGCTTAATACTCCACTAAGAGTTCAACAAGTAAAAAGTAAAAAAAAAAAATAGTTTAGTGGGTATATAGGTAAGCATTATAAGCAATTATCAAGTGAAAAGATTTCTGTTTCATTCATATATAGTACATTTCAAAATAATCACAGGTGATTAAAACTGTAGACTAATGAGATTGAGAAAATGAATTGAGGTAGTATGAACAACTCAAGAATTTAGAAATGGAGAAGAGAATAAAGTTGCAGTACAAGCAAGCCTGGGGCAACAGTAGTGGTTAATGTTCCATGTTATTCTTTTGTTGTGATGACAAATACTTGAGCATATTTAAAATATTACCCTAGGAAGGACTCAGTGGCGAAAGAAGTTGACCATACAGGACATAAGGAAGACTGAAAAGAGATCAAGCTCCCTCATTAAGTACATTGAGCTTAGTATCAAAATCAGAAGAAAGGATTTGTTTAGAGTCAAAAGGGGATGTTCTCTTCCTTTACAAGACAGGATAGTATTGAATGCTAAATAGAACATAAAATGTAATTTGCCAAATATGAATCCTAAAGTCTTAATAAAATAAAAGGAGTCAGAGAGCAATCTAGAAAAAGTTTGCTTTGTTGAAAGACTTGTAGAAGAATATGAAGGAATATGAGTCCCAGGGAAAGGAAGGATGGGGAAATGCCTCCATCTCAGTACCTGGAAGGGGAGAGAAAGAATCATAGTTCTCTAAGAATGGATTCCCCATAGCCAACTGAGGCCTTTGGGAAGATAGGTCTATCGGATACCCTTCTTCCTCTTCTCCTGTAAAGAGCTGTAAAGAGTGACCTTCGTACCCTTAGAGAATTCTAGGAATTTGTTCTTTCTTTTTTGGTAATTCCTCATTTTTTTTTATATGATGCAGACAATTCTTAATATGATAACATTTGCAAATAGTTTTTTTTGTCACAGCATATATAAAAAAGTGACGCTAATTTTATACTCTGCATCATACATTTTATAGCTACAAGATGAATATTCTGTTTATTCATAAATTCATCAGTTTATAAAGTAAATTTAACATACACTTATGTTTGCTTAATTTTTTATAGAAAACTTTTATTTAATAAATATAAATTTCATAAGTACAACTTTTGGGTTATAGTGGTTCTTCACCCATATCCTCCCTCCGACCCCCAAACCATCCCACCTCCTCCTACTCCTTCTCCCCACCCATCCTTCATTAAGATTTATATTCAATTATGTTTATGTACAGAAGATCAACTCTATACTAAGTAAAGATTTCAACAGTTTGTACCCACACAGACACACAAAGTATAAAGTACTGTTTGAAGACTAGTTTTACCGTTAATTCTCATAGTACAACACATTAAAGACAGGTTCTACATGGGGAGCAAGTGCACAGTGATGCCTGTTGTTGATTTAACAATTGACACTCCTTTTTAATTTTTTAAAATTTATTTGACAGGTAGAGTTATAGACAGTGAGAGAGAGACAGAGAGAAAGGTCTTCCTTTTCCGTTGGTTCACCCCTCAATGGCCACTATGGATCTGAAGCCAGGAGCCAGGTGTTTCTTTCTGGTCTCCCATGAGGGTGCAGGGGCCCAAGCACTTGGGCCACCCTCCACTGACCTCCTGGGCCACAGCAGAGAGCTGAACTGGAAGAAGAGCAACCGTAACTAGAACCCAGCGCCCATATGTGATGCTGGTGCCGCAGGTGGAGAATCAATCTAGTGATCCATGGTGCTGGCCCCAGTATATTGTATTTTATCAAATTCTATAACTGCATCTATTGATTATCATATGGTTTTTCTTCTGCAGTTTGTTGGGTATGTATCACATTGATTGATTTGCAAACGTTGAACCATCCCTGCATGCCAGGGATAAATCCCACTGGGTCTGGGTGGAAGATCTTTCTGATGTGTTGTTGCATTCTATTGGCTAACATTTTATTGAGGATTTTTACATCTGTGTTCATCAGATAAATTGGTCTGTAATTCTTTCTCTGCTTCATCTTTTTCAGGTTTAGGAATTAAGGTGATGCTGGCTTTGTAGAAAGAATTTGGGAGGATTCCCTCTCTTTCAATTGTTTTGAATAGCTTGAGAAGAATTGGAGTTAGTTCTTCTTTAAATGTCTGGTAGAATTCAGCAGTGATTCCACCCAGTCCTGGTCTTTTCTTTGTTGGGAGGGCCTTTATTACTGATTCAATTTCTGACTTGGTTATGGGTCTGTTAGGTTTTATATGTCTTCATGGTTCAATTTAGGTAGGTTGTCCAGAAATCTATCCATTTCTGCTAGATTTCCCAGTTTGTTGGCGTACAACTCTTTGTAGTAATTTCTTATTAGTCTTTTTATTTCTGTGGTATCTGTTGTTACATTCTGTTTTTCATTTCTAATTTTATTGATTTGGGTCTTCTCTCTCCTTTTTCTGGTTAGTTGGGCCAATGGTGTGTCGATTTTGTTTATTTTTTCAAAAAACCAGCTCTTCGTTTTGCTGATCCTTTGTAATGCTTTTTGGATTCAATTTTGTTGATTTCTTCCCTAAGTTTAATAATTTCTTTTCCCCTTCTAGTTTTGTGTTTAGTTTGCTGTAGTTTTTCTAGATCCTTGAGATGCATTGATAGCTCATTATTTTGTGACTCCAATTTCTTGATGTAGGCACCTATTGCTATAAACTTTCCTCTTAACACTGCTTTTTCTGTATCCCCTAAGTCTTTGATATGTTGTGTTATCTTCATTTGCTTCCAGAAAGTTTTTGCTTTCTCTTTTGCTTTCTTCTATGATCCACTGTTCATTCAGGAACATGTTATTCAGTCTCCATGTGTTTGCATATGCTTTAGAGATTCCTGAGTTGCTGATTTCCAGCTTCAATCCATGTGATCTGAGAAGATGCATGGTATGATTTTGATTTTTTTTGAATTTGATGAGACTGCTTTATGGCCTAGTATGTGGTCAATCCTAGAGAAAGTTCCATGCACTGCTGAAAAGGATGTATATTCTGCAACTGTAGGATGAAAAGTTCTGTAGATACCTATTAGGTCCATTTGGTCTGTAGTGTCGATTAAACCTGCTGATTCCTTGTTGATTTTCTGTCTGGTTGATCTGTCAATTGCTGAAAGTAGAGTATTGACATCCCCCATTACTATTGTATTGGAGTCTAAGTCTTCGTTTAAGTCCCTTAACATATCTTTTAAATAGCCTGGTGCCCTGTAATTAGGTGCATATACGTTTATAATAGTTGCATCTTCTTGTTGAATTGATGCCTTAGTGATTATATAGTGCTCTTCTTTGTCTCTCTTAACAGTTTTTTTTTCTTTGACAGGCAGAGTTAGACAGTGAGAGAGAGATCTTAACAGTTTTGTGTTAAAGCTTATTTTGTCTGATATTAAGATAGCTATGCCAGCTCTTTCTTGGTTTCTGTTGGCATGGAATATCTTTTTCCAACCTTTCATTTTAGTCTGCATGCACCTTTGTTGTAAAGATGTGTTTCTTGTAAGCAGCAAATAGATGGGTTTTGTTCCTTAATCCATTCAGCCATTCTGTGCCTTTAAACTGGAGAGTTGAGGCCATTATCATTCAATGTGACTATTGATAAGTAGTGACTTTGCCCTGCCATTTTCCCAAAGATATTTCTAATATATGTTTGAACTTCCTGTGATCTTTTCCTGAGAGATTTTCTTCCTTTACCTTCTTTTGTATTGATGCCTGTGTTTCTGTGTGTAGCACATCTTTAAGCATCTTTTGCAGGGCTGGACGAGTGGTGACAAATTCTTTCAGTTTCTATTTGTTGTGAAGGGTCTTTATTTCACCCTCATTCACAAATGAGAGCTTTGCAGGGTATAATATTCTTGGATGACAGTTTTTCTCTCTTAGTACCTGGGCTATATCTCTCCATTCCCTCCTAGCTTGTAGGGTTTCTGATGAGAAGTCTGCTGTGAGTCTAATTGGAGATCCTCTGAAAGTAACCTGGAGCTTCTCTCTTGCACATTTTAGAGTCTTCTGTTTATGTTCCACTGTGGTGAGTTTGATTACAATGTGTCATGGTGAGCATCTTTTCTGGTTATGTTTATTGGGACTTCTGTGTGCTTCCTGTACTTGAAAATCTCTTTCTTTCTCCAAACCTGGGAAGTTTTCTGCTAGTATTTCACTAAAAAGGTCTTTTAATTTTTCTCTCTCTCCATGCCTTCAGGAACTCCTAGAACTTGAATGTTTTTTTTTTCCATAGTATTCTGTAGATTCCAAAGATTGTTTTTTAGATTTCTTATTTTCTCTTCTTGTCTTTGGGCTGGCGCGAGGCCGTGGTGCAGACACGAAGGGCGTGGAGACCGCGGAGTGTGCGCGCGAAGCCGAGCCGCGCAGAGCCGGGAAGCCGCGCAGATGAGAGAGGCGCGGGCTGAAGCGGCTCAGCCGGGAAGCCGCCGAGAAGCAGCCTCGGGGCGGGCACCGGGAAGCCGCGGGGATAGGAGAGACAGAGGTTTAGAAGTAAAATGAGAGAAATAGGAATGCTGGAAGATAGAAGTAAAATGAGAGAAATAGGAATGCTGGAAGATAGAAGTAAAATGGGAGAAATAGGAATGCCTGGAGATAGAGAAATAGAGAAATAGAAAGGCCTCCCCACAATACTGCAATGAGAAGGCTTGGATTCGGTCTGCCTGATTAGTGAGGAGATGAGCACCTGCGGGCGGCTAGCAGCTTATGCGCCGCAGGTCACCGAAGACAGGCACGCTATCAACACCAATAAGGCCTCCCCACAACACAGCAATGAGAGAACTTGGATTCGGTCTGCCTGATTAGTAAGGCGGTAAGCACCAGCAGGCGGCTCGACCAGAGTATGAGCTGCAGGTCACCGAAGATAGGCACGAACCAACACTAATAAGTCTCCCCCACAATATGGCAATGAGAAAGCTTGGATTCGGTCTGCCTGATTAAGGCGGTAAGCACCAGCAGGCGGCTCGACCAGAGTATGAGCCGCAGGTCACCGAAGACAGGCACGCATCAGCGCCTAAAAACCTCCTCACAACATGGCGAAGAGAGGACCCGGATTCGGTTTGCCTGATTGATAGGACTTGTAAGAACCTGTGGCAACTCTAGCAAGTAGAGCAGAGTGTGTGCCGCGGGACACCGAAGACAGGCGCATATCAACGCCAAAAAATAAAAAGAAAGGGGGATCTGTGGGGAGCAACTCGGACTAGACTAAGTTACTGGAATTAAGACTTATTCTGTGCATCTGCTCTCCCACAATATGGCGCTGGGAGAGAAGAAAACAGCTTCTACGCAGCTGCCTCCAGTTCAGCCAATAAACTGTAGGACTTGCTCCTGATTGGAGGAGAGCAGTGTACTCGGCGTGTGGGCAGCCGAGTTGGGATTGGTGGAAGAGGACTATAAAGGAGGAGAGAGACGGCATGCACCAGGAACATCTAAGGGGAACATCTAAGGGAACACCTGTGCAGCCCCCGAGAGAGCCGGCCGGCGGTGTGCCGCTCCCCTGCGGAAGTGGGGAAAGTGGCCAGGGGGAGCCGCCCTTCCACGGAGGTGGAGGGGACGGTGGCCAGCCCGGGAAGAGCCAGCGGCGAACCCAGGGAGGGCCGAGCAGACGAAAGAACAGCGCAGGGTTCAGTGTCGCTCCTCCACGAAAACGGGGAGCGACATAATGGTGCCGTGACTCGGATATGAAGCCTAGGCAGGGCTTAGTGTCGTTCCTCCACGAAGAGGGGGAGCAACAGGTTTGACTGTATATTTTCCTGTGCTTTATCTTCTAAGTCTGATGTTATCTCTTCTGCCTCACTGATTCTGTTTTTAAGACTCTCCACTGCATTTTTGATTTGTTCTATTGAATTCTTCATTTCATTTTGATTACTCCTTAAGATTTCAATTTCATGGGAGAGATTTTCTTTCATGTCTTGCATGGATTTCATTAGTTTGTGTGTTGGCTTTTGATTACATCTATGTAATCTTATGATCAATTTTTTTGAGTTCCATTTCATGCATGTCTTCTGTTTCATCATCTTCATAATCTTGTATTGAAGTGTTGTGTTCTTTTGGGAGTGTCATGTTGTCTTTCTTATTCTTGTTTCTTGGATGTTGTGTTTGTTGTTTGGCATTTGTGGAGATACCCGTTTGCCCCCCGCCCCTGCTGTGGCAGCTTTTATTGTTGTACTATGACTCTGTAGATAAGTGGACTGTGCTTTCAGTGAATTTCTAGAGGCTTGTAGTGGGTGTGGCCAGAGAGCTCTGTTCAGTTCTCCAGTGTTAAGGGCATGCCTAAGATGACACACCCAGGTTTGGCATGGTAAATCTCTCTCTCTCTCTCTCTCTCTCTCTCTCTCTCTCTGACAGGCAGAGTTAGACAGTGAGAGAGAGAGACAGAGAGAAAGGTCTTCCTTTTCTGTTGGTTCACCCCCCAAGTGGCTGCTACAGCTGGCACAGCGTGCCGGCCTGAAGCCAGGAGCGAGGTGCTTCCTCCTGGTCTCCCATGTGAGTGCAGGGCCCAAGCACTTGGGCCATCCTCCACTGCCCTCCCGGGCCACAGCAGAGAGCTGGACTGGAAGAGGAGCAACCGGTACAGAATCTGGCACCCCAACCGGGACTAGAACCTGGGGTGCCGGCACCACAGGTGGAGGATTAGCCTAGTGAGCCACAGCGCTGGCCCTTCTCTTTTTATTAATCAAAAGGGAAGTATATTCTGCTCACTTGGGCTCTTTTCCTCAATAGAGACCAGTGTCTGAACACTAGTCCCAGTGGGTATAATATTCATCTGCTCTGTCCCAACGACCACACAAAGGATCTGTGTAGTCCTCAGTGTAAGTTCAGATTCCCCAGCAATGTCTCTCACCAGGTAATCATGAATCCCTGAGCTTGTGGCATCTCCCACTGAGACTGCTCAAAGTCCCAGCCCCATGGTGACTTTTCTCACACACCCTCAGTTTTTTTTTTTTTTTCACAGTCCTAGTTTAGAAGCTTCACACAGTCACAAGCTCCTAGACCCTGTTATTTTTCCCCACCCGAGTCAGGAGTTGCCACTCAGCTTATTGTCAGGTGCAGACACGAGCTGGCACAGTTGTTACGTATGCCCAAAATGGTAACTGCTCTGTCGGCTGTATGCCTTTGTAAGGTGTTCAGAGAGAGAGAAACGTGTCTGTTCTGTCCTTTTTTTTTTCCTCTAGTTTGGCTGGTTCACTTTCCCCCACGGGCCTTCAAGCCTTGTTCCCTCCAGGCTCTTCTTGCTGCTTTTTCACCAGTGGCTCAGGCTACTGTGGTATCGTCTCATCTCACTTTCCAGTGCTGGTGCATAGGCTCTCAGCTGTTGGAGTATCCCAAGCCGTGGGCACCCACACCCTCCACGTAGATCCACCATTTCCCGCTAATTTCAGTAGAGTTTCTTCTGCCATTTTTTCCCTAACTTTTCCCTGAGAGTACACTATCTTTACTTTTTTTAATCTATCTTCTCCTGGGCTAGAGCAGTAAGCTCCCTCCCTACTCTGTCATCTTGGAACCGATCATAATATTATTTTAATAATAAATATCTGGCCTAGTCATCCAAAGTCAAAACTAGGACCTAGACAGTAACTTACATATACCCATAAAGTTTACAAAACAACTCTGCTTCTGTTTCCCCTATCCAGAGATAAGCATTATTCTGAATTCTAGGCACGTCATTCCTTTGCTTCTCTTTTTATATAGTTTTATTATTAAGAAATATATTTATAAGACAGTTTTTAAAATTTTAGTTGTTTTTAAAACTCTAGTAAAAAGTTTATCAGGATGTGTACACTCTTTTGGGAATTGTTCAACTAAATTATATGACTAAAATTTATTCATATTGCATTCTGCTTTTAGCTTGCTTTCATTATTTTTGTGAAATATTATCTTTGTAAATAGATCACAGTTTATGCATCCATTCCATTATTTTGATGAGCACTGGGCTTCTTACCAGATTTCAGCTACTGTGAAAGGTGTTTGCTATGACATGTTTTGTGATGTGACTCCTAGATTTTCTTTTGGGTGTATATAAATGGAGTTATTGCACTGTAGGTATACAAAAAGTTTTTAAAACATTCATGGAAAATGTATGTTATGAAAAAACTATGCATGGATGTCAACAGTTTTTGCATCAAAATAAACTTATCTTTTAATTCTATTCCCATGAAATTTTTGAAAAACCTCTATACAAATTAATGCTTTACTGTTTTCCAAAGAAATTGTAGGACACCACACCATACATTTACCAATAATATTACTTATCTTATAGATATACTTTCTTTTCAACATTTGATATTTTTTGACTTTTAGTTTTTCCTAATTACCTGAATATGAAATGATATTATCAGGGAAAAATTTTTTAAATAAAGCAAAAAAGTTTGCATATAAAAGAAGAGGTTTACATATTTGATATATTGAGCTATATTAAAGTTAAGGACTTTTGTTTATCAAAAAACATCTTAAAGTGAAAAGATAAGCTAAAAGCTTGAAGATATTTAAGTTTACAGGATTAGTTTTAAGAATTTTTGAAGAACTTACACAAACTCCTAAATAATGGGGCTGGTGTGATGTAGAGCGTTAAGCTGCTACTTGCAATGCTTACATCCCATAGCAGAGTGTCGGTTTGAGCCCTGGCTGATCTGCTTTTGATCCAGCTCACTGCTAATGCACCTGGGAAGGCAACAGATGATGGCCCAAGTACTTGGTCTCTGCCACCCACATCAGAGTCTGATGGAGTTCCTGGTTCCTGGCTTTGGCCTGGCCTTGCCTCAGCCATTACTACCATTTGGGGAATGAACCAGCACATGGAAGATATCTTTCTGTCTCTCCCTCTCTCTCTGTCACTGTGCCTTTCAAATAAATAAATAAATACTAAAAAGCAATCAAATATAAGAGTGGTCAGAACACATGGACAGATGTTTCACATAAAAGACAACATGTATGTCCATTGATTATATAAAAAGATATTCAGGGTAGAGCAAATTGGTAGCTGAATAACATCCTCTAGTGATTATTTCCTTATAGAAACATCAATTTGAACAAGGATCCATGTGCAAAAATACCTTCACAAAAGCTAAGGAAACCAGATGAGAGACCAAAGTAGCTAGTTTTAGCATAATAATAATAATAATAATAATAAAAGTTACATTAAAGAAGGCATGAAGGAAAGAAGTACCCATATCACCCCTCCCCAACTCTTAGCAGCACAATATGCCTCCTTCTTGTGGGAGGGAGAATAAATTGAGTCTAAGTCTTAGAATTGGAACCCAGTACCAGGCTGAGTCTCATGTTCTCTTGTCCCTAGGTCAGTGCCCAAATACAGAAAGAGCCCTTGACCTATGTTAGCCTAGTAACCAAGGGACTGCCTCTATAACCCCTCCCTTTACCCCAGGCAGCACAATCTGAAAAGAACTCCATCTTCTGTGATCTTCTGTGCAGTAGGACATGGAAGTAAGCACAGGACTTTGTTCTGGAATTCAGTGCTGGGCTATTAAAACTCAAGACTTAATGACTCCTACTCTCTCTGGACTCAACTTGGTGCCAGACAGGGATGTGTGAATCTATTTGGACAGACTTGTATTCTGACCAGCTTCACCTGATTTTGACCTTGATTCTGCCCCTTGGTCTGTGCTGATCTCAGCAATCTATGAGCTGAGGATGTGACCCAGAGTTGTAGCATTGGCAGCCATGAGTGCCCACCCCATCCTTCCATCAACCCCAGGCCACACTACACAAACTGCATGATTGTTCACCAAGGGGATCAAGAGGATGTTAAGCCTTCAAGTTGTTGCATAAGAGCCTAGGACTAGTCCCTCCATGGTGAGGACTAGTGCCGGACAGAATCAAGTAGTTCCTGACCACATGCTGGTGATTGAATTAGGTGTCCCATAGGGAGAAGGACTACTTTTCTAAAGAACTTTTAGAGAAAAATAATAAAGATCAGAGCAAAAATAAAGGTTAAAAATGTACAAAATAGTGACAAAATTAGTAGTTTTTGAAAAAGATAAACAAAATCAGCAAACATTTAAGTAGAAAAAGTAAGAGAAAACTCTAATAAAATCAGAGATGAAAAAAAGAGACAACCATAAAGAAATGTTAAATGTTTAAGGAGATAGGGCATTATGCAGTGTATACATGTATAGAAACATCACATGACACCCCATAAATAGGAAAGTTTTTATGTGCTAGTTAAAATAAAAAGAGCTATTACAACTGACACCACCTCTGCTTTGGATCCACCTTCCTGCTGGTGCATCTTGAGAGCAGATGGTGATGGCTCAGAGGCGTGGGCCCCTGCCATCCATGTAGGAGACCCAGATGATGTTCTTGGCTCCTGGCTGTGGCCTGGCCCAGCCCTACCTGTTGCAGGCATTTGGGTAGTGAGCCTGCGGATGTTGCACTGTTTTTTGAAGGAAAGGAGGGCCTATTTTCAAGTTGTTAAACTGCAGTTTGGAGACAGATGATTTGACAAACTTTCCAGTATTGGAGAAGGTACTCTTGTGCTATGGCAAAATGAAAGTAATCAAGCCTTGTCAATGCTCTGCAGACAGAAGCCTGCAGATAAATGCAAGCACCAAAATTTTTTTTTTTTTTGTGAGGGGAGGGGACAAAATGTTCTTTTTATAGGTTACTAAGGCTCAGATGACATTAAATTGAAATGTGAATTTATAATTGTTTTCTTCCTGGCATAGATAATTCATTGTTATAAACTGTCATAGGTGGACTTATTTTCTTAATGACAGAAGAAAATGAAAGTGTAACTTGAAAAATCTTGAAGAATTGATATTTTCTTTTACTTTACTTGGTGTTTGCCTAGAAAATGAGATTTAAGAGCACTGATTTTGTTCTTTGGTGTGATTCATGAGTCAGGATTTTCAGCTATTGTTGCTATCATAGATTTTCTGCATATTATCATGCTAAAAACCACTCATAATTTCTACTTTTCATTTAAGGGAAATAACAAAAAATTGTTTTTAAAGATTTATTCATTTATTTGAAAGGCAGAGTTATAGAGAGGGAGGGAGAGGTAGGAAAAGAGAGAGAGAGAATTTCTACTTCCTGAATGATTACAACAGCCAGGGCTGGGCTAGGCCAAAACCAGGAGCCAGGAGCTTCATCCTGATCTCCCATGTGAGTGCACTTGGGCCATCCTCTGCTGCTTTCCCAGGTGCATTAGCAGGGAGCTTGATCAGAAGTGAAGCAGCCAGGACTCAGACCAGTGCCCATATGGAATGCTGGTGCAGCAGGTGGTGACTTAACCCGCTGCATCCCAGCTCTGGCTCCACAAAATTTCTTATGAAATCAATATTTGAACAATTTTGTACAAATTAGTGTCTTCTTTTAAGATAGTATTTTTCTTTATGGGGGCTGATGCTGTCCTGCAGTAGGTTAATCCTCTGCCGATAGTGCTAGCATCCCATATGGGCGCTGGTTCTAGTCCCAGCTGTTCCTCTTCTGATCCATCTCTCTGCTGTGGCCTGGGAAAGCAGTAGAAAATGGCCCAAGTTCTTGGGCCTCTGCACTTGTGTGGGAGACCTGGAAGAAGCTCCTGCTCTTGGCTTCAGATTGGCTCAACTCCAGTTGTGGCAGCCAATTTGGGAGTGAACCAATGGATGGAAGACCTTTCTGTCTGTCTCTCCCTCTCACTATCTGTAATTCTACCTCTCAAATAAATAAATAAAATCTTATTTTTTAAAAAAAGAAATAGCTTATTTTTACATGAATGAAATTATTTTTCTGGTAAAGATTAAGATTGTATAACATTTTGTGCATATTTTAAAAAAAGATTTATTTAGTTGAAAGGCAGAGTGACAGAGAAAAAGGGAGAGACAGAGATCTTTTGTCTGTTGGTTTAATCCCCATATGGTCACAACAGCAGGGGCTGGGCTAGGCTGCAGCTAGGAGCCAGGAGCTTCATCTAGTCTCCCATGTGGGGTGCAGAAGCTTGAGCTCTTGGGCCATCTTTGACCGCCTTCCCAGGTGCATTAGCAGGGAGCCAGATTGGATGTGGAGAAGCCTGTACTTGAACTAGTGCCCATATGGGATGCTGGCATTTCAGGCAGTGACCTAACCCACTGTTTCACAGCACAGATCCCCATTTTGTGCATTTTTAATGGCTGTGTGTGTGTGTGTGTGTGTGTGAGAGTGAGAGTGTGAGAGAAGTGGTGTGAGGCCAGTCTTTAATTAGGTCTCAACTTGGAGGGGTGGGCTTTTGGTGTAGCAGTTAAGATGTCATTTGGGACACATATATCTCATATTGTATCAGAATATCTGAGTATTTTATTAAAGATTTATTTATTTATTTTAAAGGCAGAGTTAGAGGGAGAGACAGATATTTTTTATCTGCTGGTTCACTTGGTAGACCAGGCTAAAGCCAGAAGCCTGAAACTCCATTTGGGTCTTCCATGTGGCAGGGACCCAAGCACTTGGGCCATTTTCCACTGCCTTTCTAGGTGCATTAGCAAGGAATTGGATTAGAAGTACAGCAGCCAGAACTCCAACCAGTGTTCACATGGGATTACCGTGCTGTACCAAGACACTGTCCCCAGGAATATCTGAGTTCTGATCCTGGCTCTGCTCCTGGTTCCAGCTTTCTGCTGATGCATATCCTGGGAGGTAGCAGTTAATGGCTCAAGTGGTTGGGTGCCTGTGACCCAGTTTAAATTCCTGCTTGGTGTTTTTGGCTGCCCCTGCTTGGGCTGTTGTGGGCACCTGGAGGAGTGAATCAACAGAAGAAAGAACATCTCTGTTAGTCTCTGTCTGCTTTTCAAAGAAAGAACACAAAACTCAATTGGATCTATTGGTATAGAGAGGGGATTTTTCTGGAACACATTGAAATTAGTCATATCCCTTTGAAGTAAAATCCATTTTTTCTGATGCACTTTGCAGGCAAAATTGGCTTATTATGTGTATTTTTATACCCAATTACAAATATAAAAATTAAGAGTCTTGCTTAAAGGACACTGAAGCATTTTCAATTCTAGTCCATAGCATTCTTATATTGTTAGAATACTATTTACTACATGATTATAATTTGTAAATATTTTTCTGGTACATATATATTCTATATGTGATATTTATATTGACTGTTATATAGACAATGATATTCTAATATCAGTTATTTCTATTTATATTTTTAGTTTGTATTTTTATCTTATGTTCTTAGTGAGTTTGATCATATTTGATGATAGGGTTTTTTTCCTTCTGTTTCTGAACCATTTCTATAGTTAATGGAATACTGGATTTTTCAAATTTCCTGAAGACTCTGAATGAAGTTTCTTATTTGGTCTCTCAGGATCCAGGTAAAAGTACTATTCTTTAAAAGTATAAAGAGTATGATCTTAATAGTAAATGATTGTAGTAGAGTGGGTATATGAATTTATGTCTTTTAGAATCTCAATTTCTGAGGTCAGCGCTGTGATGTAGCAGGTAAGGCCACTGTTTGCAGTGCCAGCATCCCAAATGGGCGCTGATTCAAGGCCCGGTGGCTTCACTTCCAATCCAGTTCACTGCTAATGCACCCGGGAAAGCAGCAGATAGGCCAAATGCTTGGGCCCCTGCCATCCATGTGGGAAACCAGGATGAAGCTCCTGGCTCCTGGCTTCAGCCTGGCCCAGCCTCTGCTGTTGCAGCCATTTGGGGAGTGAACTGGCAGATGGAAGACCTCTCTCTCTGCTTCTGCCTCTGCCTTTCTGTAACTCTGCCTTTCAAATAAATAAATAAATCTTTTTTTTTTTTTTAAGAATCTCAATTTCTTTTTTTTCCTTCTAGGAGTCTAGATTGAAAAAAATTAGACATGAGTTCCCCCCTCACCCCCCTCCCCCCCCCCCCAAAAAAAAACCCATTAAGCAGTCTGGGGAGCTGATGTTGTAGCCTAATGTGTTAAGTCACCACCTGCAATGCCGTATGGGCTTTGGTTCAAGTCCCCTTGCTCTGCTTCCAGTCCAGCTCCCTGCTAATGACTTGGGAAAACAGTGGAAGATGGCCCAAATGCTTGGGCTCCTGTACCCACGTGAGATACCTGGAAGAAGCTCCTGGATCCTGATTTCAGTCTGGCCTAACCCTGGTTGTTACAGCCATTTGGGGAATAAAACAGTGGATAGAAGATTTCTCCCTCTCTCTCTGTCTGTCTCTTCCTCTCTGTAACTCTACCTTTCAAATAAAATAAATAAATAAAAAAAGAAATCTTCAATATCCAGTTTTTCCTGCCTATAACTGCTAATTATCTTAAAATACTATTTTTGTTATGCCATTCTGTTGCTGAAAAATGTAGATGATGTTCCTATTATCAGATAAATCTAGTCCAAACTCCTATGCTTAGCTTCCTCACTCCTTCATAATTTTTCTTGTTGATTCTCCTCTCTCCTTCCACAGAATATTTCACAGGCAAGAATCCTTTACTCCAGTTAATTGAAAAAATATTCTGGACATGCCAATTTTATTCTCCGATGCCTTTGTGCATGTGTATGGTGTTTCCTGTTGAAATCACACATCTTTTTTTTTTTTTTTTTTTTTTTTTTTCCCTTGATGGTGGTTTCTTTACTGTGTCAGGAATCTACTTAAATTTCTCCCTAAAAATTACAGATATTTATGAGTCTTCTAGTTAGCTTTAGTTTATATTATATTTAAATTATGAATAAAGTGACTTGAAGCAGTATTCATGTTAATGATAGAAACAGGGGCCAGCATTGTGGCATAGTGGGTTAAGCTGCTTCCTGTGATGTTGGCATCCCATATGGGCACTGGTTCAAGTCCTAGCTGCTTTACTTCTGATCCTGCTCCCTGCTAATGTGCCTGGGAAAGCAGCAGAAGAAAGTGCCTGGGCCCCTGCACCTATGTGGGAGACCCAGATGAAGATCCTGGCTTTCAGCCAAGCCCAGCCCTGGCTGTTGGCAGCCATTTTGGGAGTGAATCAGTGGATGGAAGATATCTTTGGCTCTTCCTCCTTCTGTAACTCTATCAGATAAACAAACAAATAAATAAATTCTTTTAAAAATGATAGAAATAGTACTTCCAAATATTTGAGATCTCAATTTTACCTGATTTTACTAGTTTCTCATTTCTCCATTAACAAGATCAAATTCCTGGGCTTGTCTTTGGTATTATGTATTTTTATAGTTATCTAAAGAATACTCATTTTTTTAGAATCAAGGATACATGAATACAATAGCCTTTATTTTCCTGGATAAGCCAGCAAAAGGCAAGAAAAATTAATGTTTGCTTATTCATTCATATAATAAATGTTATTAAATCATTATCATATACATCAGTAATCAATATAGATATGATACTTGGCTTGTTTATTCTACTTGGCATTTTAATTAACTTCCATGAAATTAGTTTTTTCCTGATTTCCTTTTATCTACTTGGTTTCTGTTTACATTTTTTTTTTCTGACATATAGATTTTTACGTGAGCTTGTATTCCTAAATACTGCCTACTTGTTGAACCACAGGTTAGAATAGCTTGTTTACTTCCATATGTTCTTTCATTTTACAAGTTCTGATTTCTGTATTGAGCCTATTTTATGTTTATGGCCAAAGTGTTTTGAGGCTAACCAAGAACTAAGAATTTCCATTTTCCTTTTAAAACAACATATATAATTATTGACCATGTTATTTTCATAAACTATCTAAGCAATATGTAGGTGTGTAAAGCTATGACTCTTTATCCCAGCATAGATTGTAATAGTTTAATATTGACCTCAGAATCCTTTTAATATGCAATTATTTTTATATTAAATATAATGAATTTATATATTCTTTTACATATATGTGTGTGTATATATATATGTGTGTGTGTTTTGTCCAAGGAAATTGAGTTATCAGTTATTAGGCAGAATAGTATCAGAAGCTCTAGATCCTACAGAAGCTAGTAAAAAGCCTAAGCATACAGTTAAGGATTAAGAGATTGCCCCAGAAAATAAAGGGAAGTATATAAATACCTTGATTTAAGAGAAAAGGTCGGAAGGGGAGAGGGAGTGGGAAAGGGGAGGGTGGTGGGTGGGAGGGACGGTATGGGGGGGAAAGCCATTGTAACCCATGAGATGTACTTTGGAAATTTATATTCATTAAATAAAAGATTAAAAAAAAAAAAAAAAAAAAAAAAAAGAGAAAAGGGCATTTCACTATCATGTTTTATAAGAAATGATATATCTTATTATTTATATTTCAATTATGAGACTGATAATCTTTTAATATAATTTATTGATCATTTGTATAATTTGGGACATGCTCAGGCTGACTTGCCCCAAGTGGTGGAGTTGGAAGCATACCAGGGGATTCCAATTCAATCCCATCGAGGTGGCATGTACCAATGCCATCTCACTGTTCCAGGTGATCAGTTTCAGTTCACAGTTGGTCATGGTGAAGGGACTGGGAGTCAAAGGGAACACATAGACAAGTCTAGTACCTGCTAACGCTAACCAATGGAGTAAATAAAGGGGAGAGTGATCCAACATGGGAAGTGAGATACTCAGCAGACTCATAGAATGGCAGATGTCCTAAATAGCACTCTGGCCTCAGAATCAGCCCTAAAGGCATTCGGAGCTGGCTGAAAAGCTCATGAGAGTATTTCAGGCATGGAAAGCCAAGACACTCTGGCAAAAGATCTCTGCGAGTGAGATCCCAGTGGAAAGAACAGGTCTTCAAAGAAGGAGGTACCTTTCTCTGAAGGGAGGAGAGAACCTCCACTTTGACTATGACCTTGTCTAAACAAGATAAGAGTCGGAGAACTCAGAGGGCTTCCATAGCCTTGGAAACTCATGACTGGAGCATAGGGAGATTACTGATGCCATAGACAGGAGTGTCAATTGGTAAAGTCAACAACAGGAGTCACTGTGCACTTACTCCTCATGTAGGATCTCTATCCTTAATGTGCTGTACATTGAGATTTAATGCTATAACGAGTACTCAAACAATATATTTCACTTTGTGTTTCTATGGGGGTGCAAACTGTTGAAATCCTTACTTAATGCATACTAAACTGATCCTCTGTAAAAAAAAAAAAAAAAGAAAAAAAAAAAAAGAAATTATCAATTCCCAACTTGACTCTCACTGGGATTAAACATGACAATAGGTCTGCTCTGATTTCATCATCATTTAAAAAAATCATCTATTATTTTTCACTTTATGTTTCTGTGTGGGAGCAAACTGTTGAAATCCATACTTAATGTATACTAAGCTGATCTTCTGTATATTAAGATAATCGAAAATGAATCATGATGTGAATGGAAGGGGAGAGGGAGTGGGAAAGGGGAGGGTTGTGGGTGGGAGGGACGGTATGGGGGGGAAGCCATTGTAATCCATAAGTCGTACTTTGGAAAATTATATGCATTAAATAAAAGTTAAAAAAAAAATAAAAAATAAAAAAAATAAAAAAAAATTTTTTTAAAGATTTATTTATTTATTTGAAAGGCGGAGTTACAGAGAGGCAGAAAGAGAGAGAGAGAGAGAGATCGATCGATCAATCGATCTTACATCCGCTGGTTCACTCCACAAATGGCCACAATGGCCAGAGCTGGGCCAATCCGAAGCCAGGAGCCTGGAGCTTCTTCCAGGTCTTCCTCACAGGTTAAGGGGCCCAAGCTCTTGGGCCATCTTCCACTGCTTTCCTGGGACATAGCAGAGAGCTGGATCAGAAGTGCAGCAGCCAGGACTCGAACCGGTGTCCATATGGGAGGCTGGCACCACAGACCGGGGCTTTAACCTGCTGCACCACAGCACCGCCCCTTTATTATCCATTTTAAAAATTAGGTTCATCTCTAACTGATATGTGAAATTTTAATGTTTTGGCTAATAATCCTTTATAATATATGTTATAAATGTTTTCTCTCAATCTGCTATTATTCTTTTATTTTTAGAATAGTATCTTTTTTTGGAATAAAAGTGTTACTTTCATTACAAAATTATTATTTTTTTGTTTTCTGAGTTTTGAATTGTACCTTAAAAGACCTTTCTTATCTCAATAGTACACATACACACACACTCATCATCATTATCATCATCATCATCATGAATATAAGCAATTGCTTTTCAAGACTCTGGAGAACCTGAACATAGGGAGATGGGAATAGGACAGTCTAAAATACCACAAATCTTACTGTTTTTTTACTGAGATTCAGCCTTTTTTTTCTTCAAAGAAACACCTAATGGATTGCTACAAGTCTTTGGCTTATTTCCAGAACTTTGAAAATAATTTGGTTCTGACAATTTTTGTCAGTGTTCTTGTCACTATTATGGAGGAGAGAATATTTTGAGGTCCTTCCTCTGTTATCTTTTCTCACTTGATCAGTAGCTACTAGTTGAGTAAATAAATACTATTCAGTTTTTCCTTAATGATTATTTAAGGACTTATGGGTCATTATGGTTATTAAAGTCTGAATTCCAAGAAAATGTAGTCTGACTATAAAAGTGATTGCTTTCTGGAATTGACTATAGATAGAAATTGTGTTTTCTTATTGAGATAAATTAAGGGAATCAGTGATCAGAGGGAAATTTAAACGTAGCAGTTGGACACAGTTTTCAATCTGTTTAAGTTTTAAGGAAGACTTTTTTTTGTGGAAAATACCCATAATTAATTTGAATATTTTCTTCATTTTTAAAAAGATTTGTTTTATTTATTTGAAAGGCAAAGTTTACAGACAGAGGTAGGGGGAGAGACAGGGAGAAGAGACAGAGAGAGAGAGAGAGAGAGAGATCTTCCATCTCTCAGATTTACTCCCCAAACAGCCGCAATGGCTGCAGCTAGGCTGGTCTGAAGCCAAGAACTCAGGGGTTTCTTCTGGGTGTCCCATGTGGGTTTCATGGACCCAAAGACTTGGGCTATCATCTGCTACTTTCCCAGGCACGTTAGCAGGGGGCTGGTTTAGAAGTGGAGCAGCTGGGTCTTGAAATGGTGCCCATATTGGATGCTTGCGTTGCAGGAGGTGGCTTAATCTGCTATGTCACAATGCCAGCCCCTCTAATTCATTTTTGATACTAAGGATATTAGATTATTCTCTCTCTCTCTTTCTCTCTCTTCTCTCTGTCTCCCCACCCACCTCTGTCTGTAAACTCTGCCTTTCAAATAAATAAAGCAAATCTTTTTAAAAATGAATTAGAAACAACACGGCTAGAAGAAAATATTCAAATTAATTATGGGTATTTTCCACAAAAAAAGTCTTCCTTAAAACTTAAACAGATTGAAAACTGTGTCTAACTGCTACATTTAAATTTTCCTCTGGCCACTGCTTCCCTTAATTTATCTCAATAAGAAAACACAATTTCCATAGATATGAACTTCCTATAGAGAAATAGGAAATCTTATAGTAGTCATTAAACTATTGCCAAACTGTTTTGTAGTGTGATAAAAAATTGAGAAAAAATTTCTTCTCTTTACTATTCTTACTTCTTTTATAATTTTTCTAAATTTCATTTTTAAGCAATTAATAACTCTCCAACATTTTGTAGTAAGCTGCTTTACTATATTATAGATTATAGCACAAGTAAGGAATCATTTTATTTAAAAATTTTAACTTAAGAGGTAAGTGTAGTATAATGATAAAGAGCAAGAATTATGTGTTGAGCTTGCTAGATTAGAATTTTAGCTTTTCTACTTTGTAATCACACAGGATTTTCTAAGCCTTAGCTTCATTTTCTATTTTATAGGCATTTTGTGGTGATTGGGATAACCCATACCTTTTAGTACATAGCCTGATGCGTAATCAGTATTTAATAAATGACAGATAGTAATGTAATAAAAGCAAAAGTTAGAATTTATTTTGGAAATATAGCCTAAAATCAGACAAATGTCTAATTGTACATGTTTAGAAAACCCTGTGTATATGTAAGATTTTTTCCCCTGCTATGTTATTGATACAAAAGAATTTCCTTTTCTAAGTAAAGCTTCTGTTTTCATGGTATAATAATTTATTTTATTTTATTTTATTTTTTAGCATTCCAGGATGCCTTGAATACTTTCAATAGGATAAAACATGGTCGAGTTGTCACTGATGAAGTGATTGATGTTTTGGATAGCATGGATATCCCTATAAACCATGAAACTTTACAGGAAGTGCTAAAATGTTCCTATATTGACAGTGAGTGATTTTATTTTTTATAATAAATAAATATATATTATGTGAATATCAAGTTTGGATTCATCCTTTTCTTCTCTTTTACCTCTTGGTTCTTACTATTTGCAAATGACACTGCATACTGGCATCTGTAGGAAGAAATAATCTAGAAAAACTAAGTGAGAAATTTAAAAAATTGTTATATTTTGGTATATTTGGTAAAGGTCTAAGAGTAAAATTTATTTTTTAAAATTTTAGCTGTAGAAATAGTTTCTTGTATAAAAGGTCTTGGCTCCACAAGTTAGGAAACTGAAGTTTCTTGAATTCTCAGTTTTATTATGTAGATTTAATTTATTTTTATTTTTTATTTTCTTTAAAGATTTATTTATTTATTTGGAAGTCAAAGTTACATAGAGAGAGGGGAGAGAGAGAGAGGTCTTCCATCTGATGGCTCACTCCCCAATTGGCCGATCCAAAGCCAGGAGCTTCTTCTAGTTCTCCCATGAGGGTGCAGGGACCCAAGCACTTGGGCCATCTTCTACTGCTTTCCCAGGCCATAACAGAGAGCCTGAGTGGAAGTGGAGCAGCCAGGTCTTGAACCATTGCCCATATGGGATGCTGGCGCTTCAGGCCAGCCACAGCGCTGGCCCCTATATAGCTGTAATTTAAAAAGCTTGCTATGCTGTTCAGTTACCCTCAGCACAGGTGTAGATTGCTTTAAACATTATCGATATGTTTAGCAGGTATTTTGTATAATATATTTACGTTTTACTAGGAGATATCCTGTAACAGTGGATTGATTAGTGACTGGTCAATGAATGGTTAACTCATTTAATGAGTCAGATAGTCATTTAATATCTGCTGTGTCTGGAACCATGCTAGGTAATACAAAGATGAATAAAGCAGAGCTGTCAGACTCAAACTGGCCCTCCTATATGGAATGCCTACTTCTAAGTGGCACCTTAAACTTCTGCACAACAAGCTTGGCTCCTTCTATTGGTGGCTTTGTAGTTGCTTTGAAGTGGTTTGGAGATAGAACCAGTCATTGCCTTGAGATAAACAGGATACATAGAATCCTATTATGTAGTTATTTACGCTGGGCTCTAGGATGGTAGATATGAGTGGAAGGATACACTAGAGTATGAAAAGATCTGTAAAATGGAGATTTAAAAGGCTAATCTGAAGCCATACTATTAAGTAGTGTTTAGGGCATTTCCCATCAGGAATAACAGAAATAATTTATGAAACTGCTGCAGAACCTTGCTTTTTGAATTATGAAATTCTGATCTGGGTCTCTGGGTCTCCTACTTTATTTGAGGAGGTAGATTTGACAATTTCATAGAATTATTGTAGGAATTAATATAAGCATCTACCATAATGCTTGGCACGTAGAAGAGGCTCAAGAAAGGTGGAGCAGAAACCTGAGTCATCCTTGACAATTCAAATTTCTCTTTCCTGCTCATCAGTTTGAAGTCCTTTTATTTTCAACTTCTAGGTATCTATTAAATCTTTCTGTTTCTATTTCCCCACCTTAGTTTGAGTTAACTTACCTTTCCTTGGGACTACTGCAATTCATTCTATCATATCTACCCATATAATTCTTAACTTTCTTTACACTACAGCCAGAATGATCGTTTTTTGAGCCAAAAATCCAATCATGTTAACTTCCTTGCATAAAATCTAATAATAGCTCTTGATAAAGAATCCTTTAATGTGGTATTCAAAGCTTTGCATAGTTTTTTACCCAGATTTTGTTTTATCTCAGACCACTTTCTTCCTTTCTTTTGGAGCTCTTGAAGTTTCAACTATATACCATGCCCTTTCCTGCCAAATAATCATTGCCTATGTTCTTTTCTTGAACTTTCCTCTCTTCCTAGTTGATTCCTACTTATATTTTAGATCTAAACTCAACTTTCAATTCTTCAGTGTTTTCCCCGTCCTCTATGGCTAGCTCATATTCTCATATTCTACATTCTTATAGCACTAAGTGTAGTTGTAATTTGTGTTTTTTATTGTTTGCTTAACATTTGTATTTCAAATAGGACTAAGCACCAGGTGAGCAGATATTATGCTTGTGTCTTCAGTACATAGCACAGTGCTTATAGCATATAACTGCTCAACAAATATTTGTTGACCTCCTCTAATCAGGAAGAACAGAATGTTCTTTTTTTTTTTTAAATATTTATTTTATTTATTTGAAAGACAGAGTTACAGAGAGAGAAAGAGAGGTCTTCCATCTGCTGGTTCACTCCCCAGATGGCCGCAACGGACGGAGCTGGGCTGATCCAAAGCCAGGAGCAAGGAACTTCTTCTGGGTCTCCCACGTGGGTGCAGGGGCCCAAGGACTTGGGCCATCTTCTACTGCCATCCCAGACCATAGTGGAGAGCTGGATTGGAAGAGGAGCAGCCAAGACTAGAACCAGCACCCAATGGGATGCTGGTGCTTCAGGCCAGGGCTTTAACCCACTGTGCTACAGCGCTGGTCCCCAGAATGTCCTTTTTGTGGCATTTATAAGTAGGCTGCAATTTGAGGCAAACTTCCTCATAAGGAAGATCTCTTTGTCTTTTCACAAGGAAAATCACTATAAGAGCTATATTTGATTTGGAGGGTTAAAACATACTGAGAAATGTGTGTAAAGCAGAAATGTAAATTGAAATACTCTACGTGGAAACCCACAGGAATAGTGATTGAGTAGTAAAGGAAGAAGATTGATAGAACCTAAGCACAGTAGAGGCTGGCAACAGAGTAGTCTAGAATTTTAGAGCTACTGTATGTCATTGCTTATTGTGATATTTTAGAAGTTCCTTATTCCAATTAATTGAAAATTATCAATAAAAGTTGGTTATATACAATAGCCTTTTGTTATTATTTTTGGGGGTGGGGTTAGTTTAAAGAAAAAGACCTATAGGTTCTATGTTGGGTCTACTTGGGCTAGGGAGAGGCTAGCAACTGTAGAAGGTGATAATGTGATAGCAAGAATCCATGGGAATAGAAAATAAAACAAAAGTCAGCAAAGAGCATGAACTAGCCCTTAAATATTGGACAGGGTCTTGACTTAGGTTAGTACATTATCTGGATCTGATTTTGATGCCAAAAGAGTTGGATCACTTGGGCAGATTACATGAATTTTTATGTAGCATAATTTTAAAAAATATAATTTATTTAAGTGGGAGAGGAATAGGGAGAGGGAGACCAACCCACTAGGCTGCCCACTCCTGTAGCAGAATTTTTTTTTTTTTTTTTTTTTTTTTTTTTTTTTTTTTTTTGACAGGCAGAGTGGACAGTGAGAGAGAGAGACAGAGAGAAAGGTCTTCCTTTGCCGTTGGTTCACCCTCCAATGGCTGCCGCGGCCGGCGCGCTGCGGCCGGCGCACCGCGCTGATCCGATGGCAGGAGCCAGGAGCCAGGTGCTTTTCCTGGTCTCCCATGGGGTGCAGGGCCCAAGCACCTGGGCCATCCTCCACTGCACTCCCTGGCCACAGCAGAGAGCTGGCCTGGAAGAGGGGCAACCGGGACAGATTCCGGCGCCCCAACCGGGACTAGAACCCGGTGTGCCGGCGCCGCTAGGCGGAGGATTAGCCTAGTGAGCCGCGGCGCCGGCCCTGTAGCAGAATTTTGAAGTAAGGAATAATATAACTAATATCACCCCCAAATCAAAAAATAATAAATGTTGATGAGAAAGTGGGGAAAAAAAGGTACCCTAAACCACTGTTGGTGGGAATGTAAACTAGTACAATCACTATGGATGACAGTATGGAGATTCCTCAGAAATCTGAAAATAGATCTACCATATGACCCAGCCATCCCATTCCTAGTGATTTATCCAATTGTAATGAAATCAGCATGTTGAAGAGTTATTTGTACCCCATTCTTTTTGCAACTCAATTCACAATAGCTAAAATATGGAATCAACCCAGATGTCTGTCAACTGATGACTAGATAAAGGAAATGTGGCATATGTACACCACGGAATACTACTCAGCCACAAAAAAGAATGAAATCCTGTCTTTTGCAAGAAAATAGAGTAAATGGAAATCATTATACTTAGTGAAATAATCGGCCTCAAAAGACAAATATGTATTTTCTCTGATATGTAGTAGTTAATATGGAATACAAAAAAGTATAGAAGCAAAATAGACATCTTGTGATTTGATTTTGTTATTATTCTTTGTTTGAACTCCTATGGAGTTGTGATATTTTTACTTTTTATTTATTGAATATTATGATTAAGTAGTTCATTAAGCCTGTCATATAGTGGACTGAAATTATGTTTTTACAAAAAATATTAAAAAGGAAGGAAGGAAGGGGATTGAGGGAGGGAATGAAGGAGGGAAGGAAGTGTGGTTATCTTCTTAGAATTGTACCTATGAAACACATGAAATGTTTTCTTTACATTAATAAAAATTTTCAAAGATGAGATAAAAGAATTTGAAATCTACTAAAGATGAAATGTAATGTTGATGATTACTTAGCATCTTCTGTGTCATGTTACCCTGCATAAGACCTTGATGATAAGGATCATTTTCCCCCTTCATAAAGGAAAAATTTCCTCTAAAATTACATGTATAAGAATGGGAAGCAATTTTGAATTTCCCTTATGAAATAATTGATAGCTGTAAGCATATTGTTGATTTCACTCTCAACCAGGAATCATCTTAAGGTTATTCTAAGTCAGATGGGAGCCAAAGTAATATTTTCAGGTTCTAGTATATTATCAGGACTATTTAAATAGGTAATATTTGCTTAAGGGATTTGTGATAGGTATCTATTATTTTATATAAATAAAAAATAAATGTTGAGCAGCAGCAAGTTAATCTGTGGAAATGATTGATTACTGCATTTTCATTGATGTTTTAGGACCTCTATCCAGAGAAGGGTGTTTTCTGAATGAAGAGTAGATAAAAGCAATATGGCCTTCTCCAGTGGGTTAATGTATGCATGATCCAATGGAATACTTTCTTTTTTAGATACATGTGAGAGAGAAATAAGAGAGGGAGGGAGGGAGTGAAGGAGAAAGAGATTGGTCCATTTTTTGGTTCACATTCCAAAATACTTGATAAGCCAGCTAGGGACCACAATAGTCAAGCTGGGGAGAGCCAGCACTCAATCCAGAACTCTTACAGGGGTGGCAAGTAACCATTCACTTGAGTTATCACCTGCTGCCTCTAGGAGTTCCACTAAAGACTGAGATTAACACTTTCTATTTTTTTAATTAATTTATTTTTTTTTGACAGGCAGAGTGGACAGTGAGAGAGAGAGACAGAGAGAGAAAGGTCTTCCTTTGCCGTTGGTTCACCCTCCAATGGCCGCTGCGGCCGGCGCGCTGCGGCCAGCGCACCGCGCTGATCCGATGGCAGGAGCCAGGAGCCAGGTGCTTTTCCTGGTCTCCCAAGGGGTGCAGGGCCCAAGCACCTGGGCCATCCTCCACTGCACTCCCTGGCCACTTTCTATCTTAAAGCAGGAAGCTGGGTATCAAACCTTGGTACTCCAATATGTGATGCAGCCATTTTTTTTAAATTTATTTAATGAGCATAAATTTCCAAAGTACAGCTTATGGACCACAATAGCCTCCTCCCCGCCACCCCGTGTCTTCCCTCCCATCCACAGCGCTCCCCTCTCCCACTCCCTCTCCCCTTCCCCTTCACATCACAATTAATTTTCAATTATCTTTATATATAGAAGATCAATTTAGCATATGTTAAGTAAAGATTACCACATTTTGCTCCCACACAGAAACATAAAATGTAAAATACTATTTGAGTACTAGTTATAGCATTAATTAAACACCTAAGAGTAATTGTGTATTAATTACAGAGCTCAACCAATAGTTTTAAGTAGAATATAAAATGCATCTTTTGCATTGTTGTGACTTCCCCCCGACCTCCCTCCCTCCCATGGCCCTCCCCTCACCCACTTCCTCTCCCCTCTCCCCCCTTCATCACGTTTCATTTTCGGTTACCTTCATATACCGAAGATCAATTTAGTATATACTAAGCAGGGATTTCAACAGGTTGCACTCACACAACTGAATCAGGTATAGGGTATTGTTTGACTAGTAGTGTTGTTTTTGAGTTTCATAGATAAACATATTAAGGACAGAGATCCTGCGAGGGGAGCATGAACCCAGTGACTCCCGTTGTTGATTTAACAATTGGCACTCTTATTTATGACGTCAGCAATCACCTGAGACTCTTGCTATGAGCTGTCTAGGCTATGGAAGCCCCTTGAGTTCACCAACTCTGAATTTGTTTAGTCAAGGCCATATCACAGTGGAGGTTCCTTCCTCCCTTCAGAGAAAGGCGCCTCTCTCCTTGATGGCCTGATCCTTCTGCTGGAGTGTTGTTCACCAGGATCCTTCATTTAGATTGTTTTTTGCCACCGTGTCATGGCTTTCCATGCCGGATGCAGCCATTTTGACCTTGACACAATACTTTTGAGTGATCAAATTCAAGAGCTTGAGAGCTGAACCCTTGAGTTATCTTAAGACTTAAGCTATGGCCCAAGAACTTGGAACATGTATTCAATCTACAATAAGTGCAGGACTTCCCTGGAGGTATTATGGAAGGTGTTTGAACCATAATTAAGAGCAGGATGAGGATAAATGCAAAATAAGAAGCCAGATTGCAGGAAGCACTTCCTAATCAAAATGCAATTTAGATCCAACTTATCCTAACACTTCTTTGATTGCTTCAAGTACATATATGCTTTGCAGTAATTTAAAGGCCTGCACCTGGCATGACTTACCAATTTTCAGAGATACAGAAAAAGTACAACTTACCCAACAAACCCAAATCTACTTTATATAATTGAACTCTTCTTTGATTCAGAAGTCACTTTAAAATCTTCCATTTTTTTCTCAGGGTCTTCACTTACGTACATTATTGAACAGCTGGTTTCTTATGAATTGAGTAAAAGAACAAATCCAATAAATATTATTATAGATGAGGCAGTTTCCATTCTTTTTCACTTTGAATGACTATTAAAGTCAAATGTTTAGAGGCAAGAATTACTGGGCAGAGGATTTTCTACCTCTGCGCACAATTGGAATGATATTCAAGGTCACAGCATCCTTAGTTATGCATTATTGAGAAGAAAAATGGTCAGGGGCAGAAAAGGTAGGCAGTTATAATTATGAGAGTACTGGGCACATGTGAAGTACCAAGTAAATGGTTATCTTCTATTCACAGTGTAGACGCTGTGCTGTTCTTTCCAGTCTTAAGTATATTTTGTTCATTCAAACATCATTTTCAAATATAGGAAGTGGATATTTCACTAGGCATTGGAGAAACAGATATGAAAGACATTTTGTTCTTGAGTTGCTCATGGTCTAGATAGGAAGACAGAGTAAATACTTCAGATAAATACTACCTGTGATAAATTCGTAAAAAAGTTTGTATAATGAATAAAATACCATCCTAATTTTATCTAGTATGGGGGCTTAAAATGTGGCTATTTGGTTGAAAACCCTTTTAATGATGGGGAGAACTGTAGTCTTCGTCTTATGTTTCAATGTTTACTATTCATAAATCTAGATGCTGGCCTTCCGTATTTTTTTTTATGTTAGAATAGGATGGCAGCCATAAATGTGTTCAAAGTTAATACAGTATTTTAACTGATACTTTCTGTTTTAGGTAACCACATGGTGGATATTGGAAATATTGTATTTGTTTTGAATGACCTACATCAGCAATATGAAGATGTTTGTAAGTTAGCTTCTTTTGCTATAACAAGTTTTGTTTATAAAGAAATTGTTTTAAAAATAAAGCCTAATTTGCAGTTTTAAAAGCTTTCTCTGCACCCTTTAACCCTAAATCAGGGAGATAAAAATTTAAGGCAATACTCTAAATATATTAGTTAATTAATTTATATCGTTTATATGACTATCTTGCAGAATTCCTTTTATCTTTCCCTCAAATATTTTTAAAAAGATTTTTTAAATTTATTTAAAAGAGTTAGAGAGGTAGAGGCAGAGAGGGAGGTCTTCCATCCGCTGGTTCACTCCCCAGATGGCCGCAATGGCTGGAGCTGTGCCCATCTGAAGCCAGGAGCCAGGAGCTTCTTCCAGGTCTCCCACGCAGGTGCAGGGGAACAAGGACTTGGGCCATTGTCTACTGCTTTCCCAGGCCATCGCAGAGAGCTGAATCGGAAGTGGGGCATAGCAGAGAGCTAGATTGGAAGAGGAGCAGCCAGGACTAGAACCGGTGCCCATACGGGATGCTGGCGCTTTCATGCCAGGGCTTTAACCCGCTGCGCTACAGCACCAGCCCTTCCCTCAAATATTACAACATAAAATCAGATTTAAAATAAAATAGCACTCTTTCACTTCCCTTCATTTGTCTAAATATCATTTGGCCAAGATTATATGTGAGCCTAATTTAAAGAATTGTACAGCTTCTTGAAGCTTCTTACAAAAAAAGTTGCCCCCTGCTTGATCTTGCATCAAGCTTCTCTGGAGATAAGCTTTTTAACTGAGACTTATCTTTATAACATGTTTATGTTGCTACTTGTTGATTTTTAAAATGCTGTTTAATTTATTTGAAATAGTGACAGAGAAAGAGAGGGAGCGAGTGAGAGACAGAGATAAACCCAGAGAGAGTCAAAGAGATAGGTCCTATTAACTGGTTCACCCTCGAAATGCCTCAGAAGCTAAGGCTAGGCTGGGCTAAAGTCAGGAGTTGGAATCTCCATCTGGATTTCCTATATGGGTGGCAGAGAATCAGGTACTTGAGCCATCACCTACCACCTCCTAGGAAGCTATAATTGGGAGAGGATCTGGAATGGAATCCAGTACTCTGATGTGTGATACAGGCATTCCTAGCAATGTTTTAACTACTGTGGGAAACACTTACCCTGCCACTTGTTGATTTTTAAAATTTTAATTAGATGTAGTAAACTTCCTACTTTGAAAGATGAGGATTTACTTCTGTTTAATTTTGTATGTCCCCAACATACTTAGTCTTCTCTACACCCATCCATTGTCCCAATATAGTTATATAATAATTTGGTTTATTTCTTATGTAGTACTTTTATTAACATATCTATTAAACACTATTCACAGCTGAGCCATATAATATTTTATGGTTAATTTCTTTTTTGTGTGTGTGCAACTTTTTTCCTTTTTTGATTTGATTCCTAATGAATTTTTTGAAGTCTGTTCAATTTGCCATCATTACCTGAAAGTTTCAGATTTCATTTTGAATTCTAGTTTTTTCTTCTCATGCAGAAGTTTTTTCATCTATTTTTACCACTTACATAGATGTCACTGATAATCACACATCTATTCCTGTGCACAATGTAGCATTTTTTTTTACCTCTTCTTTATCTTTACTTTTTTCTGTTAGTTATTTTTCTAAGAAAAGAGTGTTGTCTCAAAATTGTAATTCTTTCAGTTTGCTAGACTTTTCTTCATATAGCTTGAAGTGCTATCTTTTGCTGCATTAACATTTAGCATAGTTGTGTCTTCTTGGTGAATTGACTCTTTTAGCATCAAGTAATTATTCCTCTTTATCACTGGAAATTTTCTTTGCTCTGAAATCTGCTTTATTTATTTATTTATTTATTTTGACAGGCAGAGTGGACAGTGAGAGAGAGAGACAGAGAGAAAGGTCTTCCTTTGCCATTGGTTCACCCTCCAATGGCCGCCGCGGCTGGCGCGCTGCGGCCGGCGCACCGCGCTGATCCGATGGCAGGAGCCAGGAGCCAGGTGCTTTTCCTGGTCTCCCAAGGGGTGCAGGGCCCAAGCACCTGGGCCATCCTCCACTGCACTCCCTGGCCACAGCAGAGAGCTGGCCTGGAAGAGGGGCAACTGGGACAGAATCCGGCGCCCCGACCGGGACTAGAGCCTGGTGTGCCGGCGCCGCTAGGCGGAGGATTAGCCTAGTGAGCCGCGGCGCCGGCCTGAAATCTGCTTTATTTAATATTAACATAACCACTACAGATTTGTCTTAGTTCATTTTCTTTTACTATAACGAAATACTCAAGATTGGGTAATTTATGAAGAATTGTAAATTTAGTTGTCTCATAATTCTTAAGACTGGGAAAACCAAGAGCATGGTGCTGGCATCCTCTTGGCATCTGGTGAAGGCCTTTTATTGTATCATCACATTGCAGAGGACATCATATGGCAAGGCAGAACAAATGTGCTAGAGTTGGTCTCTTCCACTACTTAAAAAAACACTAATACTGTTACAGATGCTCCACTTCAATAGTAGTTACTTCCCAGAGGTCCTACCTCCAAATACTACAAACTTACAAATATGGAGATTTGGTTTCCAGCACATGAACTTTGAGAGATATATTTAAATCATAGCAGCTTTTCTTTTCATTAGTATTTGCATGGTATATATTGTTCATCCATTGCTTCTAATCTTCCTATATTAATATATTAAATGTATTTTATAAATCACATGGAGTTGGGTGATGTATTTGTATTCATTCTTAAAACATCTTTTAAATTGGAGTGTTTAGTGACATGTAATTATTGATATATTCAGATTTAGGTATACTGTGTTTTTTTTATTTCCCCCAACTTTCTGTGTTTTTAAGCATATTTTAACATTCCTTTAAAATTTGTATGTTACTATGTCTGTATTTTCCAGTTATTGTTCAACAATGATACTGTACATACTTAACCTTTTACAAAACACTAAAATATTTTCCACATCAAGTGGAACATAGAAATTTTACTACTAATGTCCTTTCACTTTCACCCCTTTATATTGTGATTTTCTTATGTATTATAAAATAACACTTATAATTTTGCTTTGAATCATTAAATATTAATATAAAGCTCTCAAGAGGAGAATAGTCTATTTAAACAAGTTGTTACCATTCTGTTTCTCTTCCTTTATTACCTACTGCTTAGATGTCTTATCTGTATTATTTATTTACCTTTGTTTAAAGAATTTCTTTTGGGGCTGGCTCTGTGGCATAGTAGGCTAAGCCTCCACCTGCAGTGATGGCATCCCATGTAGGCACTGGTTCATGTCCTGGTGGTTCCTCTTCTGATCCAGCTGTCTGCTCTGGCCTGGGAAAGCAGTAGAAGATGGCCCAAGTCCTTGGGTCCCTGTACCCACGTGGGAGACCTGGAGGAAGCTCCTGGCTCCTGGCTTTGGATCGGCCCAGCTTCGGTTGTTGTGGTTGTTTGGGGAGTGAACCAGTGGATGGAAGACCTCTCTGTCTTTCCTCTCTGTAACTCTCCTTTTTGTCTGTAACTCTCAAATATATGAAAAAATCTATAAAAAGGAATTTCTTTTAGTAATATTTTTATATCAGATATATTAAAAATGAATTATCCTAGTTTTTCCTTATCTGAGACTGTCTTTATTTCTCTTGCATTCCTGAGGTTGAATTCTGGGTTGATGGTTATTTATTTCATTATTTAAAATTATTTGTTCCATTTACTTCTGACCTCCATTATTCCTGATGAGATATCTGATAGTATTCATATCATAGGATGTGTTTTTTTTTTTCTGGTTGTTTTCAAGATATTTTCCTTAGCAGCTGGTATTATTGCACAGTGGTTAAACTGTCACTTATAATGATATCATCCCATATTGGAGTTTGAGTCCCACCTACTCTGCTTCTGATCCAACTTCCTGCTAATATGCCTAAGAAGGCAGCAGAAAATGGCTCAAGTACTTGTGGCTCTGCCACTCATGTGGGAGACCAAGATGGAGTTCCTGGCTCCTGGCTTCTGCCTGTGCCAGACCTGGCTGCTGTGGCCCTTTGGGGAGTGAACTAGCAGATAGAAGATTCTTCTCATTCTCTGTCACTCTGCCTTTCAAATAAATATATCTATCAATTGTAGAGATTTTTTTACATCCTTGGTTAAATCTATTCCTGGATATTTAAGTGTTTTTGGTAGCTATTGTGATAGGACTGATCTTATAAATTCTTTCTCAGCCAGAAGTTGTTGGTGTTTAGGAATGCTATTGAGTTTTATGTGTTGATTCTATATCCTGCAACTTTGCTGAATTCTCTTATGAGTTCTAATAATCTCTTAGTGGAGTCTTTTGGTTCCCCTGTGTAAAGGATAATATCATTTGCAAATAGGAATAATTTGACTTATTCCATTCCAGTTGTATTCCTTTGATTTCTTTTTCTTGCCTAATTACTCTAAACTTCTAGAACTACATTGAATAATAGTGAGAGTGGGCATCCTGTCTGGTTCTGGATCTTAGTGGAAATGCTTTCAACTTTTCTCTGTTCAGTACAGTGCTGGCTGTGAGTTTGTCATATATTGCCTATATTATGTTGAGGTATGTGACTTCTATACCCATCTTAAAAGATTTTTGTCATGAAAAGATGTTATATTTTATCAGATGCTTTCTGTTCATCTATTGAGCTAATCATATGGCTTTTAACCTCCATTTTGTTGAGGCTAAAACATTTATTGATTTACATTGATTTACATATGTTGAACCAGCCCTGCATCCATCGCTGGAATAAATACTACTTGGTCAATGTCAATAATAATTCGATGTATTATTGGATTTAATTTGCTAGTATTTTATTGAGAATTTTTGCATCTATGTTCATCTGCGATATAGGCCTATAGTTCTCTTTTTTGTTGTATAATTTTCTGGTTTTGGAATTGAGGTAATGCTGACCTCATTGAATGAGTTTGGAATGGTTCCCTCCATTTAAATAGTTTTTAATTATATAAGAAGCATTGGTATTAAGTGTTCCTTAAATGTTTGGTATAATTCAGAAGTGAAGCCATCTGGTCCTGGGCCTTTCTTTGTTGGGATGCTCTTTATTACTGATTCATCTCAGTGCTGGTTTTTGGTCTATTCAGGTTTCCTATGTCTTTGTGCCTCAATTTTGATAAATTATATGTGCCCAGAAATCTATCCATTACTTCTAGATTTCCCAATTTGTTGGCATATAGCTATTTGTAGTAGTTCCTAATTGTTTGTGTTTCTGTGGTATCAGCTGTAGCATCTCCTTTTTCATCTCTGATTTTTAAAATTTGGGTCTTCTCCCTACTCTTTTGGTTGGTCGGGCCAATAGTTTATCAATTGTGTTTATTTTTTCTTTTTTTTTAAAGATTTATTTTATTTATTTAATAGAGTTACAGAGAGAAGCAGAGACAGAGAGAGAGGTCTTCTATCCACTGGTTCACTCCCCAGATGGCCGCAATGGCTGGAGCTGCGCCGATCTGAAGCCAGGAGCCAGGAGCTTCCTCCAGGTCTCCCATGTGGGTGCAGGGGCCCAAGGAACTGGGCCATCTTCTACTGCTTTCCCAGGCCATAGCAGAGAGCTGGACTGGAAGAGGAAAAACTGGGACTAGAACTGGCACCCATATGGGATGCCGGAGCTTCAGGCCAGGGCATTAACCCGCTCTGCCACAACGCTGTCCCCAATTTTGCTTATTTAAAAAAAAATAGCTTGTCATTTCACTATATATTTGTATGTTTTAAAATTTTTATTTATTTATTCTCTTTTATTATTCCTTTCCTTCTATAAATTTGGGGTTTGGTTTGTTCTTTTTTTCCCTAGGACATTTTGAGCATTGTTAGATCATTCCAATTTCTTGATGTAGGCACTTATTGTTATAAACTTCCCCTTCTATTTTTTTAAGATTGATTGATTTATTTGAAAGTTAGAGTTACAGAGAGAAGGGAGGAGACAGAGACAGATACCTTCCATCTGCTGGTAAACTTCCTAAGAGGCTGCAAAGGCCAGGGCACAGCCAGGCTGAAGCCAGGGGCCAGAAGATTCATCTAGGTCTCTTACATGGGTGATGGGGGCTCAAGCACTTGGATCATCTGCTGCTGCTTTTCCCAGACCATTAGCAGGAAGCTGGATTGGGAGTGGAGCAGCTTGGACATGAACTGGCACCCATATGGCATGCTGGCTTGTAGGCGGCAGCTTTACCCACTGTGCCAAAATGCCAGCCCCTAAACTTTCCTCTTGACACTAGTTTTGCTGTATCCTGTAAGTTTTGATATGCTGTGCTTTAATTTTCATTCATTTCAAGGCATTTTTAATTTCTGTTTTATTTCTTGTATGACCCACTGCTCTTTTAGGAGCATATTGTTCAGTCTCCATATGTTTGTATATTTTCTAGATTTTTTGTTGTTGTTAATATACAGCTTAATTCTGTATTCTTCAGCTGTGGGATGGAATGTTCTGTAGATGTCTAGTAGATCCATTTGTTTTATAGTGCAGATTATGTCTTTTTTGTTGTTGTTGTTGATTTTTTTGGTCTGGATTATCTCTCCATTAATGAAAATGGGATGTTGAAGTCTTGCATTATTATTATATTGGAGTTTATGTCTTCCTTTAGATCCATTAACATTTGTTTTATAAATGAATTTCCCAGTTAGGATATTGAATTAATATTTTTCCAAATATGTTATTTTATACATATTCTTGCCCTCTGTTTATGAAGGCTAAAAATACTTTGGAGAGTAATTACTTGTAATGTTTTTTATAAATAAAAATTTCTCCCCTGCAACTTTCTCATAGTTGTGCACTGATATAACTACGGGATTTTTATCTGTATTAGCTTGTTATCTGTTATCTTTCTAAATTGGGCATAAATGGCAACTATGTGCTTCAGTAGGCTACTACTTTTTTCCAGTGTGTCTTTAAATGGCTTCCAATGGACATATTTAAATATATTAAAACAACAGGCGGGCTGGCGCCACGGCTCACTAGGCTAATCCTCCGCCTAGCGGCACCGGCACACTGGGTTCTAGTCCCGGTCGGGGCGCCGGATTCTGTTCCAGTTGCCCCTCTTCCAGGTCAGCTCTCTGCTGTGGCCAGGGAGTGCAGTGGAGGATGGCCCAGGTGCTTGGGCCCTGCACCCCATGGGAGACCAGGAGAAGCACCTGGCTCCTGGCTCCTGCCATCGGATCAGCGCGGTGCGCCAGCTGCAGCGCGCCGGTGCGGCGGCCATTGGAGGGTGAACCAACGGCAAAGGAAGACCTTTCTCTCTGTCTCTCTCTCACTGTCCACTCTGCCTGTTAAAAAAAAAAAAAAAAAGGCTATATTTAGCGAGTTAGTAGTTTAGTGTTTTGATCATCAGCTCTGTTTATTAGTTTAACTTGCTAAACTCTTTTATATGTTTAAGCAAATGGAAATTTCCTGAATGGCTTTAATGATATTATTACCTGAAATTTTTGAACTATATTGCAAATTATAAAGATAAATGAAATAATTAAATATGTTTCTCTTACCTAGCAATTATGGATGGGTCAACCTTGGATGAAACTGCTTCAAAAAGAAAGTTACCAAGTGTAGCAGAACGCTATTTAAAACATAAGAGGAAAAGAAGTCTACCTTCCAAACTGTCTGAATCTTCAGGATCCAAAAAGTTGAATAAAACCCCCCTCCAGCATCATAGTAAATTAATGGGGGAAAATGATGGCTTTGAATTTAAAAGAGCAAAAAATATATGGCAAGGAAAAAAATTCCTGGGTGGAATTGATAGCAGTAACACAGGATTCCAGGAACCATATCCATTAAATGTTATAAACTTACAAAAGCATTCAGAGAAGGCTGAATTTCCTGACTCAAAAGTTACACCACAAAGCTTGAAGAGTATTACAAGCCTCAATAAGTCCCTGGGTAAAAGTGATATTTCTAGTATTCCCAAGCTTCAGAATCCAGCTCTCAGAAAGCATCTCAACCTCCTAAAACAAGTTTCTTCTAAAGACAAAGCTGCAGTTAATACTCCAGGTCAGTACCTACGTCAGGTTCAGATTATAGGTCCTTGAGTTCATCAGTTATCACAGAAATAAGCAGAGTGAATCAGTTATTAAATGTGAGCTCTTCAATGATTAATATCAGGGGAATTACCACTTCTGATACATGGCTAATGTATGTAATGCTGTGGTTTTGATGGTAGTTGCTTTCCAGGTGTCTCTTTTAAGGGAGCCTAACTTTAAGAAACTTGTTCAGTGATTAATTGGAGTCATTCAAGTTCCCTAGAAAGTAGAGGACCTGTTTTCCTCAAGAAATTTTTATTTCATAAAAATTTATACAGGTAGAAAAATTTTAAAAATTTAAACAGATAGGTAGGAAGTGTGTGTCATTTTTTTTCATACAGTTCCATTATTTAAACACATAATCGTACTTCAAGTATTATCTCTTATGGAGAATATCAAGAGAAAATAATTAATTTGGTACATTTCAGACCTCTAAGACTTTATGGTCTTCAAAGATGAGCAATGGTTTCCCAACTAATATAATGTTCTATCCATTTGTGTTACTTCCATAACAGAAGTGCTGTGTATGAAATCTAGCTAAATATTCCTTCCTATGCCCTTTGCTTACGTTAATTAAATCATGTTTATTTTATTTGAAGAAGCTTACTGGCCTTTTAAAAATTGGCATTTAATAGTGAATGTGATGGTTTAAATGAATGCTTACTGAAAACTTTAATCATTCTAATACATAATTCAAGTTACTCAGTTAAAAAAGAGATTCTCTATTAAGGAGGCACAGGTATGTTCATTCTGTTTTCTTTACCAATGCACTGCTGTTATTCTGTGCCTCATTTTTTTTCCTGAGTGTTCTTTGTATTTCAATTAAAATTAGAGCCTTAGGATAAAGGAATAATGCAACAGTAGATATTTGGCTAGTAGGCAGAAGAGGTGTCACTAAAGTCCAATGATGTCACTTACCACTGCTATAATTAATCTTCTCTACATAGAAAAGTATTAAATAATTTATTGGGTATAAATTTCCCAAATAGATGGACAATAATTGGGAATCTTTGAAATATAACTGTTTTAATAATTTAAATTAATTTTTTTCTGATTTTTCATTTAAAGTGATTTTATATTCATGAGAGTTGTACAGATACTAAAGACATTTTCCTATATATTTTTATTTAGTTTTCCCAAGTATTAGGATCTAATATAACCACAATACAATGGTTTAAACCAGGGAATTAATACAATACAATTATATAAGACTATTTACTAATCTGTAGATATATATTCAAATTTTGTCAGTTATTCTATGAATATCCCTTTTCTGGTCCAGGATGTCTGATCCAGGGTTACACATTATATTTAGTTATCATGTATTCTTAATCCTCTCCAATCTGGATGCTTCCTTAATGTTTCATAACCTTGGCATATTTGAAGAATATTGACTAATTATTTTGTATAATATCCCTCATCCCTCATTTTAGATTTTCCATATATATATATATATAAGATTTATTTATTTATTTTTTAAAATTATTTATTTATTTATCTGCGAGGTAAAGTTACAGACAGACAGAGGGAGAGACAGAAGGAAAGGTTTTCTATCCACTGGTTCACTTCCCAAATAGCTGCAATGGCAGAGCTGAGCTATTCTCTTCCTTTGCTGACTTAATCAAACAATGATGAGGTTTGACCTCTTCAATCTCATACGTGCCCCTTTCTTTACATCCCAAGAGTCAGTGCCTTAGTGCAACATATCATTTTTAGCCAAGATTACTACATGTTTCCAAAATGTCTCCTTGTTTCTAAACTTGGCCTCCTTTAATCCTTAGCATGATACCTATTATAAAATATAAAATTAATCATGTTATTTATTTATTTATTTATTTATGAGGCAGAGTTACAGACAGAGAGAAGCAGAGACAGAGAGAAAGGTCTTCCATCCGCTGCTTTTCTCCCCAAATGGCTGCAATGGCTGGAGTTGGGCTGATCCGAAGCCAGGAGCAAATAGCTTCTTCCGGGTCTCCCTTATGGGTGCAGGCGCTCAAGCAGTTAGGCCATCTTCCACTGCTTTCTCAGGACATAAGCAGAGAGCTGGATCAGAGGAGGAGCTGCCAGGACACGAACCAGCGCTAATATGGGATGCCAGCATTACAGGTGGTGGCTTTACCTACTGTGCTAAAATGCCAGCCTCCCTTTATACTTTTTTGTAAATAAATTGCAGCTATGCATTTTGGCCAGAATACCAGAGAAATAATTATTATGCTCATCTCATAACAGGAGGCTAGTTATGTCCATGTGTATCTCCTTATGGATATTATTTTTTGAAGTTTGTAAACTAAAAACATGGTGCAATAAATTTATGGGAAAGGGGAGAACTTTTAATTTTTGTTTAGAGTTCTGGAGTTAAACAATATATTTGATGTCTTGGACTTCTTTATATTTTAATGATAAGCAAGAAATATTGACTCAGTTGCTGCAACAGGCTGTTCTTCCAAACAAATGGTTTATAAACATTTATAGTATTTCAAGACAGTTTTGGGTTTGAGCTGTAAGAGAAAGATAAAATATAATGTAAGATAGAATAGGAATAAAGAAAGAAAAGTAGTTTTTCTATAAGGTAATATTTACTAGATTAAACTTGTTCTCTGGTTACTAGATAAAGATTTTAGGTGCCAATCTTTGCTTTAGAAGCATAAATTCTGTTGCTTAGTAATTCCCTCTATATTTTGAGTTTTAGAAAATGTCTGTGAAGCTATCAGTGAATTCCGAGATTACATTGCTGCAGAAGAACTTCAGTCCACTTTGCCTTCAACAGGAATTCCTACATTAGATGAAGAGTTCCAGAAGAATCTGGCAAAAACTAGAGATGGTGAGAGACTGATAATAACAACTCTTTTTTGAGAAAATTAGATATTTTTATGGGATAGTATTAAATATTAGAGAAATTTTTCTTAATTAGGAGTGGGACAGAAAATGACCCATTCTAGAGAATATTCAGAAAGAGCAGATATAAAAATGGAAAGTAGCTGAAGGAAACATATAGAAACTCTGACCTAGAGGATTGGTTTAGCAGGGCTATGCTTTTCTTTCTTTCTTTCTTTCTTTCTTTCTTTCTTTCTTTCTTTCTTTCTTTCTTTCTTTCTTTTTCTTTCTTTCTTTCTTTCTTTCTTTTGAAGATTTTATTTGTTTACTTGAAAGTCAGAGTTACAGAGAGGCAGAGGCAGAGTCAGATGCAGAGGCACAGAGAGAGAGAGGTCTTCCATCTGCTGGTTCACTCCCCAGATGGCTGCAACGGCCGGAGCTGTGCCGATCTGAAGCCAGGAGCCAGGAGTTTCTTCTGGTCTCCTACGCAGGTACAGGTGCCCAAGGCCTTGGGCCATTGTCTACTGCTTTCCCAGGCCATAGCAGAGAGCTGGATCAGAAGTGGGGCAGCCAGGACTCTAACTGGTGCCCCTATGGGATGCCGGCACTGCAGGTGGTGGCTTTAACTGCTACATCACAGCTCTGGCCCCGGGGCTATGCTTTTCATATCTCAGGATTGTGCCATTTGGACTCTTCATCACTACTTGTGGCTATGTCTTCTAGGGTAAGATGGATGGGTAGTAGGAGAAGTTGTAGATAGGTTCAGGCAGTAAGACCACAATATCCAATGGTACAAGAATCTATAAGCAAACATCCTAGGGATTCAAGAAGAAATAATTGGAGGGTCCAAAATGTGGAGAGAATTTAGAGCTAGTGATAATCAAAGCAATCTGTTGGCCTCTAGATGTTAAATAGCATATCTCAACCACCAGCCTAAGTTCAAGATAGAGTTTAAGTTTCTAGGGATGGTTTTTGTATTAAAGAATTTATTAGTAACTAAGACATTTCTACAACATTTCAGTTAAAGAGAGGAAAGAGGCGACATTTTATGCAAACACTGACTTAAGTATAATATCAGAGATGAATTTTGAGAATCTGGCAGCAATTTCTTGGCTAAAATAAATAGGAAAGGAGATTTAATTAAATAAAATATAAGAGGATTTCAAAATATTCATGGCCAAATTAGAATTAAAAGGTAAGCTTATTTTGGTGCAAAAATTTGAAGTTCATATGCAGTTTTATCAGAATAAGCATTTTCTAAGACCTTGTTGAATAATTCAGGGTGTATTATGAAAAAACTGTGCATATATTTCAAATTTTATTTGCCCCAAAATAAACATCTTTAATTCACTTTCTTACAAGCATTTTGAAGTTCCCTTTTATATTTATGGAATGAGTGATACTTTAATTATTGAGCTTTTTTGATGCTTGTCAGAAATGGTATGGTCAGAAATGGTATGGTCATCAGAAATGGTAAGGTTTATTGGACCACCTGGATATGAAGGGTAGCAATGGGGATAATTGAGTTTGTCAGGGCTAGTTATTAATGCCAAAGTGTCTTAACAGATAACAAATAGAATAGATTTTCATGATGCTGTGAAAGCTTTCCTTTCTCCTGGTTCATCAGGACATCTTAGTTTTCCCTATTTCAATCAGGAACTTAGTACCTAGTTCAGTTCTTTGCATGTAATAGATACTGAAAAAACAAGGGCTATATTTCACTTATTTTTGTGTTTTTCATCCCTCACATAGTTATTTGCACTAAAATGTTCTCATTAATTGTTGAAATGAACAGATATAATTTAGAAAGGCTCATCTTAGGAGACAGAAGAAATAAGATGATGAAATTATGGGTCAAATAAATTTTTTAAGAGTTGTATTAAAATGTGAATATACTAAGAAGGCTGACATCCAGGGGCTGCCTCTGAGCTCACCTCAAGGGACCTTCCCGTTCCTGACAGCCTCCAGAACTGGTTTCCCTAAATGACATCCATACCATCTATGTTTGGATCCTAACACCACCCATTGTTTCTGTCCCAGGGAACAGTTGGGGTCACCACATTGACCTTGCCCTCCAAGTCACACATTCTGAGTAGTCCATCAAGAGAGGCCTTTACAGAGTCTGGGCTGATTCAACTTCCCCTTCCATGGATCCCACTTAGCATCCCAAGCAAGCTGTAAAAATATGGCTGCGGTAGGCACTACAAAATGAAGTCTCTGCCTTCCGCAGAATATGCCACTTCCTTCCCTCCACACAGTCACAGACTCTGTGTTTATCTCAGGACATAAGAAACTTTGGAGCCCTGTTGTTGCCATGCCTTACACACTAAAGATTCATTTCAGGGGTAGCCACCAATACATTCAGAGTCCATATGATGTGAGGCATGGATCTCAGCTGAGTGCTGCCCTGCTAGGTACTGCCATGGCAATTCTGGTAGGTAGTAGGCACTATTTGTTATCCATATTTTACAAAAAAATTAAAAAAGATTGAGAACGGCTGGTAACATGCCTTGGATTGCATGAGCAGTCTCTACATCTGTCTGGTTCTACAACCCATGCTCTTAACTGTTATGCTCTTCCATGCCTCCATAGATAGAAGGTCATCTTGACCGAATCTAAGAATATAAATTTATGGAATCTTTCAAGGGTTTCCCTTCCACACTTAGCCACAATTTCCCCAGATTCTTCATTTGGAAACTCAGAGCTAAGGAATCAGAATTTATTCAATAACATTTTCAAGAGCAATTACATTCTGAGTTCCAGTTGATATCCCTGGGAAATGTATGCTTAAAAACATTCATTAAAGCATCTGACTTTGAAATAGGGCAAATGTGAAAGCTGTTGCTTTTACTTCTGGTACAACTATTTGCATATCATTGATTCATATCAGAACTGAAATGAGTTCAGAGACAGTTGTCCCTTACTTTAGGCACTAATTGGACCACAGCAAACACCCACCAAAATAGGACTAGACAAAGCCTGGAGAGCAAGTGTTCTTGCCAAAGCTGCACATGATAGGAGATCTGGGAAAGACCCCAGGTTAAAATCATTAAGTAGTACCTAATGGCTAAGGATGCCCTTTCTGGATCCATTCTGAGTATACAACCTGTTCTACTACTTAACCAGTTTAGGTGACTATGGAAAAGTGATTTATCTTCTCTCAACCTAACTTCCATCATCTGCAAAACAAGAAGAATCATAGCCAAACCCTACAGTGTTGTAGGAATGTCATGAGCTAATACTCATGAGTAAAGTGATTTATACCAGGATAAACAGCTAATGAACGTATGCTACTAGTATATTATTGTTATTAACATTGCATTGACTATCACTAACATGTAGTAAATCATTTTAAATGCTGCTGATTTCCTTATCTCAAAGGCTTAAAAATTATTCTTCATCAAGTGAACAAATAGCTGGGTGTGTGAGATGGAAACAGGCAAAAGATAATGAAAGTACCCAAATCACATGAAAGATTAAAGATGTACAATATCAACAAAATTAATAAAGCAACTCATTAATGGAGAATGGGACTGGGAATGGGAGAGAAAGAGGAGGAGGGGTGGGAGGGCAGGTATGGTGGGAACAAACATTATATTCCTAAAGTTGTACTTACAAAATTTGTACTCATTAAATAAAAGATTTCTTGGGAAAAATGTGAATATACCTTTTGTGTAACAATCAACAGAATATGTAATCTGAACTCTGTATTTTACAGAAAGTGGAATGGTGAAGTTAGATGACTCTTTGAGTACTGTCTCCAAGGAACAAAGTCTTCTTGAATATGATGGTAGGTAGGAAATGCATTTTAAAATAATTTGAAGGGAAGAACAGTTAGGTTGAGAATTATGTTCAATATAAATGGGCTTGCTTTTGGATAGATATTTAATATTCCTGTGGCTCTTAGACAAGTCAATGGCCAGCTTTTAAATTTTGCTCTTTCAAGATAATAATAGCTAAACTGTTTATCTCACAGAGTTGTCATCTTGTTTTTACAAACTGAAAAATGCTGTATAAATGTGCTGTTAATACTAATGATAATGAGGTAAAAAGGTAATTAACTCTATTGATGGAATTGATGGGTGATTTGCTATTTGAATTTTTGTAGGGAACTTGCTTGAATGAAATATCAGTTTGGCTCACCTGTGTTTTAGAATGTTTTTTGAAATAGAATTACAAAGGTACAATTTACATACATAAAATTCACACATTCACTGATTTGTATTAAATTTATAGAGTTGTGCAACCATCACAACAATTTAGGTATTTTTGTTTTGCTCACAATCCTTTTTTCTTTTTAAAGATTTATTTATTTATCTGAAAGTCAGAGTTACACACAGAGAGAAGGAGAGGCAAAGAGAGAGAGGTCTTCCATCTGCTGGTTCACTCCCCAGTTGGCTGAAATGGCCGGAGCTGTACCAATTCTAAGCCAGGAGCCAGGAACTTCTTCCGGGTCTGCCACACAGGTGCAGGAGCCCAAGGATTTGAGCCATCTTCTACTGCTTTCCCAGGCCATAGCAGAGAGCTGGATTGGAAATGGAACAGCCGGGACTTGAACCAGCACCCAAATGGGATGCTTTACATGCTATACCACAGTGCCGGCCTCTACAATTTTTTTTTTTTTTACAGACAAATATATTTTTAGTAAGATGAAAAAAGAAATGAACATTATTTATATGCTTAAGATAATCTTTTGGTCTCTTTCCTAAAGATTCCCAGATGAGTAAATATTAATAGAAAGAGACTTCCCTTTATACCTAATGAAGAGCCTTGTTTTAAAAGCTACATTTTCATTTTTTATAGAAAACTTATTTAATAAATATAAATTTAAAAAGTACAACTTTTGGATTATAGTGGTTCTTCCTCTAATAACTACCCTCCCACCCACAAACCATCCCTTCTCCTAGTCCCTCTCCCATCCCATTCTTCATTAAGATTCATTTTTAATTATCTTTGTATACAGAAGATCAACTTTATACTAAGTAAAGATATCAACAGCTTGCACCTACATAGATACACAAAGTATAAAGTACTTTTTGAAGACTAGTTTTACCATTAATTCTCATAGTATAACACATTAAGCACAGAGTTCCTGCATGGAGAGCAAGTGCACAGTGACTCCTATTGTTGATTTAACAATCGACACTCTTATTTATGACATCCATAATCACCCGAGGCTCTTGTCATAAGCTGCCAAGGCTATGGAAGCCTCTTGAGTTCACAAACTCCGACCTTATTTAGACAAGGCTATAATCAAAGTAGAAGTTCTCTCCTCCCTTCAGAGAAAGGTACTTCCTTCTTTGATGGCCCGTTTTTCCACTGGGATCTCACTCACAGAGATCTTTCATTTAGGTCATTTTTTGCCACAGTGTCCTGGCTCTCCATGCCTGAGAAACTCTCATGGGCTTTTTAGAAAATCTGAATGCTTTAAGGGCTGACACTGAGGCCAGAGTGCTGTTTAGGGCATTTGTCATTCTTTGAGTCTGCTGTGTATCCCAAACATTTCATTTGTTATTTCTGGTGGAAGTAAAGTAAAGTATTAAACATATTTTTTTAAGATTTATTTTTAAAAAATTTATTTGAAAGGCAGAGTTACACAGAGAGAGGGAGAGGGAGAGGGAGAAGTAGAGGGAGAGGGAGAGGGAGAGGGATCTTCCATTCAATCAAGGGACCCAGTGACTGTGAGACTGAGGTGTGATTCACCCTGCAACCAGTTGCAGTATCATTTTCACCCTCCTCCATCCCTGGACAGACAATAAGCAGCCACAGGACTGTGTCTTGGGACTCAGTGTTAGGCTAGTAAATTCCAACACTGGGAAGATCCTAATGCCAGTGCCTGTTTAGGGACTCTCTGGATTTGCCCCAGTATCAAGTGGAGATCTATGTCCTGTATGTGCCATAATGCTAACCTCACATGTGCCTGGTATGCATGCACTCCCAAGTTTGCATGGGGTCTGGTGACTGTGAGAGCCAGATGTTACTTACCTAGTGCCTGCCTGAGCAGCTAAGGGACTACTTCCGTCTAGGCATACAGCAAGGAACCACAGGGCTGCTTAGGGACCCAGTGCCAACCTGGTAAAACTCAACATTGAGCAGATCCTAATACCCCATCCATGGGCCAGTGCCCGCAGGACCACTAGACCTGCTCTGACAATCACTGGGTCCCTTAAAGTCTTGGGGGCACATGCCAGACCTGCTTGAGACTTGTGGCAATATGTGCCAGAGTAAGTCCATTATGCCTGATGTTGGGCAAGTCTAGAGGCTTAGTCTGAATAGCACTGGCCAGGGATGTGGGTGAGCAGAGTAATTGGGGCTTTATCAGATGCTGGATCTCAAGGCAATGGACCTGCATCTGACACCCAAGGCAAGATCCTTTCACCTCTCCTGTCCACTGTGCAGTAGCTGGAGTCTTTCTCTGCTTTCTCTTGGGAACTGGAGGAGGATTGGTGGGATCACCTGGCTATCGAGGGTTCAAACCCTCAGTTTGCAAGTACAGACCTGGATGCAGGAGCTGGGGTCTCAGTTTGAAAATGCATTTGAAAAAAAACTTTTATTAAACATTTCATTTCAGAATAGTTTTAAATTTGTAAAACAAAAATGGTAAAACAATAATACAAAGAGTTCTCATATACCCTACAAATAGCTTCTCTTATTATTAACATCTCATATACTTGTCACAATTAATGAACTACATCTAGCTTCTCCTACTTTTTTTTAATCCAAATCCTTCTAACTCTCCCAATCCTCCCAGTCTCTAGTAATCAACATTCTGTGTTCTGATTTTTTTCAGCTGTCACTTATGAAGTAGACTATGTGGCATTTGTCTTTCTGTCTCTAGCTTATTTAGCAGAAAGCTGCATCTGAAACATGGAAGAGCCAGTACTCAAACCAGGAATCCTGATATGGGGTACTGGCATCTTAAGCAGTGAATTAAGTTGCTGTGCTACAATTTCTGCCCCCCCACATCAGTTTTTGTATGTGAATACCCAGTTGTCTCAATACTATTTGTTGAAAGACTATCCTTTCCCCCATTTATTTGTCTTGGAACTTTTGTTGAAAAATCAGTTGATAATAAATACGAGTTTATTTTTGAATTCTAAATTGTGTTCTGTTGATGTATATTCCTATTACTGGGCCAGTATGACACAGTATTAGTCAGGTAGTGTAAAGGCCAACTTTGTTGTTTTTCAAATCGTTTTGGCTATGTTAGGTGCTTTGCATTTCCATATATATTTTAGGATTAACTTGACCAATTTATTGCTAGAGCTTTGACAGAGATTGGGTTGAATTTAGAGGTGAATTTGAGGAGATTTGCCTTGATGATATTGAGTGTTCTAATTCACAAACATGGAATGTTTTTCCATTCTTATAGATGTTTTTAAATTTTTCAGCAATGTTTTAATTTTCAGTGTACAAGTCTTACGTTTCTTTTGTTATGTTAATCTCTAAACATCTTATTCTTTTTAATAACAGGAATGGAGTTGTTTTCATATCGAAGTTGTTTATTGCTATTACATAGAGATATACTTGACTTTTGTATATTTATCCTATTTCTTAAGACCTTAGAAAACTTATTTGTTCTAGTAAATTTTTGATTCATTATTGTTTTCTATGTATTAGGTCATGTCTTCTGTGGATTAAAATAGATCTACTTTTTCCTCTCCAATTTGGATGTCCTTACTTTTTTTTCTCTTTTCTTATTATACTTACTAGACCTCCAGGATAATTTAAAGTTGAATAGAAAGGATAAGATTAGACATTTTCTCTTGCTCCTGATAGTGGGAAAGCAGTTAGCTTCTTACAATTAATATAGTTTTAGATGTGGAATTTTATTTTCTTTCTTTTTTTTAAATGATTTTATTTATTTATTTGAGAGGTAGAGTTACAGACAGAGACGGGGAGAGACAGAGAAAAAGGTCTTCCATCAGCTGGTTCACTCCCCAAATGGCTGCAATGGCTGGAACTGGACCAACCCAAAGCCATGAGCCAGGAACCTCTTCTGGGTCTCCCCTGTGGGTGCAGGGATGCAATATTTGGGCCATCTTCCACTGTTTTCCCAGGCCATAGCAGAGAGCTGGATCAGAAGAGGAGCAGCTGAGACTAGAACTGGCACCCACATGGGATGCTGGTGCTGGAGGCAGAAGCTTAGCCCACTACACCATAGTGCTGGATTCAGATATGGAATTTTTATGGAAACCCTCTGTCAGGTTGAGGAAGTTTTTCTTTTTTCTTAGTTTGTTGAGGGTTATTATTAATTCTTGTTGAATTTTATCAAATACTGTATCTATTGAAATGATCCCATGGTTTTTAACTGAAACATACTTTAATGTTTACTTGAAGTCCTGTAATTTTTCAAAATTTCTAAATTTGGATTAATTTTTTTATTTGATTTACTGAAAAGTTCAGCGGCAGATATTTGGTGTAGCAGTTATGATGCTTCTTGGGCCACCTGCATCTCACATTGGAGCACCTGAGTTGGAATCCTGACTTCACTCTCAAATCCTGCTTCCTGTCACTGTGCACTGTGAGAGGCAGCAGGTGATGGCTGAAGTGGTTGAGTTCCTGCCACTCATGTGGGAGGCCCATTTTGAACTCTTGGCTTCTAGCTTCAGAAATACAGGCATTTGAGGAGTGGACAGTGGGTGGGTGCTCTCTCTTTTGGTTTCTCTCACTCCACTTGCCTCTCAAAAAATAAACATTTAAAAATTGTAAAAACTTCAGAAAAAATTATATTCATTAACTTAAAGTTTAAATTTGGATTTTATGTAGATTTTAGCATGCTAATAATTTCATTCCAGTTGTTTCTTTTATAGTTAAGTAAATTCAGGATTATCATCTTTACACGATGTGTTTGCTACCTCAGCTTATTAGCATTGGTTGGATTACTTCAGAGTAGTGCTCCTGTAGTTCTTGCTATCTGTAACTAGTGATTCTTTGACATTTTTTTTTTTTGCATCTGTCCCTTTGTTTTGTACTACATCAGACTTCTGTCACACTGGACATCACTCTAATTGATCAAATAGGATAGCGAATGGTCACTTCCCTATCTCTCTTCAATTTCATACTGCTGGGGTTCATGTTTCAAACTTGAGGCAGACATAATATAGTGCCTCTCCTCTCTTTTTTTCTGAAAGATTTATTTATTTGAAAGGCAGAGTTATATATAGAAAGAGACAGAGGAAAGGAAGGGAGGAGGGAAGAAAGAGAGAGAGAGAGAGAGAGAGAATGAGAATGAGAATATGAGTCTTCCATTTGCTGGTTCACTCCCCAGATGGCTTCTAGACTTTGCTGGTTCACTCCCCAGATGGCTTCTAGACTGTTCTCAGACTTTGAGAAGAGAGAGTATACTTCTCTCTAAATGTTATGCTTAGCCAAGAGAGCTTTCAGGTGTATAGCTCTTTAGATGCACCTGGATCAAGGAAGAATTTATTTTTTTTGGTAGCAAAATAAACTTACCTTTTAATTCCATTTCCCATGAGCTTTTTCGAGTTTCTGTGTATGTGTGTGTGTTATTATTTCTTACTGTCCCTTCAAATTGTTTTTTTATTGCCATAATTTAAAAAATTAATTATCACTTAGTATTTGTACTTATTTATGGAGTTGGTGTGATATTTAAATGCCCACATATGATGTGTAACAATGAGGTCAGGGTAACTGGCATATCCACCACTTCAGACATTTATCATTTCTTTGTGCTCTCTACTAGCTATTTTGAAATATTCCTTCCAATGATTTAATATATCACCTTTACTTTGAAATTTTAAAATTAAACCAGATGAATTCCAATATGATCCCCTTCAATAATTCGATGTATTTATAATTTCTATTTTTAAGATGTATTTATTTGAAAGAGTTACACAGTGAAAGAGAGAAAGAAAGAAAAAGAGAGAGAGAAAGAGAGAGAGAGAGCGAGCGCGCGAGAACTTTTCACTCCCCAAATGACCACAGTGACTGAGTGACTGGGGCTGGCTGGGTCAGGTTGAAGCCAGGAGCCTGGGATTCCATCCAGTTCTCCCATGTGGGTGCATCTTCCCCTGCTTCTTGGGCCATCTTCCTCTGCTTTCCTAGGTGCATTAATAGGGAGTTGTATTGGAACTGGAGCAGCTGGAACTCCAACTAGCACTCATATGAGATACTGGCATTGCAAGAGGTGGCTTAACCCACTATGCCACAACACTGGCTCCTATAATTTCCTTTAAGAATACTTCACTAGATAATTAAAAATCAATCTTAATGAAGAATGGGATGGGAGAGGGAGTAGAAGATGGGATGGTTTGTGGGTGGGAGGGTGGTTATGGGGGGGAAAACCACTATAATCCAAAAGTTGTACCTTCAAAATTTATATTTATTAAATAAAAGTTTTAAAAAAAGAATGCTTTCACTATAGTAAAAATTTATCAGCTTAAATTTGATGGAGGAAATGCTGCCCAAGTTTATGAAGTATGAATTGAAAAATATTATAAAAAGATATTTAGTGAAGGTATTTCTTTTATTTTTTATTTTTTTGACAGGCAGAGTTAGACAGTGAAAGAGAGAGAGACAGAGAGAAAGGTCTTCCTTTTTCTGTTGGTTCACCCCCAAAATGGCCACCACGGACGGCGTGCTGCGCCGATCCGAAGCTAGGAGCCAGGTGCTTCCTCCTGGTCTCCCATGCGGGTGCAGGGCCCAAGCACTTGGGCCATCCTCCACTGCCTTCCCAGGCCACAGCAGAGAGCTGGACTGGAAGAGGAGCAACTGGGACAGAATCCAGCGCCCCAACCAGGACTAGAACCCGGGGTGCCGGCGCCGCAGGCAGAGGATTAGCCTAGTGAGCTGCAGTGCTGGCCAAAGATATTTCTTTTTAATTTTTTTTTTATTTATATAAGGGAAACAAATTTTATATATTACTGTTTTTCTTCTTAAAATTTTTTATTTGTAAAAGGGGACCAAATTTCATGATTTCATATATACAGTTTTAAGAGCATAATTATGCTTCCCGCTGTACCCTCCCTCCTTCCCTCATTGCCACTCTGCCTCCTTCCTTTCTTATTTTTCTTTAATTTTTACAATGATGTACTTTCTTTTTTTTTTTTTTTAAACTTTTATTTAATGCATATAATTTTCCAAAGTACGACTTATGGATTACAATGGCTTCCCCCCCATACCGTCCCTCCCACCCACAACCCTCCCCTTTCCCACTCCCTCTCCCCTTCCATTCAACAATGATGTACTTTCAATTTCCTTTATAATATATAATCCTCCACTAAATAAAGAATTCAAAAAGTAGAAAAAATCATTGTAGAAAAGTTATTTCTAAGTAATAATATTTACATTTACAGAAGATAAGCTAAATTAAATTTACCAACGATCAAACCACATATGCAACAAACCTTTATCTCATTTTATAATTTGGGATTGAGAGTTTTCTGCTTCTTTTTCTGCCACTGAGAAATAAACTACTATGGAATTTTACCTTGGATAAATTGGGGAAATATAATTTTTTTAGGTGAAGAGATTTATGTAGAGTAACAGAACAATATATTTTGACTGACTTTAAACTTATTGATTTTCAGTATTATGTAAGATTCTGGTTATGCTTTTAGTTTAACATTTCTGAAGTGATTTATATTTTTTAACAGTTTAGAACTATAATTCATCTTGTTACTGGTATTTTCTTTTTTACTTATTAACTTGCTGCTTTGTTTTTAGCATTGACTGATGTTATTAAAGCCATTGATAAAATTAAAGATGGACGTGTTGGTTATGCAGATTTAAATAACTGTCTTCAGAATTTTGGAGTTTACCTTTCTAAGCCAGAATTGGAGAAGATTGGGGAATTGACTGAGATTGATGGTAAGTGACACATTTTGAGACAAACTGAAAGTTTGCTATTTTTTTTTCCCTCAGATTGATTCTATTAAATCTTGTGTTTGGCCTTAGGAAATTTAGAATTTAAATAACCAACTCTAACATTTGGAGTATTATGAAGAATTATATATAATCAAGGAATGGTGTTTTCTAAAATGTTTAATGACTTCTGTAGTATTCTGTAGTAAAATGTCATTGTGAATGGTAGCTTGGGTGGAAGAGATCTTCTAATCCCTGATTTTCTATTTCTTCTGTGACCTTAGGAAAAACTGTATTATCATGTATTATTATTATTATTATTTTTTTTGACAGGCAGAGTTAGACAGTAAGAGAGAGAGACAGAGAGAAAGGTCTTCCTTTTACCGTTGGTTCATCCCCAAGTGGCCGCTACGGCCAGTGCTTTGGGGCCAGCGCACTGCGCAGATCCGAAGCCAGGAGCCAGGTGCTTCCTCCTGGTCTCCCATGCGGGTGCAGGGCCCAAGCACTTGGGCCATCCTCCACTGCCTTCCCAGGCCACAGCAGAGAGCTGGACTGGAAGAGGAGCAACTGGGACAGAATCCAGCGCCCCAACCAGGACTAGAACCTGGGGTGCCGGCGCCGCAGGCGGAAGATTAGCCTAGTGAGCTGCAGTGTCGACCCCGTTAATTAAAAAAAAATTAATTAAATTAAAAATATTTTTAATTTGAAAAATAAGACACCGGTACTTCACTGACATATCTTACTGAGTTGCTGCAAGACCAAGACAATATATTTTAAAAGTTAAAATATTGTATACTTTGAAGGGACTAGAAGGATTTTATACATTTTCTTAGTGTTCTTCAGGTTTTTTTTTTTTTAAGATTTATTCATTTGAAAACAAAAATGAAGAGAGAATGAGAGGGTGAGAGAGAGACAGAGGTCTTCCATCCTCTAGTTCACTCCCAGATGGTTGCAATAACTAGTTCTGTGGGGCTGCCGCCAGGAGCCAGCAACTCGATCCTGGTCTTGCACATGGCAGGGGCTGAAGTACTTGGGCCATCTTCTGTTGCCTTTGCAGGTTAGCAGGAAGCTGTATCAGAAACAGAGCATCCAGGACTCAAACTGGCACTTCAGTATGGGATGCCAGCATCTCAAGTGGTGGCTTAACCTGCTGTGCCACAATGCTATAGCCCCAGGGTTTATTTTTTGCCCATAAAATTGAATTATATTTTCTCTGTATACCCATGTATTTTTATTGGTTAATATTACCTGATTGATTATATTTTCCTGGTTATATAACTTATTTTACATAATTTGATATTAGTGATAATAATTTAATCCTTAAAGATATTGAAGAAAATGTTTTTTCCCTTTAGATACGAAAACAGTGAATTTTAAAGAATTTGTTGATACTATGTTGAACAACACAGACCGCTTCTCTGAAAAATTACGTATGTAAGAACATCATGTCATGTGTTTTTGTGGATCAAACAAGTGGACAGGTTTTTAAAAAAGATTTACTTTATTTATTTGAAAAGCAGAGTGAAGAGAGATAGAGGATGAGATAGAGAGAAGAAATCTTCCGTTCTCTAGTTCATTCCCCAAATGGCTGCAATAACTAGTTCTGTGCCAGGCTGACGCCAGGATCCAGGTTCTTCTGGGTCTCGCACATGGTCGCAGGGGCCCCATGGGCCGTCCTCTGCTACTTTGCCAGGTGCATTAGCAGGAAGTTGGAATGGAGCAGCCAGGACTTGAATTGACGTTGCAGGCAGTAGCTTTACCCACTATACCACAATGTCAGCCCCAATTTGGCAGATTTTTAGAAGAGTATAAAATACTGAAAGAGCTAGTCATTGGACCAATCTTTAGGCAGCTGAATGTTTAGCTTCCTGCTACTATGTTTGTTATAATCTTCTCCATTATTGAATGCTAGTTCTAGAATAACTTCCCCATGCAAGTAAATTGAAAAGCTGTCATAATCTTACTTTTCATTCTCACCCTTGTGATAGAAAGCTAGAACCTTGTTTGAGTATGTAATATTCATTTTTGGGGAAGGGTTAAAATGTCTTCTCACTTTGGGAAAGTGATGACATCTAGTGGCTGAGTACTAATATGCGGACTTTCTTGTGTCAACTGTTTTTTCAGTATTTGTTTCTGTCTTCCAATTTATTCAATAATATTTATGAGCCATTAATATGTATAGGCTTTATATTAGGCTGTAACTGTGCTAACATGAAAAATATAGTCTTACATTAAGAAGCTTACCATAAAGAAATGTAGGGTCATATGTGTATATATTTAATGGAATAAAGTTAACACTTTAAAATTGGGACTAAAAGTAGCATTGTATTATTTTATCTTTAAATACTTGGTAGTAGTAGATTCTAAGTAACAGTTATTTTTACCTCATAATATAAATCAATCAATCTTGTCTCCTATAAGACTGCACAACAATAAAGATGAAGAAATTATTTGTATTGTCATTTCATTTCTCATAGGAATTTCAATTTCATGGATATTAAAATTTTATTAGAACAGAGTTTTATATTATTTTTAATCAAATCTATGTTATATATTTTTCTGATTATTAATAATGCATATTTATATTTACATTTTCCCCTTTTTTTCATCAAACTGCTCAGGGCATACCTCCTTTACTGGTTCTATATATCTCATTGGTGCCTTCCACTCGTTTACTCCTCTACTTTCCCCTTCTCCACCATCCTCCTCTTATTTTTGCTTTTAATCCTTATCCAGTTAAATTCTTTTTTTTTTTTAAAAAGATTTTATTTATTTATTTGAGAGGTGGAGTTACATAGAGTGAGAGGGAGAGACAGAGAGAAATGTCTTCCGTCTGTTGGTTCACTCTCCAAATGGCCACAATGGCCGGAGCTGTGCTGATCTGAAGCCAGGAGGAGCCAGGTGCTTCTTCCCAGTCTCCCATGTGGGTGCAGGGGCCCACGGACTTGGGCCATCTTCTACTGTTTTCCCAGGCCACAGCAGACAGCTGGATTGGAAGAGGAGCAGCCAGGACTAGAACCGGTGCCCATATGAGATGCTGGCACCACAGGCGGAGGACTAACTTACTGTGCCACTGCAATGCCCCCCAGTTAAATTCTTGTTCTTTATATACCTATTTTGCTAAACTCTCTTGCTTCTTTGTGATTTTGTTACACCCATCTTGCTAAACTCTTAGCCCTAATTGAACCCTGCCTTCTTCTTGTGGTTGACGGCATTATTGGAGAAAAACCACAAGGAGAAGATTGTTCTGTGAAAAATCACAGCTGAGTAGATTGTTCAGGATACCACCAGAGCGTTTTGGTTATCAGTGTTCACTGTTTGCTAGCCTTCAGTGCTATCCAGGAATTATGATTTTTTTTTTACAGTTAGCTATTCTTCCACTTTTTGAAATAATTATTTAAAATTTCTATTCTCTCAAACTTCCAAGCCTATCCAAACCCTTACCTCTCTCACATTTAACAGGTAACTTTGATTTATATAGCAAACAGAAATCTACCTCAGTTTTGAGGACAGTAAGAAATTTTCCAGTATTTTCTTCTAAAAGTTTTAAGGATTTTCATCTTTTAGTCTTTATTTTACATGGAATTGTTTCTTATGTATCAAGTGAAATTGGGATCCAACTTATTTTTTTCCCCATAATAATAATTAGCTGTGTCACTTTTATGTTAATTCCTATGGAACTTTTATATTATTTTATGTTAGGTTAGGGTTTGGAATTTTTGTATTATGTAAATTGTTCAATTTGAAACCTTGCATCACATTCACACACGGTAGCTTTGAGATTTAGATTATCACTAGAGGTGTTTTTTCCATGTCCAGACTTCAGGAAGAACATGCTTTCTTCTTGAATGTGCCTGGAATGGAAGCCAAAGTATTTTAGTCATAATTTTGCAGACAGGAAGACTTTCCAGAGTCCTGGGTTTATGAAGGCATCTCAATTATAACTTTAGACTTACATGCACCACATTAATAGTAATGTTATATTAAACTTATATTATTGTTACTTGTATTTCAGTGCTGATGATTTACCAGTACTGTTCCATATACTTTTTATTTAACTCAATGATTTTTCATATCAACTCTAGTATGTTTATTTTATAAATGAGAAAACCAAGATACAGAGATCAGAAAAAAAGTAAATCCCTACATAGTGTCATACAGCTGGTAAGAGGTAGAGTTAAGATTAGAGCTCAGATATATCTTGCTTTCTTAACTTCCACATCATACCATCTGACCACTGTGGCATCAGCTCAGGTATATACATATTTAACAATTCTTCCTCATTTCTGGCATTTGGTGACTTTCCTTTCTTTTGAGCTTAGCATCCAGTTGGTTAGGCCCATAACTTAAGAATCCTCTTTGTCCTCTTTCCCCCTCTTATTGCCCTAGCTCCACTGCTTCTACTCTCCTATCCAACTCATTCTCCTTCCAATCCATGATCAAATTCTATTTTTATTGATATTTTAAAGTTTGGTATATAGTGTTTTTATTTGAGGTTGAAGGGGAATCGAGCTATTTTTAGTGTACTATACTACCAATTCTTTTTTTTTTTAAGATTTATTTATTTATTTATTTGAAAGTCAGAGTTACATAGAGAGAGAGAGAGAGATCTTCCATCAGATGGTTCACTCCCCAAATAGCTGTGACAGCCGGAGCTGTGCTGATCTGAAGCCAGGAGCCAGGAGCTTCTTCCGGGTCTCCCACGCAGGTGCAGAGGCCCAAGGACTTGGGCCATCTTGTACTGCTTTCCCAGGCCATAGCAGAGAGCTGGATTGGAAGTGGATCAGCTGGGTCTCAAACCAGCGCCCATGTGGGATGCTGGCGCTTCAGGCCAGGGCATTAACCCACTGTACCAAAGCTCCGGCCCCACCAATTCTGTCTTTAAAAACATGCATTCTGGCCAGTGCCGCGGCTCACTAGGCTAATCCTCCACCTGCGGGGCCGGTACCCCAGGTTCTAGTCCTAGTTGGGGCGCCGGTTCTGTCCCAGTTGCTCCTCTTCCAGTCCAGCTCTCTGCTGTGGCCCGGGAAGGCAATGGAGGATGGTCCAAGTGCTTGGTCCCTGCACCCTCATGGGAGACCAGGAGGAAGCACCTGGCTCCTGGCTTAGGATCGGCGCTGCACGATGACCGCAGCACGCTGGCCGTAGCATCCATTTTGGGGGTGAACCATCGGAAGGAAGACCTTTCTCTCTGTCTCTCTCTCTTACTGTCTAACTCTGCCTGTCAAAAAATATAAAGTAAAAAAACAAAAACAAAAACATGCATTCAGGTTTTGTCCTTACCACTCCATACTAGGTTTTCATAGAAACAAGTTTTATTCTACTAAATCCAATGATAAATTTTTCTTTGTCTTTCCATCTCAGGTAGTGTTCATTTTATTATTTTATTTTAAAAAAATATTACTTATTCGAGAGGCAAATATACACACAGAGAGAGGGAGAGAGACAGAGAGACAGAGAGAGCCTTCATTTCTAGTTCACACCACAAATGCCTACAATGGCCAGGGCTGGATCAGGCTGAGCCAGGAACAGGGAACTTAATCCTGGACTCTCATGTAGGTGGTGGGGACCCAATTACTTGAGCTGTCACTGCTCTCTCTCAGGGTACTCATTAGCAGGAAGTTAGAATCAGGGCTGGAGCCAAGACAAAACACATGTACTCTGATATGGGATACAGGTGTCCAAGCACATCTTAACTGCTGGATAGAATCCTGCTTCTCTACCAGCTTTTAATATGTTTTGTTTAGAAAATTTCTCTTTTGTTTCTTGTGATACTATAATTTCTTAATTTCCTTCCCACTTTATTAGTCATTCCATTTTTTTTTTTTGAGAGATAGAGTTAGACAGTGAGAGAGAGAGAGACAGAGAGAAAGGTCTTTTTTCCGTTGATTCACCCCCAAATGGCTGCCATGGCCGGAGCTATGCTGATCCAAAGCCAGGAGCCAGGAGCTTCTTCCAGGTCTCCAATGTGGGTGCAGGGGCCCAAGCACCCGGGCCATCCTCCACTGCCTTCCTGGGCCACAGTAGAGAGCCAGACTGGAATAGGAGCAACTGGGACTAGAACCCTGTGCCCATATGGGATACCGGTGCTGCAGCTGGAGGATCAATCAAGTGAGCCACAGCACCCGCAATCATTCCATTTTGATCTTGTTTGCTGTCTTCTTTTCTGATTGATTTTTAAATATTAACATAATCCCATACATACTCTTTTCTAAGTCACATTTTCCTTTCCTTTTTTTTTTTTTTTTTTTTTAGGATTTTATTGATTTATTTGAGAGGTAGAGTTACCGTCAGTGAGAGGGAGAGACAGAGAAAAAGGTCTTCCATCTGCTGGTTCACTCCCCAAAGTGGCTGCAATGGCAGGAGCTGGGCCTATTCGAAGCCAGGATCCCATAGCTACTTCCAGGTCTCCCATACGGGTGCAGGGGCCCAAGTGCTTGGGTCATTTCCTACTGCTTTCCCAGACCATAGCAAAGAGCTGGATCAGAAGAGGAGCAGCTGGGACATGAGCCAGCAACAATATGGGATGGCTGTGCTGCAGGAGGAAGAGTAACCTACTGCTCCATCGCGCCAGCCCCCTGAGTCACATTTCCTAATGAAGGCTCTTCCAGAATGATCCTACTACCTTAATAACATAAAAGGCCCTCAAAAATTAATGTAAGGTGATTATTATGAAAAAAGAAACTGTGCATGGATTACATTTTTGGTACCCTCAATTCTATGTCCTCTTGACTCCCTTTGTACTCAATATGTTCTTCTCTAACAATTTGATCTTTTCCTAGTATTTGACAGCAGTATCTACGCAGTTGCTCTGGTCTCAAACCTAGGAGTTTTTCATGGTCCCTCCCATTCAATTCATCACTAGATACTCAGCTTCATTCTCAAAATATATCTTGAATTTGTTCACTACTCATCATCTCCATCTCTGTCACTCTTTTCCTCTGCAGTATTGTAGCAGCTTCCTAACTGTGTAACCTTCCAGAGAGTCCATTCTCTGTATTGCATCAGAGTGATTTTTTATAAATTGCTAAGAAAGTAATTTCACTCTCCCATTTAAAACCCTCCAAAGAATAAAACTTCTTTCCATTTTCTACAGTGATAGATTGAAGAGGAAAAAGGAGCCAGGCAAGAATTTTTGGGGAGGGCATAGAACAAAAGCTATTTAACTCACTGTTTTATCAGTTGGAAATGCTTGTGAGTTCAGACTTTTGTAAATTTAAAATTCAAAGATGAGGATATTATAAATTCTTGAAATATCTCATCCTCAAAAATACTTTAAGTTGGGTGTTAAATATGTTATTGTGCTTTGATATTTGAAAATTGCCAGTACTTTTGTGCAGTCATCATTCTTAACCATAGAGATCTAAATTTCTTGACTATTCCCAATGAAAGCTTACTATAATAACTTCTTGGATAAAAAAGTCATAAAGATTGTATTTTTCTCCAACCTTTAGTATTGCACAATGTTATTGAAGACTTCCACAATCTCAGCAAGGAGAAGATGAGTGTCTCTGATTTGTGGAATACTTTGACTAGTTTGAATAGTAACTTAAAGAAAGATGAGTTCTTGGCTGCACTAAAACTAGTAAAAGTTGATGGTGAGTATTCCAAATACTAAAATTAAGATAGAAAAGCATATGAATTTATTTTATGTTTTTGATAACATCCAATCTACCAAGTATGAGGTGGTATCTCGTTGTGTTTTTAACTTGGATTTCTTTCATAATTAGAGATTTTGAACATTTTAAAGAAGATTTATTTATTTGAAAATAAGAGTTAGAGGGAAAGACACAGAGAGACTGATCTTCCATATGCTGGTTCACTCTCCAAATGACCACAATAGCTGGGGCTAGGTTAGGCTGAAGTTAGGAGCCAGAGCTTCATCTGGATCTCCTGTGTGGCTGCAGGGGCCCAAACACTTTGGCCATTCTCCCTGCTTTTCTCAATAGCAGGGAGCTAACTGGATTGGAAGTGGAGCAGCTGGGACTCAAACTGGCACCCATATGCGATGCTGATGATGCAGGTGGCAGCTTTACCAGTTACATCACAAAGTCAGCCCCAGAACATTTTTTTCCCATAGATCTGTTGACCATTTTTTCTTTTGAGAGAAGTATTCAAATCCCTTGTCTATTTAAAAAATAGGATTTTTTCTTACTACTGAATAGTTTGAACTCTTTGTATATTTTGGGTATTAGCTCATGGTCTGGCATATGATTTGCAGATATTTTCTCCAATCTGTAAGTTGTCTCTTTACTCTCATTAGTTTTTTCCCTTTGCTATGTAGAGGTTCTTAGTTTCATGCCATCCCATATGTCTATTTTTACTTTCATTAATTTTCTTTGGGAGTCATATCTAAGAAATGTCTGCCTAGACCAATGTCATGGGACTTCTAACATTTTTTTCTGCTGGTTTTATAGCTTCAGATCTTAGTGGGATAGAGCGTTCCAACATGGTTAAAATGTCAATATACACATTTAGGAAATACAAAGGAATTTCAGATAGTTTATCCTACAGAAAATATTAATATTTGATATTTGATATTGTCAAATTGATCAAATATGTATTGAGTACTTTCAGGTTAAGTCATATGCTAATGGAAAAAGGCATAGCCCAGTGAACATAGAATAAATGGGCAATGTTCATATCTTTATTCGAGTTTAGTAATTAATACTACTTGGGATAAATGATAGATTCAGGAGCAAAGCCTTTGTAATAAGGGAGATGTTGGGCCCTACTAAAACACAGAAGCAGGAAGAATGCTACAATAGAAATATGTGATTTTTCTCTATATACTACAGTTCCAGAAACTCAAGTGTTAATTAATTAATTAATTTGAAAGTCAGAGTTACACAGAGAAAGGATAAGAGAGAGAGAGAGGTCTTCCATCTGATGTTTCACTCCCCAATTGGCTGCAACAGTCGGAGCTGGGCCCATCCAAAGCCAGGAGCCAGGAGCTTCCTCCAGGTCTCCCACACAGGTGCAGAGGCCCAAGGACTTGGGCCATCTTGTACTGCTTTCCCAGGCCATAGTAGAGAGCTGGATTGGAAGTGGATCAGCCGGGTCTCGAACCAGCACCCACATGGGATGCGGCACTTCAGGCCAGGGCGTTAATCTGCTCTGCCACAGCGCTGCCCCACAAGTGTTAATTTAAAAGCCATGGTAGATAGAAGATAAGATGTCATTAACCATAGCTATATTTAAAAAAAACTGTAAATATAGGCTTTTATCTTAGATATACATCTTGTTCGTTATGCTTTATTCTAGTCTATGATCTTAAATTATAATAATTCTGAATCCTTGTATTAATCTTCCCTATTCTAAACAGGGAAATATAGCTGCTTCTGTCTCCCATGTCTCTACTTTGTAATTCAGTACTTGTGTGTTCTTGCACAAGAAATAGGTGTAACTTATGTTAGAAATTGTAGTGATGGAACCATCGAACGCTGAAAGAAGTCATTCAAGTTATCTAGTATAGAATTTTCATTTTCAAACAATTGAAAGGCTAAACTTGGACTGAGGTTTATCTTTTAGTTTTATCCAGGAATATATATTAGCTTTATATTTATATATGGATTGTTCAGACCATTAATGTTCAATGTGACTATTGATACGTAGTGACTTTGCCCTGCCATTTTCCCGGAAATATTTTCTAGTATATGCTTTGAGCTTCCCATGCTCTTTTACTGGTAGGTGTTCTTCCTTTCCCTTCTTTCATATTGATGGCCGTGTTTCTGTGTTTCTGAGTGTAGCACATCTTTAAGTATCTTTTGCAGGGCCGGACGAGTGGCCACAAAGTCTTTCAATTTCTGTTTGCTATGAAAGGTCTTTATTTCACCTTCATTCACAAATGAGAGCTTGGCAGGATATAATATTATATATGGATTGTTCAGTCTCCATTGAATGACTGAAACTGAGAACTCAGTTTATGTAATCCGCAAAATGTTCAAAATATAAAAGGAAAGTATGATTCTTATGAATAATCAAGTTATTCACATTTTATCAATTGCTCCATTGGATATGACTTTGAGGCTGATCTATTAAAATGCTTTTCTTGTAGAAGATAACAAAGTCCAATTTGACGAATTTGCAGAAGCAGTAAAGAATGTGAATGATGCCTCCAGATTAGAAGGCAAGTGCTAGATTGTGACTGTTAAATTTACTTTTATTGAGATGATGTCGGTGTTGCGGTGTTGTGGGCTGTGGCTTAAGCTGTTGTGCCATAATGCTGGCTCCAAGACAGGTCTTTTTTTTTTTTTTTAAGGAGGAAAAAGAAATTTTTTGAAATTAAGCCATTGAGCCATTAAGCCATTAAGGAGAGCAGACTCAAGTTTAAGTACATGAATCTGGTGGATGATCATAGGGATTGGGGAATGGCATTGCATTATTTGCCAACCACTACATTATAAGGCCAGCAAGAAAGGGCCACTTGAGCAAGAGTTAAAGTAGCAAGTCTGAGGCCACTGTTTTCAGAAGAACCTGCTAAGGTTGGCTGGCATATGGCAACTTGGTTTTCAGAATATTCCCTGTAATGCTAACTAATAAAGGTGGTTTCACTATGCCTGGGCTATTTGTTGGAGAGGTTAGAGGAACCAGCAGCATAAGCATAGTATGAATAAAATTCTATGCTTTACTTCAACTATATATATATATATATATATATAAATATATATATATATGTTAAAAATTTTATTTATTTATTTGAAAGAGTTACAGAGAGGCAGAGGCAGAGGCAAAAGCAGAGAGAGAGGTCCTTCATCTGCTGGTTCCTTCCCCAAATGACCGCAATGGCCAGGGCTGGGTTGATCTTAAGCTAGGAGCCAGGTGCTTCTTCTGTGTCTTCCACATGGGTGTAGGGGCCCAAGCACTTGGGCCATCTCCTACTGCTTTCCCAGGCCATAGCAGAGAGCTGGATTGGAAGTGGAGCAGCTGGGACTCGAACCAGTGCCCATATAGGATGCTGGCACTTAGGGCGACAGCTTAATCTACTATGCCACAGTCCCAGCCCCCATATATATATATTTTTTTTTTTAGTGTTTTTTTAAACTTTTATTTAGTAAATATAAATTTCCAATGTACAGCTTATGGATTACAATGGCTCTCCCCCCCACCCCCATAACTTCCCTTCCACCCGCAACCCTCCCATCTCCTACTCCCTCTCCCATTCCATTCACATCATTTTAATTATCTTTATATACAGAAGATCAATTTAGTATATATTAAGTAAAGATTTCAACAGTTTCCACCTACACAGAACATAAAGTGTAAAATACTGTTTGAGTACTAGTTATAGCATTAATTCACATTGAACAACATATTAAGGACAGAGATCCTACATGAGGAGTAAGTGCATCGTGACTCTTGTTGTTGACTTAACAAATTGACACTCTTGTTTATGGAGTCAGTAATCTCCCTAGGCTCTTGTCCTGAGTTGCCAAGGCTATGGAAGCCTTTTGAGTTTGCTGACTTTGATCTTATTTAGACAAGGTCATGGTCAAAGTGGAAGTTCTCTCCTCCCTTCAGAGAAAGGTACCTCCTTCTTTGATGGCCCGTTCTTTCTACTGGGATCTCATTCACAGAGATCTTTCATTTAGGGTATTTTTTTTTTCAGAGTGTCTTGGCTTTCCATGCCTAAAATACTCTCATGGGCTCTTCAGCCAGATCCAAATGCCTTAAGGGCTGATTCTGAGGCCAGAGTGCCGTTTAGGACATCTGCCATTCTATGAGTCTGCTGTGTATCCCACTTCCCATGTTGGATCGTTCTCTCCCTTTTTGATTCTATCAGTTAGTATTAGCAGACACTAGTCTTGTTTATGTTATGTTTTTCCTGATATATATAATTTTTTTTGACAGGCAGAGTGGACAGTGAGAGAGAGAGAGAGACAGAGAGAAAGGTCTTCCTTTGCCGTTGGTTCACCCTCCAATGGCCGTTGAGGCCGGGGTACCACGGCTAGGGCACCGCGCTGATCCGAAGGCAGGAGCCAGGTGCTTCTCTGGTCTCCTATGGGGTGCAGGGCCCAAGCACTTGGGCATCCTCCACTGCACTCCCGGGCCACAGGAGAGAGCTGGCCTGGAAGAGGAGCAACTGGGACAGAATCCGGTGCCCTGACCTGGACTAGAACCCAGGGTGCCGGCGCCGCAGGTGGAGGATTAGCCTATTGAGCCTCAGTGCTGGCCCTCCATATTTATAATTTTAAAGAGAGTTGGGTCACTGTCTTACACTGTAGTTTAATAAGATTTTAGAGGTAGAGTAGGCAATTCTAGGTAATGGTGAGGATTAAATGTAGTCATTTGGAAAGAAAGTAAAGTGATTTTGGAAAGGAAGTGAAGGCTTAGGATCATTGATATGAATCACTTATTTTGTGATATTAATATCCTTGTTAGCACAAAATATAGTATATATGTGTATGTATATAACATCTACATATGAAGTAAATGTAGCAAAATACTAAAAGTTGTTAAATTTTAAAACTAAGCAAACTTTAAAAAGGAAAGGAAGGCTTTTTGTCATTAAGAATTAAAATACTTTGAGACTTTGATCATTTTTATTGTCATTGAATGATAATGGGACATGGGGTGGAGAAAGAATTGTGATTAAGGTGCTAGAATCCTCAGAGAATGTGAAGGAACGATCAGAAAATTATATATAATGGTGTCTGGAGAATGGCATAGTTTAGTGATAGGCCTGAGCCTCAAAGGGGAGGCATAATCTTTGAGCTGAAAGGGTATGTGGAGTGTAAGAAGGTGAGTAAACTTCACTCAAGACGATTTTGCAAGGAAATAATGTTTTTAAAAGAAATCAAGTTTTAGTTAAGACAAAGAAACAGAGGTGGTAAGAGTGTTCAAGTGCTGGCCACACTCAGATTATTCTGCAGTTGCCTCTCAGTGATGTTACAGGAACAAGAAGTGAGACAAGGATGCAAGGTACTAAGAAGCTGTGGTTCCTTCTGCTAGTTTTTGTTGTCTTTTATAAACATCATTCTCATCTCACTGTTGTGACCATAACATTTTTATACTGTTTTAAGTGTTTTTAATATATTATCATATTTAATATCCACATCAACTTTGTGAGATAGATATTATTATCCAATTTTACATGTGAGACTGTGAACTTTGTAAAGTGGTTAAGTAGCAATAATTTGCTTAGAGTAGTAATACAGTTCCAGGTCACAAATCCTGAAGGCAAGAATTGAATGTGGGTCTGTCTGACTTAATCATTGCTGGAAATGAAGCAAAATTCCAGCTGCTAGGGAACAATTAAGTCTTGGTAGAATTGGAAACCCAGGTGAATGAATTGTTGTGAATTTTATTCCATATTTTGTATTTCTCATGATTCTGAACTTTAGTTAACCTATATCAAAATGAGTTGGTTTATTGCTAACAGTAAAGCTCCATGGCAAACTACTTTGTATAATTGCACTGAAAAATTCAGGTATATCAATCATTTTGGTTGTACCAATTTTGTATTAGCATCAGAGAAATGTAATCAGTCAAGGACTTTTTACACACTGAGTTGCTGGTCTCATATATTTATCTGAGGGATGAATTCGTCTCTGAGATTTTGTTTTTCAGCTCAAGATATGATATTAAACCATTGGGTGCCACTGACAGGAGTCTTTACTTATAGCTTCTGTTCTTTTTTAAATCAGAAGTTAGTTTATTTACCAAGTAACTGTATTTCTAGAGTCACGAGAGATTGTGCTAGCTCTTGATTCACTTGGAGGCAACGTGATAGCTGAAAAGAACTTGGGAGACTTTCTAAGAAGTGTTGGGATTAAGTTGCCTCAAGAAGAGGTACAGAAAATTCTTCAATCAGATTTTGTTTCTCGTAAGTGTTTAAGTATCACCTTCAGATTTTTTAAAAAGATATATTTAATTTATTTTAAAGGCAGAAATACTGAGAAAAGGAGAGAGAGATTTTCTATTTGCTGGTTCACTCCTCAAATGGCTGCAACAGCCAGGGCTGGGTCAGGCTGAAGCCAGGAGTCAGGAGCTTCTTCTGGGTCTCCCACGTGGATGCAGAAGCCCAAGTAGTTGGGCCATCTTCCACTGCTTTCCTAGGTGCATTAACAGGGAGCTGGATGAGAAGTGGAGCAGCCGGGACTCGAACTGGTGACCATATGGGATGCCAGCACTGCAGGTGGAGAATTAATCTTCTATGTCACAATGCCAGCTCCAGATTTCTTTTAATAGCAGTGCAATAAAGGGAGGTATGCAAGATCTATAACTATTTTCTTATGTTATTGTAAGTTTTATCTTCTAAAAGGGGCCTTTCCTCTTTTAATTTCCTCATTTGAAGTTATAGAATACTTTTAAACAAGCAAGACTAAATTTTGTGAAGAGTGGGCTTGTTGAAATCCTCTCTCCCCACATACGTATTGATTTAGCGGGTGAAGAACAGCTTGAGAATTCAAGTTCTGTGAGTAGAAATATTAGCTTTGCCACCTATGCCTGAGTGAGATAACTGGATTTTTGTTGGTACTTTAGTTCCATTATAGGTAGAATCAGAAGTAATATGTCCATAACCTTATAGAGTTATGTCAAGACATAGTGGGTAGAAATGAATTCAAAAGTACCTTATGAATAAAATATTTATAAGAAATATATAAGGTTGCATATTGATTTTGATAGCATCCTTTTAGTATTATTGTGTCTGGGAGTTCTTATTTGTCAACTCTCTCTTTTCCTTCCAGAAGACAACATGCTGAATATTAGAGACTTTATACAGGCTTTGAGAAACACACAGAAATTTTCTAATTTTACTGGTAAGAGCTTTATAGTTAAAAGTAGTAAAAGACAGAAACACAGAACTCATTCAAAAGGTCATGCAATCGATCATTGTATTTGGTGCTTGAAGTTTCTTTATAGAGCTCATATTTGCTATGGTTTGGCCTCTCCTCTCTGAAACTCATATTGGAATTTAATCCCCCTGTAAAGTATCAAGAGTGTAAGCAACCTGACTCTGGTGTTTAGAGGTGGGTCCTTCAGGAAATGGTTAGGGTTAGATGAAGTCATTAGGAGACCCCATGACTGAATTCCCATTGCTTTATGAGACCAGAGGACCCAAACATGCTTGTTCCCTGCTTTTCACCATGTGATGCCTTGTGCCACCTTGGCACTCTGCCAGGAAGACCATCATCAGCTTATGTGGCCTCTTGGACCACAAGAACCATAAGCCGAAATAAACCTCTTTGTAATTTACCCTGTCTGTGGTGTTGTGTTATTAGCAACAAAAAATGGACTAAGACAATACCTGTGCCAAATGTTTGTTTCATCTGCATTCAAACACTTCCAGTTATGGGGAATGTACTATATTTTATTTTTAAATTTAAGAATTGTATTTTTGGGATGGAAAAGATTTTAAAAATCACTAGGTTGTTATCTTTTCGAATAGTTAAAATAAGACATCTTTATGATAGAGTAACACCAATTTTTTAATGCAAAAAACCCCTGGATGACCAAAAATATAAGAAATGTAATGTATAAATCTCTTTTATTATTATCCTCTGGAAATATCCCTAGTAATGTTTGATGAATATTCATTTAATATTTTACATCTATGAATAATGGTGTATCCTGAATTTTAATTTAAAACTTGTATTATTTTGTTCATAATATTTTATAACTTTTTTCTTAATTAATGGTATACTTTGGATATTGTTTCATTTTCCATTATATTATATAAGCCTACCACATTTTTTGAAGATTACATAATAGTTAAGAATATAGGGATATACTATAACTTTATACATAATCCTTTTGATGAATATTTAGGTTATTTGCAACTTTTTACTATTGTAAACATCTAATGAACATCCTTATACATATCTTTATGCACGTACACACAAGCGTTTTTGTAGAATAGGCTTCTTAGCTGTGGACTTACTGGGCAAAATTTTTTTCAGATTTAAAATGTTAATAGCTACTGTGTAATTATCTTCTAAAAGTTATAAACATTCATACTTATATCAACATTGGGTATTATTAAAAATTCTAAGTTAAATTTTTATTGTTTTAATATGTACTTCTTATCAGAGAGCTAAAATGTATTTCATAGTTGTGAATATTCTTTGATCATTTAAAAATCAGGTTGTCTTTCTCAAATGAACTTTTAAATGACTTTTTATACTAGAAAATGTCAAAAGAACTCTCATGTTCTCTCTTTCCTGCTATGTTGATGTTTTTTCTTGACTCATTTTCCTTTCTTCTTTGACCTATTTTTAAAACTTCTTATTGATGATTATGTCATAGACCAAAACAATCTATCAAATTATTTAATTTTACTTAAAGAAGCTAATTTTAATAATTTATTCATTTCTCTTAATCCTGAAAGGTACATTTTTAAGAATATAGTATAGAAATATGAACTCTGTTTTTTAAATTAAAGGATGTTGGTTACCTGTTTCCAAATTTTGATGTTACCGTGTAAACTTGAGACTATGAGGATTCTCTAATGTGAATGAAGTTAGCTGATAGGGATATAGGGACAGAAGTGGAAAGAGAAGAATTGGGGTTTGGGAGGAGTTATGAAGAAAAGAAATTACTTTTTTATTGAAAGGCTTATTAACAGAATAACTAGACGAATTTTGACATACTTTTGTTCATAGCAGGCTATCTCCTACTTAAGCCAAGACATTGAACACAATAATTTTTTTTAAGATTTATTTATTTATTTGAAAGGCAGAGTTACAGAGAGGCAGAGGCAGAGTCAGAGAGAGAGAGAGAGATCTTCCATCTACTGATTCACTCCTCAGATGTTGCATTGGCTGGAGCTGTGCCAATCCAAAGCTAGGAGCCAAGAGCTTCCTCTGGGTCTCCCACATGGGTGCAGGGGCCCAAGGACTTGGGCCATCTTCTACTGCCTTCCCAGGCCATAGCAGAAAGCTGCATCAGAAGTGGAGCAGCTGGGACTTGAACTGGTGCCCACATGGGATGCTGGCACTGCAGACCGGGGCTTTAACCTGCTGCACCACAGTGCCATCCCCTAAACAAAATAATTTTAAGAATAATGAATGTGGCCAGTGCTGTGGTGTAGCAGGTTAAGCCTCCACCTGCAGCACTGGCATCCCATATGGGCGCTGGTTCGAGTCCCAGCTGTTCCCTTTCTGATCCATCTCCCTCATAATGCACCTGGGAAAGCAGTGGAAGATGGCCTAAATGATTGGGCCACTGCACCCACATGGGAGACCTGGAAATACCTCCCAGCTCTTGGCTTCAGATGGGCCCAGCTCCAGCTGTTGTAGCCATTTGGGGAGTGAACCAGTGAATGGAAAACCTTTCTCTGCATCTCTCCATCTGTCTGTAGCTCTGCCTCTCAAATAAATAAATAAATCTTTAAAATAAAGAATGATAAAAGGGTTATTTATAACCATCAGAGGTTATAAATAGAAAACTGTTGGAGTGGAGAAAACTATGGAAATGGGGTTATAGAAAACTTTTTCCAGGCAATTAGCAGATGGCTAGATTGCAAATGGAATGCCACAATGCCAGCCCCCAGTTCTTTATTGTTCTGCTCAAAAAATTTAGATTTTTGGACTGAATGTTGTATGATATTTTCTGTCTTTGTAGCATTGAATGAGACCATCAATAAATTGGATTGTATGAAAAGTTCTGAATCTGATAAAGACAAATATTCATATGTACTTGAAGACACCGATAGATCTTATTTTACTGATGACACTCTTCAAAAAAGAGTAGATAACGTCTTTGATAAGGGTGAGTTGATTGAGCAAATAATCAGCAACTTGTCACAAACATTTCTTTTACATTTTATTTAGGTGTTTTTTTTTTCAATTGATATCAGCCATGGAATTTGATGCTGCTTTTCTAAATTTTTATCCAAACTGTTTTATCAAATGCTAATTAAGTTATTGAAACTTTACCACAGACCAAATTTTGGACTACATATTTTGTATCTACAGGAATTTAGTTGTTGCAATATTATGCCCCTGGATGCTCTCATGATCTGGATTGTAAAATTGTTCTCAAAATACATGTTTTTGTATGCCTTTGAAATGATGTTTGTTCTGGAGTGATTTCATATCCCTTCCTTTCCCAGCCTGCAGTAATCACTTTTAAGTTCAGATCAACTATTTTTAACTCCACATATGAGGGAAAACATATGGTATTTGTCTTTTTGTGTCTGATTTATTTTATTTACTATAATGATCCACAGTTCCATCTGTTTAGTTGCAAGCATCAGGATTTCTATGCCTGGATAGTATTCCATTGTGTATGTCCACCACATTTTCTTTATCTATTCATCTGTTGATAGACACCTGGGTTGATTTCATATCTAGGCTATTGTGCATAGTTCTGTGCATGAATTTCTTTCATATGCTGATTTCAAGTTCTTCTGATACATATCATGAAGTGGGGTTAACTGGGTCATATGATAGATCTATTTTGAATTTTTTGAGGACCTCCATATTATTCTTCATAGTAGCTGCATTAACGTATATCCCAACAGTAGTTGGGATAAAGTTCCTTTACTTGACTTCCCACTAGCATTTGCTATTTTTTTGTGTGTCTTTTTGATGGTAGCCTTCCTAACTGGATTGAGGTGATATGCTTTCTTGATGGCTGGTGATACTAAGATTTTTTTTCATGTATTTGTTAGGCATTGATAGTTCTTCCTTTGAGAAATGTCTTTTGCCCATTTCCTAGCTAGATTGATTGTTTCTTTGAGTTTTTAGAGTTCCTTATTTATTCTGAATATTAATTTTCTGTCAGATATAGAATTTGCAATTTTTTTCCTATTCTGTCTGTTGTCTGTAGATTCTGTTGGTTGTTTCTTTTGAGTGAGAGGTAAGTATCTTATTTCAATCTCCTGCATATGGATGTCCAATTTTTCCCATACCATTTATTGAAGAGGCTGTCCTCTCTCCAGTGTATGTTCCTGGTGCCATTGTGGAAAATTAGTGTGGGATGTGTGGATTCATTTCTGAAATCTGTGTTTTCCATTGATCTATGAATCTGATTTTTTATGCCAGTACTATATAGTTGTAGTTATAATTAGCTAGATAATACATCTTGAAGTCTGGTTTTGTGATAGCTCCAGCTTTGTTCTTTTTCTTTTTTTAGGATTGATTTGACTCTTAGAGATTCTTTGTACATCCTTATAAATTTTAGGATTTTTTCTAGTTCTGTCAAGAATATGATAAATATTTTGATGGAGATTGTATTGATTCTATAATTGGTTTAAATCATATGGATATTTTTAATAATATTAATTCTTCCAATCCATGAACATGAGAATTCTTTCCATTTTGTGTGTTGTTCAATTTCATTCATTAATGTTATATAATTTTAATTTTAGAGGTCATCTACATCCTTGCTTGAGTTAATTCTAAATTTTTTGGTAGTTTTAATGAATGGGATTACTCTTATAATTTCTTTCTAAGTAAGTTTATTATTGATATATGAAATGTTATTGATTTTTTGTGTTGATTTTTCTTTCTTTTTTTATTTATTTATTTTTTTTTGACAGGCAGAGTAGACAGTGAGAGAGAGATACAGAGAGAAAGGTCTTCCTTTGCCATTGGTTCACCCTCCAATGGCCACCATGGCTGGCGCGCTGTGGCTGGCGCATTGCGCTGATCCGAAGTCAGGAGCCAGGTGCTTTTCCTGGTCTCCCATGGGGTGCAGGGCCCAAGCACCTGGGCCATCCTCCACTGCACTCCCGGGCCACAGCAGAGAGTTGGCCTGGAAGAGGGGCAACTGGGACAGAATCCGGCGCCCCGACCGGGACTAGAACCTGGTGTGCCGGCGCCGCAAGGTGGAGGATTAGTCTATTGAGCTGCGGCACCGGCCTGTGTTGATTTTTTAAAAAAGATTTATTTGAAAGGCAGAGTGATAGAGAGAGAGAGAGAGGGAGAGAGAGAGAGAGATATCTTATATCCACTAGTTCACTCCTCAAATGGCCACAATGGCCAGAGCTGGGCCATGTTGAAGCCAGAAGCCAGGAGCCTCATTTGGGACTCCCATGAGGTTGCAGGGGCCCAAGCACTTGGGTCATCTTTCACTGCTTTTCCAGGCACATTAGGAGGAAGTTGGATTGGAACTGGAGCAACCAGGACTTGAATCAGCCCCCACAGGATGTTGGCATTGTAGGCAGTGGCTGAACCTACTTTGCCACAGCAGCAGCCCCTGTGCATTTGTATATTGCAATTTTATTGAATTTATTTCTCAGTCTAATTATCTCTTGGTATAGTTTGTAGGTTTCTCTCTATATATAATTATGTTATTTACATAGAGGGATAATTTGACTTCTTCATTACCTATTTGTATGCCTATTAGTTCTTTTCCTTTCCTAATTTCCCTGGATAAAACTTCTGGTACCGTATTGAGTAAGAGCAGTGAGAGTGGGCATCTTTCTCTGGTCCCAGATCTTAGAAGAAATGTTTTCAGCTTACCCTCATTCAATATGATAGATTTGCTTTAGGTTTGTCATGTATAGCCTTTATTATATTGAAGTATATTCTGTTTTACCTAATTTGTTCAAGGTTTTAATCAAGAATGAATGCTGGATTTTATCCAGTTTTTTTCTGCATCCATTGAGTTGATCATATGCTTTTTGTCCTTAATTCTGTTGATGTGTTGTATTATATTTTGATTTGCAGATGTTGAATGATCCCTGTGTCCCTAGGATAAATTCTACTTGATTGTGATGTATGTTTTTTTTTTTTTAATGTGCTGGGTTTGATTTGCTAGTATGTTGTTGAGAATTTTTGCATCTGTGTTCACCAGGTATATTGGTCTATAGTTTTCTTTCTCCATTTTATCTTAGTCTTATTTTGTGATCAAGATATTCCTGGTCTTGTAGAATAAGTTTGGAAAGGTTCTCTTCTTTTCAGTTTTTTGGAATAGTTAAAGAATTGGCATTAGTTCTTCCTTAAAAATTTGATAGAATTTCATAAGTGAAGCCATCTGGACCTGGGCTTTTCTTTGTTGGGATACTTTTGATTGTTGATTCAATGTAGTTTCATTATTGATCTGTTTTAGTTTTCTGTATCTTCATGGTCTTTGTTAAGTTATATGCATTCAAAAATTTATCCATTTTGTCTAGATGTTCCATATTTTTGGCAAATAGTTTCTTATGGTAGTCCCTAATGATTTTTTTGTATTTCTGTGGCATTTGGTTTTCTTTTTTGTCTTATTCCAGGTAAAGGTTTATCAGTTTTGTTTATCTTTCCGAAGAACAGTCTACATTGATTTTTTGGGATATATTTTTATTAGTTTCTATTTAATTTATTTCCATTCTGATTTTTATTATTTGTTTTCTTCTGTTGACTTTGGGTTTGCTGTTTTCTTATTTTTCTATGTACTTGAGATATGTTATGTTCTTTATTTGATATTGCTTTACTTTTTTGATTTAGGTACTTCTTGCTAAAATATTCTTGTTAGTGCTGCTTTTGCTGTACCTCATAAGTTTTGGTATATTATGTTTTCATTTTCATTAATTTCAAAGAAGTTTTAAATCTCCTTCTAATTTTTTGAATGACCTTATTGGTCATTTGGAAGCATGTTCTATTTCCATATTTTTGCATAACTTTTAGTTTTTTTATTGCTGATTTCTAGTTTTATTCCATGGTGGTCAGAAAAAAAATACCTGATCTGATTTCACTTTTAAAAAATTTGTTAAGCCTTTGTGGCCTAATTTGTGGTCTATCCTATAGAATATTCCATAGAAAGAATGTGTATTCTGCCGGTGTTTAATATTCACTAAATGTCTGTTAGTTCCATTTGGTCTATAGTAGAGTTGAACTCTAATGTTCTTTGTTGACTTTTCATCTGAATGATCTGTCCATTGATGTAAGTAGAGTATTGAAATTCTCCACTATTACTGTATTTGAGTTTATCTGTCTTTAGATTTAGTAATGTTAGCAATACAAAATTGGCTCAATGATGTTGGGTACATATACATTTACTACTGTCATATCTTCTTTTTGATCTCCTAATCATTATGTAGGGATTTTATTAGTCTTTTTTGCAGTTTTTGTCTTTTTTTAAAAAAATTATTTATTTATTTGAAAGTCAGAGAGAGGCCAGCGCCGGGGCTCAATAGGCTAATCCTCCACCTTGTGGCGCCGGCATACCGGGTTCTAGCCCCGGTCGGGGCACCGGATTCTGTCCCAGTTGCCCCTCTTCCAGTCCAGCTCTCTGCTGTGGCCGGGAGTGCTGTGGAGGATGGCCCAAGTGCTTGGGCCCTGCACCCGCATGGGAGACCAGGAAAAGCACCTGGCTCCTGCCTTCGGATCAGCGCGATGCGCCAGCCACAGTGTACCAGCCGTGGCGGCCATTGGAGGGTGAACCAATGGCAAAAAGGAAGACCTTTCTCTCTGTCTCTCTCTCTCACTGTCCACTCTGCCTGTCAAAAAAAATTTCAGAGAGAGAAGGAGAGGCAGAGAGGGCGAGAGAGAGAGAGAGAGAGAGAGAATCTTTCATCAGATGGTTCACTCCCCGATTGGCTGCAAGCTGGAGCTGTGCCAACCCAAAGGCAGGAGCCAGGAGCTTCTTTCAGGTCTCCCATGTGGGTGCAAGGGCCCAAGGACTTGGGCTGTCTTCTACTGCTTTCCCAGGCCATAGCAGAGAGCTGGATCAGAAGTGGTGCAGCCAGGTCTCGAACTGGTGCCCACACGGCATGCCAGCGCTTCAGGCCAGGGCGTTAAGCCACTGCGCCACAGCGCCAGCTCCTGCAGTTTTTGTCTTAAAGACTATTTTATTTGATATAAATATAGTTACTTTTGGTTTCCATTAGCATGGAATGTCTTTTCCTACCCTTTCACTGTCTTTGGGTGTCTTTGGGCACCTTTACTGGTCAAATGAATCTCTTGTAGACAACTTATTATTGGATATTGTTTTCTTTAATCCATTCATCCAATCTCTATCTTTTAATTGATGGAATTTAGTCCATTTACACTTAAAGCTTTTGATAAATAATGTCATTTTACTTTTTTTTTTTTTTGACAGGCAGAGTGGACAGTGAGAGAGAGAGACAGAGAGAAAGGTCTTCCTTTTTGCCATTGGTTCACCCTCCAATGGCCGCTGCGGGCGGCGTGCTGTGGCCGGCGCATCGCGCTGATCTGATGGCAGGAGCCAGGTGCTTTTTCCTGGTCTCCCATGGGGTGCAGGGCCCAAGCACTTGGGCCATCCTGCACTGCACTCCCTGGCCACAGCAGAGATCTGGCCTGGAAGAGGGGCAACCAGGACAGAATCTGGTGCCCCAACCGGGACTAGAACCCGGTAGCCCGCACGCAAGGCGGAGGATTAGCCTGTTGAGCCACGGCACCGGCCGTCATTTTACTTTCAACTATCATGTTTTAGTTGTATCTCTTATAGAATGGTAAATGGTTTTGTCAATCTAATCCTGTATATTTTAAAAATATTTTCTCTGAAATAAGTTTGGATTTATAGAAAAATTTCCAAGATAATACTGAGCTCCTATGTACCTTTCCTTCTTCTTAATGTTATTATTATACATAACCATGTTATATTTATTAAAACAAAGAGCTTAATACTGGGCTAAACTATTAACTAAACTGTACAACTTACTTGGATTTTACTGGTGTTTTAACTAATGTTATTTAATGTTATAGGATGCAGTCTAGGAAATTATGTTGCCTTCAATTTTCCTATCTCCTTATCTTCTCTAGTCTATAATTTCTTAGTTTTTCCTTATTTTTATGATCCTGTGACTTTTGAAGAATTTCATATATTATGTAGAAACCCTCAGATTGGGTTTTTCTGATGTTTTATCATGATTAGCTTGAGGTTATAGGATTTTGAGAATAATATCACAAAGATAAATTGCTCTTTTCATTGCATATAAAAGAATATATTAAATCAATGTAACTTCTGATTGATAATAGCAACCTCAATCAGTTGGTTGAAATGGTATCTACCAGGATTTTCCTTTGTAAGATTCCCATTTTCTTTTTTAATACAATTTTTATTTTAGAAGCAAGTCACAAAGTCCAGTTAGTACTCAAGAAAAGGGAAATTAAGCACTGTCCTTTGAAAAGAGGAGTATCAAAGTGTTGTGTATTTATGTGAAAGCCACCACTTTTATTAATAACTATTTGGGGGGATATACAAACACCTGGTCTTTTGCAATTATTAATGTTGTGTTCTAATGTTGGTTCTCTACTTCCTGTGCATTTATTATTTAAAATTATTTCCTTAATCTCCAAATTAATTATATGTAATTTAGTTAAACTATTTAAATAACTTATAGTACTTCAACTCCCTGAGTTGATATAAAGTTCTTTTTTTTAAAGATTTATTTACTTATCTGAAAGTCAGAGTTACGCAGAGAGGAGAGGCAGAGAGAGAGAGAGAGAGAGAGAGAGAGAGAGAAGTCTTCCATCCAGTGGTTCACTCCCCAGATGGCCACAATGGCCGGAGTTGGCACCTATCCAAAGCCAGGAGCCAAGAGCTTCTTCTGAGTTGCCCACGTAGGTACAGGGGCCTAAAGACTTGGGCCATCTTCTACTGCTTTCCCAGGCCATAACAGAGAGCTGGGTTGGAAGTGGAGCAGCCAGGTCTTGAACTGGTGCCCATGTGGGATGCCAGCACTGCAGGCCAGCATGTTAAGCTGCTGTGCTACAGCGCCAGCCCTGATATAAAGCTCTAATCTTAACTTTAATATAAATTCAACCAGATGTTTTATGGATAGTTCTATAACTTAGATTTAAGATAACATGAAAAATAGCCAGAATACTTTTGAAGAAGGAATTATAAAGTAATAATTATGAGGGTGTGGTATTCACGTTGATATAGACAAATTGACTATGAAATGAAATAGGGATCCCAGAAATAAAACATGCAAAAAGATATTTTCAGAACCTTGAAAGGTGCAAGAGATAAGAAACTCATCATGTATAAAGAATATCCTAAAATGCCATTGGTTTTCTCAATGAAAGAATGAAACTGATAGGTGTCGAGTTGGTTTATCAAATGCATGAAGAAATAAATGACTGTTTAAAGTAGAGCTGGAAAGTACTGATTCATGTGGAAAAAAGTGAAATTGGATCATTACCTCATGTTGTAGGGCAAATTCAACCCAAAACAGATTAAGCTTAAATGTCTAAATAAAACTTGAAAGCACTTAGTGGAAGATACAGATGAATATTTTTGAGTGGGGATACTTTCTTAAACAAAACAGAAAACCATCAATTATAAATGAAGATTCCATAATTTACTTGTATTAAAATTAAAGAGTTTTGTTAAAATAAAAAGACACAACCCTGAGAAGATAAATCACTGTCTCTAGTGTGAGTTCTTTTTTCATTCTTGATGTTTGTAATTTCTATCTTCCATTTTATTTCTTGCTAGGGGACATTAAACTTATTAATAATCAAAATTTTTATTTTATTCATTTTGGATAAATTTTAGCTGTGTTTTTCAGGTTTCATTGATTCAAAATCCTGTTTTTACTATATTTGGTATTGATTTACTTTAGGTTTAATTTACTCTTCTTTTGGTACCTTATTAACATTGAAGCTTGGGGCAGTTGTAATGGTGAACAGAGTTATGCTGCCACCTGTGACACTGCATCCTATATCAGAGTGCTGGTTTGATACCTGGCTCTTCTACTTCAGACCCAGCTTTCTGCTAATGGTCCTAGACCAAAGTACTTGAGCTCCTTTACCCAACGTGGACCAGTTCTGGCTATTGTGGCCATTTGGAGAGCGACCAATGGATGGAAGATCTCTCTCTCTCTTTCTCTTTCTTCTGTTTTGCTCTGACCTTCAAATAAATAAATAAATCTTTTCCTTAAAGATTTATTTATTTATTTGAAAGGTGGAGTTACAGACAGTGAGAGGGAGAGACAGAAAGGTCTTACCTCTGTTGGTTCACTCCCCAGATGGCCGCAACAGCCGGAGATGTGCTGATCTGAAGCCAGGAGCCAGGAGCTTTTTCCAGGTCTCCCGTGTGGGTGCAGGGGCCTAAGCATTTGGGCCATCCTCCACTGCTTTCCCAGGCCATAGCAGAGAGCTGAATTGGAAAAGGGGCAGCCAGGACTTGAATGGGCGCCTATATGGGATGCCAACACTGAAGGTGGAGGATTAACCTACTGCAGCACAGTGCTGGCCCCAATAAGTAAATATTTTAAAAAGGTAAGATAAAAGTTTAAATAACTGATTTTATTTATTTTACCACTTATAGCTACATGTTTTCCTCTGAATAACTATTGCATCTCACAACTTTTTACATGTTATACTTTGAATATTATTTACTTAAATATATTCTAATTTATAATTTATTCATTGAACTCTGGGTTGTTTAGAAAGGTACTATTTAATTTTCAAATATTTGGGCATTTTTATAGATATCTCAATTGTTATTGATTTCTAATTTAACAAGTTTTGGTTAGAGAATATATTTTATATGATTTAAATTCTTATGAATTCATTGAGATTTGATTTATAGACCAGGATATGGTCTGTCAAAGGGAATGTCCCCATATTCCCTTGAAAGAATGTATTCCACAGTTACTGGTAGTTTTCTATTAATATCAACTAGGAGAAAATGTTTGTTAGTTTAGTGTAGTCCTCTAATTCTTAATGATGTTTATTCTACCTGTTCTATTAATTAGCACAAGCTAGGCTTTAAAAATCTCCAATTCTCATGGTGAACTCTTCTGTTTCTCTCTTTATTTTTGTTAGTTTTGCTTTCTTTACTCTAAAGGCTTTTATTATGCACATACACATTTGGTATTGTAGAATTGTGTATATTATCACATGAAATATATTTAACATATTCTGTTTTATTTATATTTATTGCTAATATGATACTTTCACCAATTTCTTCATTTATATTAGTATGAGAGACTTCAAAATAATCATGGAAAACTTGAATTCAAAGCTATAAAAAACTGATTCTCAACATAAGCACTGTCAAGTTTGAGACCCATTTGTAAACAATAAAACCAGCCATTCATTCCATTCCTAAAGAACTGAAGGTCTGATAATGGACCATGTTAATGTAGTAATTTTTATATTACTACCTGAAGAAAAAATGGTTCGCTTTAAAGATTTTTTTTTTTTTTTTTTGAGAATAGAAAACAAGAAAACTCAGAAAGAGTCACATCAAGACTAAGGTGGATGCCTAATAATTTCCCATTGAAAACAGGACAGAATTGCCCTTGTTTGATGACAGGCGTGAGCAGGAGGGTTGTTGTGGAGGAGAAGGGCACTGGTGAAGTTTTCCTGCAAAAGTCTGGGGTAACTTTCTCCAGCTACTATCCTGAGAAGCAGACGTTATCATTCTTCAGTTGTCTAGAAAGTCAAGAAGCAAACTGCATTGAGCATCCCCCCAAAACCATTCCATGACTTTTGTTCCTGACTGATCTGTTCTTCAACTGGACCCTGCCCACCTCTTGGTGGCCATTCCTTTGATTGTGTTTTGAGTTCAGGGTTATGCTGGGAAAGCTGTATTTCCCTGTCTGTCACAATTCTTCACAGAAATGCGTCAGGATCTTGATGACACTCGCTTAAAACTTTGATTGCTAGCTCTTCTCTTGTCCATGGCTAATCTGGGTGCAACGTTTTTGGCACCCATGAAACAGAGGTTTGTATTGTTTTATTTTTTAAATCTGAATTGTGTAAGCTGAATCAGTTGATCTGTTTGTGGTGTTGGCTATTGTTTTTCTGTTCCTCGTTGGTCCTCATTATTAGAGCACAAGCAGGGATGATTTTTTTTCTGTGAAAGTTGATATGGATGATCTGTTGCTGTGGGCTTCACTTTTGACATTGTCTTGTCCCTTCTTCAACTGAGTTATCCATTTGTTAATTGCTGATTTCACTGGCATTTTGTCCCTATCAACTTTTTAAAGTACCAATGATTTTTTAAAGGCTTTTAAAATTATTTTACTTATTTGAAAGGCAGAGTTACTGAGAGAGAAAAGGATAAGGGGAGGGAGGGAGATAGAGATAGAGATATATCTATCTATCTATATATCTATATGAAATATATATAGACTATAGATATCTATATCTATCTATCTATCTATCTATATATATATATATAGAGAGAGTATGAGTGAGTATGAATCTTTCATCCACTGGTTCACTTTCCAAATGGCTGCACGGGCCAGGGATGGATGGGCCAGGCTGAAGATGTGAGTGAGAGCTTCATCCAGGCCTTCTACAGGAGTGCAAGGGACCAAGCTCTTGGGCCATCCTCTGCTGCTTTCCCAGGTGCATTAGCAGGCGCAACAAGTGGTACAACCAAACTTGAATCGGTACCATATGGGATTCCAGTGGTGGCTTAACCATGACACAACACCTGCACCAGCATCAGTGATTTTACCAATTTTTTATCCCATATTCACCATAAATTTATTGTCCTTGCTTTAATTTTAGCAAAATCTGTGTAGCTCTCTTATAGGTTCTTTTCAAACTGATGTTTTATCATAATGCCTCCTACTGGATCTGTGGAAACATGTTACAACAAGTTAGTACAGCTTTATCTTGGTGAAAAAAATTAATCTTTGTATTGTTTTAGCATATGCATTTTTCATGAATTTTTTGAATAGCCCTATTATGAGTGAAATCATGTAGTCTTTCTGTTCTGGCTTATTTCACTTAGCACAATAACCTCCATTTCAGTCCATGTTGTTGAAAATGACAATATTTCATTCTTTTTTATGGTTGATTGGTATTCAATTATGTATTGTATCACATTTTTTTGAGATGTTCATTTGTTTGAGTGTAGCGTTCAAAACAAAAAATGTACTAGGGCCCTACTCTTAACATTTTCAACCCTGGATTCTAGAGATAAGTTACTGCTTATAGATAGAGCTCCATAAACTTTTGGGTTCCTTAATGTAGAATATAATCTTTTACCATTGTTGAAGTCAAATAATTTTTAGACTAGCTGGAACACTGAATGATAAGAATGCAATTCAGCAAGTGACTTCTGGATTAGATAGAAGCCATCCACTGTATGGTCCTACTTACTTTGTAATTTTTGTAAATTATGTGTTATACAACTTGTTACTTGAGAGATAAGCAGAGATAGCACTTACTTAGCTACTTGCCCTAGCTGATTGCATGGACAAGGTTACAAATAGTTTTTGGTCCATTTATCTATTGTTTCATATAAGAAAATTTTGTGTCTCAATTTTTGAAATCCTTTATTTTTCTTCATGTTAACTGAATAAAAATTCTGTTAGTATTTTCTCAACTGAGGAGTTTTTGATATATGAAGGGTATTAAAAAGTTTGGGAAAATGAATATTATGAAAAATTATGCATGGATTTCAAAGTTTTTTTGTATCGAATAAGCTTACTTTAGTTCCATTTTCCACGAACTTTTGAATTACCTTTGTATTGATCAAACATTTGAGTATACTTAATTGCATTATGTTTTTAAATATGGGAAGTTTGAGATGTCTTTTTCTTTCTTATGTATATTTATCTGTCTCAGTACATTCTAGAACATGAATAAACATTTCAATAACCATCTTGTACATGAATTTAAAATAATGTTATGAGGCCAGCACAGTGACAGTGAGAGGGAGAGACAGAGAAAGGTCTTCTGTCTGTTGGTTCACTCCCCAAATGCCGTAATGGCTGGAGCCAGACTAATCCAAAGGCAGGAGCCAGGAACTTCTTCCAGGTCTCTCATGTGGGTGCAGGGGCCCAAGTCCTTGGGCTGTCTTCTGCTGGTTTCCCAGGCCCTAGGAAGAAGCTGAATCAGAGGTGGAGCAGCTGGGACTTGAACCAGTGCCCATATGGGATGCTGGCACTACAGGCTGTGGCTTTACCTGCTATGCCACAATGCTGGCCCCAAAATAAGAGATCTTAACCTACAAATTCAAGAAGTTCATTGGATCCCACATAAGATGTAAGGAAATCCATAGAAAGATATATTAGCACCAAAGAGAAAGAAAATCTTAAAGCCAAAGAGAAAAGTTGAATTACCTATAAAAGAGGAATGCTTTCCTATTTTTGGTATTTTTCCCTGGATATTTAAATTTAGGGAAATAATTTTATAAACTCAAGGAGGTCAACTCCCTAGTTTGGGAGAATCTTTTATGTTGTCTAAACCTTTGTAATACAAACTAGTTTATCCTTTTGTTTTGTTTTTCTTTGATGCACACTATGGGTAAAGGGCAGCTGCAACACTCCTAAATTATAACCTTCCATCATTTCATTTTGCAGGGGAGAGGTGACAGATTTTCTTACTTCCTTGTAAGGAATTTTGATGTGTTTAAGATTTTAACAGTAATATTTTATTTAAAATTGTAAGTAATTTTCAATAGGAGGTTAATCTAGGTGTCTGGCTACTCTGGCGCCAACAGTTTCAATTGTTTATTTAATTTAATTCTAAAAGCAAAGCCACTAATATCTTTTAAAAAAGCCTTTTAATTCAGAATTTTTTCTACAATATACCTACCTTTCTTTTTTTTAACTTTTATTTAATGAATATAAATTTCCAAAGTACGATTTATGGATTACAATGGCTTCCCCCCCATACTGTCCCTCCCACCCACAACCCTCCCCTTTCCCACTCCCTCTCCCCTTCCATTCACATCAAGATTCATTTTCGATTATCTTAATATACAGAAGATCAGCTTAGTATACATTAAGTAAGGATTTCAGCAGTTTGCTCCCACACAGAAACATAAAGTGAAAAATAATAGATGATTTTTTTTTAAATGATGATGAAATCAGATCAGACCTATTGTCATGTTTAATCCCAGTGAGAGTCAAGTTGGGAGTTGATAATTTCTTTCTTTTTTTTTTTTTACAGAGGATCAGTTTAGTATACATTAAGTAGAGATTTCAATAGTTTGCACCCCCATAGAAACACAAAGTGAAATATATTGTTTGAGTACTCGTTATAGCATTAAATCTCAATGCACAGCACATTAAGGACAGTGATCCTACATGAGGAGTAAGTGCACAGTGACTCCTGGCATGTACCAATGCCAGCTCACTATTCCAAGTGATCAATTTCAGTTCACAATTGATCATAATGAAAGGACTAAGAGTCAAAGGGAGCACATAAACAAGTCCAGTAGCTGCTAACACTAACCGATAGAATAAATAAGGGGGAGAGTGATCCAACATGGGAAGTGAGATACTCAGCAGACTCATAGAATGGCAGATGTCCTAAATAGCACTCTGGCCTCAGAATCAGCCCTAAAGGCATTCGGATCTGGCTGAAAAGCCCATGAGAGTATTTCAGGCATGGAAAGCCAAGACACTCTGGCAAAAGATCTCTGTGAGTGAGATCCCAGTGGAAAGAACAGGTCTTCAAAGAAGGAGGTACCTTTCTCTGAAGGGAGGAGAGAACCTCCACTTTGACTATGACCTTGTCTAAACAAGATAAGAATCGGAGAACTCAGAGGGCTTCCATAGCCTTGGAAACTCATGACTGGAGCATAGGGAGATTACTGATGCCATAGACAGGAGTGTCAATTGGTAAAGTCAACAACAGGAGTCACTGTGCACTTACTCCTCATGTAGGATCACTGTCCTTATACCTACCTTTCTGCAAACTGGATGTTAAATCTTAAAAAAGGCTTTGCTCCAACTCCATCATATATTTTATATTCTCCCTGTATTTACAGATTTATTTAAAGAGATTATGGTTCTTAATAATATCAGAAATGATAAGATGCCTGTAAATGAACTGAGCTCCAAACTCTTGAGTGCTGGAATTCCATTGAGCGACAAGATATTCCAAGAGATATTGAGACAAGCATCTATTGATGGTAAATCCTTTACGAAAGAGTAATCTATGTTAAGCTTACCTAAGTCTTAGTTGTACTGTGTACTTGGGATATTTGTTTTATACATGTATATTTTATTTTGTAATTAGTGAAGATTTATTTTTAATTGGCAAATGCAAAGTTATATATATTATGTTCAATGTGATGTTTTGATATATGCATAGATTGTGGAATAATTAGATTTGCTTTTTAATATATCTATTACCTTATATTCTTATATTTTTGTGATAACTTTTGAAATCTACTCTTTTAGTAATTTTCAAATATATATTATTAATTATAGTCATCTTGCTACACAATAGATGTCCAGAAATTCTTTCTGTCTAATTGAAACTTTCCTCTCTTTAACCAACATTTCCCCCATATACCCCATGCCAGCCCCTGGTGACCACCATTCTACTCAATTTTTAAAATTTTTACATAAAAATTATATCATGTAGTATTTGTCTTTTTGTACTGGCTTATTTCACTAAGCATGAAGTCTTTCAGATTCGTCTGTGTTGTTTCAAATGACATAATTTCATTCTTTTCAAAGGCATACTAATATTCCTGTGTGTGTGTTGGGGGGTGTGTGTGTGTGTATGTCAGTTTCTTCTCCCATCATTACTGATAGACCCTTAAGCCGATTCAGTATCTTCATTATCGTGCGTAATGCTGTAGTGAACACCTGGGTGCAGATATCTCTTTAGTATACGGATTTCACTTCCTATGGCTATATAACAAGAAGTGGAAGTGCTAGATCATATTATGGTGCTGTTTTTAATTTTTTGAGGAATTCCATGTTGTTTTCCATGATGGCTGTACTAATTTTTCTCCCATTATTAATGTGTAAGAGTTCCCTTTTACCACATCCTTGCACACACTTGTCATGCTTTATTTTTTATTTTATTTTATTTTTTTAAAATATTTATTTGAAAGGTAGAGCTAGAGAGAGAGAGAGAGAGAGGGAGGGAAGACAGAGAGTGATATCTTTCATCCGCTGGTTCACTCCCCAAATGGCTGCAATGGCCAGGGCTGTGCCAGGCTGATGCTGGGAGCCAGGAGCATCTTTAGGGTCTCCCCTGTGGGTTTAGGGGCCAAGGGACTTGAACCATCTTCTGCTGCTTTCCTGGGCACATTAGGAGGGATCTAGATTGGAAGTGGAGCAGTCAGGACACAAACCTGCAATCATATGGGATGATGGCACTACAGGCTGTGGCTTAACCCACTGTGCCACAGGGCTGGTCCTTATCTTTTAGACAGAAGCCATTCCTAGAAGGAACAGATAAATTGGGTCTTAGAAATAAAAGGTATATTGAAAGCTAATTAAGAGTCATATTCTCTATCCTGGGAATATTTCTAAGAGGCATCCTCTGTTTTTGGTTAAATTTATTGTATGTGTTTATGAATGTAGATTAAACAAAACAAAGTAAATATAGATTGTATCCATTATACATTTATTATAGTTATTTTATATTCATGCCAATATAACATAAATGCATAATGAATATAATCTATAAAAATGTATATTGGACTTAATAATAGACAAAGAGGATTGTGCCTTAAAATATTTATACCTCTGTAAGTACACATATGTGTATATAAGTATGCAATTATTTAAGCCAAGTAAATTCCTTTTTTAAGCCAAGAATTCCTTTTTTGTTTTGAAGAAACAGATTCTGGATAAAACTGATTGGTTTTTATTCTGCTAATTTTAAGAAATTATAAAATTTGCTTATTTTCACCCCCTGTCATGATTATCTAATGATTATTAGCATTTACATTTTTGTATTTCATGTCAAATCTTATGTTTTACATTTTAGAAAACAGTGAAGTAAGTCTCAAAGAAATCTTGGAGAATTTGAGCAAGAATAAGCCAGCTCCTATAGTGGAAGGTAGGATAATCAATATTTCTTTTTATGTATTTGCCATGGTTTTCATTGCTTATTTTATGATTATTTAAAAAATGGCATTCTGATATATAAAATTACATATAATTATACATTATATATTTTAATACTTAAATTGTACAGTAAATTTGATAAGTTTTGCCATATGCATACATCACCTCAATCAAAATTATAAGTATATTCCTCACCTCCAAAATTTCTACATATCCCTTTGTAATCTCTGCTATTTTTCTCCACCCTCTTTTCCCACATCCTCAGGGAACTCCTGATCTGCTTCCATCACTGTAGATTTGTGTGTACATTTTCAAAAATTTAGAAAATAGATGTATTCTCTTTTTGCTGGTTTTTTAACAGTTATTTTGAAATTAATCCATGTGTATCATCTAGCAGTAGTTCAATCTTTTTATTGCTGAGTAGTAATTCATTTTCTAGATATATCAGTTTATTTATTTGATGATATACATTAGGTTGTTTTCCATTTTTGGCTTTTAGAAAAGCTGCTGTGACAATCATATGTAAGTCATTGTATATACCTATGCTTTCATTTCTCCTGAGTGTTTACCAAGGAGGTATTGGCTGAATCATATTGTAGGGTAGTATTAAAGAAACTACAAAACTGTTTCCAAAGTGGTTACACTTTTGCATGCCCACTAGCACCAGCAGCATTTGAGAGTTTCAGTTCCTCCAATTCTTGCTCATATTTGGAATAGTCAATCTTTTAAAATTTTAACTAATCTCTTTTTCAGTGGTAAATTAAATTAAACATTCATAAAATTAGGACATAGATTTAGATCTTTGATCCATTTTAAGTTGATTTTTGTATAAGGTGTAAGGAATGGGTCTTGTTTCATACTTCTGCATGCAGAGATCCAATTTTCCCTGCACCATTTATTGAAGAGATTGTCCTTTCTCCAGGGATTGATTTTTAGCTCACTTGTCAAAGAGGAGTTGGTTGTAGATATATGAATTGATTTCTGGGGTTCCTATTCTGTTCCATTGGTTGACCTGTCTATTTTTATGCCAGTACCAGGCTGCTTTGCTTTTAACTACCCTGTATTATGTCTTGAAATCTAATATTGTGATGCCTCTAGCTTTATTTAAGATTGGTTTAGCTATTTGGGGTCTCTTGTGTTTCCACATGAATTTTAGCATACTTTTCCTAGATCTGACAAGAATGCCATTGGTATTTGGATTGGGATTGCATTGAATATATAAATTGCTTTAGGTAGTATTGACATTTTCATGATATTAATTCTTCCAGTCCATGAGTATAGAAGATTGGAAGATTTCTCCATATTTTGTATCTCCTTTTATTTCTTTAATGTTTTATAATTTTCATCATAGAGATCTTTTACCTCCTTGGTTAAATTTATTCCAAGGTACTTAAATATTTTGTCGCTAATTTGAGTGGAATGAATCTTTTTTTTTTGTAAAGATTTATTTATTTTACTTGAAAGTCACAGTTACACAGAGAGATGAGAGGCAGAGAGAGAGAGAGACAGAGAGAGAGAGAAAAAGAGAGAGAGAAAGTCTTCCATTCACTGGTTCACTCCCTAGATGGCTGCAATGGCTGGAGCTGTGCTGATCTGAAGCCAGGAGCCAGGAGCTTTCTTCTGGGCATCCCACATGTTTGCAGGAGCCCAAGGACTTGGGCCATCTTCTACTACTTTCCCAGGCCATAGCAGAGAGCTGGATCAGAAGTGGAGCAGCAGGTATCGAACTGGTGCCCATATGGAATGCTGGCACTGCAGGCGGCAGCTTTACCTGCTATGCCACAGTGCTGGCCCCGAGTGGGATGAATCTTACAATTCCTTTCTCAGCTATCACACTGCTTGTGTATACAAAGGCTATTGATTTTCTGAATTGATTTTATATTCTACAATTTTACCAAACTCTATTAGGAGCTCCAGTAACCTCTTAGTGGAGTCTTTTGGTTCCCTTGTGTATAGAAACATGTCTTCTGCAAACAAGGATAATTTGACTTCTTCCTTTCTAGTTTTTATCTCTTTGAGTTCTTTTTCTCTTGCCTAACAACTCCGGCTAAACCGAAACTGTCTTGAATGGCAGTGGTGAAAATGAGCGTCATGTCCGGTTCTGATCTTAGTGGAAATGCTTCAAACTTTTCCCCATTCAATATGATGCTGGATGTTTGTTTGTCATAAGTTGCCTTGATTGTGTTGGGGAATGTTCCTTCTAGGCCCAATTTGCTTAAGATTTTTTTTAATCATGAAAGAATTTTGTATTTTATCAAATGCTTTTCTACGTCTATTGAGATAATCATATGGTTTTTATTCTTCAATTTGTTATTGTGATATAATCATATTTATTGATTTGTATATGTTGAGCCATCCCTGTATACTAAGGATAAATCCCTCTTGGTCTAGATGAATGATCTTTCTAATGTGTTGTTGGATTCAATTATTTAGTATTTTGTCTTGAGGATTTTTGCATATTTTGGTTTTGATATTGGTCTATAGTTTTCTTTCTTTGGTATATCTTTTTCTACTTTTAGAATTAAGGTGATGCTGGCCACATAGAAGGAGTTTGAGAAGACCTCTTACTTTCAGTAGTTTTAAGTAATTTGAGAAGATTTGTAATTCATTCTTTTTTTAAAAGATTTATTTATTTATTTGAAAAGCAGTGTTACACAGAGAGAGGAGAGACAGAGGGAGAGAGAAGTCTTCCATCCACTGATTCATTTACTCCCTAACTGACTGTAACAGCCGGAGCTGTGCTGATACAAAGCTTGGAGCCAGAAGCTTCTTCCAGGTCTCCCATACAGGTGCAGGGACCCAAGGACTTGGGCCATCTTCTACTTCTTTCCCAGGCCATAACAGAGAGGAGGATCAGAAGTGGAGCAGCTGAGACTCGAACTGGCACTCATATGGGAAGCCGGCACTGCAGATGGCAGCTTTACCCGCTATGCCACAGTGCCGTCCCCAGAATTCATTCTTTAAAAGTCTGGTGGAATTAACAGTGAAGCCATCTGGTCCTGTGCTTTTCTTTGTTTGGAGGGTCTTTATTACTGATTCAATCTCCATCTTGGTTTTTGTTCTGTTTAGGTTTTCTGTGTCTTAACGATTCAATTTTCGTTGATTGTATGTGTCCAGGAATCTATGTATATATTCTAGAATTTTCCAATTTGTTGGCCTGCAGCTCTTTGTAGTAATTCCTGATTATTCTTTTTATGTCTGTGATATCTGTTATACTTCCTTTGTAATATCTGATTTTTATTGATTTGGGTGTTTTCTGTCTTTTGTTTAGTTAGTTGGGCCAATGGTTTATCAGTTTCATTTATATTTTAAAAAAAATGGCTCTTCATTTCACTGATATTTTATATTTTTTCAGTTTCAATTTTGTCTATTTCTTCTCTAATTTTGATTATTTCTTTCCTACTAATAATTTGGGTTTAGTTTGTTGTTTTTCTAGATCCTTGAGATGCATTGATAGCTCATTTATTTGATGCCTTTCCAATATCTTGATGTAGTCATAATTCTCTTTTTTTTTTTAATTTTGACAGGTAGAGTTATAGACAGTGAGAGAAAGAAAGAGAGAGAGAGAAAGGTCATCCTTCCACTGGTTCACTCCCCAAATGGCTGCATGGCTGGTGCTGCGCTGGCCCGAAGCCAGGAGCCAGGTGCCTCCGCCTGGTCTCCCATGCAGGTGCAGGGGCCCAAGCACTTGGGCCATCCTCCACTGCCCTCCCTAGCCATAGCAGAGGGCTGGACTGGAAAAGGAGCAACCAGGACTAGAACCCAGTGCCCATATGGGATGCCGGTGCTGCAGGTGGAGGATTAGACAAGTGAGCCACTGCACCAACCCTAAACTTCCTTCTTAACATTGCTTTTGCTATATCCTATAAGTTTTGATTTGTTTTATTGTCACCCTCATTTGCTTCCAGGAATTATTATTTTTTTTTGACAGGCATAGTGGACAGTGAGAGAGAGAGACAGAGAGAGAAAGGTCTTCCTTTGCCGTTGGTTCACCCTCCAATGGCCGCCGCGGCCAGTGTGCTGCGGCTGGCACACCACGCTGATCCGATGGCAGGAGCCAGGTACTTATCCTGGTCTCCCATGGGGTGCAGGGCCCAAGCACTTGGACCATCCTCCACTGCACTCCCTGGCCACAGCAGAGAGCTGGCCTGGAAGGGGGGCAACCGGGACAGAATCCAGTGCCCTGACCAGGACTAGAACCTGGTGTGCCTGTGCCGCAAGGCGGAGGATTAGCCTAGTGAGCCGTGGTGCCGGCTTCCAGAAATTATTTTTAAAGATTCATTTATTTATTTGAAGGGCAGAGTTACAGAGAAAACAGGGAGATACAGAGAGAGTTTATTCATCCATAGGCTCACTCACAAATGGCTGCAATGGTGGGAGCTGAGCCCATCTGAAGCCTGATACCATGAGCTTCATCTTTCTCTGCTTTCCCAAGCCATTAACAGGGAGCTGGATCAGAAGTGAAACATCTGGGACTTGAACTGGTGCCCATATGGGATGCCGGTGCTGTGGACAGCTTCTTTACCCACTATGCCATAGCGCTGACCCCTCCAGGAACTTTTTGATTTCTTCTGTGACCCACTGTGTATACAGGAGTATGTTGTTCAGTCTACATGTCTTTGCATATTTTCTAGAGATTCCTATTGTGGTCAGAAAAGATACATGGTATTATTTCAATTTTTTTGAATTTGCGGAAACTTGCTTTAAGGCTTAGCATATAGTCTATCCTAGAGAAAATTCAACATAATGATGAAAAGAAAATTCAACTGTGGGATGAAATGTTGTGTAGATATCAGTTAGGTCCATTTGGTGCATAGTGTAGATTTGCTCTTTTGTTTCTTTCTTAATTTTCTGTCTAGTTGATCCGTCCATTGATGAAAATGGAGCATTGAAGTCCTCCATTACTATTGTATTGGAGTCTATGTCTCTTTTATGTCTATTAACATTTGTTTTAAATAACCAGGTGCCATGGTAATGGGTGAGTATACATTTATTATACTCATATCTTCCTGTTGAATTGATCTCTTAATCTTTACATAATGCACTTCTTTGTCTCTTTAAAGAGTTTTTGTGTTAAAGTTTATTTTGTCTGTATTACAATGGCCAGACCTGCCTGCTCTTTTTTGCTTTCCATTAGCATGGGTATCTTTTTCCATCCTTTTACTTTCAGAATGTATCTTTGTGGTAAGGTGATTTCTTGTTGGCAGCAAATAGATGGGTCTTGTTTTTTAATCCATTCAATAAGTCTGTATTTTTTAATTACAGAATTTAGATCATTTATATTCAAGGTTATTATTGATAAGTAATGATTGGTCCTACAATTTTTCTTTAAAATTTTTTTTTTATTTGACAGGTAGATTTAAGACAGTGAGAGAGAAAGAGACAGAGAGAGAAGGGTCTTCCTTCCGTTGGTTCACTCCCCAAATGGCCGCTACAGCCAGCGCTGTGCCAATCCGAAGCCAGGAGCCAGGTGCTTCTTCCTGGTTTCCCATGTGGGTGCAGGGGCCCAAGCACCTGGGCTGTCCTCCACTGCCCTCCTGGGCCATAGCAAAGAGCTGGACTGGAAGAGGAGCAACTGGGACTAGAACCTGGCCCCCATATGGGATGCCAGTGCTGTAGGTAGAGGATTAACCAAGTGAGCCATGGCGCAGGCCCCTGGTCCTACAATTTTTCCATACATATTTCTATTGTTTGCTCTGGATTTGCTTTTTACTTTTATTAGGAGATTTTCTGCCTTCACATTCTTTTCATAATGATGACTATCTTTCTCTGCTTCTCAGTGTGGTACATCCTTATGAATCATTTATAAGGCTGGATAAGTGGTGACAAATTCTTTCAATTTCTGTTTGTTTTGGAAGGTCTTTTTTTTTAACTTTTATTTAATGAATATAAATTTCCAAAGTACGATTTATGGATTACAATGGATTCCCCCCCATACCGTCCCTCCCACCCACAACCCTCCCCTTTCCCACTCCCTCTCCCCTTCCATTCACATCAAGATTCATTTTCGATTATCTTAATATACAGAAGATCAGCTTAGTATACATTAAGTAAGGATTTCAACAGTTTGCTCCCACACAGAAACATAAAGTGAAAAATAATAGATGATTTTTTTTAAATGATGATGAAATCAGATCAGACCTATTGTCATGTTTAATCCCAGTGAGAGTCAAGTTGGGAGTTGATAATTTCTTTCTTTTTTTTTTTTTTTTTTTTACAGAGGATCAGTTTAGTATACATTAAGTAAAGATTTCAACAGTTTGCACCCCCATGAAACACAAAGTGAAATATATTGTTTGAGTACTCGTTACAGCATTAAATTTCAATGCACAGCACATTAAGGACAGAGATCCTACATGAGGAGTAAGTGCACAGTGACTCCTGTTGTTGACTTTACCAATTGACACTCCTGTCTATGGCATCAGTAATCTCCCTATGCTCCAGTCATGAGTTTCCAAGGCTATGGAAGCCCTCTGAGTTCTCCGATTCTTATCTTGTTTAGACAAGGTCATAGTCAAAGTGGAGGTTCTCTCCTCCCTTCAGAGAAAGGTACCTCCTTCTTTGAAGACCTGTTCTTTCCACTGGGATCTCACTCACAGAGATCTTTTGCCAGAGTGTCTTGGCTTTCCATGCCTGAAATACTCTCATGGGCTTTTCAGCCAGATCCGAATGCCTTTAGGGCTGATTCTGAGGCCAGAGTGCTATTTAGGACATCTGCCATTCTATGAGTCTGCTGAGTATCTCACTTCCCATGTTGGATCACTCTCCCCTTTATTTATTCTATCGGTTAGTGTTAGCAGGTACTAGATTTGTTTATGTGCTCCCTTTGACTCTTAGTCCTTTCATTATGATCAATTGTGAACTGAAATTGATCACTTGGAATAGTGAGATGGCATTGGTACATGCCACCTTGATGGGATTGAATTGGAATCCCCTGGTATGTTTCTAACTCTACCATTTGGGGCAAGTCAGCTTGAGCATGTCCCAAATTATACATCTCTTCCCTCTCTTATTCCCACTCTTATGTTTAACAGGGATCACATTTTAGTTAATTTTCAACACTTAAGAATAACTGTGTAATAATTACAGAATTAAACCAGTCATATTAAATAGAACAGACAAAAAAACTACTAAGAGAGATAATGTATTAAGTTGTTCATTAACAGTCAGGGCTATGCTGATCAAGTCACCGTTTCCCATAGTGTCCATTTCACTTCAGGAGGTTTCCTTTTTGGTGTTCAGTCAGTTGTCACCGATCAGGGAGAACATATGGTATTTGTCCCTTTGGGATTGGCTTATTTCACTCAGCATGATGTGTTCCAGATTCCTCCATTTTGTTGCAAATGACTGGATTTCATTGTTTCTTACTGTGGTATAGTATTCTAAAGAGTACATATCCCATAATTTCTTTATCCAGTCTACCGTTGATGGGCATTTAGGTTAGTTCCAGGTCTTAGCTATTGTAAATTGAGCTGCAATAAACATTAGGCTGCAGACCGCTTTTTTGTTTGCCAATTTAAATTCCTTTGGGTAAATTCCAAGGAGCGGGATGGCTGGGTCGAACAGTAGGGTTATCTTCAGGTTTCTGAGGAATCTCCAGACTGACTTCCATAGTGGCTTGACCAGTTTGCATTCCCACCAACAGTGGGTTAGTGTCCCTTTTCCCCCACATCCTCGCCAGCATCTGTTGTTGGTAGATTTCTGAATGTGAGCCATTCTAACTGGGGTGATGTGAAACCTCATTGTGGTTTTGATTTGCATTTCCCTGATTGCTAATGACCTTGAACATTTTTTCATGTGCCTGTTGGCCATTTGGATTTCCTCTTTTGAAAAATGTCTATTGAGGTCCTTGGCCCATCTCTTAATTGGCCTGTTGGTTTTGTGTTTGTGGAGTTTCTTAATCTCTTTGTAGATTCTGGTTATTAACCCTTTATCTGTTGCATAGTTTGCAAATATTTTTTCCCATTCTGTCGGTTGTCTCTTCACTCTCCTGACTGTTTCTTTTGCAGTACAGAAACTTCTCAATTTGATGCAATCCCAATAGTTGATTTTGGCTTTGACTGCCTGTGCCTCCCGGGTCTTTTCCAGAAATTCTTTGCCTGTGCCAATATCTTGAAGGGTTTCTCCAATGTTCTCTAGTAACTTGATGGCGTCAGGTCATAGATTTAGGTCTTTAATCCATGTTGAGTGGATTTTTGCGTAAGGTGTAAGGTAGGGGTCTTGCTTCATGATTCTGCATGTGGAAATCCAATTTTCCCAGCACCATTTATTGAATAGACTGTCCTTGCTCCAGGAATTAGTTTTAGATCCTTGATCAAATATAAGTTGGCTGTAGATGTTTGGGTTGATTTCTGGTATTTCAATTCTGTTCCATTGGTCTATCCATCTGTTTCTGTACCAGTACCATGCTGTTTTGATTACAACTGCCCTGTAGTATGTCCTGAAATCTGGTATTGTGATGCCTCTGGCTTTGTTTTTGTTGTACAAGATTGCTTTAGCTATTCGAGGTCTCTTGTGCCTCCATATAAATTTCAGCACCATTTTTTCCAGATCTGAGAAGAAGGTCTTCGGTATCTTGATTGGTATTGCATTGAATTTATAAATTGCTTTTGGGAGAATGGACATTTTGATGATATTGATTCTTCCAATCCATGAGCATGGAAGATTTTTCCATTTCTTGGTATCCTCTTCTATTTCTTTCTTTAAGGTTTTGTAATTTTCATCGTAGAGATCTTTAACGTCCTTGGTTAAGTTTATTCCAAGGTATTTGATTGTTTTTGTAGCTATTGTGAATTGGATTGATCTTAGAAGTTCTTCCTCAACCATGGCATTGCCTGTGTATGCAAAGGCTGTTGATTTTTGTGCATTGATTTTATACCCTGCTACTTTGCCAAAATCTTCTATGAGTTCCAATAGTCTCTTAGTAGAGTTCTTTGGGTCCCCTAAATAAAGAATCATGTCATCTGCAAAGTGGGATAGTTTGAGTTCTTCCTTCCCAATTTGTATCCCTTTAATTTCTTTTTCTTGCCTAATAGCTCTGGCTAGAACCTCCAGAACTATGTTAAATAGCAGTGGTGAGAGTGGGCATCCCTACCTGGTGCCAGATTTCAGTGGAAATGCTTCCAACTTTTCCCCATTCAAGAGGATGTTGGCCATGGGTTTTTCATAGATTGCTTTGATTGTATTGAGGAATGTTCCTTCCATACCCAGTTTGCTTAGAGTTTTCATCATGAAAGGGTGTTGTATTTTATCAAATGCTTTCTCTGCATCTATTGAGATAATCATATGGTTTTTCTTCTGTAGTCTGTTAATGTGGTGTATCATATTGATTGTCTTGCGCACATTAAACCATCCCTGCATACCAGGGATAAATCCCACTTGGTCTGGGTGGATGATCTTTCTGATGTGTTGTTGCATTCTATTGGCGAGAATTTTATTGAGGATTTTTGCATCTATGTTCATCAGGGATATTGGTCTGTAATTCTCTTTCAGTGCTGCATCTTTTTCCGGCTTAGGAATTAAGGTGATGCTGGCTTCATAGAAAGAATTTGGGAGGATTCCCTCTTCTTCGATTGTTCTGAATAGTTTGAGAAGAATTAGAGTTAGTTCTTCTTTAAATGTCTGATAGAATTCAGCAGTGAATCCATCTGGTCCTGGGCTTTTCTTTGTTGGGAGGGCCTTTATTACTGTTTCAATTTCTGTCTCAGTTATGGGTCTGTTTAGGTTTTCGATGTCTTCCTGGTTCAATTTAGGTAGGTTGCATGTGTCCAGGAATCTATCCATTTCTGATAGGTTTCCCTGTTTGCTGGCATACAAGTCCTTGTAGTAATTTCTGATGATTCTTTTTATTTCTGTGGTGTCTGTTGTTACATTTCCTTTTTCATCTCTGATTTTATTGATTTGGGTCTTTTCTCTTCTTTTTTTTTGTTAGTTGGGCCAATGGGGTGTCAATTTTGTTTATTTTTTCAAAAAACCAGCTTCTCGTTTGGCTGATGTTTTGGAATGTTTTTCTTGATTCAATCCTGTTGATTTCTTCTCTGATTTTAATTATTTCTCTTCTCCTACTAGATTTGGGTCTGGTTTGCTGTAGGTTTTCTAGATCCTTGAGGTGAATTGAAAGCTCATCTATTTGGTGCCTTTCCAATTTCTTGATGTAGGCACCTATTGATATTAACTTTCCTCTTAACACTGCTTTTGCTGTGTCCCATAAGTTTTGGTATGTTGTGCTGTTATCCTCATTTACTTCCAGAAAATTTTTGATTTCTCTTTTAATTTCTTCTATGACCCATTGTTCATTCATGAGCATGTTGTTCAATCTCCATGTGTTTGCATATGCTCTAGGGATTCCTGAGTTGCTAATTTCCAACTTCATTCCTTTATGGTCTGAGAAGCTGCATGGTATGATTCTAATTCTTTTGAATTTGCTGAGACTTGCTTTATGGCCTAGTATGTGGTGAATCCTAGAGAAGGTTCCATGTACTGCTGAGAAGAATGTAAAATCTTTAGCTGTAGGATTGAAAGTTCTGTATATATCTGTTAGATCCATTTGGGCTATAGTGTCATTTAAATCTACTGTCTCCTTGTTGATCTTCTGTCCTATTGATCTGTCTATTTCTGAGAGTGGAGTATTGAAGTCCCCCAGTACTATTGTATTGGGGTCTAAGTCTCCCTTTAAGTCCGTTAACAAATCTTTTAGATAAACCGGTGCCCTGTAGTTAGGTGCATATACATTTATAATTGTTATATCTTCCTGTTGAATTGATCCCTTAATCATTATGTAGTGTCCCTCTTTGTCTCTCTTAATGGTTTTTGTGGTAAAGTTTATGTTTTCTGATATTAAGATGGCTACGCCCGCTCTTTTTTCATTTCTGTTGGCATGGTATATCTTTTTCCAGCCTTTCACTTTCAGTCTGTATGGATCTTTGTTGGAAAGATGTGTTTCTTGTAAGCAGCAAATAGATGGGTTTTGTTCCTTAACCCAATCAGCCAATCGGTGTCTTTTAACTGGACAGTTCAGGCCATTCACGTTCAATGTGACTAATGATAAGTGGTAACTTTGCCCTGCCATTTGCCAAAGATAAGTTCTAATATATGCTTTGAATTCCCTGTGATCTTTTGCTGTGAGGTTTCCTTCCTTGGTTTCCTTCCTTTACCTTCTTTCATATTGATGACCGTGTTTCTTTGTTTCTGTGTGTAACACATCTTTAAGCATCTTTTGCAGGGCTGGACGAGTGGCAACAAAGTCTTTCAATTTCTGTTTGCTATGAAAAGTCTTTATTTCACCTTCATTCACAGATGATAGCTTTGCAGGATATAATATTCTGGGCTGGCAGTTTTTCTCTCTTAGTACCTGGGCTATATCTCGCCATTCCCTCCTAGCTTGTAGAGTTTCTGATGAGAAGTCAGCTGTGAGTCTGATTGGAGATCCTCTGAGAGTAATCTGACGTTTCTCTCTTGCACATTTTAGGATCTTTTCTTTATGTTTCACTGTGGAGAGTTTAATTACAACGTGTCGTGGTGAGGATCTCTTTTGGTCGTGTTTATTAGGGGTTCTGTGAGCTTCCTGTACTAGGATTTCTCTGTCCTTCTCCAAACCTGGGAAATTTTCTGCTAATATCTCACTAAAAAGGCCTTCTAATCCTTTCTCCCTCTCCATGCCTTCAGGAACTCCTAGAACCTGAATGTTGGTTTTTTTAATAGTATCCTGAAGATTCCCGACAATATGTTTTAGATTTTTAATTTCCTCTTCTTTTCTTTGGTCTGACTGTATCCTTTCCTGTTCTCTGTCTTCTAAGTCCGATATTCTCTCTTCTGCTTCACCCATTCTGTTTGTAAGGCTCTCTATTGTGTTTTTCATTTGATCTATTGAATTCTTCACTTCAGTCACTATCACAGTTTCCTGTTGTACTAGTTGTTTCATTTCATTTTGATTCCTCCTTAATATTTCATTTTCACCAGAGAGATTTTCTATCTTGTCCATTAAGGATTTCTGTAGTTCAAGAATTTGTTTTTGAGAACTTCTTAATGTTCTTATCAATTTTTTGAGATCTGCTTCTTGCATTTCTTCTATGTCATCATCTTCATAATCTTGAATTGGGGTGTCTTTTTCATTTGAGGGCGTCATGGTGACTTCCTTGTTTTTATTACCTCGGTTTTTGCGTTTGTTATTTGGCATATTGGAGATATTTGGTTTCTTCACTGTGGTGCTTTTTCTTGTTATACTATGACTCTAGATTAAGTGGACTATCTGTTTTTGATGGAGCCTTAGGGCTTGAGATGGGTGTGGCCTGAGAGCTCTGTTTGGTGTGCCAAAGGTGACACTCCCAGGTTAGGCGTGGTAAACCTCTCTCTCTCTCTCTCTTTCTTTTTTTTTTGATTCAAAAGGGACGTTATTCTGCACAGCTGAACAAAGTTGGAGGTAGTTAGCAGGCTAATGATATATCCACAGGAGCCAGAGATCGGAAGCTCTTTCCCAAGGACCCCACAGGGAATCTGTTCGGCCCTCAGAGTGGGCTCAAATTCTCCTTCAGTCTCCCACTGGGTTGCCAAAGTTATGGAATTGTAGCGTCTCTGGAGAGTGCTCACGTGAATTCCGTGAGTTCTCTCTCCCACCGTCTCTTTTTTCACAGTCTCAGTTCAGTAGCACCACAAATTTACTAGGTCCTAATCTCCTGTTAATTCGCCCCGCCCAGAGTCAGGTTTTTCTGCTAGGCTCAGGGCCGGTGCAGACCTGAGGTCGCTCTGCTTATGACATATGTCCAAGATGGCGCCTGCTCTTTGTCTTGCTCGCCCTTGAGAGGTGAGCGGAGAGAGAGAAACCCGTGTCCGTACCAGTCATCTGTCGCTCCCCCTCTTCGTGGAGGAACGACACAGGACCCTGCGCTGTTCTTTCGTCTGCTCGGCCCTCCCCGGGTTTGCTGCTGGTTCTTCCCGGGTTGGCTACTATCCCTTCCACCTCCGTGGAAGGGCAGTTCCCCCTGGCCACATTCCCCACTTCCGCAGGGGAGCGGCACACCGCCGGCCGGCTTTCTCGGGGGGCTGCACAGGTGTTCCTTCAGCTAGATGTTCCCCTTAGATGTTCCCGGTGCATGCCGTCTCTCTCCTCCTTTATAGTCCTCCTCTGCCAATCCCAACTCGGCTGCCCACACGCCGAGTACGCTGCTCTCCAATCAGGAGCAAGTCCTACAGTTTATTGGTTGAACTGGAGGCAGCTGTGCGGAAGCTGTTTACTTCTCTCCTAGCGCCATATTGTGGGAGAGCAGATGCATAGAATAAGTCTTAATTCCAGTAACTCAGTCTAGTCCGGATTGCTCCCCACAGTCATCTTTTTATTTTTTTCTCTTTCTCTCTTCCAGCTAGCCTGGTGAACTTCCCTCCCTCCCCCCGGGGGTCGTTCCCTCTAGTCTCCTCTCTCCGCTTGCCTGCCGGTGTCTCGTGCTATTGAGGTTCGGCTCACCTCGCGTTCCAGCGCTGGTGTGTTGAGTCTGCCGCTGGTGTCCCGAACTGTGGGCTCCCATGCTCTCCACGCAGGTCCGCTCCCCTTCCAGCACCGATGTGTGGACTCGGAGCCCTGGACATCCCAAGCCTCCCCGCTGTTGTCTGTGTGGCACGCACTCCCCTTCGAGCACTGGCGCGCAGACCCTGCGGCTTCCGCGGCTCAGTCCCGCGGCTCGGCTTCCGTGCGGTGGGCGACCTTGTTCTCCCAGTAGGTCCTCCGATTCACGGCCACTCGATCCAGAAGAGTTTCCTCTGCAATATTTTCCTGGTTCTTTTTTCTGAGGCTACTGTAACTCCCCTTTTATTAAACTAAATTTTCTCGGACTATCGGCGCGCGCCCTCACTATTCTGCCATCTTGCATGTTTTGGAAGGTCTTTATTCACTCTCACTTATAAATGAGACATAACTTGGTACAGTAGTCTAAGCTGACAATTTCTTTTAGAAGTTGGACTCTGTCTGTCCATTCTCTCCTAGCCTGTAGGGTTTCTGATGAGAAATCAGCTGTTATTGGGGATCCTCTGAAGGTAATATGACATTTATTTTATACACATTTTAGAATCTTTTCTTCATGTTTTACTGTTGAATGTTTGACTATAATGTGTCATGGTGAAGATCTTTTCTGACAGTGTCTATAATATCTGTAAATTGCTTTGAGTTATATGGACATTTTGATGATGTTGATTCCTCTAATGCTTGAATATGGGAGATTTTTCCATTTTTGTTATCTTCTTCTATTCCTTCCTTAATCTTTTGTTATATTCATTTTACAGCTTTTTCACACCCTTGGTTAAATTTATTCCAAGATTTTTTTAATATTTATTTTAATTTATTTGAAAGAGTTACAGAGAGAGAGAGGGGTAGAGAGGTAGAGAGAGAGAGAGAGATGTCTTCAATCCACTGGTTTACTCCCCGAATGGCTGCAATGGCTGGAGCTGAGCTGATCTGAAGTCAGGAGCCAGGAGTTTCTTCCAGGTCCCCCACGTGGGTGCAGGGGCCCAAGGACTTGAGCCATCCTCTATTGCTTTTCCAGGCCATAGCAGAGAGCTGAATCAGAAGAGGAGCAGCTGGGACTAGAACTGGTGCCCATGTGGAATGCTGGAGCTTCAGGGCAGAACTTTAACCCACTGTACCACAGCACTGATATAAATATATATATTTATATCTACCAAGATACATACCTATACGTATATTGTATATGCATATCTATATGTATATTTATATCTAACAATATACATATCTATATTTTTTTAAAGATTATTTATTTGAAAGTCAGAGTTACACAGAGAGAGAGAGAGACGTCTTCCATCTGTTGGTTCACTCCCTAATTGGCTGTAATGGCCAGAGATGTGCTGATCTGAAGCCAGGAACCAGAAGCTTCTTCAGGGTCTCCCACGTGGGTGCAGGGGCCATCTTCTGCTGTCCCAGGCCATAGCAGAGAGCTGGATTGGAAGTGGAGCAGCCAGGTCTGGAACCAGTGCCCATATGGGATGCCAGTGCTTCAGACCAGGGTGTTAACCCACTGTGCACGGTGCTGGCCCCTAGATATATTTAGAAAGATTTTATTTATTTGTTTGAGAGGTAGAGTTACAGACAGAGAGAGGCAGAGGCAGAGATAAAGGTCTTCCATCCACTGGTTCGCTTGCCAGATGGCCTCAATGGCCAAAGCTAGGCCCATCTGAAACCAGGATCTTCCTCCAGGTCTTTCACATGGGTGCAGGATCCCAGGCACTTGAGCCATCTTCCACTGCTTTCCCAGATCATAAGCAGAGAGCTGGATCAGAAGAGGAGCAGCTGGGAAATGAACTGGCTCCCATATGGGATGCTGGCACAGCAGGCAAAGGTTTATTCTATTACACCATAGCTCTGATCCCTATTCCGAGATATGTAAATTTTTTGTATTTATTGTGAATGGGTTTGCTCTTATAAGTTCCTCAGCCAGAAACATTGTTGGTATATAAGAAATCTACTGATTTTTGTGTATTGATTTTATATATCTTGCAGCTTTGCCAAATTCTCTTATGAGTTCTAATGGTCTCTTGGTGGAGTCTTGATTTACCTATGTATAGGACCATGTTACCTGCAAACAGGGATAATTTGACTGCCTCCTTTCTAATTTGTATCCTTTGATTTCTTTTTCTTGCCTAATGGTTCTAGCTAACACTTCTAAAACTATATTGAATAATAGTGGTGAGGGTGGGTATCCCATTCTGGTTCTGGATCCTAGTGGAAATGCTTTTAGCTTTTCCACATTCAATATGATGATGCTGGATTGTATTGAAGTATGTTCTTTCTAAACACAGTTTTTATTATTAAAGTCAGAAATGGGAGAGAGAGAAATCCTCCATCTGCACTTTCTGTTTCACTCCTCAAATGGCCACAATGGCCAGTGCTTGCCAGGCTGAAGCCAGGAGCCAGGAGCTAGGAGCTTCTTCTGTGTCGCCCAGATGGGCCCAGGGGCCAAGCACATGGGCCATCCTCTGCTGCCCTCCCAGGTGCATTAGCAAGGAGCTGGATTGGAAGTAGAGTGGCAGGGACTCAAACTGGCACCCATATGGGATGCTGTCACTGCAGGCAGAGGCTCTACTTTCTATGCCACAGTGCCAGCCCCTAAAGCCAATTTTTAAAAGGCTTTTTATCCAGAAATGATGTTACATTTTAATAAATGCTTCTTTAGCATCTACTGAGATAATCATATGGTTTTATTTGTTCATTTTGTTGATGTGATCTACCACATTCATTAAATTGTGTATGTTGACCATCTCTGCACCACAGGAATAAATTTCACCTTCTCAGGGTAGATGATTATTTTGATGTGATATTAGGTTCAGTTGGTAGAATTTTGCTGAGAATTTTTTACTCTATGTTCATCAAGGATATTGGTCTGTAGTTCTTTGGGTGTGTGTGTCTTTCTTTGGTTTTGGAATTAAGGTAATGCTGGCCTCATAGAATGAGTTTAGAAGATTTCCTTCCCTTTCAATTGTTTGAATAGTTTAAAGAGAATGGTATTAGTTCTTTAAAAGTTTGGTAGAATTCAGCGGTGAAGCCACTTCGTTCTGGACTTTTCTTTGTTGGGAGGCTGTTTATTACTGACTCAATCTTATCTTGGTTATTGGCTTATTCAGGTTTTCTATGCCTCTGTGCCTCAATTTGGTAAGTGATTTGAGTACAGAAATCTATTTCTTCTACTAAATTTTCGCATTTCTTGGCATATAGCTGTTTGTAGTAATTCCTAATGATTCTTTCTATTTCTCTGATATCAGTTGTAACATCTCCTTTTTCATCTCTGATTTTACTACTTTGGGTCTTTTTCTCCCCTCCCCCACTTTCTTAAATTGACCCAATGTTTTAATCAATTTTGTCTATTTTTCAAAAAAAAAAACCTCTTCATTTCGTTTATTTCTTAAAATTTTTATTTATTTCCTTCTAATTTGGGGTTTTATTTGTTAATTTTTTCTAGGTCCTTGATATGTTAGATTATTTATTTGATATCTTTCCAAGTTTGTGATTATGTACTTATTGATATAAACTTTCCTCTGAACACTGCTTTTGTTGAATCCCATAAGTTTTAATATGTTGTATTTTCATTTTTATTCACTTCAAGTAATGCTTTGATTTTTCTTTTGATTTCTTCTATGACCTAATTTTTTTTTTTTTTTGACAGGCAGAGTGGATAGAGAGAGAGACAGAGAGAAAGGTCTTCCTTTTCCGTTGGTTCACCCCCCAGTGGTCACTGTGGCCGGCGTGCTGCGGCCAGCGCACTGCGCTGATCCGAAGCTAGGAGCCAGGTGCTTCTTCTGGTCTCCCATGTGGGTGCAGGGCCCAAGCACTTGAGCCATCCTCCACTGCACTCCCTGGCCATAGCAGAGAGCTGGACAGGAAGAGGAGCGACTGGGGCAGAATCCGGCACCCCAACCAGGACTAGAACCAGGGTGCTGGCACCGCAGGCTTAGAATTAGCCTATTGAGCCACGGCGCCAGCCTATGACCTACTGTTCACTCAGGAGCATATTATTCAGTCTCTAAGTGCTTATATATATCTTAGAGTTTCTTTTGTTGCTGATTTCCAGTTTCATTCCATTGTGTTCAGGAAAGAGGCATGATATGTTTTCAATTTTTTGAATTTGTTGAGACTTGTTTTATGGCCTAGTGTAAGATGTATCCTAGAGAATGTTCCATGCACTGATGAAAAGAATGTGTATTTTACAGTTGTGGGATTGAATGTTCTGTAGGTATCTATAGAGTTTGTTTGGTCTGCAGTGTAAATTAACTCTGTTGTTTCTTTGTCTGATTGATCTGTCCATTGATGATAGTGGGGTGTTTAAATCCCCTGTTTTTACTATATTGGAGCTTATGTCTCCCTTTAGATCCATTAATATTTGTTTTATAAAACTGGGTGCCCTAGTATAGGTACATATACATTTACTACAGTCACATCTTCTTGTTGAGTTAATCCCTTAGTCTTCACATAATGATCTTGTCTCCTTTAATAGTTTTTGTCCTTCACCTTAAGTAGCACCCTGACCTCAGAATCAGTTCCTGAAGCATTGTGGTCTGGCTGATAAGCACAAGGGAGCAAGCATTTCAGGCATGAAAATCCGAGACACTGTGGCAAAAAACCCTCTACATGGAGGACCTCTGTGGGTGAGACCTCAGTGGAAAGAAGTGGTTAACAAAGAAGGATGAGGCTAGCGCCGCGGCTCACTAGGCTAATCCTCCGCCTTGCGGCGCCAGCACACCAGGTTCTAGTCCCGGTCGGGGCGCCGGATTCTTTCCCGGTTGCCCCTCTTCCAGGCCAGCTCTCTGCTGTGGCCAGGGAGTGCAGTGGAGGATGGCCCAAGTGCTTGGGCCCTGCACCCCATGGGATACCAGGATAAGTACCTGGCTCCTGCCATCGGATCAGCGTGGTGCGCCGGTCACAGTGTGCCGGCCATGGCGGCCATTGGGGGGGTGAACCAACGGCAAAAAGGAAGACCTTTCTCTCTGTCTCTCTCTCTCACTGTCCAGTCTGCCTGTCAAAAAAAAAAAAAAAAAAAAAAAAGAAGGATGTACTTTTCTCTGAAGGGAGAAGAGAATTTCCACTTTGCTATGGCTTTGGCAAATTGTGGATCCAAAAGGCTTCTGTAGCCTAGGCAGCTCATGTCAAGAGCCTCGGGTGATCACTGATGTCACACATATAAGAGTGTTAATTGTTAAATAAACAACAAGAGTCACTGTGCACTAACTCCCATGCAAATAAATGAAAAAAAAAAAACCCAGTTTTTGTCTTAAAGTTTATTTTATCTGATATAAATAGAGCTTACTCCTGCTTACTTTTGATTTCCATTTGCATGGTATTGTTTTCCATCCTTTCACTTTCAGAATGCATGCATCTTTATTGATGAAGTATGTTTCTTGGAGGCAACATATAGATGGTTCTTGCTTTTTATTCATTTGGCCAGTCTGTATCCTTAAATTGGGGGATTTAGTCCATTTACTTTAAAGCTTATTATTAATAAATAATGACGTGGTCCTGCCATTTTTCCATAAACATTTCTTTTATTTGTTTTGAATCTCCTTTGTTCTTTTATGGGAGGTTTTCTGTTTCTGCCTTCACATTTTTTTTTTTTTTTGACTGGCAGAGTGGACAGTGAAAGAGACAGGTAGAGAGTAAGGTCTTCCTTTGCCGTTGGTTCACCCTCCAATGGCCGCCGCGGCTGACGCGCTGCGGCCGGCGCACCACACTGATCCGATGGCAGGAGCCAGGTACTTATCCTGGTCTCCCATGGGGTGCAGGGCCCAAGCACTTGGGCCATCCTCCACTGCACTCCCAGGCCACAGTAGAGAGCCGGCCTGGAAGAGGGGCAACCGGGACAGAATCCGGTGCCCCGACTGGGACTAGAACCCGGTGTGCTGGCGCCGCAAGGTGGAGGATTAGCTTAGTGAGCCGCGGCGCCGGCCCTTCAAATTCTTTTATGGGCCGGCGCCGTGGCTCACTAGGCTAATCCTCCACCTTGTGGCGCCAGCACACCGGGTTCTAGTCCCGGTCAGGGCGCCGGATTCTGTCCCGGTTGCCCCTCTTCCAGGCCAGCTCTCTGCTGTGGCCAGGGAGTGCAGTGGAGGATGGCCCAAGTGCTTGGGCCCTGCACCCCATGGGAGACCAGAAGTACCTGGCTCCTGCCATTGGAGCAGTGCGGTGTGCCGGCCGCGGCGGCCATTGGAGGGTGAACCAACGGCAAAGGAAGACCTTTCTCTCTGTCTCTCTCTCTCTCTCTCACTGTCCACTCTGCCTTTCAAAAAAAAAAAATTCTTTTATGATGCTGATTGTCTTCCTTCGTTTCTGTAGGTAGTACATCCTTAAGTATCATTTGTAGGGCTGGCTAGTTGGTGACAAATTCTTTCAATTTTTGCTTGTCTTGGAACGTCTTTATTTCATCTTCATTTGTGAATGAGAGCTTCACTGGGTAAACTATTCTGAGTTGACAGTTTTCTTTCTGAACTTGGACTATACTTCTCCATTTTCTCCTGGACTATAGGGTTTCTGTTGAGAAGTGTGCTTTCAATCTGATGGGAGTTCCTTCAAAAGTGACTCAGCATTTCTCTCATAACTTTTAGGATGGCCTGTTTATGCTTTACTTTTGAAATCTAACTATCATATGTTGTGGTCAGGAGATTTTCTAATGATGCCTATATGGGGTTCTATGTGCTTCCCGTATTTGTTGTCTGTATCTTTTTTCAAACTGGGGAAATTTTCTTCTGTTATGTTACTTAAGAGGTTTTCTAAGCTATTCCATTTTATGCATCTTCAAAACTCCTAAAACTTGTATATTTTGTTGTTTGATTATATCCCATAGATCCTGAACACTGTTTCAGTCTTTCTTATTTTTGTCTTCTTTTTTTGTGTCAGGGATATTTCAAAAGACCTGCCTTCTGTATCAGATATTCTTTCTTCTGTCCAGTTAAGTGTGTTGCTTAGGCTTTCCACTATTTTTAATTTAACTTACTGAATACTTTATTTATAATATCCCTGGTTCTCTTTCAGTATCTCATCTCTTTACAAAATTTTTTATCCATGTCATATACTTATTTTAATCAGTTAGCTATTTACCTATCTTTTTGAGTAACCTTACATTCATTGTTTTGATTTCTTTTTCAAGCATTTCATCAATATCCCCTTCTTCATAGTCCAATATTAATGTATTAATGTGTTCCTTTCTAGGAGTCATGTTGTTTTCCTTGTTCTGTTTCTTGCTTTTTTTTAAATAAAGATTTTATTTATTTATTTGAGAGGTAAAGTTATAGACAGTGAGAGGGAGAGAGAGAGAGAAAGGTCTTCCTTCCATTGGTTCACTCTCCAGATGGCCGCAACGGCCGGAACTGCGCAGATCTGAAGCCAGGAGCCAGGTGCTTCTTCCCAGTTTCCCATGCGGGTGCAAGGGCCCAAGCACTTGGGCTATCTTCTACTGCTTTCCCAGGCCATAGCAGAGAGCTGGATTGGAAGAGGGGCAGCCGAGACTAGAACTGGCGCCCATATGGGGTGCAGTCGCTACAGGTGAAGGATTAACCTACTGCGCCACAGCACCAGCCCCTGTTTCTTGCTTCTATGTTGATTTTTGTGCATTTGGGGGATTGCTTGCTTCTATCACTTCTGGAGGATTTTCCTTTGAAGTTAAAATTTATTCCTGGAGATGTGCCTCTGGGGCTTAATGGAACACCTAAGGATTACACTTGAGATCCAGGGGTGGGTGCTTGGTGGGGTTAGGGCACTCAGACCAATTTGTGAGTGAGGCAAAGTCCAGAGTGACACCAAATATGGGCATGGTAGACCACCTTCGGCTACAGTAACTGGGGGAAAGGAATGTTGGAGCTGAGTAGTTTATTCTAAGTCCTAGCTTTTCTTTGTGCCAAGGTGAACTAGCTGATTCATGATTTAGAGTGAGCTCACAGGGCCAGTGCACTTCACCCATCCAGGCATGTGCGTCATCCAGAGCACTGATTCACTCTGTCATGTGTCCCCTGACCTCACCGTGAGATCTGTCTCCAGTGCAGGGAGCTTTGAGTTACTAAAGCAGACTGGCATGTGGATAGGAACCCAGCCACACACTATGGCTTTCTTAGCTTCGGGGCTTTTGTCCAGAGCTTCCACAGTCACAGGGTAATAGGGTCTTCTGCCCATCCTATAAAGTGCTCTGCTCTGGCGATTTCTGGTGACAATGGGACTGCTTGTTATCCTCTGAGTCAGAACAGAGTTCAGCAGTGACTCTACCACCTCAGAGTCTGGCATTTTGGTAGGGGTGAGGAGTCAATGTAGCTTCCTTTTCTGGAGCAAAATACTCTGTCAGACCCCAGTCAGCTCCCAGGCTGGGCTTGAAGTCAGTGAGGACTGTGGAATTCCCTGTCAGTTAAAGCTGCTGGTGACAGGGGCTACAGCACCCTCTTCATACTTTTTCCTGGCCCCTGGGAACCGGTCGTGTAGATGCAGGAGTGGCTGACAGCATGGCCAGTGGTGATGTATATACCCTCTCTCTTTGCTGCCCCATTAAGTCTCTGTTCTGTCAGTTCTCCACTGAAAACTTTTCTTAACCAGTCCCCTGAGAACATGCTCCTTCCTTGTTTTTCTGCTATCTTTCTGTGGCTGAGGCCAGTGTAGCTTCTCACTACACAGCCATCTTGGATCTCCCTGATTTAATTTTAAAAATTTATTTATTTATTTGAAAGGTGGAACAGCAGATAGAGGGACAGAGTTAGAGAGATCTTCCTTCAGCCAGTGCACTCCTCAAATGACTGCAACAGCCATGTCTGTGCCAGGCTGAAGCCGGGAATCAGGAACTCCATCTTGCCTCTCACAAGGGAGACAGTGTCCCAAGTACTTATCCATCTTCCATTGCCTTCCCAAGCATAGTAGCAGGAAGCTGGATTGGAAGCAGAGCAGCATTCTGATGTGGGATGCTAGTGTCACAGAGGAGGCTTAACCTGTTGTGCCACAAAGCCAACTCAGATTTTTTGTTAATTTTTATATACAGGATAAAGTATGAATTAAAGTTATTTTTTTTACAAAAAATTATTTTTTTTCTGTATTGTATATGCCTTCTGAGTTATAAAATTTACTAGGTATACATGTTTTTCAAGAAAACATTGTAGTTTTATCAAGTAGTTATAGTTTGAAAATTTCATTGATAGTTTCAAGGAAACAATATAATTAACTGAAAGCAGTTTAATTTCTTTTTAAAGCCATTTTTAATCTTTTCTAAATGATCAAGATAAGTTCTTGCTTTAAATGTTGAAATCTATGCTTAACATGAAGTTGGTCCTCTGTATATAAAAGCAAACTAAAAATGAACCATAATGAAGAAGGGGATGGGAGAGGGAGAGGGAAGTGGGATGGGAGTCGGGGTAGAGGGTGAGTATGGAGGAAAAAACCACTATATTCCTAAAGTTGTAGCTATGAAAAATGCATTCATTAAATAAAAACTTTAAGAAAAAGTTTTTTTCTTTGTAACAAAGAACTGTTAGGAATAAGTCTATCCATATGCATTTTTTAAATAATTTTTGTTTATTTATAGTTTAGTTGTAAAACATTTTGCTTTAGATTAGGATATCTAAAGATATCTAGATATGTGCTTTTGTTTCAAATATAGAACTTATAATTGGTCCACGTGAAGGTAACTAATGCCAAACAACAAATTATTTATAATATGTATTTGAGAACATTTGATATGAGTAGAATGCAGAACGGTATGAAAAAAGGTATATAAAATATGAGAGAAAAATAAATGAGAGAGAATGGTATATATAAAGATGTATAACAATATAGGAAGTAAGACTAAGGAATAGAACCAAAGAGGCAGAAAGAGGATGATTAGCTGTGAGAGAAGAAAATGCAGAGGTCAAGAAATCAGCTTGTAAAAGCGAAAGTGGATTGTCTTTCCAAAGAAATATTTAAGGGAGAAGTCTTCTCTTTCTTCCCCTCCTTGTCCTATTTCCTCATTTAGCCAAGAGAAAGTGATCTTGTGTGTCAGAACTCTTTGGGATGGTTGGAAGAAGTAGAATAGTCTCAACTCAGAGTCTCAACACTTGCATCTGAAATCTGCTGGAAAGAACTAGTTTCCTGAGGAAATTAGATGTGCAGATGGAGAGAACTAGGTGGCTTGTGGGAGAATATGATTTTTTAAATAAGCTAATTCTATAACTCTCTTAGGTACCAGTCCTTTGCCTCTTCTTCAGCATTTTTAATACTCTCTTTGATAAAGTAGAGATCATGACCTAAATAGTGATGTGGAGTATATATTGTGATTTGTCTAACTCATTAGTAAAGCAGTTGGAGATATGGTTGTAATCTTCAGTACCCTGTTTAAAGGAGAAAACTGGAAGTTAAAACTAGGGAAAATACATAATGCATGAAAGAATATCAAACATTTTTAGTTTCTTCACAGACAATATCTTCTATCTATTTTCTATAACCTTGAAAACCCTTCAGTATAAACTCCATCTACAAATTTTGTTGCCAGTTGACTTTTGTGTGTAGGTGTCTTTTAGTTTAAAAAGAAAGGATTAGGTTTTAACTTTCGGATTAAAAATTTAGACATAACATATTCATAAAGACTTAACACTCCTGCACTTTTTTGAGAGACTTTTAATAGAAGAATGAAAGTTTGAAGAATGAGCAAAAAAAAAAAAAAAAAGAATAGAATAGCAAAATATATAAGCAGAAGATAATTTAGAACTAATATTGATTTTTTAATAGAAGATTTATTTATTTGAAAGGCAGAATTCCAGAGAGAGAAAGGGAGAGACAGGGAGAGAGAGAGCAAGAGCGAGCGAGTGAGCGAGAGAGAGATCTTCCATCCTCTGGTTCACTCCCCAGATGGCCACAAGAGCTAGAGCTGGTCCCATCCAAAGCTAGGAACCAGGAGCTTTATCCAGATCTCCCATGTGGGTACAAGGGAAGATTAATATTACTCATTACTTGAAATTTCTGCAGTCCCATATAGACAGAATTCATCCTTGAATTATTTTTCAGTGATATAAAATTCTTTTTTTTTTCAGTGATATAAAATTAAATATTTTCTTAGGTGATGCAGTAATGGCTATACTTTATTTTTTTAAAAAATTGGTCATCTTATTTAGTTAAAATTTTTTTAAAAACTTAAGTTTTTGATAATGAAACTAAAATAACTGATCATCTAAGGGGAATAATTGGAATATAGATTTTTGGCTAATTTTAATAATTTAAGAATCAAAGATAGTATTAATTTAAATATATATACATATCTACATATGTTTGGACTTCAGTCTATAATTTTAGATATGTTATTATTCAGAAGTTTAGAAGGTAGGAAATCATTTCCAAACAGTACTAAGTATCTTAAAGAATCTCCATTTGTTTTCAGGTATAAACACTGCCCTCAAAAATGTCAACTTGATAAATGATGACAGAATTCCAGTTAATGACTTGAAAGATGCTTTTGAAGACCTCAATATCTCTTTAAAGCCTGAAGAACATCAGATGTTAGAGAAAACACTTGATGTTGATGGTATTTATAATCACTCTATAAGTTAATTTTTAAAAATTTTAAAGTCAATTTTTGTAATTTTCCCACTTGCCTTTCCTATCTTCCATTCATCACTCCCCAGGAAATGTTCTCATTATTTATCTCAATGGCAAAAACACTCTAACAGAACAGTTCTACTGAGATAATGTTTATGTTGTTAAAGAAATCTTTTATATATATATGTAAAGATTTTATTTATTTATATATGAGGTAGAGTTACAGACAGTGAGAGGGAGAGACAGAGAGAAAGGTCTTCCGTCCGTTGGTTCACTCCCCAGTTGGCCACAACAACCCTAGCTGCGCCAATCCAAAGCCAGGAGCCAGGTGCCTCTTCCCAGTCTCCCACGTGGGTTCAGGGGCCCAAGGACTTGGACCATCTTCTATTGCTTTCCCAGGCCATAGCAGAGAGCTGGATGGGAAGAGGAGCCGCCGGGACTAGAACCAGTACCCATAGGGGATTAACCTATGGCCCCTAATAAAGAAATCTTTTAACAAGATTGTAAGATAAAAATTCAAAATGTTTTATAGAATCATATATCCTGTGTTGATTTCATCGGGATATATTTGTTTGCTTTGAGCACCTATGATGTAAATTAGGGATGGTGGAGTAATTTCTGAGAAGTTTGTTCTGAAGTGAACTGCTGTTATATAGGAAGAGAGTAAGGGAGGAGTTTCTATTCACTGCCTGAAATATTTATGACACAAGGTAGATTAAGTGTGAATCCTCAGAGTTTCCGGAGAAAAGAATATGTAATTTTCAAATTTTGGTGGTTATTGTGTGTGCTTTTTGACTACTTCCAAATCAACTCCCAGAAGTATTTTCTTTTTTATGCTACTAAATGTTTGGCATTGCTTGATTAGTCATATTGAGTGGAGCCACTGTATGACACGGCTCCGGGGGTACGCTGTTGTCATCTCTGTGAACAACACTCCTGTTGGTGTCATGCAGTACCTGGTCTGCATTTCTATATGTGGCAGACCTGATCTTGACATACAACAATATGTCAAATGTTATGTAACATGTGATATAGTCAAAGAAATGTATTTATATTTAGCAAACATTCAATCTAACTGGCAACATGAGATACAGACAACAGAAAGGTATAAAACAATACAGGAGGTAAAAGTTCATTGAATTCAATGTTATGTGGCAACTCTGAGTAATTCCCAGAGAAACAGTGATGATATTGAGCTATGTAAGAGTTCAGAGGAGAGCTGTTTCATTTACTCAGCAAAAATTTGTTGAGTATCTAATGCTTGGTAGGCACTAAATGTATAAAGATAAAAGATCATTTTTCAAGAGCTTACAGTCTTTTGAGATAACAAGCAATGAAGGAGATGACATTGAAGTTGAGTTTTGAAATAGAAGTAACAGTTAGCCAAGAATCAGAGATGCCGGTGTGTGCCCTGGAAGGAGTTAGGAGTGAATACTAAGTATATGCGAAGTGTAGAAGGAGGAAGTTAATGGAGAAGTCAAGGAAATTCTAGTAGTTCAGAATATCTGCACCAGGACCAAGGACCAAGGCATGTATGTGTATTTCTCTGTAAGCTCCACAGAGTTACAGACAGGGGTGTGGGGGAGAGGGAGGGAGGAGAGAGAGAGGAGAGAGAGAGAAATTTTCCATCTTCTAGCACATTTTCTAAGTAGCAGAAACCCCGCCAGGGTTGGGCTGGCTGGAGGCAGGAGCCAGGAGCTTCTTCTGAGTCTTCCATATGGTGCAGGGACCCAAGTACTTGGGCCATCTCCCAGTGCTTTTCCAGGCCATGAGCAGAAAGCTGGATTGGAAGTGGAGCAGCTGGTACTCAAACTGGCGCCCATTTGGGATGCTGGCATCACAGGCTGCTGTTTAACCTGCTACACCACAATGTCAGTCCCACATAGTGCATTTTTATGTGAATCAAAGTTTGATTAGCATGGAGCATGATAGAGAAGGAAAAATGAGGTGGTAATATAGTCAAGGGAAGATCAATGAGAGTTTTTATTTGTTTCTGAATAAAAGGATTTGAACTTTGTCTTGAAGTCTCTGAAGAATTATCAAAGAATTCATTTGAACAATTTGAAGTTGAAGAATGGCATGATTAATTTTGTATTTTATAATAGGTATTATGCTAAGGATTAAAGGAGGGTGAGTTTAGAAACAAGGAAAACATGTAATAATCCTGGCTAAAATTTATGTGTTGAACTAAGGCATTGACTCTTGGGATAGAAAGAGGGGAACACATATGAGACTGAAGAAGTCAAAGTTCATCATTGTTTGATTAAGTCAGCAAAGGAAGAGAAAGAGGAATTGAGGATGAGTAAGAGTATCTGACCTGGAAGACTTCTTACATGGTGATGCCTTTTAATATGATGTTGAACCCAGGAGGCAAATCAGGTTTTAGTCGAGGGATGATGTCTTCAGATTTTTTTTTTTTTTTTGACAGGCAGAGTGGACAGTGAGAGAGCGACAGAGAGAAAGGTCTTCCTTTGCTGTTGGTTCACCCTCCAATGGCCGCTGTGGCTGGCGCACCACACTGATCCGTAGCCAGGAGCCAGGTGCTTCTCCTGGTCTCCCATGCGGGTGCAAGCCCAAGCACTTGGGCCATCCTTCACTGCCCTCCTGGGCCATAGCAGAGAGCTGGCCTGGAAGAGTGGTAACCGGGACAGAATCCGGCGCCCTGACTGTGACTAGAACCTGGGGTGCCGGTGCCACACGTGGAGGATTAGCCTAGTGAGCTGCGGGGCCGGCCAGATGTTTTGTTTTTAATATGGTTGTGGACAGGATTGAAAATGTACAGTAGACAGTAGTGTAGGGTAGAAATAGAAGCTTGGAAGTCATAAGCACACAGTTTATGGTTCAAGAAAATCCTGGGAACATTTGAAGATTACAATGAGAAGAGAACCAAGAGAACATGGGCTGAACAGAGTAGAGAACACAAAACTGTACAGAGTAGAAAAATCATAAGATGCTTTAAGGAGGTAGTAAGTAAACCTATTTAGCTTAACAGATTCAAGAAATTGTTAATTTATCTTTGTACTATTTTTCTCTTTACAGAAAAAGGATATATTTCCCTAAAAACTGCACTTTTAGCACTGAAGAACAATAAGCGTTTAGAAGATTTTAGAGGTGAGGATAATGGGAAGTTTCATTCATATTTAGAATATAGGCTACACTATGATTGTTTAAAATAATGGGCCACTTGGATAAAAGTATGCTAACATGCATTTGTATAGTGTTTGATGTTTTACCAAGAACTTTCAGTTTTGCGAAACAAGCATTATATTCGCAGGACAAGAGATTTTAAAACTGTATTATAATTTAATGGTTTGGTTTAAAAATGATTTTATGCTGTAACTTACAAAATTTTGTGTGCGTGGTGCAGGGGTAGATGGAAAGATAAATCATTTACATAAAATATAACCTACAGGGTCTAATGAATGGTGTATATTTATTATTGTATGAGTTAAGGTGGGGAGGTAGAGGAGAGGGAGAGGGAAAGGAGAGGCAGAGGAGAGGGAGAGGGAGAACACAGGGAGAGGAGAGGAGAGGAGAGAGGAGAGGAGAGGAGAGGAGAGGAGAGGAGAGGAGAGGAGAGGGAGAGAGATAAGACAGGGAGAGGATAGAAGAGAGGGAGAGGGAGAGGGAGAGGGAGAAGACAAGGAGAGGAGAGGGAGAGGAGAGGAGAGGAGAGGGAGAGGAGAGAAAAGGGAGGAGAGAGGGAGAGGAAGGGAGAGGAGAGGAGAAGGAGGAGAGAGGGAAAGGAGAGGGAGACAAGAGGAGAGGGAGAGGAGAAGAGGAAAGGAGAGGGAGATGGGGAGAGGAGAGAAGAGAGAGGAGAGGGAGGAGAGAGGGAGAAGAGGAGAGGGAAAGGGAGAGGAGAGGAGGGGAAAGGAGAGGAGAGGGAGGAGAGAAGGAGAGGAAAGGGAGAGAGGAAATCTTGCATCCGCTGGTTTGTTCCACAAATACATGAAACAGCCAGAGATGGATCATGCTGAAGCCATTAGCTGGAACTCCATCTGGGTCTCTCACATGGGTAGCAGGAATCCAATTTCTTGGATTGTCTGCTTCCTCTTAGGGGCATTAGTGGAAGCTGGGTCAGAAGTAGAGATGGAACTGCATCCCAGGGGCTCTGATATGGGATTCAGGCATCCCAAGTAGGGACTTAACCTGTTACATCGTAACTCCTTTCTGATTTTATATATTTAGGTATTCACTCCTTAGTTAATATAATTTTGCTTATCTTTTCAAAGAGGGACTCTTCATTTTGTTGATTTTTTAAACTTTCCATTTCATTTGTTACTGCCTTGAGTTTTATCTTTTATTTCCTTCTAATTTTAGATTTGGTTTGTTCCTGGTTTTCCATTTCTTTGAGGAAATAGATATAATATAGTGATAAGTTATTTATTGATATTTTATGCTTTTTTGATGCAGATATTGATTGCTATGACCTTCCTTCTTAGTACTGGTTTTTCTATATCTCATTGGTTTTGGTATGTTATATTTCTATATTTATTAATTTCAGAAAAAATTTAAATTTTCTTCTTAATTTCTTTGTTGATCTGATGGTTTTTCAGGAATAAATTATTTAATTGTTATGTATATATGTGATTCCCAAGTTTTTCTTATTACTGATTTCTAGGTCTATTGCATGTGGTCAGAAAAGATACTTGATTTGATTCATATTTCTAAAAATTTGTTTAGACTTGTTGTGTGTATGTGTATGCTGCAGTCGTTGGATGGAATGTTCTGTAGATATCTGCCTGTTAGTTTCAGTTTATCTAGGGTGCAGCTTAACTCTGCTATGTCTTTGCTGATTTCTGTCTACGTGGTCTGTCCATTTCTGAATGTGAGGTGTTAACAGTCATACTATGATTGTATTGAGTCTATTTCTCCCTTTAGGGTTATTAATATTTGCTTTATGTATCCAGGTGCTCCAGTATTGAGTTTATCTATTTATCTATCTATCTATCTTATCTATCTTTATACATGCACATACACAATAGTAATATCCCTTGCTTGATTGAATGTTTCATCATAATGTAATAACCACCCTTGTCTCTTTTTACTGATTTTGATCTAGAATCTATTTTCTATTATATAAATATGGCTGCTCTTGCTTTCTCTGGGGTTTCATTTGCTTGGAATATCCTACCCCTTCCTTCACTTTAAGTCTGTGAATGTCCTTAGATGTGAAGTAAACTTGTAAGCAGCATAAAGTTTGGTCTTTTTAAAAAAAGATTTATTTTTTCACTCAGTTTTTTTAAACATAAGGTATATTTTTATTTTTATTTATTTATTTACTTATCAAAAGCAAAAAGACCCTAGTTTAGTGTGAATATAGACAATGGCCATAAACAATAATTGAAATGAAAAATGACCATTTCACCCATATACACTAAATTTTTAAGTAATCACAGATCATTAAAACTATAGTAGTATAACTCTTCATTGGTTTCACAAAGGTATAAAACAAGGTTTTACAAAACTATATTTATAGCAATACTGACACAGACATTTCTTCTTTTGCTGTTTGTTCATTTAAATTTGAGCTTCCTCATATAAGGGAGCGCATGTGGTATTTGTCTTTTTGGGTTCAGCTATTTCACTCAACATGATGTCCTCCAATTGCATCCATTTTGCTGCAAATGATAGAATTTCATTCTTTTTTTTATAGCTGAATAATATTCCATTGTATATACATTTTCTTTACCCATTGATCTGATTATGGACACCTTTGATATGTCCAAATTTTGGCTGTTGTGAACAGTTACTATGAACATGTTGGTACAGGTACCACATTGACATACTGTGTTCAAGTCTTTTGGGTATATACCAGTAGTGGGATTGCTGGGTCTTATGGCAAGTCTCTTTCTAATTTTTTTTAAAGATTTATTTATTTGAAATACAGAGTTAGAGAGAGAGAGAGAGGTAGAGACAGAGAGAGAGGTCTTCCATCTGCTGGTTCGCTTCCTAGATGGCCGCAATGGCTGGAGTTGTGCCGATTTGAAGCCAGGAACCAGGACCCAGGAGCTTCTTCTGGGTCTCCCACACGGGTGCAGGGTCCCAAGGACTTGAGCCATCTTCTACTGCTATCCCAGGCCATAGAAGAGAGCTGGATTGGAAGAGGAGCAGCCGGAACTAGAACCGGCACCCATATGGGATGCCAACGCTTCAGGCCATGGCTTTAACCCAATGCACCACAGCGCTGGCCCCCTGTCTAGTTCTCAAAGAAATCTTCACACTGTTTTCCACAGAGGCTGCACTAAGTAAGTATTCCCCTTTGTCAACATCGTCCTCTGCATTTGTTACTCTCTGTTTTGGATTTTAGCCATTCTTACAGGTGTGAGGTGATATCTCACTGTGATTTTGATTTGCATTTCCCTGTTGGCTAGTGATTTTGAGCATTTTTTCACATATTTGTTGGCCAGTTGTATTTCTTCTTTGCAGAACTGTCTTTGAAATCTTTTGCCCATTTCTCAACTGGACTGATTATTTTTTTGTTGTTGAGTTTTTAAAGTTGCTGATATATTCAGGATATTAATCCTTTGTCAGATAGTTGGCTTGAAAATATCTCAAAAATCCAAGAATTCTTCCTCTAAACCAGTATCTTGGAGTGTTTCCCTTTCGTTTTCTTTTAGTACTTTCGTAATCTCAGGTCTTAAATTTAAGTCTTGGTCCATCTTGAGAGTGTTTTTTGTATATGGTGAGAAGTATGGATCTGATTTCATTCTTCTATATATATAAATCCAATTTTTCCAGCACCATTTATTGAAGAGACTATTCTTACTCAGCTGTATGGTCTGAGCACTTTCGTCAAAAATCCGTATATATGTGGATTAATTTCTGGGCTCTCTATTCTGTTCCATTCATGTATGAAACAGTTTTTATGCAAGTACCATGCTTTTTTTTTTTTTTTTAAGATTTATTTATTTATTTGAGAGATAAAGTTACAGACAGAGAGAGGGAGAGACAAAGGTCTTCCATCCACTGGTTCACTCCCAAAATGGCCCCAATGGCCAGAGATGAGCTGATCTGAAGCCAGGAGCCAGGAGCTTCTCCTGGGTCTCTGACAGGGGTGCAGGGGCCCAAGCACTTGGGCCATCTTTCACTGCTTTCCTAGGTCATAGCAGATAGCTGGATTGGAAGAGCAGCAGCCTGGACACTTATATGAGATGCTGGCACTGAAGGCAGAGACTTAGCCTACTATGCCACAGTTCCGACCCCCATGCTGTTTTAATGACTATAGCATTGTAGTACGCTTTGAAGTCAGGTATTTGATGCCTCTGGCCTGCTTTCTCTTGTTCAGGAGGACTTTGGCTATTCTGGTCTTTTGTGATTCCATATGAATTTTAGGGTTGCTTTTTCTAATTCTGCAAAGAAAGTCATTGGTATTTTGATAGGAATTACATTGAATCTGTAGATTGCTTTAGATAGTATAGACATTTTAATGATATTCTCTGATCAATGAGCAAGGAATATCTTTCTAATTTTTTGTGTCCTTGATGATTTCTTTCATCAATGTTTGTTAATTTTCATTGTAGAGATCTTTTACTTCTTTCATTAAATTTATTCCTAAATTTTTTATTTTTTGGTGGCTATTGTGAATGGGATTTCTTTCTTGATTTCTCTTTCTGTGAGTTCATCATTAGCATACAAAAAAGCTACTGTTTTTTCTTTTGTTTGTTTTATAACCTGCAACTTTACTGAATTGGTTTATCAATTCGAACAGGTTTTTGGTGGAGTGTTTGGGTTTTTCCATGTGCAATATCATGTCAACTACAAACATGGATAATTTGACTTCCTCTTTTCCATTTTTGACACCCTTTATTTCTTTCTCCTCCCTAACTGCTCTTGCTAAAATTTCCAGTACTATATTTAATGAGAGTGATAAAAGTGGACATCGTTGTCCTAGATCTGTTGGGAAATCCTTTCAGCTTTTCTCCATTTAGTTTGATATTGGCTGTTGGTTTGTCATATATAGTCACTGCAATTTTGAAGAACGTACCTTTATCTAATTTGTGGAGGGTTTTTTCATGAAGGGGTGTTGAATCTTACTAAATACTTTCTCTGCATCTATTGAGATGACCATGTGGTTTTCATTCTTCATTCTATTTATATGATTATGATATTTATTGATTTGTGAATGTTGAACCACCCCTGCCTTTCTGGGATAAATCCCACTTGCTCGTGATGTATGATCTTTTTTATGTGATTTTGGATTCAATTTGCTAGTATTTTGTTGAGAATCTTTGTGTCTGTGTTCATTAAAGATATAGGTCTTTGGTTTTCTTTTTGTGTCATGTTATTTTTGGTATCAAAGTAATGCTGATCTCATGAAATGATTTTGGCAAAGTTGCATCCTGTTCAATATTTTTGAATAGTTTGAAGAGTGTTAGAGTTACTTCCTCTTTGAATGTTTTATATAATTCAGTAATAAAGCCATCAGGTCCTGGACTTTTCCTTGATGGAAGTCTTTTGATTACTGCTTTGATCTCTTTGCTTGTTATGATTCTGTTTAGATTGTCTGTATGTTCTTTTTTATTTTTAATTTGCTCTTTTAAAATTTGTTTTTACCCTTATAAAATAGAAAAATCAACACAAAAGACATTTGATTTAGGCAGCTGCTATTTTGTTTTTTAATCTACCTAATCATTTTATAGGTAAAGGTAGAACAATTTTATTATTGATACTGTCCTTTTATTGCATTTGTAGCTTTATGAAAAAGAGTGATAAAGCCAAACTTAATATTTAATCAACCAAAACAATAAAGCACCTAAGACTATAAGATCTTTAGTTAAAATCAAATCAAGTTGGCTGGCGCCGTGGCTCACTAGGCTAATCCTCCGCCTTGTGGCGCTGGCACCCCAGGTTCTAGTCCTGGTCGGGGCGCCGGATTCTGTCCTGGTTGCCCCTCTTCCAGGCCAGCTCTCTGCTGTGGCCAGGGAGTGCAGTGGAGGATGGCCCAAGTCCTTGGGCCCTGCACCCCATGGGAGACCAGGATAAGTACCTGGCTCCTGCCATCGGATCAGCGCGGTGCGCTGGCCACAGCGCGCTGGCCGCGGTGGCCATTGGAGGGTGAACCAATGGCAAAGGAAGACCTTTCTCTCTGTCTCTCTCTCTCTCACTGTCCACTCTGCCTGTCAAATAAATAAATAAATAAATAAAATAAAACCAAGTAAGTAAAGAATGAAAAACAACTCTTACCTACTCCCTACTCATACTTGGGAGTATGCCTAAGGCCTGACTATCCAGAGAATTACAGGTTGACTTTCCTAGGTTCCTCCTGCCAGTGTGATGCAGTGGAGCTCAGATTATGGTGTAGTTCGGGACTTTCAGAAGAACTTGTTAAAATGCGAATCTGTGGCCCATCACAGTCCCTTCTGAGATAGAATCTCAGCAGATGGGAAGCTGTCATCTGTATGTTGATTTTTGCAAGTGGTTCTGATGCATCCCACGTCTCATTCTGGTGTAGATAATTATTTTAGGACATCCCTGCAGGTCTGAAACCTTCTTCCCCTTTCCCTAGATGTGAAGAAGTGAGATTATGGTTGAATAACACTGGATAGTTTAGGATCTCCAAACAGAATACATCCTTGGTTCCTAAAAAATGAAATGTTGATAAAGTAGCCACAGGTGCTCATTGCTATAGACGCCAAAAAATTATGAAATCCTGCCATCTTCTTGATCACTGAAAAGGAAGGGCATTTTTGGTATATATAAATATAGGTCAAAATATACATTCACAATGACTTTGAGGCTTTAAATATCCTGTCTCCAATGAGGATACTATCTTCCATCCATAAGAAAAAAATTTCTCTGACAAAACTGATGTTTGGACAGAGATCCTACTCTGTCCTTAATGTGCTGTGCATTGAGATTTAATGCTATAACGAGTACTCAAACAATATATTTCACTTTGTGTTTCTATGGGGGTGCATACTGTTGAAATCTTTACTTAATGCATACTAAACTGATCTTCTGTAAAAAAAAAAAAAAAAAAGAAATTATCAATTCCCAACTTGACTCTCACTGGGATTAAACATGACAATAGGTCTGATCTGATTTCATCATCATTTAAAAAAAATCTATTATTTTTCACTTTATGTTTCTGTGTGGGAGCAAACTGTTGAAATCCTTACTTAATATATACTAAGCTGATCTTCTGTATATTAAGATAATTGAAAATGAATCTTGATGTGAATGGAAGGGGAGAGGGAGTGGGAAAGGGGAGGGTTGTGGGTGGGAGGGACGGTATGGGGGGGAAGCCATTGTAATCCATAAGTCGTACTTTGGAAATTTATATTCATTAAATAAAAGGTAAAAAAAACAAAAACAAAAACAAAAAAAAACAAAAAAAACCTGATGTTTGTGTTTTCACTTTTCTCAACACTTTCAGAGTCCACATTGCTGAGATTAAAAATCTTAGATTGTTTACAAATATATGTTTGAGTTAAACTAGTTTGCAAGTTCTTTCTTAAATTTAAGGTGAACAGGGCCGGCGTCGCGGCTCGCTAGGCTAATCCTCTGCCTGCGGCGCCGGCACCCCGGGTTCTAGTCCTGGTTGGGGCGCCGGATTCTGTCCCGGTTGCTCCTCTTCCAGGCCAGCTCTCTGCTGTGGCCCGGGAGGGCAGTGGAGGATGGCCCAAGTGCTTGGGCCCTGCACTCACATGGGAGACCAGGATAAGCACCTGGCTCCTGGCTCCTGGCTTCAGATCAGCGTGATGCACCGGCCACAGCGCACCGGCTGTGGAGGCCATTGTAGGGTGAACCAACGGAAAAGGAAGACCTTTCTCTCTGTCTCTCTCTCTCTTTCTCACTGTCCACTCTGCCTGTCAAAAAATAAAAATAAAAAAATAAAAAAATTTAAGGTAAACAAATTTCATGTAATTCATATATACAGATTTAGGAGCATAGTGATACTTTCCACCCTATATTCCTTCCCACCCATGCTCCCACCCTTCTTCCTCCTTCCATTCTTATTCCCTCTCTTAATATTTACAATGATCTACTTTCAGTCTACTTTATACTCATAAGATTAACCTTACACTAAATAGTTCAACAAATAGTAAGAAGAAAAAAGTTATTATTCCTCAACAGTAAAGACAAGGGCTGTAAACAATCATTGAATCTCAAAATGTGAATTTCACTCTTATACATTACATTTTTGGTGTTCTATTGTTTAGCATACATCAGGAAAAATATATGGTATTTGTTTTTCTGGGACAGGCTTATTTCATTAAGTATAATGGTTTCTAGTTGCATCCATATTGTTGCAAAAGACAGGATTTCATTTTTTTTTTGTTACTGAGTAGTATTCATAGTGTATATATACCACAGTTTCTTTATCTAGTCGTAAGTTGATGGACATTTGGCTCAATTCCGTATCTTAGCTATTGTGAACTAAGCTGCAATGAACATGGGGGTACAGATAATTCTTCTATATGCTGATTTCATTTTGTCTGGGTAAATTCCCAGGAGTAGAATTGCTGGATCATATAGTAGATCTGTTTTCAGATCTGAGGTACCTCCATACTGTCTTCCATAATGGCTGCTCCAGTTTACATTCTCACCAACAGTGGATTAGGGTATCTTTTCCCCCACATCCTTGTCAGCATTTGTTGTTTGTTGATTTCTATATGAGAGCCAATCTAATTGGGGTAAGGTGATACCTCATGTGGTGTTTTTTTTTTTTTTTTAAGATTTATTTATTTGAAAGAGTTACACAGAGAGAGAAGAGGGAGAGGAAGAGGGAGAGAGAGGGGAAGAGAGAGAGAGAGAGAGAGAGAGAGAGAGAGAGAGGTCTTTCATCTGCTGGTTCACTCCCCAGTTGGCTACAATGGCCAGAGTTGTGCCAATCTGAAGCCAGGAGCCAGGAGCTTCCTCCAGGTGTCCCACGTGGGCGCAGGGGCCCAAGGACATGAGCCATCTTCCACTGCTTTCTCAGGCCATAGCAGAGAGCTCAATGGAAGTGGAGCAGCCAGGACTCAAACCAGTGCCCATATGGGATGCCAGCACTGCAGGCAGTGGCTTTACCCACTACGCCACAGTGTTGGCCCCCTCATGTGGTTTTGATTTGCATTTCTCTGATGGCTAGTGATCCTGAGCATTTTTTCATGTGTCTATTGGCCATTTGAATTTCCTCTTTTTAAAAATGCCTCTTCAAGGGTTTTTTTTTCCCACTTCTAAACTGTATTATTTGTTTTGTTGTTGAATTTCAAGCTCTTTATAGATTTTGGATATTAACCCTTTATCAGTTGCATAGTTTGCAAATATTTTCTCCTATTCTGTCAGTGGCCTCTTCACTTTGATGAGTGTCTCTTTTGTATTGCAGGAGCTTCTCAGCTTATTATAATCCTATTTGTCTATTTGGCGTTGGCTTTGATTGCCTGTGATTCTGGAGTCTTTTCCAAGAAGTCTTTGCCTATGCCAATGTCTTACAGAATTTCCCCAATGTTCTCCTCCAGTAATTAGATGGCATAAAGTAATAGATTTACATCCTTGATCTATTTTGAATGTTTTTTGTATAAGGTAAAGGTAGGTAGGGTGCATGTGGAAATCCAATTTTCCCAGAAACATATATTGAAGAAACTGTCCTTTCTCTAAGGATTTATTTTAGCTCCTTTGTCAAAGATTAGTTGGTTGTAGATATTTGGATTGATTTCTGGAGTTTCTATTCTGTTCCATTAGTCTAAATGTCTATTACTATTTTTGTGCCAGTACCAACCTGTTTCGTTGACAATTGCCCTGTAGTATGTCTTGAAATCAGGTATTGTGATGCCTCCAGCTTTGCTTTTGTTGTATAAGGTTGCTTTACCTATTCAGGGTCTCTTGTACTTCCATATGAATTTTAGCATCACTTTTTCTAGATATGAAAAGAATATCATTGGTATTTTGCTTGGGATTGCATTGAATCTATAAATTACTTTTGGTAATATGGACATTTTAATGATATTAATTCCTCCAATCCATGAACATGAAAGAGTCTTCCATTTTTGTGTCTTCTATTTCTTTCTTTAATGTTTTTTTAATTTTCATCATAGAGATCTTTCACCTTGAACATTGTTTTTAAGTTTTCTAATTTCTTCTCCGTCTTTTGGTCTGACTGAGATATTTTCAAATATTTCTCTTCTAGCTCATATATTCTTTCTTTTCACCAAGTCTGATTTTAAGGCCATCCACCGTATTTTTTATTTGATATATCGAATTCTTCATTTTTTATTAAAGATTTTTATTTATTTATTTAAGAGGTAGAGTTACAGACAGTGAGAGGGAGAGACAGATAGAAAGGTCTTCCGTCTGCTGGTTCACTCCCCAAATGGCTGCAACTGCCAGAGATGCACCAGTCCGAAGCCAGGAGCTTCTTTCAGGTCTCCCACTTGGGCCATCTTCTACTGCTTTCCCAGGCCATAACAGAGAGCTGGATAGGAAGAGGAGCAGCCAGGACTAGAACCAGCACCCATATGGGGTACTGGCACCGCAGGCAGAAGATTAACCTACTGTGCCACAGTGCTGGCCCGAATTCTTCATTTCTAATATTTAAATTTCATGGAAATTTTTCCTCCATGTCATGTATGGATTTCTTTAACCCATGAATTTACTTTTCATTTATTCTGAGCAATGAGTAATCCAATGATTAATCTTCTGAATTCTGTTTCAGACATTTCAACAATCTCTTCATCTTCACATCCTAATATTGAAAGTTGAGTTCCTTTGGGGGAATCATGTTGTTCTCCTTCTTGTTTATTGAATTTCTCTGTTTATTTTTAGGCATTTGTGAAAATACTTGTTAGTTTTCTCATATGATAGATTTTATCTTTGAACTATGCCTCTGTGGCTCAGAGGAATATCTGCTCTTTCAGTGAATGCCCAGAGGCATGTGCTGGGTGTAGCCAGGGAGCTCTGGTCAGTGCTCCAGGATGAGGTGAAGGGAGTATCCAAGGTGACACCCAAATTGGGAGTGGTAGATCTCTATTGCCAGCAAAGGGGAAGGTATGATCACCTCATTAGTATAATCACACCCTCACCTCCCCTCCTCCAAGGTGTTAGCCCACAGTGGGTGCATCACTCAGCTGCACAAAGGATCTGTGCAGTGCTCATTGTGAGATCAGATTCCATTGTAATGACCCACCCCAGGAAATCAGGGAGCTCTGAGCCTTTGACACAGGACACATTGATTTCCCAGAGACCACCCAGCTACACCCTGTGCCCTATCCTGTGGTCACAGAGTTCCCACAGTCTCAGCATACGAGGCTGTTACAGTCTTGAGATGTGGTTGATCTGCTCTGCCTCGTTAGCCTGTCCTATGAAGAGTTCAGAGATGTTCCCAGAGCCAGCTGCCTATGAGTGCTCCACCTTGGCAGTTTGAGTCCTGGAGCTTTTGATATGCTGAGAGGCTGGGGGCGTCTCACAGTCCTGTACGGGTGCTCAGCCTCTTGTTAACTCTCTCAGCCAGACTCAAAACCAGTGGGGCGTGCATTTTTCCCTCTGGTAAAATTCCCAGATCATGTGCACTCACAAGAGCAGCCTCCGCTATTACTGATGTCAAAATGGTACCCTCTCCTTACTGGTTGCCAGGTGTCCTTGTGGGGTTATGGGGGAAAAGAAACATGCTTTTATTTGCTGGGTTATGTGGGTACCCTGCTCCCTATTAGGGCTCCAGGCTGGACTCAAAGACAGTGTGGTCTGTGAGGCTCTCCCTCCCGCAATAGCACCAGTGGCAGGAGCTGCTGGAGTCTGCTCTTCTCACCTTGCTCTCCACAGCTCCCGTTTCCTCTTTCTCTGGGCTGCAGGGAGAATGTGTGGTGTCCAAGCTCACTGCTGCATGTCTGCACTTTCCTTGCAGATCTATGGCGTCCCTCTTCCATCTATAGCATTCCACTGCAGATTTCTCTACAATTATCCCCTGGGAATGTACTTCCTCCACTTCTTTTCTGCTATTTTCGCTTCATTTAAAGTCTTTTACCTATTCAGCCATCTTGGCTCCCCTCTCTGTCTATATGTTCTTGATTTAATCTTGGTAGGTTATATGAATCCAGGAATCTATCCATTTCGTTGAAGTTTTCCAGTTTATTAGCATATAGTTCTTCTTAGTAGTTTCTTATGATCCTTTGTATTTCAGTGATGTTGGTTGTAATGTCTTCTTTTTCATCTCTGGTTTCATTTATTTGAGTATTTTCTCTTTTTTCTTTGTTATTCTGGCTAGAGGTTTATCTATTTTGTTTATTTTCTCAAAAGACCAACTTTTGTTAATCTTTTGTATTTTTTTAGTTTTAATTTCATTTGTTTCTGCTCTCATCCTTATTATTTCTCATCTCCTGCTGAATTTGTGTTTGGTTTGTTCTTGTTTTTCTAAATCTTCAAGATGCATTCTTAGATCTTTAATTTGAAACATTTTTCTCTTTTTTTAATGTAAGTTAATGCTATAAACTTCCCTTTTAATACTGTTTTTGCTGCATCCTACAGGTTTTGATATGTTTTGTTTTCATTTTCATTTGTTTCAAGAAAATTTTTGATTTCCTTTTTAAATTCTTCAATGATCCATTGATCATTCAGTAGCATGTTATTTAATTTCCAAGTATTTATGAATATCCTATTGTTCTTGTTGATTTCTAGTTTTATTACTTTATGGCTTGAGAAGATACATGGTATGATTTCAGTCTTTTTAAATTTACCAAGACTTGATATGTGACCTAATATGTGGTCTATCCTAGAAAATGTTCCATGTGCTGATGAGCAGAATGTATATTCTGTAGCTGTTGGGTAAAATGTCCTGTACATGTTGTTGGATCCCTTTGTTCAGTAGTATGTTTCAACCCCAATGAATCCTTAAAAAAATTTTTTTTAGAGGAAAGGTTTATTATTGGGTGGGGGAAGCCTGACAGGTTGAGGAGAGAGGGTAAGAGGATAGAGAGAGAAAGAGAACTTAAGAGAGTATGTGTTCATGTTAAACCTTTGCTGGCAGGGGGCAGGTAGGGAAGTAGGAGCAGTGAATCCCATTAGGATGGGGGTGGAGCTGACAATCAGTGGTTGGGCCATGGGGCTTAGGCCCAATGTATCTTTATTGTCTGTCTTCTCACTCAGTGTTTTTAATTGGAAAATTAGCCCACTTACATTCAAGGTAATGTGAGATAATGTCTTACTACTGCCATTTTGATATTTGTTTTCTAGTTTTATTGTAGTTCATTTTTTTTCATTCTCCTTCACTTGTAGTGTTTCTTTGTGGTTAAATGTGTTTCTGGAGTAGTGTGTTTTGATTCTCTCTTATTGGTTTTTGTAAGTCTATTATAGATCTAGCTTTTTGCTTACTAGGAGGCTTACCAAAACATTTTTGAATATAAGAAGCTATTTGAAATGGTAACAACTGATCATTTATTATAAATATAGGAAAAGAAACAAAAAAGAAAGAGATAAATAATATTAAGAACTCTGCATTTCACTGTAATCCTTCTCAGTTTGAATTGTTGATGTCCCATTAACATCTTTAGATTTTGCCAATCTCTTTACTTTTTAATATGGTTATTATTTTCAATTGTTTACTTTTTAGTTTTTATACTAAATATATGAATGGTTTACATACAAGAACACTTTGAATTTGTGTACACAGTTACTATTGCCAGTTTTATACCTTTTGATATTTTAATTTGTTAGCATCTCTTTTAGTTTGAAGAACTTCTGGCATTTCTTGTAGAATAGATATGGTGGTAATATATTCTCACGATTTTTGTATGTCTATAAATGTCTTCATATCCAAAGGATAACTTTGGTGGAAACAGTATTCTTGGCTGTCAGATTTTCCCCTCTGTACTGTGAAGGTCTCATCCCACTCTCTTTTGGCCTTTGATGTTTCTGCTGAGAAGTCTGTAGTCAGGTGAATTGGAATCACTTTTGTTTTATTTTTATTTTTTTTCTATTGTGTCAGATGACCACTTGAAACTGTGTAGCTTATCTTTGAGCTCACTGATCCTTCTGTTCGATCTGTTCTACAATTGATGCCTTCTATCACATTTTAAATTTTGTTTAGTATTGTTAGGAAAAGAATTACAGATTGGTGCTTCCTCGCATGGGGTGGCAGCAAAATGTTAGAAGAGGTGCAGAATAGAGAGGAGGCAGTGTATGAATTTACAGCCGGACCCAATTTATTCAGAGAAAATAAGTTTGTAGAGGTGGGTGACCAACTGCCCATGTACACAATGATGGAACACGTGGCAGAAGGCCCCGACCCCAGGGACCAGGCCCTTTTATATTTTAGGAAAGCTGGGGATGGGGGTGGGGTAGGGGGCAACATGCTAAGGGAAATTCCTGGAACTGGTCTTTCTTTCTTTCTTTCTTTTTTTTTTTTTTTATTTGACAGATAGAGTTAGTGAGAGAGAGAGACAGAGAGAAAGGTCTTCCTTCCGTTGGTTCACCCTCCAAATGGCCACTACGGCCGGAGCTGTACCGATCCCAAGCCAGGAGCCAGGTGCTTCTTCCTGGTCTCCCATGTGGGTGCAGGGCCCAAGCACTGGGGCCATCCTCCACTGCCTTCTCGGGCCACAGAAGAGAGCTGGACTGTAGGAAGAGCAACCGGGACTGGAACCGGCACCCATATGGGATGCCAGTGCTGCAGTCGGAGGATTAACCAAGTGAGCCATGGCTCTGGCCCCCTGGAACTGGTCTTTCAAGTGTTCCAAGCAACTGATCTTTTGGGTGGCTGAGGGGTTGGGGTGGGGTATGAAGGCAATAAGATATGAAACATTGAAATTCAAGGGCAATAAATACATTCCAAAGTTTATCTCTTTTGGGCAATGAGGGAGAATGACTGAGGCTTATTTCCTTGTTCCATCAAGTATACTTTTGAGTTGAAGAGTTTCTTTTCTTTTAACTTTTATTTAGTAGATATAAATTTCCAAAGTACAGTTTGTGGTAAATGGCTTTTTCCCCCCATAACTTCCCTCCACCACAACCCTCCCATCTCCTGCTCCCTCTCCCATTCCATTCACATCAAGATTCATTTTCAATTATCTTTATATACAGAAGATCAATTTAGTATATATTAAGTAAATATTTCAACAGTTTGCCCCCACACAGAACACAAAGTGCAAAATACTGTTTGAGCACTAGTCATATCATTAATTCACATTGAACTACACATTAAGGACAGAGATCCTACATGAGGAGTAAGTGCACAGTGACTCCTGTTGTTGACTTAACAAATTGACACTCTTTTTTAAGGGATCAGCAATCTCCCCAGGCTCTAGTCATGAGTTTCCAAGGCCATGAAAGCCCCCTGAGCTCACTGACTTGGACCTTATTTTGACAAGGCCATAGTCAAAGTGGAAGTTCTCCCTTCAGAGAAAGGTACCTCCTTCTTTGATGGCCCTTTCTTTCCACTGGGATCTCACTTGCAGAGATCTTTCATTTAGGTCCTTTTTTTTTTCTCCCCAGAGTGTCTTGGCTTTCCATGCCTAAAATACTCTCATGGGCTCTTCAGCCAGATCCAAATGCCTTCAGGGCTGATTCTGAGGCCAGAGTGCTGTTTAGGACATCTGCCTTTCTGTGAGTCTGCTGTATATCTTGCTTCCCATGTTGGATCGTTCTCTCCCTTTTTGATTCTATCAGTTAGTATTAGAGGACACTAGTCTTGTTTATGTGATCCCTTTGACTCTTAGACCTATCAGTGTGATCAGTTGTAAACTGAAATTGATCACTTGGACTAGTGAGATGGCATTGGTACATGCAACCTTGATGGGATTGTATTGGAATCCCCTGGCACATTTCTAATTCCACCACTTGCGGCAAATCAGCTTCAGCATGTCCCAAAATGTACATCCCCTCCCTCTCTTATTCCCACTCTTATATTTAACAGAGATCACTTTTCAGTTAAATTTCAACACCTAAGAATAATTGTGTGTTAATTATAGAGTTCAACCAATAGTATTAAGTAGAACAAAAAAAAATACTAAAAGGGATAAAGTATTAAATTGTACATCAACAGTGATGACAAGGGCTGATCAAGTCACTGTTTCTCATAGTGTCCATTTCACTTCAACAAGTTTCCTTTTTGATGCTCGGTTAGTTGTCACCTATCAGGGAGAACATATGATATTTGTCCCTCTGGGACTGGCTCATTTCACTCAGCATGATGTTTTCCAGATTCCTCCATTTTGTTGCAAATGACCGGATTTCAATTTTTTTACTGCTGTATAGTATTCTACAGAGTACATGTCCCATAATTTCTTTATCCAGTCTACTGTTAATGGGCATTTGGGTTGATTCCAGGTCTTAGCTATTGTGAATTGAGCTGCAATAAACATTAAGGTGCAGACAGCTCTTTTATTTGCCATTTTAATTTCCTTTGGGTAAATTCCAAGGAGTGGGATGGCTGGGTCGAATGGTAGGGTTATATTCAGGTTTCTGAGGAATCTCCAGACTGACTTCCATAGTGGCTTGACCAGTTTGCATTCCCACCAACAGTGGGTTAGTGTCCCTTTTTCCCCACATCCTCACCAGCATCTGTTATTGGTAGATTTCTGAATGTGAGCCATTCTAACTGGGGTGAGGTGAAACCTCATTGTGGTTTTGATTTGCATTTCTCTGATTGCTAGTGATCCTGAACATTTTTTCATGTGCTTGTTGGCCATTTGGATTTCCTCTTTTGAAAAATGTCTATTGAGGTCCTTGGCCCATCTCTTAAGTGGGTTGTTTGTTTTGTTAATATGGAATTTCTTGATTTCTTTGTAGATTCTGGTTATTAAACCTTTTTTATTGGTTGCATAGTTTGCAAATATTTTTCCCATTCCGTCAATTGCTTCTTCACTTTCCTGTTTCTTTTGCAGTACAGAAACTTCTCAATTTGATGCAATCCCAATAGTTGATTTTGGCTTTGACTTCCTGTGCTTCTGGGGTCTTTTCCAGGAAGTCTTTGCCTGTGTGTATATCTTGCAGGTTTTCTCCAATGTTCTCGAATAATTTGATGGTGTCGGGTCCTAGATTTAGGTCTTTAATCCATGTTGAGTGGATTTTTGTGTAAGGTGAAAGGTGGGGTCTTCCTTCATGCTTCTGCACGTGGAAATCCAGTTTTCCCAGCACCATTTATTGAATAGACTGTCCTTGCTCCAGGAATTAGTTTTAGATCCTTGATCAAATATTAGTTGGCTGTAGATGTTTGGATTGATTTCTGGTGTTTCTATTCTGTTCCATTGGTCTATCCATCTGTTTCTGTACCAGTACCATGCTGTTTTGATTACAACTACCCTGTAGTATGTCCTGAAATCTGGTATTGTGATGCCTCTGGCTTTGTTTTTGTTGTACAAGATTGCTTTAGCTATTCGAGGTCTCTTGTGTCTCCATATGAATTTCAGCATCATTTTTTCCAGATCTGAGAAGAATGCCTTTGGTATTTTGATTGGTATCATATTGAATCTATAAATTGCTTATGGGAAAATGGACATTTTGATGATATTGATTCTTCCAATCCATGAACATGGAAGATTTTTGCATTTTTTGGTATCCTCTTCTATTTCTTTCTTTAAGGTTTTGTAATTCTCATCATAGAGATCTTTAACGTCCTTGGTTAAGTTTGTTCCAAGGTATTTGATTGTTTTTGTGGCTATTGTGAATTGGATGATCTTAGAAGTTCTTTCTCAGCTGTGACATTGCCTGTGTATACAAAGGCTGTTGATTTTTGTGCATTGATTTTATATCCTGCCACTTTGCCAAACTCTTCTATGAGTTCCAATAGTTTCTTAGTAGAGTTCTTTGGATCCCTTAAATAAAGAATCATATCATCTGCAAAGAGGGATAGTTTGACTTCTTTCTTCCCAATTTGTATCCCTTTAATTTCTTTTTGTTGTCTAATAGCTCTGGCTAAGACTTCCAGAACTATGTTAAATAGCAGTGGTGAGAGTGGGCATCCCTGCCTGGTGCCAGATTTCAGTGGAAATGCTTCCAACTTTTCCCCATTCAATAGGATTTGGCCATTGGTTTTTCATAAATTGTTTTGATTGTATTGAGGAATGTTCCTTCTATACCTAGTTTGCTTAGGGTTTTCATCATGAACGGGTGTTGTATTTTATCAAATGCTTTCTCTGCATCTATTGAGATAATCATATGATTTTCTTCTGTCGTCTGTTAATGTGGTGTATCATATTGACTGATTTGCACACCTTGAACCATCCCTGCATACCAGGGATAAATCCCACTTGGTCAAGTGGATGATCTTTCTGATGTGTTGTTGCATTCTATTGGCCAGTATTTTATTGAGGATTTTTGCATATGTTAATCAGGGATATTGGTCTGTAATTTTCTTTCAATTGTGCATCTTTTTCCGGCTTAGGAATTAAGGTATGGTGGCTTCATAGAAATAATTTGGGAGGATTCCCTCTTTTTTGATCGTTCTGAATAGTTTGAGAAGAATTGGAGTTAGTTCTTCTTTAAATGTCTGATAGAATTCAGCAATGAAACCATCTGGTCCTGGGCTTTTCTTTGTTGGGAGGGCCTTTATTACTGTTTCAATTTCTGTCTCAGTTATATGTCTGTTTAGGTTTTCTCTGTCTTCCTAGTTCAATTTAGGTAGTTTGTATGTGTCCAGGAATCTATTCATTTCTAATAGATTTCCCTGTTTGCTGGCAAACATGTCCTTGTAGTAATTTCTGTTGATTCTTTGATTCTTTTTATTTCTGTGGTGTCTGTTGTTACGTTTCCTTTTTCATCTCTGATTTTATTGATTTGAGTCTTTTCTTTTTTTAGTTAGTTGTGCCAATGGGGTGTCAATTTTGTTTATTTTTTCAAAAAACCAGCTTCTCGTTTGGCTGATCTTTTCTAATTTTTTTTTTTGATTCAATCCTGTTGATTTCTTCTCTGATTTTTTTGATTCTTTTTTTTTTTTTTTTTTTTTTCAGGCAGAGTGGACAGTGAGAGAGAGAGACAGAGACAGGGAGAAAGGTCTTCCTTTGCCGTTGGTTCACCCTCCAATGGCCGCCGCGGCTGGTGCACTGCGGCTGGCGCACCGCACTGATCCTAAGGCAGGAGCCAGGTGCTTTTCCTGGTCTCCCATGGGGTGCAGGCCCCAAGTACTTGGGCCATCCTCCACTGTACTCCTGGGCCACAGCAGAGAGCTGGCCTGGAAGAGGGGCAACCGGGACAGAATCCGGTGCCCCAACCGGGACTAGAACCCAGTGTGCCGGTGCCGCAAGGTGGAGGATTAGCCTAGTGAGCCACGGCGCCGGCCTCTTCTCTAATTTTAATTATTTATCTTCTCCTACTAGATTTGGGTCTGGTTTGCTGCAGATTTTCTAGATCCTTGAGATGTATTGAAAGCTCATTTATTTGGTGCCTTTCCAATTTCTTGATGTAGGCACCTATTGCTATAAACTTTCCTCTTAACACTGTTTTTGCTGTATCCCATAAGTTTCGATATGTTGTGCTGTTGTCCTCATTTACTTCCAGAAAGTTTTTGATTTCTCTTTTGATTTCTTCTATGACCCATTGTTCATTCATGAGCATGTTGTTCAGTCTCCATGTGTTTGCATATTCTCTAGGGATTTCTGAGTTGCTAATTTCCAACTTCATTCCACTATGGTCTGAGAAGCTGCATCATATGATTCTAATTCTTTTGAATTTGCTGAGACTTGCTTTATGGCCTAGTATGTGGTCAATCCTAGAGTAGGTTCCATGTACTGCTGACAATGTAAATTTTTTTGTGTAGGATGAAAAGTTCTGTAGATATCTGTTAGAAGAGTTGTTGTTTGATTCTTAAAAATTATTTTTTTCCTGTCATAGCTCTGTTAGTTCTTTGTGTAATTTCTCTGTGTCTCTTGATGTTTATTGAATTTTGTTAAAAGAGATATTTTACAATCTCTTTCAAAATATTTGTAATATCAGTTCCTATCTGACTGATTTTTGATACCTTGATGCTTACTGGCATATGGCATTATCTGTGCATTGAAGGATTTGTTATTTAGTCTTCACGACCTGCCTTCATTTGTTTCTGTACTTCCAGAAATTCTAAGCAGCTGGCTTAATTTCTGTGATTCTGTAAACACTTCTGGTATTTTAACACTAGATGGTGCCATGAGTTGTGGTTTACTATGATTCTAGTTGACCCAACTACTAGAGCCATCATCTGCTGCCCCTAAGGTGCAGATTAGCAGGAAGCTGAAATATAGAGCAGAGCTGTGACTTGAACCTGTGTACTGCTAAGTGGTATATGAGTGTCCTAAGCAGTGTCTTTATCACTCTACCAAATGCCTGCCTACAATTGGATGATTATTATTATTGCTGTTCAGTTCCTCTTATATTTTGGATATTAATCCTTTGTCAAAGGTATGGTTTTAAAATGTATTCTACTGTTTGATATATCTTTATTTTGTCTCTTTACTTGTCAATTGTTTCCTTTGCTGTATAGAAGCTTTTAGCTTGATATAATCCCATTTGTCTATTTTTACTTTTGATTCCTGTGCTTTTGGGATCCTATACAGAAATTCTTTATCCATTCCAGTGTCCTAAAGTATTTTCTTTTATAATTTCATAGATTCAGATTTTGTATGTAGGTCTTTAATCAATTTTGAGTTGAGTTTTGTTTATAATGAGAGGGGTCTAAGTTTTGTTCTTCTGCATGTGGATATCTAATTTTCCTAGCGTCACTTATTGAAGAAACTGACCTTTCTCTAATGTATATTATTAACCTCTTTGTTATTGATTATTAGTGTTTTCTTGATTATAATCTTGTTCAAATCACTTAATCTAAATGTAATATATAAATAATTACTCTACATAATAAATATGAACTATCTTGTGTGCTTCATAGGAATTTTTTGAGAGCAAATTAAGTTATTTCCATAGAAATGCATCATAGGCTATAAAGGACCAGTCAAACATAAAGTATATCATTCCAGAGGATTAATAAAAATAAAAAAATAGAGATTATATGATGAAATAAGGGCAAAAACAGACCACCCATATGAGAAGATCAACAGTAATGGAATGAGAGAAATAGAATAGTAGATATACTTGACCCTAGGATAGAAGAATGGAAACTATGAGGATGTGTAGAAAAAAATACTGAATATCAATAATGAAATAACAGACATTTTCTTCATACATTTGGTATGCACAGTGAAGATTGAGTAAGTATTATAATATACAATAAGGTTTTTGTTTTTTAGGTGCCTAAAGTGAGATTGAAAAAAAAATTTAAAACAGTGCACTAGGGCATGTTAAGCCGCTGCCTGAAACACTGGTATCCCAAATAGACACTGATTTGAGTTCTGGCTACTCTATTTCTGATCCAGCTCCCTGCTTATGCACCTGGAAAAACAGCAGAAGATGGTATTAGTGCTTGGGCCCCTGTACCAAGTTGGGAGACCTGAAAGAAGCTCTTTGCTCTGGGCTTCAGCCTGGCCCAGTCATGGCTGTTGTTGCCATTTAGGGAGTAAATCAGTAGATGAAAGATCTCTCTCTCTCATCGTAACTCTGCCTTTTAAGTAAATAAATAAATCTTAAAAAAAGAAATAGTACACTGTATCATATGGCATTAGCTATAAGAGCAACAGGTAGATAAAAGGTATAAGAATGAACAATGATAATATGGGAAAGATTGAAGGAGCAAATGGACATTTGGTTGTTGAATTAAGAATAAGAATTCAGTTGGGCATTCTTGATGGTCAAAGGACCTATTAGGTAGGAATGATCTGATGTCTATGGAGAGTACTAAGGAATGTACATTGCAAAGTACAGGATGCCTGAGTTGAAGTTTCTCCCAAATTTATAATAAAATTTTAAAGTATACTACAGCTATCATATTGCTAGGTGTTTTTTTCTAGTTAGAAAAATTTTGCCTGCACACAAAAGCAGTGTCAGCAAACTTATACCTAGGAAATCCAATCATCACAGTTAGAGGTTATAATTCCAGATCTCAACATACGAAATTTAGATTGACCATTCTGTTTTTTGATAAATATGGATTTTTCCTAAATAGAATAGGTAAGTTCTGTGAAGTGATGAGTAGGATATTTACTTTCAGTAACAAAAAAATTTCTACAAAATCTTTCAGAACGTCAGGAATTTCTACCATGATGAAATTCTTTTGAACCAAAGTATTTTATGTGTATTAGGCTATCAAACTGTTTACTAGAAGGGAGATAGGCATGTGGGAATCTCCTCCGATATATATTTTTTAAAGATTGGTTTATTTGAGATGCAGAGTTATAGACAGAGGGGTTTTCCATCTGCTGATTCACTCCCCAAATGGCCGCAATGGCCAGAGCTTGGCTGATCTAAGGCCAGGAGCCAGGAACTTCCTCCTGGTCTCACATGTGGATGCAGGGGCCCAAGCACTTGGGCCATCTTCCACTGTTTTCCCAGGACATTAGCAGAGAGCTGGATCAGAAAAGGAGCAACTGGACACAGTCCAGTGCCTATATGTGGTTCCGCGGCTGCAGGCAGAAGCTTAACCTATTACACCACAGCACTGGCCCTCCCCCTAACATTAACATTAGTTTTCAATTATTAAAAAAAAATGATTCTCAGTCCCATCAAGGTGGCATGTACGTGTACATCTCATTAGTTAAAGTGATCAATTTCAGGTCACAATAGATCATAATGATAGGTCTAAGAGTCAAAGGGATCACATAAACAAGACTAGTGTCCTCTAATACTAACTGATAGAATAAAAAAGGGAGAGAACAATCCAACATGGGAAGCAGGATACACAGCAGACTCATAGAATGGCAGATGTCCTAAACAGCACTGTGGCCTCAGAATCAGCCCATAAGGCATTTGGATCTGGCTGAAGAGCCCATGAGAGTATTTTAGGCATGGAAAGCCAAGACACTCTGGCAAAAACAAACAAACAAACAAACAAACAAAAAAACCTAAATGAAAGATCTCTGCAAGTGAGATCCCAGTGGAAAGAAAGGGCCATCAAAAAAAGGAGGTACCAGGCCGGCGCCGCGGCTCACTAGGCTAATCCTCCACCTAGCGGTGCCGGCACACCGGGTTCTAGTCCCGGTTGGGACGCCGGATTCTGTCCCGGCTGCCCCTATTCCAGGCCAGCTCTCTGCTGTGGCCCGGGAGTGCAGTGGAGGATGGCCCAAGTGCTTGGGCCCTGCACCCCATGGGAGACCAGGATAAGCACCTGGCTCCTGGCTCCTGCCATCGGATCAGCGTGGTGCGCCAGCCGCGGCGGCCATTGGAGGGTGAACCAACGGCAAAGGAAGACCTTTCTCTCTGTCTCTCTCTCTCACTGTCCACTCTGCCTGTAAAAAAAAAAAAAAAAAAAAAAAAAAAAAAAAAAAAAAAAAAAGGAGGTACCTTTCTTTGAAGGGAGGAGTGAACTTCCACTTTGACTATGACCTTATCGAAATAAGATTGAAGTCGGTGAACTCAAAAGGCTTCCATAGCCTTGGCAACTCATGACTAGAGCCTGGGGAGATTGCTGATGCCTTAAAAAAGAGTGTCAATTTGTTAAGTCAACAACAGGAGTCACTGTGCACTTACTCCTCATGTAGGATCTCTGTCCTTAATGTGTTGTTCAATGTGAATTAATGCTATAACTAGTACTCAAACAGTATTTTACACTTTATGTTTCTGTGTGGGTGCAAACTGTTGAAATATTTACTTAATATATACTAAATTGATCTTCTTTATATAAAGATAATTGAAAATGAATCTTGATGTGAATGGAATGGGAGAGGGAGCGGGAGTTGGGAGGGTTGCAGGTGGGAGGGAAGTTATGGGGGGGAAAAGCCATTGTAATCCATAAGCTGTACTTTGGAAATTTATATTTACTAAATAAAAATCAAAAAAAAGATTTTCTTAGTAGAAGAATTGTCAGGATAATACAAGTTAAATTTTGATGAAGAAATGAGAAAGAGGAAAATTGATATGGAATAACTGGACATATCAGGAAAGTATGTGGGAAGCACAGATAGAAGGGACAAATACCAAAGTTCAATTCCTTGTGTGAGTTTGCCTTATATTTGATCTTTACATACTTGAAATGAGAGTTAAATACATATGTATATATCAAGAGAGAGTTTAAAGCAAATTATACTGTGCTTTGTATAATATTAAAATAAAAATGCCAGGTATGTATACTAAATTTTTTATTTATACTCTAAGTATATTCTCTAGAATTTCATTATATATAAATTGAATATATTTTCTTTTTTTAGAGGTTAATGAACTTGTAAAGGCTTTAGACAAGGTCAACAGTGAAAAAATTGATTTTGATGAAGTAAAATCTACACTGAAAGGCCTAGGGATTTGTTTTCCAGAGGAAGAATTACAGGTGGTGCTCTCCTCCATTTCTGTTGATAGTAAGTATTTCTTTCCTTTTCGAAGTAATTTGTTACACGTAAAGGTAGTGTATACTTTCAGTCATAAAGCGTGGTTGTGCTTAAGATGCTAAGGGTGACTGGAGAAATAGATCATTGCAGGTAGAGTGATTAGGAATCAAATGTGGTGGGTTCAACAAGAGTAGCGTTTTACTTTTAGGGTTGAGTGAGTATTTATTCTAAATTACCCTCATACTGATTTTATTAGGGAATTATAATCCCCTCATACGGATTTTATTAGGGAATTATAATCTTCCCCTCTCTTTCTAATTTCTTTACTTTCTGAGATTTGAATCACAGATTCATATTGGTCAGAAACTGTAACATTGTCTTAAGCCCATGAAGCAGAGGCCCAATCTTTAGTGTGGTAAGGCCATTAACCAATTTTGTTTTCCCAGAATCCTCAGAGGATTATACTGGTGTTTTTGGAATCCTGCCAGTGGAATGTTTAGTTTACCTATAGAGCCTATGGTGTTGTTTTTCTTCATAAGTCCCAAGTATATGTGTGATAGAAGGAAAAAATATTGTAAACTTCCTTTATTAATATATATTTACTCAGAAGTATAGTCTTCTTAGATATGGTTAAGTTTGATTTATGATATTTATCTTCTGGTGGATAAATTGTCTTCCATGAAAATATCAGCAGTATTAGTAGGATTTGTAATGCTGAAAAATTAGGAGAACATAATATCAGAGAGGAAACATACTAAAAACAATGGTCCTAATTGGCTGAGATATGCTTGAAATCTATAAAATTTGGGAGAAAAAATGGCAGATTAGGGGGCAGCGTGTTTTGCAGGGCTATGGATAAACAGTGAGGAGAAAAGTGTAGGAGGTATACTCTTGGTGGAGAACTGGAGAGAAAACCACCTGGGAAGCCCCACGGGAGGAGGTGAAACAGTGTGAACCTATGTGATGGGTGCTGACATGCAGCCTATGCAGCTGCAATGGTGGAGAGCTGGAATTGGAGGCAATTTAGAGATGGAGGGGAGGTCGGATTGCACCAATCCATGGTGATAGAGCCAGAAAGAGAGTGTGGCATGAGTCTAGACTGGAGCCCCGAGGGCTGGTGGTTGCTGGAGTCTCCTTTGGTCCTAGTGGAAGTGGAGGAGGCATTTGAGTCAAACCAGTCTCTCCAAAACAGAACCCATGATCTGGCTTAGAGAGGGTAGGTGCCATTTTGCAATAGGGCAACAACTACAGAAGCCTGAAGGTGTGCACATAACAGTTCACTGAGATGGGGCATCTGAACACAGTGCTGGCAGCAGCAGAAGGCAGGCACTTGGCCAGTGGCTCTGATGTGCGTGTGTGATCCAGGGCTTCAAGTGCAGCCCCTACTGACTCAGAGCTTGGCTGAGAGGTGGCTGGGCATCTAAGAGGACAGAGGGGTGCCTGCTCCAGCAGCACCTTCTGGACTTGTTGACTGTGGGAACCTTGAATGCTGAGACCTTGGCTGTGGCTACATGAGAAGGTATAGGATGTAGCTGGGTATTGAATACTATCATGCCCAATTTGGGTGTTACCCTGGAAACTCTCCCCACCCTAGAGCATTAATCAGAGCCCCCTGGCCATACCCATCACACACCTCCTGATATTCACTGAAAGTACAGACATTCTGCTGAACCATGGAAGCATTGCCCCAAAGATAAAAGCCACCAGAAGAAAAAATTAAAAATCAACTCTACAAAGGCTGAAAAATAAGAGCTGAAATTCAACGAATAGGAATAAGGAAGTCACCATGACCTCCTCCCCCAGAGAAACACAACAATATTTCAGTATTAGAATGTGAAGATGAAGAGATTGAGGAAATGCCAGAAATGGAATTTAGAAAACTAATGTCGCTCCCCCTCTTCGTGGAGGAGCGACACTAGACCCTGCCTAGGCTTCATATCCGAGTCACGGCACCATTATGTCGCTCCCCCTCTTCGTGGAGGAACGACACAGGACCCTGTGCTGTTCTTTCGTCTGCTCGGCCCTCCCCGGGTTTGCTGCTGGTTCTTCCCGGGTTGGCTACCGTCCCTTCCACCTCCGTGGAAGGGCGGTTCCCCCTAGCCACTTTCCCCACTTCCGCGGGGGAGCGGCACACCACCGGCCGGCTCTCTCGGGGGCTGCACAGGTGTTCCTTCAGATAGATGTTCCCCTTAGATGTTCCTGGTGCATGCCATCTCTCTCCTCCTTTATAGTCCTCTTCCACCAATCCCAACTCTGCTACCCACACGCCGAGTACGCTGCTCTCCTCCAATCAGGAGCAGGTCCTGCTGTTTATTGGTTGAACTGGAGGCAGCTGTGTAGAAGCTGTTTCTCCCTTCTCAGCGCCATATTGTGGGAGAGCAGATGCATAGAATAAGTCTTAATTCCAGTAACTTAGTCTAGTCCGAGTTGCTCCCAGTTGCTCCCCACAACTAATCACAGGATTACTAAAAAAAATCAGAAGCAAATCCATGAACTAAAGAAAACCATATATGAGATTAATGAAAATTTTTCACAGGAAATTGAGAATTTAAAGAGACATTAAAATGAAATATTAGAAATTAAAAAATCAATTAATCAAATAAAATATGCAGTGGAAAGCCTTAACAGCAGACTTGGTGAGGCAAAAGCAAGAATATCCAAACTAGAAGACAAATCTTTGGAAGTCTTACAGTCAGAAAAAAAAAACAAGAAGAAAATAGAAAACTTAAAAACAGTGTTGGAGGTCTATGGTATTCTATCAAACGACCAACATTTGGGTCTTAGATGTTCCTGAAGGAGTGGAAAGAGAGAAGGGAATAGAAAGCCTATTTAGTGAAACAGTTACAGAAAATTTCCCCAATTTGGAGAAAGAAAGGGATGTTCAAGTGGAGGAAGTACATAGAACTCCTAACAGACATGACCAAAAAAGATCTTCACTATGCACATTGTAGTCAAACTTTCCCTAGTAAAACATAGAAAAAACTCTAAAATGTGCACAAGAGAAATATCAGATTACTTTCAGAGGATTGCCAATTAGACTCACAGCTCACTTCTCCTTAGAAACCCTACCAAATCTTAAAGAGAAAAAAACTGTCAGCCCAGAATATTGTACCCTACAAAGCTCTCATTAATGAATGAAGGTAAAATAAAGACCTTCTATAACAAACAGAAATTGAAAGAATTTGTCACCACTCCTTCAGCCTTACAAGAGATGCTTAAGGATGTGCTACACACAAACACAGAAAGATAGCCATCATTATGAAAGAATGTGAAGGCAGAAAACCCCCCAGTGGAAGTACAAAAGAAATCCAAAGTAAACAATAGGAATATTTATGGAAAAAAATGATAGGGCCAACTAGTTACTTATCCATAGTCACCTTGAATGTAAATGGCTGCAACTCTTCAGTTAAAAGATACAGACTGGCTGAATGGATTGAAAAATAAGACCCATCTATTTGCTGCTTACTAGAAACACATCTTACAAACAAAAATACAAGCAGACTGAAAGTGAAATGATGGAAAAAAATAGTCCATGCCAACAGAAACCAAAAAAGAGCTGGTGTTGCCATTCTAATATCAGACAAAATAGACTTTAACATAAAAACTGTTAAAAGAGACAAAGAAGGGTACTATGTAATGATTAAGGATTCAATTCAACAGAAAGATGTGACTATAATAAATGTATATGCACCGAGTTACAGGGTGCCTGCCTATTTAAAAGAAATGTTAATAGACCTAAAAGGCGACATAGATTTCAATACAATAGTTTTGGGAGACTTCAATACCCCACTTTCATCAATGGACAATCAAAGGACCTAAATATATGACCTGATACCATCAAATTATTAAAGATCATGGGGGAAATTCTACAGGACATTGGCATAGGCAAAGACTTCTTGGAAAAGACCCCAGAAGCATAGGCAATCAAAGCCAAAATTGACAGATGGGATTGCATCAATCTGAGAAGGTTCTGTACTGCAAAAGAAACACTCAGCAAAATGAGGAGGCAACCAATGGAATGTGAAAAAAATATTTGCAAACTGCGCAACTGATAGAGGGCTAGCATCCAGAATACATAAAGAGCTCAGGAAATTCAGCAACAACAAAACAAAAAAATCCAGTGAAGAAATGGGCAAAGGACTTAAACAAGCATTTTCTAGAGATGAAACTCAAAAGGCCTACAGATACTTGAGAAGATGCTCAGGATCACTGGCCATCAGGGAATTACAAATCAAAACCACAACGAGATTTCACCTCACTCCAGTTAAAATGGCTCACATACAGAAATCAACAAGTGACAAGTGCTGGTGAGAATGTGGGGAAAAAGGTACCCTGATCCACTACTGGTAGGAATCTAAACTGGTGCCACCACTGTGGAAGTATAGAGATATCTCAAATATCTGAATATAGACCTACCATATGATCCAGCCATTGCACTCCTGGGAATTTACCCAAACCAAAAGAAATCAGTATTTGAAAGAGTTATCTGTACCCTGTGTTCATTGAAGCACAATTCACAACAGTTAAGATATTGAATCAACCCAGATGTCCATCAACTATTGACTGGATAAAGAAATTATGGTATACATACACTGTAAAGAAAAACAAAATCCTGTCTTTTGCAACAAGATGGAAACCATTATACTTATGATATAAGCCAAGGAATCTGATCAGGGAATATCGTATGTTTTCCCTGATCGAGGCAACTAATAGAATATCTGAAATGTAATGTATTAGAGTAAAATAGACATTTTGAGAATGGATGATTGTTTATAGCCCTTGTCTCTTCCATTAAGGAACAATATTTTGTTTTATTTTATTTTGTTTTCTTTCTCTTCATACTATTTGCTGAATTCCTTTACTTAAAGTGGGGTTAAGTATATGATCACTAAGTATACTGATAATAGACCACTGTAAAAATTAAGAATAGGAATCTGAGAGGGAGAAGGGGGAAAGATTGGAATGTGGGTGAGAGGGAGGGGAATCCCACTATGTTCCTAAATTTGCATATATGAAATATATGAAACATTTAAAACATAAATAAATTTTTTAAAATAAAATTTATAAAATCCTCATTGCTTCTAACCAAAAGACCACGAGAGTCATCATAATTATTTCTTTTTAGAGTTATTCTGAGGTATGCATAGAAGAATCAGAGTTAGAAAAACATAAGGCTTTAGTTTTGAAAGTTAAGCAGGTATGCATATCTACTAACCCAGTATCTTTTACCAAAGGCCATTCATTCATTGTTTTATGTTTCATTTTCAGAAGAAGGGAAAGTGGACTTAAAAGATTGCCTAAGTAGGTTGGTGCAAGCGCCGTATTTTACCAAAGATTCAAGTGAGTGATAATTTTTAACATAAAAATATTGATTAGAAATGTTTATTATATGTATTAATGCATGTTTTTTTTCTAATGCTATAAAGCAAGCTATATGTGCAGCAGATATACTCTGGGTGAAGAATCAATATGGGATCTTAGTCTTGATTTTTTCTTGTTTTTTATTTCTATTATTTATTTATAAGGTAGAGTTACAGAAAGAGAGAGGGAGAGATGCACAGAGAGAAGGAGAGACAGAAAGAGAGACATTGATTTTCCATCAATTCATTCACTCTCCAAGTGGCCACCACATGGCCAAACTGAAGCCATGAGCCAGGAGCTTCTTCCAAGTCTCCCTCATGGGTTCAGGGGCCCAAGCACTTGAGTAATAGTCTGCTGTTTTCCCAGGTGCATTAGCAGGGAGCTGGATCAGAAGTGGAGCAGCCAGTACTCGAACTGGTTCCCTGTTGGGATGCCAGCACTGTAGGCGGTGGCTGGATTATTCCCCAAATGGCAGTAATGTCCTGGGGCTTGGGGAGTCCAAGGCCAGGAGCCTGAAGTACATCGGGGTCTCCCACAAGGGTGTCAGGGCCGAAGCACCATATTCTTCTGCTTTTCCAGTGCATTAGCAGGGAGCTTGATTGGAAGAGGAACTGCCAGGACTCAAAAAACTGTAGTCCAGTATTAGATGTCAGTATAGCAGAAGGTAGCTTAACCCACAGTACCACCATGCAGGCCCCAGAAAGCCCATGTTCTTGAGAAAAACTGAAATAGCTTAATTTTCTCTTTATTTTTGCATAATTGAAAATAAACTAAATTCAAAAGGCTTAATTTAGTTAGCCACAAAGTTAAATTGTTCTTCAGACCCTAGGTATTTAGGATGTGGTAGTATGGTTTTTCTATAGACAACATATTTTGTCCTTAATTTTTTATTTCCTAAACCAGGTCTATAAGACTGTTCTAGGTTTGTGATTTATAAACTTGATCTCTTACAATGTTAATGCTTATGATATGCTGATATTTATCCTAACACATTCTTAATTTTTTTCTTGAAAGAATGTTTTATACATGGTGCTTTCAAATTGTTGTTGTTTTTTAGTATTCTGTAGATTCCCAACAGTGTTTTTTAGATTTCTAATTTCCTCTTCTCATCTTTGGTTTGACTATATAATTTCCTGTGCTCTGCCTTCTAAGTCTGATATTCTTTCTTCTGTTTCACTGATTCTGTTGTTAAGGTTCTCCATTGCATTTTTTATTTGTTCTATGGAATTCTTCATTTCCTTTTGATTTCTCTTTAAAATCTCAATTTCATGGGAGAAACTTCCTTTCACGTCCTGCACATATTTCAGTAGTTCATGCATTTGCTTCTGATTACTTCTATGTCATCTTATGATCGATTCTTTGAATTCCATTACTTGCATTTTCTTTATCTCATCATCTTCACAATCTAGTACTGAAATGTTGAGGCCAGCACTATAGCGTAGCAGGTAAAGCCGCCACCTGCAGTGCTGGCATCCCATGTGGGCACTGGTTGGATACCCAGCTGCTCCTCTTCTGATCCAGCTCTCTGCTATGGCCTGGGAAAGCATAAGATGGTCCAAGTCCTTAGACCCCTGCACCTTTATGGCAGACCTATAAGAAGTTCCTGGCTCCTGGTTTCAGATCAGCGCAGCTCCAGCCATTGCGGCCAACTGGAGAGTGAACCAGCAGATGGAAAACCTCTCTCTGTGTCTCTACCTCCCTCTCTCTCTCTCTTTCTCTCTCTGCTTCTCCTTCTCTCTCTCTCTCTGCCTCTCCTTCTCTCTGTGTGTCACTCTGACTTTCAAGTAAAATAAATAAGTCTTTAAAAAATGGTGTGTTCTTTTGGCTACATCATATTGTCTTCCTTATTCTTGTTTGTTGAATTGAGGCATTTGTTGTTTGGCATTTGTGAGATATTCTTTGATTTCTTCTTCTTCTTCATTGTCGTCGTCGTCTTCTTCTTCGTCTTCGTTGTTGTCTTTGTCGTCATCTACATTGTTGTCTCCTTCGTCTCCTTCTCCTTCATCTCCCTCTCCTCCCCCCCTCCCCCTCCCCCTTTTCCCTCCTCCCTCCTTCGTCCTTCTATCTTTATACTATGATGCTGTAGATAAGTGGAATGTCTGATTTCAGTCAATATCTAGAGGGTTGTAGTGGGTGTGGCTGAAGAGCTCTGTTTGGTTCTCCAGGGTTAAGGGCGTGCCTAAGGTGACACACACCCAGGTTTGGCGTGGTGAGTCTTCTCTCTTTCTCTCTCTTTTTTTTAATTAGAAGGGAAATTTATTTTGCTCAGCTGAGCTCCTCTCCTCAAAGGAGACCAGTGCCTGGGCACTAGCCCCAGTGGGTATAATATTTGTCTGCTCTGGGCCGGCACCATGGCTCACTAGGCTAATCCTCCACCTACGGTGCTGGCACACCGGGTTCTAGTCCTGGTCAGGGTGCCAGATTCTGTCCCGGTTGCTCCTCTTCCAGTCCAGCTCTCTGCTGTGACCAGGAGTGCAGTGGAGGATGGCCCATGTGCTTGGGCCCCTGTACCCACATGGGAGACCAGGAGGAAACACCTGGCTCCTGGCTTCGGATCAGTGCAGCACCAGCTGTAGCACCATTTGGGGGGTGAACCAATGGAGGGAAGACCCTTCTCTCTGTCTCTCTCTCTCACTGTCTAACTCTGTCTTCAAGAAAAAAAAATATTTGTCTGCTCTGTCCCAAGGACCACACAAAGGATCTGTTCAGTCCTCAGTGTAAGTTCAGATTCCCCAGCAGTGTCTCTCACCAGGTTATCAGGAAGCCCTGGGCATGGGGAGCCTGCCACTGTGACTGACCAAAGACCAGCCACACCATGAGTCCTCCCACACACCCTCAGTTTTTTTCACAATCCCAGTGCAGAAGCCTCACACAGTCACAAGCTCCTAGCACGCATTAGTTCTCCCCACCAGAGTCAGGAGGTGGTTGCTGGGCACAGACACAAGCTGGCATAGCTGTTATATATATCCAAAATGTCGCCTGCTCTATTGGCTTGTTACAAGATGCCATTGTAAAGTTATTGGGGAGAGAGAAATAAATGTGTCCATCCTGTCCTTTTTTTCCCCCTCTCGTTTGGAAAGTAAACTATCCCCCATGGGGAAAGTAAACTATCCCCCGTGAGGCTCCAAGCCGGGTTCCCTCCAGGCTCTTCCTGCAGCTTTTTTTGACAGTGGCTTGGACTGCTGTGGTCTGGTCTCACCTTACTTTCCAACGCTGGTGCATAGGCTCTCAGCTGCTGGAGTCTCGAGTTGTGGGTGTCCACATCCTCTACGTAGATCCACCATGTCCCTCTAATTTTGGTAGAGTGCCGGAGACCAGCTCCAGCCAGTTCAGGGGCCCCAAGGTGTGAGAGGTGTCGGCGCTCGAAGAAATGAGAGACACTCACAGCAAGGCTGATAGCATGGCTCTGGCTTTTGAGAACCAGACTTTATTTTTATATTATAAGCCACATAATGATTTTTTCTTCTTACAATGAAAAGCCTGTTGTCCATTTTTTCTAATTACAATTTTTTTGATTTTCAAGGGCATACTCAGAGCATGGGTTACAATCACAGACAGGTGCAAGATAACAGGCTGCCCACACAAGCCAAGGCCTTGAGCCCTGCTGAACTATGCAGAAATTGGCTACATAGGCTAGAATAGTACCTTCTTAATCTAATCTTTACTAGAAGCCCCAAGTTCAAAGCAGACCCTTTTTAAAATGTATCCCCTCTTTGCAATTTTTTCTGTAATTCTTTAATTTCTTTATTGCACTTATTTAAAAGTTTACTTAGATCTATTCTACAGTTTTGACATCCTAACCATTGTAGTATTTGTAGCATATAGTGAATTAAAGCTTTATTAACATCTATCTTTATTCTAGTGGGAAGTATATACCAGAGAGCTTGTTGCCTTTTAATTCTTTTCTACAAACAGCTCAACCTTGCATAAGGCATTAACCCTTTCTTCTACACTAACATTCTGCTTGATTAAAATTCTACAAGACAATGGAAATTTTGGAGGTTATGAGACTAAGTGCTCTTCCGTAAAATTCAGAATACAGCAACCATTAGCAGGACCACCAGGAAGCTCCAGCTTGTAGTTCCCATCAAACCTAAAACCACCAAGAGGACCGCAGCTGTCCTTCTCATGCCTTGCTGAGACAGACCTTCTGCTGTGACCTTGTCAGCCAGCTGAAGTTGCCTTGGCCTCGTCAGTAGAGTTTCCTCTGCTGTTGTTTTCCCAACTCTTCCCTGAGACTACACTCTCTCCACATTTTTTTTTTTTTAAAACTATCTTCTGGGCTAGAGCAGTAAGCTCCCTTCCTACTCCACCATCTTGGACTGCCTTGTCTTTTTCTTTTAGACTTATTTATTTGAAAGGCAGAGTGATGGAGATATGGGGAGAAAGAGAGATTTTTCTTTTTATTATTTAATAAATGTGAATTTACAAAGTGCAACTTTTGTATTGTTGTGGCTCCCCCCCGCAACCTCCCTCCCTCTCGCGGCCCTCCCCTCTCCCACTCCTTCTCCCATCCTGCCCTTCATCGAGTTTCATTTTCAATTACCTTCGTATACAGAAGATCAACTTAGTATACACTAAGCAAGGATTTCAACAGGCTGCACTCACACAACCGCACAAGGTATAGGGTATTGTTTGACTAGTAGTGCTGTTTTTAAGTTTCGTAGTAAAACACATTAAGGGCAGAGATCCTACGTAGGGAGCCTGTACCCAGTGACTCCCATTGTAGAGAGAGAGATTTTTTCATCCGCTAGTTCACTCCCCAGTTGCCCAAAACAACTGGGGCTAGTCCAAAATAGAGCTCGTATGCAGAAACTCCATCTAGATCTCATGGGTGGCAGAAACCCAAGTACTAGGGGCCATTATCTAGTGCCTCCAAGGCACATTTGCAGGAAGTTGGATCAGAAGCTTGGAGTAGCTTGGATTCGAATCAGATACTCTGATAAGGGATGAGGCTGTTCCAAGCAGTGCAGGTGTTCCATTGCTGTACCACACTGACTGCCCTTTAACTGTTGCCTTAATTACTAGGAAAACATCTGCCCTTATTCATTTTATTTTTTAAAAGATTTTATTTATTTATTTGAGAGGTAGAGTTACAGAAAGAGAGAGAGAGAGAGAGAAAGGTCTTCACTCCCCAGATGGCTGCAATGGCCAGAGATGAGCTGATTCAAAGCCAGGAGCCAGGAGCTTCTAGGTCTCCCACGTGGGTGCAGGGGCCTGAGCACTTCGGCCATCCTCTGTTGCTTTCTCAGGCCATAGCAGGGAGCTGGATAGGAAGTAGAGTGGCAGGACTTGAACTAGTGTCCATATGGGATTCTAGCGCTGCAGACAGAGGCTTAGTCCACTATGCCACAGCACCAGCCCCTATTCGTTTTTATAGAGTAAAGATTTATGCTGTAAAGTGCAGTATAGACCAAGGAATGGATTTCTTCCATTATTTCAAATCACAAATAGGATTTAAAGCACATAGTTCACACTGTTGTGCACTTTGATATTTTTCTTATTCTTATCATGCTCTTATTTCTTGAGAAGATTGATGTTAGTAATGTGGATGCTTCTCTAAAAATATTGATATAAAACCTACAAAAGGAGAAGTACATGGTTGATAATAGTGTTCAACTTGTTAATTTGGAGGCTTTTCTGTAGAATTTCTGATACTATACTTACTTATCTAGGATCAAACTTTTTCTTTTTAATTTTTATTAATATAAAGATACCAGATTTCATATATTCCATAAGAACAATTCTAAGAAGATGTTCCTTCCCTCCTTCTCTCTTTCCTTCCCTCAATCCCCTTCCTTCCTTCCTTTAATTTTTACAAAAGCATAATTTCAATGTACTCTTTTTTTTTTTTTTGACAGGCAGAGTGGACAGTGAGAGAGAGAGACAGAGAGAAAGGTCTTCCTTTTGCCGTTGGTTCACCCTCCAATGGCCGCCGCGGCCGGCGCGCTGCGGCCGGCGCACCGCGCTGATCCGATGGCAGGAGCCAGGAGCCAGGTGCTTTTCCTGGTCTCCTATGGGGTGCAGGGCCCAAGCACCTGGGCCATCCTCCACTGCACTCCCTGGCCACAGCAGAGAGCTGGCCTGGAAGAGGGGCAACCGGGACAGAATCCGGCGCCCCGACCGGGACTAGAACCCGGTGTGCCGGTGCCGCTAGGCGGAGGATTAGCCTAGTGAGCCGCGGCGCCGGCTAATTTCAATGTACTCTTATGATCACAGCCTTAATGAACCATTAATCATAATGGTTAGCAAGTAAAAAGGTCATAGTTCCACAGGAGTATAAACAAGAGCTAAAAACCCACGAGATGTCCATTTCATCCCTATTTTTTTTTTTTTTTTTGGCAGGCAGAGTGGACAGTGAGAGAGAGAGAGACAGGGAGAAAGGTCTTCCTTTGCCGTTGGTTCACCCTCCAATGGCCGCATTATGCTGATCCGAAGCCAGGAGCCAGGTGCTTCTCCTGGTCTCCCATGCGTGTGCAGGGCCCAAGGACTTGGGCCGTCCTCCACTGCACTCCTGGGCCACAGCAGAGAGCTGGCCTGGAGGAGGGGCAACCGGGACAGAATCTGGTGCCCTGACCAGGACTAGAACCCGGTGTGCCGATGCCGCAGGCGGAGGATTAGCCTAGTGAGCCTAGTGAGCCACGGCGCTGGCCCATTTCATCCCTATTCAGTATTCTCCATGTATTGGAGAAAACATGATATTTGTCCTTTGAGATTGGCTTATTTCACTAAGCATAATGTTTTCCATCTGTTTTGTGGCAAAAAAACAGGATTTCATTTTTTATGGCTGAGTAGTATTCCATAGTGTGTACATATCACATTTTCTTTATCCAGTCATCAGTTGATATACATTTAAGTTGATTCCATGTCGTAGATATTATGAACTGAGCTACAATAGACATTGAGGTACAAATAACTCTTTCATATGCTGATTTCATTTTTTTTTTGTTAAATTCCCAGGAATGGGACAGCTGGATCATATGGTAGATCTATTTTCAGATGTCTGAGGAATCTCTATATTGTATTCCATAATTATTGTACTTATTTACAAAGCCTATAATGTCATTTATTATCATAATTTTTAAAAATTTATTTGACAGATAGAGTTAGACAGTGAGAGAGAGAGAGACAGAAAGAAAGGTCTTCCCTCCGTTGGTTCACCCCCCAAATGGCCGCCATGGCCGACACTGCGCTGATCCGAAGCCAGGAGCCAGGTGCCAGGTGCTTCTTCCTGGTCTCCCACATGGGTGCAGGGGCCCAAGCACTTGGGCCATCTTCCACTGCCCTCCCAGGCCACAGCAAAGAGCTGGATTAGAAGAGGAGCAGCTGGGACTAGAACCCGGTGCCCATATGGGATGCTGGCGCTGCAGGCAGAGGATTAGTCAAGTGAGCCACAGCGCTGGCCTCTTTATTATCATAATTTAATTTTTTTTTGACAGGCAGAGTGGACAGTGAGAGAGAGAGACAGAGAGAAAGGTCTTCCTGTGGGGAGCAATCCGGACTGGACTAAGTTACTGAAATTAAGACTTATTCTATGCATCTGCTCTCCCACAATATGGCGCTGGGAGAGAAGTAAACAGCTTCCGCACAGCTGCCTCCAGTTCAGCTAATAAACTGTAGGACTTGCTCCTGATTGGAGAGCAGCGTACTCGGCGTGTGGGCAGCCGAGTTAGGATTGGCGGAGGAGGACTATAAAGGAGGAGAGAGACGGCATGCACCGGGAACATCTATGGGGAACATCTAAGGGAACCCGTGCAGCCCCCGAGAAAGCCGGCCGGCGGTGTGCCGCTCCCCTGCGGAAGTGGGGAATGCGGCCAGGGGGAACTGCCCTTCCACGGAGGTGGAAGGGATAGTAGCCAACCCGGGAAGAACCAGCAGCAAACCCGGGGAGGGCCGAGCAGACAGAAAGAACAGCGCAGGGTCCTGTGTTGCTCCTCCACGAAGAGGGGGAGCGACATAATGGTGCCGTGACTCGGATATGAAGCCTAGGCAGGGTTTTGTGTCGTTCCTCCACGAAGAGGGGTAGCGACATAATGGTGCCGTGACTCGGATAGGAAACCTAGCTTGGATAGGAAACCTAGGACGGATAGAAAACTTAGGAGGGAAGAAACGTGACTCGGATAGGAAACTTAGGACGGATATGAAACTTAGGAGGGAAGAAATGACTCAGATTAGGAAACCTAGGTCGGATAGGAAACTTAGGAGGGAAGAAACGGGAAGAACTGGGAAATTATCGGAGAGAGAGACTAGCAAACAGCCTAGGGAAAAGCCGGACGAAAAAGGTGCCGGAAGAAGCTATTGAAAGCCTAGGCATAGACTCAGATACGGACTACGGGGGGAAGCTGGGAGAAATCTCTAAGGTTGAAAGCGAAAGTGAAAGCTAGAACAAACAGACTCGGATGCAGACTGTGGGGAGAGGCCAGGAGAAATGAGGGAGGAGTATTGTTGGAAGAAGGCTTGGGGAAACATACCGGGTAGAGAAAAATGTTAGGGAAATTGAAGCCGCGGGGGGCAGGCCAAGGCGGACACGAAAGCCACTTTGGGATTCTCAAGTTAGCCCGGGAATAGGGGGCGAAAAGTTGAAACCAGAAGCTGAAACGTAGGCCAGGTTGGGATCCGTCTGATTAGCCCGGGGAGCAAAGGACGGGAAGCCAAACTGTGGGGCGGAGACGTACGCTGGGTTGAATTTGCCAGGCTAGCCCGGGGAACTTAGATTGAATGCTAGTGGTGGACACGTAAGCTACGCTGTGTTACTCGCGGAAGCCGCCGCGTGCAGAGAGAGCACGGGGCGTGAATAGATAGGGAACGGGGCTGGTGAGGCCGTGGTTCAGACGCGAAAGGGTTAAGCGTGGAGACCTCGGAGCGCGCGAAGCCGAGCCGCGCAAAGCCGGGAAGCTGCGCAGATGAGAGAGGCGCGCGGGCTGAAGCGGCGCAGAGCCGGGAACCCGCCGGCGGGGCGAGGTGCCGGAAAGCCGCAGGGATAAGAGAAACAGAAGTTTAGAAGTAAAGTGAGAAAAATAGGAATGCTGAAAGATAGAAGTAAAATGGGAGAAATAGGAATGCCCGGAGATAGAGAAATAGAGAAATAAAAAGGCCTCCCTACAACACTGCAATGTGAGAGCTTGGATTCCGTCTGCCTAATCAAGTGAGGCGATGAGCACCTGCGGGCAGCTAGCAGCTTATGCGCCGCAGGTCACCGAAGACAGGCACGAATTAACATCAGTAAGGCTTCCCCACAATACAACAATATTAAGCTTGGATTCGGTCTGCCTGATTTAAGGCGGTAAGCGCCAGCAAGCAGCTCGACCAGAGTATGAGCTGCAGGTCACCGAAGATAGGCACGAACCAACACTAATAAGTCTCCCCCACAATAAGGCAATGAGAAGGCTTGGATTCGGTTTGCCTGATAGGTCTTGTAAGTTCCCTGCAGGCAGAGCAGAGCATGCGCTGCAGGGCACCGAACACAGGCACGCATCAGCGCCTAAAAACCTCCTCACAACACGGCGAAGAGAGGACCCGGATTCGGTTTGCCTGATTGATAGGACTTGTAAGAGCCTGTGGCAACTCTAGCAAGTAGAGCAGAGTGTGTGCTGCGGGACACCGAAGACAGGCGCGTATCAACGCCAAAAATAAAAAGAAAGGGGGATCTGTGGGGAGCAATCCGGACTGGACTAAGTTACTGAAATTAAGACTTATTCTATGCATCTGCTCTCCCACAATATGGCGCTGGGAGAGAAGTAAACAGCTTCCGCACAGCTGCCTCCAGTTCAGCTAATAAACTGTAGGACTTGCTCCTGATTGGAGAGCAGCGTACTCGGCGTGTGGGCAGCCGAGTTAGGATTGGCGGAGGAGGACTATAAAGGAGGAGAGAGACGGCATGCACCGGGAACATCTATGGGGAACATCTAAGGGAACCCGTGCAGCCCCCGAGAAAGCCGGCCGGCGGTGTGCCGCTCCCCTGCGGAAGTGGGGAATGCGGCCAGGGGGAACTGCCCTTCCACGGAGGTGGAAGGGATAGTAGCCAACCCGGGAAGAACCAGCAGCAAACCCGGGGAGGGCCGAGCAGACAGAAAGAACAGCGCAGGGTCCTGTGTTGCTCCTCCACGAAGAGGGGGAGCGACATAATGGTGCCGTGACTCGGATATGAAGCCTAGGCAGGGTTTTGTGTCGTTCCTCCACGAAGAGGGGGAGCGACACTTCCTTTTGCCGTTGGTTCACCCTCCAATGGCTGCCGTGGCCGGTGCGCTGCGGCCAGCGCACTGCGCTGATCCGATGGCAGGAGCCAGGTGCTTCTCCTGGTCTCCCATGGGGTACAGGACCCAAGGACTTGGGCCATCCTCCACTGCACTCCCTGGCCACAGCAGAGAGCTGGCCTGGAAGAGGAGCAACCGGGACAGAATCCGGCTCCCCGACCGGGACTAGAACTCGGTGTGCCGGCACTGCAAGGCGGAGGATTAGCCTAGTGAGCCATGGCGCTGGCCTATTATCATAATTTTAAATGACAATATTATTTAACTGTTTAATATTATTTCATAATCATCATATGGGAGGACCTCTTTATTACTAGAGTTAAAGGATTACTGTTCATTGTAGCTACAATCAATTGCTTGTTTTTAGGTATCATGATACCTAATTTCTTTTCATAATTTGGAGGAACAATTATTACAAAATTTTCTTCTTTTATTATGAAGGTGGAGAAGTTAGCTTCTATGACCTGGAAAATATACAAAATATAGGGATAGAGTTCACATCTAAAGAACACTTGGAGCCAGAGAAATTACTTCCACTTAAAGGTGGGCACTTTATATATTAATATAACATTCAATAGTATTAATATTGCTTTCAAGGGTGTTAGTATAGTCATCAAAGGAGTTATTCAGAATTACAAATATTGGGAAAAATCTTAGGATTAAATCTTTAAAATTTTGTATTATCAAATAAACTGTACTTATTGTAGATCGTTTATGAGTTAGATATAATAAAGATATCTACAATCTCAAAGATAAATATTTCTAATAATAGTACATAAATTGTCATTTATTAAAATATGCATGGGTCAATCTGTCATATATCTTACAATAGGGATATAGAATGATGATGGTTATTGATTTCATTCCATTAGATGTGTTGGATTTAGACCTAAAGGAACTAGAAGGAGGAGCAGATACATATAAGTTTACTAGTAGAGAAAAAAAGGATAGGGTCAGAAAAAAATATAAGACAAGAGAAAGTGTTTTTTCTTTTAGGCAACTGGTGTTAGTCTTGCAAGTTCTCAAGAATTTACAGATTTACCATTTAAGAATTTTGTTTATTTTTACTTTATTATTTTTAGAGGTATTAGATAATTTAAGGAACAAATTATTTCATGGTTTACATTTATGCACTTAGAGATTTTGTATTGCTTTAGCGCATAAAGCTCTTTTTTATTTTTATTTGACAGAGTTACAGACAGTGAGAGAGAGACAGAAAGGTCTTCTTTCCATTGGTTCACTCCCCAAATGGCTGTAACAGCCAGAGCTACGCTGATCTGAAGCCAGGAGCCAGGTGCTTCCTCCTGGTCTCCCATGTGGGTACAGGAGCCCAAGCACTTGGGCCATCCTCCACTGTTTTCCCAGGCCACAACAGAGAGCTGGACTGGAAGAGGAGCAACTGGGACTAGAACCAGCACCCATATGGGATGCCATTGCCGCAGGCAGAGGATTAAGCTAGTGCGCCATGGCGCTGGCCCCCAAGCTCTTTTCTTTATGATCTAAATTATATGTTTCCTTACAGAGAATGGAAAAATACATAGGACTAAATTCCTGAATTGTGTGAAAGGTATAAAAAGTGAATAAACAAAATTGAGAAGGCAGATTGACATACTTGGTCTTACTTTTGTTTTCTTGTTGTCATTAAAGTTTACTTCCTGACATATGTATTTATGTAATTAATTTTAATACACATATACATTTATATTGATTGAAAATATACTGTGTTTAATTTTAAAGGATAATCTAGCTTTCTTAGGTTTATTACAATTTTGACAGTGGGAATAATAAACTTAGGTATAGGTATCAAAATTTGAGAAAATATAGTATGCCTTGAAATTCAGTGGCCAACTTGAACTCTACTTATTTGCATAAATATTTGTGTTAAAAACTGTTAGATTTGCTTTTTGCTGCTATAGTGGTTTTTCAGTCCTCTTTCAGCGTATTATATTTGTAGATTTATCTTAGATATTGGATGTGAATGGATTTACTTTTAGTTCATTGATGGTACTGTTTAAATGCTTAATGTCCTTAGCTCTATTTGTGATGAAATTCATAACTATGATACATAAGAATTGATATTTATTGTATTTGACTTTTGCTCAATTTCCTTGTGACTTCCTCTTTTCTAGGATTACAAATTGATGCTCATGACCTTGATAATTTACTTGGAAATGTGGCACTCAAACTCACAGCTGAAGAACTTAATGCTCTAACCCCAAATCTATCAATTCATGGTGAGTGATTTCATAGCAATGTGAGAATTTTGCATTTGAGCCTGATGTTTTTTATTTATTTAATTTTTTTAAGATTTATTTTATTTATTTGAAAGAGTTACAGAGAAAAGGGGAGAAATACAGAGAGGTCTTCCATCCACTGGTTCACTCCCCAGCTGGCCGCAATGGCCGGAGCTGCATTGACCTGAAACTGGGAGCCAGGAGCTTCTTCCTGGTCTCCCATGTGGGACTTGGGCCATCTTCTGCTATCCCAGGCCATAGCAGAGAGCTGGATCAGAAGAAGTACAGCTGGGACTTGAACTGGCACCCATATGGGATGCTGGCGCTTCAGGCCAGGGCTTAAACCCGCTGCACCGTAGTGTCGGCCCCACCTGATGTTTTTTATATCATTTATTTAGCTTAGATGAAAACAGATTTTTCTCTTAACATATTAATCTGAAGTTGGTATGTTATTCATCATTCATTTATCCTACAAATTTTAATTAAGCACTCTGATTAGGTGCTGTGTTAACTGCTATAGATACAGTAATTAACAAATATAGTCCTTGGTCTCATGGAGCTTAAAGTACTAGTAGTATATGATCATGTTGCTAGGATCTCAGTCAAGTCAATTTTCACAGGAGAAACTGTCAGGGTTATAAGCTATATGTGTAATATTTTCCATACTTGATTATAAGTCATGAATTCCCATATTTTTTAATGATTTAAAGATAGAATTGCAGCTGTTAAGAACTTGAATTAGAATTGATGGATGATGAATTATAAAGTAATCCCAACCTTATATAAACTAAAATGGAATATATAATAATCAGAGCATGTTCCAGTAAGATAAAGCAATATTGTCTAGAAACATTCTAGTGACTATTGCTTCTTACATGTAAAAATGTTCATATGACTTAAATGGCATTTAGTTATAACTTTGCCATGAATTGCCTATATTTTAACTAGAATAAGTTTCTTTCCCCTCAAAAATATCTCTTTACTAAATCATTGCTTCATTTTCTAGTACTATTGATATGTCAATTAAAGACATGTAGTAAGATTTCAAAAATACACATATGGAAGAGTGACAACAGAAAGATGATAGACTAGGATCCTTGGCTTTAGTCCCCCTTACTGAAATACTGATTTTAAGTTATCCACTGAATGCTTTTGTGAAAAATCCCAGAATTTGGGTGATGAATCCAAAGTCCCCCTTTGAGCACAGAAACTAAGGGAAGTCACATTAGAAGGGTAAATGGAGAAGCTTCATTTTGTGCCCTGCTTGTCTTATATGTTGACACAGTGCTATGCCAAGAGAAATCCCCAGGGCCTGTGGTTTCTCAAGTAAGAGAAAGCCCAAGAAGAACATCCAGCTTCCCCAGAATTCTGAAGCACATTCAAGGAGGTCTTTTGTCTCATCTCATGGGGACCACTGGAGAATTGGCAGGGCAAGACCCCTTGGGGTCAACCAGTAACAGAATGGCTCACAGAAACCAGTGTGTAGACCTTGTAAGTGTTACTGTGTTCTTTCTGGCAGCCATGTCCAACCAGAGATTCTAGCCATTGGCTTCATAAAGTCTAGAGGTCAGAAATCTAATGGTTGAACCTTAAGAGGTCTATATTAAGACACATTTAGTTAAATTGTCAAGTGGAACAGCTGGGACTCGAGCTGGTGCCCATATGGGATGTCAGCACTGCAGGCGGTGGCTTTATCCAATATGCCACAGTGCTGGCCCCTAACCACATTTCAAGTACTTAATAACCATTCATGGTGACTGACTACTGTATTGGACAGTTCAGAGGTAGAATATTTCCATCTTCACAGAAACATCTATTGGACACCATTGTTTTAATTAAACTATTATAATGTAGAAACCCAATGCTGTACTCATTCAAGACTACTCAGAAATGGAACTACCTATTCGAATAAAAATTAACATTCTTCACAGAATAAAACAGAATTAAGAATCTTACATCTATTTTTCTTATTTTAATGATTTATTTATTTATTTTGAATGTCAGAGTTACAGAGAGAGTGGAGGGATATGGAGAGAGAGATCTCCCATCTGCTGGTTCATTCCCTAGGTGTCTGCAAAGGCCAGTACTGCACCAGGCTGAAACCAGGTGGTGGAAGCTTCATCCACTCTCCCATGTGAGTGGCAGGGACATGAATACTTGGGCCATCTTCTGCTGCTTTTCCCAGGTCATTAGCAGGGAACTGGATCAGAAGTGGAGCACCTAGTAAAGGAACTGTTGCCTATATGGGATGCTGGTGTCACAGGCAGTGGTTTTACCCACTACGTCACAATACCGGCCCCAAGAGTCTTAATATATATTTTTCACAACATCCAGCATACAATAAAATATTTTGGGTATGACATGGTGTCGTGATTGGTTAAGTTGCTGCCTACAATTCCAGCATCCCAAATGGTCCCAGGTTCTATTCCTGGCTGCTACACTTCTGATCCAACTCCTTGATAATGCACCTGGGAAAGCAGTGAGGATAGCCCAGAAGACCCAGATGGAGTTCCAGGCTCCTGGTTTCGGTCTGGCCCAGCCCTTACCAACAAGCACCCTCTCTCTTCCTCTCTCTTTCTTCTTCCCTTCCTCCCTCTCTTTCCCCCTCTGTCTGGAACTCATCTTTCAAATGAATAAATAAATCTTAGAAAATTAGATATTATTAATAGATATAAAATAAATAAGAAAGCGTGTATTATAGACAGAAAAAGAAGAATTGATGGATACATAATTGGATATGGCTCAGATGCTGGACATAGCAAAGACTTTTCTAGCAGCTGTTACATTCAAGGTCCTGAAGAAAAATAAAGGAGTAGCACTTGTCACTAATCATTAGTTGAGTGCTGCCCCTAAGGAAACTTAATCCCTAATGCTTCTAGCATGCCCCAAACTGTCTGAGTAGTCTTTTGTATCTGGGGAAAGCAACAACTAGAGAATCACAAGTGCTTGTAGTAAGAAGTTACCAGCAGATGGGGGACTAGTAAATGCCAAGAGAACACGAGTAGAAGGGTCGGCGCTGTGGGGCAGTGTGTTAATCTTCTGCCTGCAGCACTGGCATCCCATATGGATGCCGGTTCTAGTCCTGGCTGTTCCTCTTCTGATCCAGTTCTCTACTGTGGCCTGGGAAAACAGTAGAAGATGGCCCAAACGCTTGAGCCCCTGCCCCCATGTGGGAGACTGGGAAGAAGCTCCTGGCTTCGCATCAGCTGTGCGGCCGTTGTGGCCATTTTGGGGGTGAACTAGTAGATGGCAGACCTTTCTCTCAGTCTCTCCCTCTCATTGTCTGTAACTGTACTTCTCAAATAAATAAAAATCTTAAAAAAAGAGAATATGAGTGGGATACCAACAACTTTTGCATTTGAACTCCTTCAAACCAGAATTGATGCTGTATTTATGTCTGAGTCTATTCAGACTACTATGACAAAATACCTTAAACTGAGTATTTGACACATAATAGAAATTTATTTCTCATAGTTCTGGAAACTTAGAAGTCCAAGATCTAGAACCAAAGATGTGTTGTCTGATGAGGGCTTGCTCCTTGTTTCATAAATGGTGTCTTCATGCTACTTTCTCATGTGGCAGAAAGAACAAGTGAGGCACAACTTGATCCTCAAGTTCTTTTACAAGGGAATTAATCCCATCCTTGATGGAGCTTTCATGTCCTAGTCACCTCTTAAAGGCTCCAGCTCTTTATACATTAACTGGTGGGTAATTTCCAACATATGAATTTTGGGAAGACACTAAATTCAGACTATAGCAATGTGCATGGATACCCTTTTCATAGTTTGAGAGAATTAAAGAGTTGATAAATTATGGAATAGCAACTCTTCTAATTTTTTCAAAGGATAAAAATTGAATGAAAATATTTTGGGAACCATGAGAATAAAGATCACCAAAAATGATATTTGGAAGCTGCTTAAAACACAGCCAATTGATGGTAAATCATAAAGGATGTACATAAGACATTCAAAGGAACTTACTTTTGTAGATCAGTTTTCAGTGTAAAATGAATATACTCTAAATTATATAAAACTGTTTCATTTGTTCCAGATTTTACTTTGGTACATCAAAATTTCTTAGCTACTACAGATTACCATCAAGGGCTAAGAAAAGCCCTTCAAGTTCCCTGTAGGATTAAGAGGATTCTATATATGTGGTATTAAATAGTCAAAGCAGATTCATGTGAATTATAGATAATCTCAGTGCCAAACTTTATTTATGATTCAAAAGATACAGGCAAACATGAGAAATGGATGAATTATTTTTTTTCACTTGGAGAAACTTGAGATTGATACGCATAGTCCACCCAAATGCTCATTTTTCTCCTGCATTGTGTTTTAGTTTAGTTATAAGCGTTGTACATGCAGACAAGTATATAAAAATCATTTTGATTATAGATATTTTCATTATACTTTATATACATGCCCTCCTAAATCCATAGATACCCTGTAGGTACTTTCCTTTGATTCTAAAGCAGAGACATCTGCTCTGAAAATATTGACATAACTGAAGGGGAAAATGAACAATTCTATGATAATGAAGACTTGAGTCAGTCTCTACTTTCATTAGTGGGTACATAGATGATCAAAGAGAAAACAGAGGACTTGATAGTATAAGCTAATGAGACCTAACAGGCATATATACATATATATATATATACATGTACATATACATATACATATACATATATAAAACACTTGATGCAGCAAAAATAGCAGAATATATATTCTCTCTAGTACACATAGAATATTTTTGATGATAGACCACAGAACAATTCATAATAAATTTTAAAAGATAGAAATCATACAGCATATCTGGTCTGAACACAATGGTAGTTAGAAATTAGTAACAGAAGGAAAAATAGAATATTCACAAAAGTATGGAAACTAAACAGTACACTCTTACATGACTAATGTGTCAAAAAGAAATCACTAGGGAAATAAAATATCTAAGGATGGATGAAAACAAAAACACAGCATACTAAAACTATGGAATGCTGTGAAGGCAGCAATCAGAGAGAAATTTATAGATGTAAATGCCTACATTAAATAAGAAGGAGGTGCTCATATCAATAATCTAACATTATGCTTTGAGGAACTGGAAAAATAATAACAAACTAAACCCAATGCTCACAGAAAGGAGGAGTAAGGACAAAAGTAGATATAATAAAACAATAGAAAAACAGAGAATCAATGAATCCAAAACAGTAATCTTTGAAAAGATAAATAAAATTGATAAACCTGTAGCTAGATTTAAAAGAAAAAGTGAGAGAGAGAGGATGAAAATATCTAAAATCAGAGGAGAAAGTGGAGTCATCGCCACCATATTTACAGGAATAAACCAAACAATTATATGCTAACAATGCCATAACCTAGATGAAATGGAAACCTCAGAAACATAAATTACCTAAATGAATGCAAGAAGGCATAGAAAATATCAATACATGTATAAAAAGATTGACTTGGTAATCAAAAGAAGTCAGAGTTCTTAAAAGTCTATGACCAAATGACTTCATTGGTGAATTCTGCTAAACATTTAAAAATGAAATGCCATTTCATTTCAAAGTCTTGTAAAAAATAGAAGGAACACTTCATAAGTCATTCTGTGAGGCCAGTATTACCTTGATACCAAGGCCAGAAAAAGGCATCATTAGAAGAATTTACGGGTCAATACCCTTGTGAAGATACTTTAAAAGATTCAAGAAAAATGGAATTAAAATATATTTGATTGGTATTAATAATTCTGAAATCCAGACAGAATTTTTCATAATATCCATTTTCTGTGAACTTTTAAAAGACCCCTTGTATATGCAAAAATTCTTAAAAAATACTTGCAAAATGAACCCAAAAGCATATTTTTTTTGACAAGCAGAGTTAGACAGTGAGAGAGAAACAGAAAGGTCTTCCTTCCGTTGGTTCACCCCCCAAATGGCTGCTACGGCCGGCGTGCTGCACCGATCCGAAGCCAGGAGCCAGGTGCTTCCTCCTGGTCTCCCATGTGGGTGCAGGGCCCAAGCACTTGGGCCAACCTCCACTGCCTTCCTGGGTACAGCAGAGAGATAGACTGGAAGAGGAGCAACCGGGACAGAATCTGGCACCCTAACCGGGACTAGAACCTGGAGTGCAGGCGCTGTAGGCAGAGGATTAGCCTAGTGAGCTGCAGCACTGGCCCCAGAAGCATATTAAAAAGGATCAAGTGGTATTAGTTCCAGGAAGATAAATATGATTCAGCATTAGAAAATCATTCCGTATGTCAAATAGCATTAATAGACTGAAGGAAAAAATATGTCATCATCTCATTTGACATAGAAAAAGCATTTGACAAAATTCATATCCTCTCATGATAAAACACTTAGAAAACAAGGACAAGAAAATTTCTTCAACAAGATCAAAGGCATTTATTAAAAACCCACAGCTAATATCATAATGAATAGTGAAAGAATAAAATAAGAATGTCTACAATCACCACTGTTGTTCAACATTGTAATAGAAGTTCCAGCCAGAGCAATTAGGCAAGAAAAAGAAATAAAAGGCATCCAAACATGAAAGAAAGAAATAAAACTTCCCCATTTACAAACAGTATGATCCCATATAGAGAAAATCCTAGGATTTCACAAGAAAGCTATTAGATTTACTGAAGAATTCAGTGAATACAGGGTACTTGCTTAGCTCACAAAAATCTATTGTGTTATATACACCAGCAATGAACAAGCTGAAATGGAAATTAAGAAAGCAATTCAATTTACAAGAGCAGCCTAAAGAATAAAATACCTAGGAATAATTTTTTTAACTTTTATTTAGTAAATATAAATTTCCAAAGTACAGTCTATGGATTACAATGGCTTTTTCCCCCAATAACTTCCCTCCCACCCACAACCCTCCCATCTCCCTCTCCCTCTCCCATTCCATTCACATCAAGATTCATTTTCAATTATCTTTATATACAGAAGATCAATTTAGTATATATTAAGTAAAGATTTCATCAGTTTGCACCCACACAGAACATAAAGTGTAAAATACTGTTTGAGAACTAGTAAGAGCATTAATTCACATTGAACAACACATTAAGGATAGAAATCCTACATGAGGAGTAAGTGCACAGTGACTCTTGTTGTTGACTTAACAAATTGACACTCTTGTTTAAGGCAACAGTAATCTCTCAAGGCTCTAGTCATGAGTTGCCAAGGCTATGGAAGCCTTTTGAGTTCATCGACTTCGATCTTATTTCGATAAGGTCAAAGTCAAAGTGGAAGTTATCTCCTCCCTTCCAAGAAAGGTACCTCCTTCTTTGATGGCCAGTTCTTTCTACTGGGATCTCACTCGCAGAGATCTTTCATTTAGGTGTTTTTTTTTTTTTCTTTTTTTTTTTTGCCAGAGTGTCTTGGCTTTCCATGCCTAAAACACTCTCATGGGCTTTTCAGCCAGATCTGAATGCCTTAGGGGCTGATTCTGAGGCCACCATGCCGTTTAGGACATCTGCCATTCTATGAGTCTGCTGTGTATCCCGCTTCCCATGATGGATCGTTCTCTCCCTTTTTGATTCTATCAGTTAGTATTAGCAGACACTAGTCTTGTTTGTGTGATCCCTTTGACTCAGACCTATCAGTGTGATCAATTGTGAACTGAAATTGATCACTTGGACTAGTGAGATAGCATTGGTACATGCAACCTTGATGGGATTGCATTGGAATCCCCTGGCACATTTCTAACTCTACCATTGGGGTAAGTCAGCTTGAGCATGTCCTAAATTGTACATCTCCTCACTCTCTTATTCCCACTCTTATATTTTACAGAGATCACTTTTCAGTTAAATTTCAAACCTAAGAATAATTGTATATTAGTTACAGAGTTCAACCAATAGTATTAAGTAGCACAAAAAATACTAAAAATACTAAAAGCGATAAAGTATTAAATTGTACATCAACAGTGATGACAAGGGCTGATCAAGTCACTGTTTCTCATAGTGTCCGTTTCACTTCAACAGGTTTCTTTTTAGGTGCTCGGTTAGTTGTCACCAATCAGGGAGAACATATGATATTTGTCCCTCTGGGACTGGCTTATTTCACTCAGCATGATGTTTTCCAGATTCCTCCATTTTGTTGCAAATGACCGAATTTCATTGTTTTTAAACTGTATTCTATAGAGTACATGTCCCATAATTTCTTTATCCAGTCTACTGTTGATGGGCATTTGGGTTGGTTCCAGGTCTTAGCTATTGTGAATTGAGCTGCAATAAACATTAGGGTGCAGACAGCTTTTTTGTTTGCCAATTTAATTTCCTTTGGGTAAATTCCAAGGAGTGGGATGGCTGGGTCGAACGGTAGGGTTATCTTCAGGTTTCTGAGGGATCTCCAGACTGACTTCCATAGTGGCTTGACCATTTTGCATTCCCACCAACAGTGGGTTAGTGTCCCTTTTTCCCCACATCCTCGCCAGCATCTATTGTTGGTAGATTTCTGAATGTGAGCCATTCTAACCGGGGTGAGTGAAACCTCATTGTGGTTTTGATTTGCATTTCCCTGATGGCTAGTGATCCTGAACATTTTTTCATGTGTCTGTTGGCCATTTGGATTTCCTTTTTTGAAAATGTCTATAGAGGTCCTTGGCCCATCTCTTAAGTAGGTTGTTTGTTTTGTTGCTGTGGAGTGTCTTGATCTCTTTGTAGCTTCTGGTTTTAAACCTTTATCTGTTGTATAGTTTGCAAATATTTTTCCAATTCTATTGGTTGCCTCTTCACTTTCCTGACTGTTTCTTTTGCAGTACAGAAACTTCTCAGTTTGATGCAATCCCAAATGTTAATTTTGGCTTTGACTGCCTGTGTTCTGGGGACTTTTCCAGGAAGTCTTTGCCAGTACCTATATCCTGCAGAGTTTCTCCAATGCTCTCTAATAATTTGATGGTGTCAGGTCGTAGATTTAAGTCTTTAATCCATGTTGAGTGAATTTTTGTGTAAGGTGAAAGGTAGGGGTCTTGCTTCATGATTCTGCACGTGGAAATCCAATTTTCCCAGCACCATTTATTGAATAGACTGTCCTTACTCCAGGGATTGGTTTTGGATCCTTGATCAAATACAAGTTGGCTGTAGATGTTTGGATTTATTTCTGGTGTTTCAATTCTGTTCCATTGGTCTATCCATCTGTTTCTGTACCAGTACCATGCTGTTTTGATTGCAACTGCCCTGTAGTATGTCCTGAAATCTGGTATTTGATGCCTCTGGCTTTGTTTTTGTTGTACAAGATTGCTTTAGCTATTTGAGGTCTCCTGTGTCTCCATATGAATTTCAGCATCATTTTTTCCAGATCCAAGAAGAATGTCTTCGGTATTTTGATTGGTATTGGTTTGAATCTGTAAATTGCTTTTGGGAGAATGGACATTTTGATGATATTGATTCTTCCAATCCAAGATCATGGAAGATTTTTCCATTTTTTGGTATCCTCTTCTATTTCTTTCTTTAAGGTTTTGTAATTTTCATCGTAGAGATCTTTAATGTCCTTGGTTAAGTTTATTCCAAGGTATTTGATTGTTTTTGTAGCTATTGTGAATGGGATTGATCTTAGCAGTTCTTCCTCAGCTGTGGCATTGTCTGTGTATACAAAGGCTGTTAATTTTTGTGCATTGATTTTATATCCTGCTACTTTGCCAAACTCTTCTATGAGTTCCCATAGTTTCTTAGTAGAGTTCTTTGGATCCCCTAAATAAAGAATCTTATCTACTAATGATCCAAGCTAAAAATATGAAAGTTGTTATTTTATTTTTTGGCAATGTTCACATTTTTCTTCTACATATGAGATGTATCTGTGTTTTGTTTTTTATTTTATCTAACAATTGTTTCGATTAGCTTGTACATGTGATATTTGAATATTTTGATGGGGTATAATGCAATATTTCAACACATATACACAGAGTAAACCAAGAAAACAAGTCCACTAGCCTTTCCATTTTCTTATCTTGTGTTTGGAGCCTATCACCCCCTCTTTTCCAGTTCTTTATATAATATATAATATATTATTACGAACTATAATTGCCCCACTGTATGATGGAATGCTAGAACTTATTACTCTAGTTTGTGTTTTGTTACTTGTTATCTAATCTTTTATATTCCCTCTACCTCCATCATCCTTCCCAATCCTATATTTAGTTCAGATTGGCTATGCTTTTAAGTTTACACACACGTTAGGGAACATACAGTATTTGTCTTTCTGCATCTGGTTTATTTTAGCATAATGATCTCCAGTACTATCATTTTGCTGCAGATGTCAGGATTTCATCTTTTTCTGACTAAATAATATTCCATTCATCCAGTAATGGACAATTAGGTTGATTCCATAATTTGGCTATTGTGACTAGTGCTACAGTGAATATGGGAGTGCACATATCACTTTCAAATGCTGATTTAATTTTCTTCAGATATATAACTATGAAAGCTGGCTGATATGGTAGATCTGGTTTAGTTTGAGAGCCTCCATACCGTTATCTCTCTCTCTCTCTCTCTCTCTCTTTTTTTAATTTCTTTATTTTACTTGAAAGTCAGAGTTACAGACACACACACACACACACACACACACACATATAGAGGGAGAGAGAGAGAGAGTTCTTCCATCGGCTGGTTCACTCCTCAATTGGCCACAATGGCTGGAACTGCGCTAATCCGAAGCCAGGAGCTTCTTCTGGGTTTCCCACATGGGTGCAGGGGCCCAAGGACTTGGGCCATCTTCTACTGCTTTCCCAGGCCAGGCAGAGAGCTGGATCAGAAGTGGAGCAGCCAAGACTTGAACCGGTGGCCATATGGGATGCCGGCACTGCAGGTAGTAGCTTTACCTGCTATACCACAGCGCTGAACCTCGTACTGTTCTCAATAATGGCTGTACTAATTTGCACTCCTACCAAAATTGTAAAAGGACACCTGTTTTCCATATCCTCACAAAAATTTATTTATTTATTTAAATATTTATTTATTTGAAAGTCATAGTACACAGAGAGAGAAGGAGAGGCAGAGAAAGAAAGAGAGGTCTTCCATCCACTGGTTCACTCCCCAGGTGGCCACCACAGCTGGAGCTGTGCTGATCCAAAGCCAGGAGTCAGGATCTTCTTCCAGGTCTCCCACGCAGGTTCAGGGGCCCAAGGACTTGTGTCATCATCTACTGCTTTCCCAGGCCATAGCAGATAAATGGATCAGAAATGGAGCAGCTAGGATTCCAAGAGCCGCCCATATGGGATTCTGGCACTGCAGGTGGCAGTATTACCCACTACGCCCAGTGCCAGCACTCACTAAAACTTACTAATTTTTGTTTTATAAAAACTATTTATTTATTTATTTATTGTGGGGGGGAAGAGATAGAGAGAGAAAGAGAGAGTGAGCAAGCATACATCCATCAATTGATTCATTGCAAAAATGCCTGCAATGGCCAGGACTGGATTGGGCCAGGCCAGAAACCAGAGACTCAATGTAGGTGTACTTTGTAAGTGAGAAGAACTCAATTACTGGAGCCATCACTGTTGCCTCCCAGGGACTACATTAGTGGGAAGCTAGACTCAGAGCCAGAGCTGGGTATCAAATGCAGGCACTCTGACATGGGATATGAGTTAAGAAGAATCTTAACCACTAATCACCCTCCTCTATTTTTGTCTTGTTGATAATCGCCATTCTAACTGGAGTGAGATGATATCACATTGTGGTTTTGATTTTCATTTCCATGATGGCTAGTGATATTGAGCATTTTTTCATGTATTTGTTGGCCATTTATATTTCTTCTTTAGAGTACTGTATTTTCAGATTTTCCCATTCAGTATTATATTACTTATGAGTCTGTCATATAGCTTTTATTATGTTGAGGTATGTTGCTTCTGAACTAATTTGCTCAAAGTTTTTTTCTCATGAATATTAATTAGATACCTTGTCTGCATTTAATAGATGATCTAGATTTATATGGATTTCTATCAAAATCCTTCTCTCTCCTCTTCTTTCTCTCTACTAATACTGATGGGTGGGTCACATTTTACTTCTGCTCTTCATGTGACACTGATGTTGAATAGGCATCAGAGTTTGGGTGTGTATGTGTGTTTATATTTTCTTAGTTCATTTTTAGAACTCTTATCTATGTATATCTTTGCTCTTCTGTCTTTTGAAGGAGAAGAGATTGATGTTAGTGATGTGAAAACTGTCCTGGACAATATGGGAATAGAGCAAACACATAAAGGAAGCCTGGAGCCAATGAACATTTTGCCAATTGATGGTAGGTTTTCAAATAACAATGTAGCATTGAAGGGAAATTACAGTTGTCTACATTTTTGTAAGAATGTCCATAATTGCCTCATACCTAACTTTGATCTGATAACAAATTTACAAAAGGAAAGCCTTTCCAAAAACGTTTAGAATGAATTTTTTATACCTGCACTTTAAGGAGAAAGCTCCACTGCGCTGTTCAATAGTTTTAGAATAATCTGATCTGTCAATCACTAATCCAGACATCAGGAAAAAGAATTGCCTGTTCTTGCTTTGGAAATCAGTGATTAGGCATCTACAAGATTAAACTGGGAAGTATGAGAAAATAAATTCAGTGGGAGTGAACTAAAGGGGAAAAGAAGAAATTAGAGATAAGACAGATAAAATTTAGATCATGTAAGTGTTAAAGTGAACATATAGATACGACTGAGTCTTAGAGTGATCATATAAATAGAGTCAGGTCTGGTAATAATAATAGATAGAATTAAAATGGAGAGAATGTTCCAAAATAGGAAGCAGTCCACATAGTGGACTCATAGAATGACAATCACTTTAAGTAGCACTCTGACCTCAGAATCAGCCCTTAAGGCTTCCTGGTCTGAAAAGCCCATGAGAGTATTTTAGGCATGGAAAGCCAAAACACTGTGGCAAAAAAATGTTCTACATGAACGATCTCTGTGAGTGAGACTCAAGTGGAAAGAAGTGGCCATCAAAGAAGCTGTTCTTTTCTCTGAAGGGAGAAAAGAAGTTCCAATTTGCTATGGCATTTTCAAAATAGTGATGGAGCTTGAGAAGGCTTTCTAAGATGGCAGAATAGAGAGGGAGCTCACTGATAGTCCAGGAAAAGATAGTTTAATAAAAGAGGAGATAGTGTAGTCTCAGAGAAGAGTCAGGGAAAAATTGGCAGAGGAAACTTCCAGAATTAGAGGGACATGGTGGATCTATGTAGAGGGCACGTGTGCCCACGGCTCAGGAGCCCAGCTGCCAAGAGTCTCCTCCACACCAGCACTGGAAAGAGAGGTGAGGCAAAACCGCAGTAGCCTGAGACATTGGCAGAAAAGTGGAAGGAAGAGCCTAGAGGGAACAAGGCTTGAAGCCCCATTGGGGAAAGTACACCAGGCTAACTAGAGGAGAGAAAAAAATAAAAGGGATGATATGGACACAATTCTCTCTCTCCACTCACCTTACACAGTTTGGTAAGACAATAGAGCAGGTGCCGTTTTGGACATACATAACAGCTGCACCAGCTCAGGGCTGCGCCCACCCTCAGTCAAGCAGGAAAACCTGACTCTGGTGGGGAGAAATAACAGGAGACCAAGACCTAGTGAATGTGTGGAGCTTATGAACCGGGACTGTGAAAAAAAGAAACTGAGGATTTGTGGGAGAACTCACAGTGTGGCTGAGATGGGAAATGCCACAAATTCAGGTGGCTTTGGCTACACAATGAGAGACATTGCAGGGGAATCTGAGCTTACACTGAGGACTGAACAGATCCTTTGTGTGGTCCTTGGGACAGAGTAGGCAAATATTATAACCACTAGGGCTAGCACTCAGGCACTGATTGCCATCAAGGAGAAGAGCTCAAATGAGTGGAATTACTTCCCTTCTGAATAAAAAAAAAGAGAGAGAGAGAGAGAGAAGACCTACCATGCCAAACCTGGGTGTGTCACTTTTGGCACACCCTTAACCCTGAAGAACTGAACAGAGCTCTCTAGCCACATCTACCACAAGCCTCTAGAGATTCACCAAAAGCAGACAGTCCACTTAATCTAGAGTCATAGTATAACAAGAAAAAAACACCACAGCAAGGGAAGAAGAATCCAAAAATATCTCCACAATGCCAAGCAATAAACACAGAAACCGAGGAAACAAGAACAAGGAAGACATTATGATGCCCCCAAATAAACAAGACACCCCAAGCTAAGATTATGAAGATGATGAGATAGAAGAAATGCAAGATATGGATTTCAAAAAATTTATGATAAGAACATTTAGAAGTTTTCAAAAACAAATTCTTGAACTACAGAAATCCTTACTGGACAGGACAGAATCTCTCTCATGAAAATGAAATTTTAAAGAGGAATCAAAATGAAATGAGGAATTTAGTAGAACATGAAATTGAGATATTGAAGAAAAATCAAAATGAAATGAAGAACTCAATAGATAAAATGACAAATACATTATAGAGCCTTAAAAACAGTCAGTGAAGCAGAAGAGAGAATATTGGACATAGAAGACATAGCACAGGAAAACATACAGTCAACCCAAAGAAAAGAAGAGGAAATTAGAAATCTAAAAAATATTGTTGGGAATCTACAGGATACTATTAAAAAACCCAACATTCGGGTTCTAGGAGTTCCTGAAGGCATGGAGAGAGAGAAAGGATTAGAAGGCCTTTTTAGTGAGATACTAGCAGAGAATTCCCAGATTAGGAGAAGGACAGAGACATTCTAGTATAGGAAGCTCATAGAACCCCTAGTAAACATGACCAAAAGAGATCCTCACCATGACACGTTGTAATCAAATTCACCACAGTGGAACAAAAAGAAAAGATTCTTTTTTTATTTTATTTTATTTTTTTAATTTTTTTGACAGGCAGAGTGGACAATGAGGGAGACAAACAGAGAGAAAGGTCTTCCTTTGCCGTTGGTTCACCCTCCAATGGCTGCTGCGGCTGGCGTGCTGTGGCTGGCGCACTGCGCTGATCCAATGGCAGGAGCCAGGTACTTATCCTGGTCTCCCATAGGGTGCAGGGCCCAAGGACGTGGGCCATCCTCCACTGCACTTCCGGGCCACAGCAGAGAGCTGGCCTGGAAGAGGGGCAACCGGGACAGAATCCGGTGTCCCGACTCGGACTAGAACCCGGTGTGCCGGTGCCTCAAGGCGGAGGATTAGCCTAGTGAGCCGCGGCGCCGGCCAAAAAGAAAAGATTCCAAAATGTGCAAGAGAGAAACGTCAGATTACTCTCAGAGGATCTCCAATTAGACTCACAGCAGACTTCTCATCAGAAACCCTACAGGCTAGGAGGGAATGGCAAGACATAGCCCAGGTACTAAGAGAGAAAAACTTCCAGCCCAGAATATTATATCCTGCAAAGCTATCATTTGTGAATGAAGGTGAAATAAAGACTTTTCATAGCAAACAGAAATTGAAAGAATTTGTTGCCACTCGTCCAGCCCTGCAAAAGATGCTTAAAGAGGTGTTGCACACAGAAACACAGAAACACGGTCATCAATACAAAAGAAGGTAAAGAAAGAAAAACACCAAGTAAAAGATCACATGAAGTTCAAAGCATATATTATAAATATCTTTGGGAAAATGGCAGGGCAAAGTCACTACTTATCAATAGTCACATTGAATGATAATGGCCGCAACTCTCGAGTTAAAAGACACCGATTGGCTGATTGGGTTAAGGAACAAAACCCATCTATTTGCTGCTTACAAGAAACACATCTTTACAACAAATATGCATGCAGATTGAAAGTGAAAGGTTGGAAAAAGATATTCCATGCCAACAGAAATGAAAAGAGAGCTGGCATAGCCATCTTAATATCAGACAAAATAAACTTAATACAAAAACTGTGAAGAGAGACAAAGAGGGGCACTATATAATGATTAAGGGATCAATTCAACAGGAAGATGCAACTATTATAAACATATATGCACCTAATTACAAGGCACTGGTTTATTTAAAAGATATGTTAAGGAACTTAAAGGGAGCCTTAGACTCCAATACAGTAGTACTGGGGGACTTCAATATTCCACTCTCAGAAACAGACAGATCAACCGGACAGGAAATCAACAAGGAAACAGTAGATTTAAATGACACTATAGCCCAAAGGGATCTAACAGATATCTACAGAACTTTTCATCCTACACATAAAGAATTTACATTCTTCTCAGCAGTACATGGAACCTTCTCTAGGATTGACCACATACTAGGACATAAGGCAAGTCTCAGCAAATTCAAAAGAATTAGAATCATACCATGCAGCTTCTCAGACCATAGTGGGATGAAGTTGGAAATTAGCAACTCAGGAATCCCTAGAGCATATGCAAACACATGGAGACTGAACAACATGCTCATGAATGAACACTGGGTCATAGAAGAAATCAAAAGAGAAATCAAAAACTTTCTGGAAGTAAATGAGGATAACAGCACAACATACCAAAACTTATGGGACGCAGCAAAAGCAGTGTTAAGAGGAAAGTTTATATCAATAGGTGCCTACATCAAGAAATTGGAAAGGCACCAAATAAATGAGCTTTCAATGCATCTCAAGGATCTAGAAAATCTGCAGCAAACCAGATCCAAAACTAGTAAGAGAAGAGAAATAATTAAAATCAGAGAAGACATCAATAGGATTGAATCTGAACCATTAAAAAAGATCAGCAAAACAAAGAGCTGGTTTTTTGAAAAAATAAACAAAATTGACACCCCATTGGCCCAACTAACTAAAAAAAGAAGAGAAAAGACCCAAATCAATAAAATCAGAGATGAAAAAGGAAACGTAACAACAGACACCACAGGAATAAAAAGAGTCATCAGAAATTACTACAAGGACTTGTATGCCAGCAAACAGGGAAATCTATCAGAAATGGATAGATTCTTGAACACATGCAACCTACCGAAACTGAACCAGGAAGACATAAAAACCTAAACAGACCCATAACCAAGTCAGAAATTGAAAGAGTAATAAAGGCCAACACAACAAAGAAAAGCCCAGGACCAGATGGATTCACTGCTGAATTCTGCCAGACATTTAAAGAAGAACTAACTCCAATTCTTCTCAAACTATTCAGAACAATCAAAAAAGAGGGCATCCTCCCAAATTCTTTCTATGAAGTCAGCATCACCTTAATTCCTAAACCTGAAAAAGATGCAGCATTGAAAGAGAATTACAGTCTTATTTCCCTGATGAACATAGATGCAAAATCCTCAATAAAATTCTGTCCAATAGAATGCAAAAACACATCAGAAGATCATCCACCCAGACCAAGTGGGATTTATCCCTGGCATGCAGGGATGGTTCAATGTTTGCAAATCAATCAATGTGATAAACCACATTAACAGACTGCAGAAGAAAAACCATATGATTATCTCAATAGATGCAGAGAAAGCATTTGATAAAATACAACACCCGTTCATGATGAAAATTCTAAGCAAACAGGGTATAGAAGGAACATTCCTCAATACAATCAAAACAATTCATGAAAAACCCATAGCCAGCATCCTATTGAATGGGGAAAAGTTGGAAGCATTTTCACTGAGATGTGGTACCAGACAGGGATGTCCACTCTCACCACTGCTATTCAATATAGTTCTGGAAGTTTTAGCCAGAGCAATTAGGTTAAAAAAAAAAAAAAGAAATTAAAGGGATACAAATTGGGAAGGAAGAACTCAAACTATCCCTCTTTGCAGATGATATGATTCTTTATTTAGGGGGTCCAAAGAACTCTACTAAGAGACTATTGGAACTCATAGAAGAGTTTGGCAAAGTGGCAGGATATAAAATCAATGCACAAAAATCAACATCCTTTGTATACACAGACAATGCCACGACTGAGGAAGAACTGCTAAGATCAATTCTATTCACAATAGCTACAAAAACAATCAAATACCTTGGAACAAACTTAACCAAGCATGTCAAAGATCGCTACGATTAGAGTTACAAAGTCTTAAAGAAAAAAATAGAAGAGGATACCAAAAAAATGGAAAAATCTTCCATGCTCATGGATTGGAAGAATCAATATCATCAAAAATGTCCATTCTCCCAAAAGTAATTTCTAGATTCAATGTGATACCAATCAAAATACCAAAGATATTCTTCTCAGAACTGGAAAAAATGATGCCGAAATTCAAATGGAGGCACAGGAGACAGAATGGGAAAATATTTGCAAACTATGCAACAGATAAAAGTTTAATAACCAGAATCTACAAAGAGATCAAGAAACTCCACATCAACAAAACTAACAACCCACGCAAGAGATTGGCCTAGGACCTCAATAGACATTTTTCTTTTTCTTTTTTTTTAACTTTTATTTAATGAATATAAATTTCCAAAGTACGACTTATGGATTACAATGGCTTCCCCCGCATACCTTCCCTCCCACCCGCAACCCTCCCCTTTCCCACTCTCATGGGCTCTTCAGCCAGATCCGAATGCCTTTAGGGCTGATTCTGAGGCCAGAGTGCTATTTAGGACATCTGCCATTCTATGAGTCTGCTGAGTATCTCACTTCCCATGTTGGATCACTCTCCCCTTTATTTATTCTATCTGTTAGTGTTAGCAGGTACTAGACTTGTTTATGTGATCCCTTTGACTCTTAGTCCTTTCATTATGATCAATTGTGAACTGAAATTGATCACTTGGACTAGTGAGATGGCATTGGTACATGCCACCTTGATGGGATTGAATTGGAACCCCCTGGTATGTTTCTAACTCTACCATTTGGGGAAAGTCAGCTTGAGCATGTCCCAAATTATACATCTCTTCCCTCTCTTATTCCTACTCTTATGTTTAACAGGGATCACATTTCAGTTAAATTTCAACACTTAAGAATAACTGTGTATTAATTACAGAATTAAACCAGTCATATTAAGTAGAACAGACAAAAAAACTACTAAGAGGGATAATGTATTAAGTTGTTCATTAACAGTCAGGGCTATGCTGATCAAGTCACCGTTTCCCATAGTGTCCATTTCACTTCAACAGGTTTCCTTTTTGGTGTTCAGTCAGTTGTCACCGATCAGGGAGAACATATGGTATTTGTCCCTTTGGGACTGGCTTATTTCACTCAGCATGATGTGTTCCAGATTCCTCCATTTTGTTGCAAATGACTGGATTTCATTGTTTCTTACTGCAGTATAGTATTCTAAAGAGTACATATCCCATAATTTCTTTATCCAGTCTACCGTTGATGGGCATTTAGGTTGGTTCCAGGTCTTAGCTATTGTGAATTGAGCTGCAATAAACATTAGGGTGCAGACCGCTTTTTTGTTTGCCAATTTAAATTCCTTTGGGTAAATTCCAAGGAGTGGGATGGCTGGGTCGAACGGTAGGGTTATATTCAGGTTTCTGAGGGATCTCCAGACTGACTTCCATAGTGGCTTGACCATTTTGCATTCCCACCAACAGTGGGTTAGTGTCCCTTTTTCCCCACATCCTCGCCAGCATCTGTTGTTGGTAGATTTCTGTATGTGAGCCATTCTAACCGGGGTGAGGTGAAACCTCATTGTGGTTTTGATTTGCATTTCCCTGATTGCTAATGACCTTGAACATGTTTTCATGTGCCTGTTGGCCATTTGGATTTCCTCTTTTGAAAAATGTCTATTGAGGCCCTTGGCCCATCTCTTAAGTGGGTTGTTGGTTTTGTGTTTGTGGAGTTTCTTGAAATCTTTGTAGATCCTGGTTATTAACCCTTTATCTGTTGCATAGTTTGCAAATATTTTTTCCCATTCTGTCGGTTGTCTCTTCACTCTCCTGACTGTTTCTTTTGCAGTACAGAAACTTCTCAATTTGATGCAATCCCAATAGTTAATTTTGGCTTTGACTGCCTGTGCCTCCCGGGTCTTTTCCAGAAACTCTTTGCCTGTGCCAATATCTTGAAGGGTTTCTCCAATGTTCTCTAGTAACTTGATGGTGTCAGGTCGTAGATTTAGGTCTTTAATCCATGTTGAGTGGATTTTTGTGTAAGGTGTAAGGTAGGGGTCTTGCTTCATGATTCTGCACGTGGAAATCCAATTTTCCCAGCACCATTTATTGAATAGACTGTCCTTGCTCCAGGAATTAGTTTTAGATCCTTGATCAAATATAAGTTGGCTGTAGATGTTTGGGTTGATTTCTGGTGTTTCTATTCTGTTCCATTGGTCTATCCATCCGTTTCTGTACCAGTACCATGCTGTTTGATTACAACTGCCCTGTAGTATGTCCTGAAATCTGGTATTGTGATGCCTCCGGCTTTGTTTTTGTTGTACAAGATAGCTTTAGCTATTCGAGGTCTCTTATGCCTCCATATAAATTTCAGCATCATTTTTTCCAGATCTGAGAAGAAGGTCTTCGGTATCTTGATTGGTATTGCATTGAATCTATACATTGCTTTTGGGAGAATGGATATTTTGATGATATTGATTCTTCCAGTCCATGAGCATGGAAGATTTTTCCATTTTTTTTGGTATCCTCTTCTATTTTTTTCGTTAAGACTTTGTAACTCTAATCGTAGCGATCTTTGACATGCTTGGTTAAGTTTGTTCCAAGGTATTTGATTGTTTTTGTAGCTATTGTGAATAGAATTGATCTTAGCAGTTCTTCCTCAGTCGTGGCATTGTCTGTGTATACAAAGGCTGTTGATTTTTGTGCATTGATTTTATATCCTGCTACATTGCCAAACTCTTTTATGAGTTCCCATAGTTTCTTAGTAGAGTTCTTTGGATCCCCTAAATAAAGAATCATATCATCTGCAAAGAGGGATAGTTTGAGTTCTTCCTTCCCAATTCGTATCCCTTTAATTTCTTTTTCTTGCCTAATAGCTCTGGCTAAAACTTCCAGAACTATATTGAATAGCAGTGGTGAGAGTGGGCATCCCTGTCTGGTCCCAGATCTCAGTGGAAATGCTTCCAACTTTTCCCCATTCAATAGGATGTTGGCTGTGGGTTTTTCATAGATTGCTTTGATTGTATTGAGGAATGTTCCTTCCAAACCCAGTTTTCTTAGAGTTTTCATCATGATCGGGTGTTGTATTTTATCAAATGCTTTCTCTGTATCTATTGAGATAATCATATGGTTTTTCTTCTGCAGTCTGTTAATGTGGTGTATCACATTGATTGTCTCGCGCACATTAAACCATCCCTGCATACCAGGGATAAATCCCACTTGGTCTGGGTGGATGATCTTTCTGATGTGTTGTTGCATTCCATTGGACAGAATTTTATTGAGGATTTTTGCATCTATGTTCATCAGGGATATTGGTCTGTAATTCTCTTTCAGTGCTGCATCTTTTTCCGGCTTAGGAATTAAGGTGATGCTGGCTTCATAGAAAGAATTTGGGAGGATTCCCTCTTCTTCGATTGTTCTGAATAGTTTGAGAAGAATTGGAGTTAGTTCTTCTTTAAATGTCTGGTAGAATTCAGCAGTGAATCCATCTGGTCCTGGGCTTTTCTTTGTTGGGAGGGCCTTTATTACTGTTCCAATTTCTGTCTCAGTTATGGGTCTGCTTAGGTTTTCGATGTCTTCCTGGTTCAATTTAGGTAGGTTGCATGTGTCCAGGAATCTATCCATTTCTGATAGGTTTCCCTGTTTGCTGGCATACAAGTCCTTGTAGTAATTTCTGATGATTCTTTTTATTTCTGTGGTGTCTGTTGTTACCTTTCCTTTTTCATCTCTGATTTTATTGATTTGGGTCTTTTCTCTTCTTTTTTTTAGTTGGTTGGGCCAATAGGGTGTCAATTTTGTTTATTTTTTCAAAAAACCAGCTTCTCGTTTGGCTGATTTTTTGGAATGTTTTTCTTGATTCATTCCTGTTGATTTCTTCTCTGATTTTAATTATTTCTCTTCTCCTACTAGATTTGGGTCTGGTTTGCTGTAGGTTTTCTAGATCCTTGAGGTGAATTGAAAGCTCATCTATTTGGTGCCTTTCCAATTTCTTGATGTAGGCACCTATTGATATAAACTTTCCTCTTAACACTGCTTTTGCTGCGTCCCATAAGTTTTGGTATGTTGTGCTGTTATCCTCATTTACTTCCAGAAAGTTTTTGATTTCTCTTTTGATTTCTTCTATGACCCAGTGTTCATTCATGAGCATGTTGTTCAGTCTCCATGTGTTTGCATATGCTCTAGGGATTCCTGAGTTGCTAATTTCCAACTTCATTCCTTTATGGTCTGAGAAGCTGCATGGTATGATTCTAATTCTTTTGAATTTGCTGAGACTTGCTTTATGGCCTAGTATGTGGTCAATCCTAGAGAAGGTTCCATGTACTGCTGAGAAGAATGTGAATGCTTTATGTGTAGGATGAAAAGTTCTGTAGATATCTGTTAGATCCCTTTGGGCTATAGTGTCCTTTAAATCTACTATATCCTTGTTGATCTTCTGTCCTATTGATCTATTTCTGAGAGTGGAGTATTGAAGTCCCCCAGTACTATTGTATTGGGGTCTAAGTCTCCCTTTAAGTCCGTTAACAAATCTTTTAGATAAACCGGTGCCCTGTAGTTAGGTTCATATACATTGATAATTGTTATATCTTCCTGTTGAATTGATCCCTTAATCATTATAGTGTCCCTCTTTGTCTCTCTTAACGGTTTTTGTGTTAAAGTTTATGTTGTCTGATATTAAGATGGCTACGCCCGCTCTTTTTTCATTTCTGTTGGCATGGTATATCTTTTTCCAGCCTTTCACTTTCAGTCTGTATGGATATTTGTTGGAAAGATGTGTTTCTTGTAGGCAGCAAATAGATGGGTTTTGTTCCTTTACCCAATCAGCCAATCGGTGTCTTTTAACTGGACAGTTCAGGCCATTCACGTTCAATGTGACTAATGATAAGTGGTAACTTTGCCCTGCCATTTGCCAAAGATAAGTTCTAATATATGCTTTGAATTCCCTGTGATCTTTTGCTGTGAGATTTCCTTCCTTGGTTTCCTTCCTTTACCTTCTTTCATATTGATGACTGTGTTTCTGTGTTTCTGTGTGTAACACATCTTTAAGCATCTTTTGCAGGGCTGGACGAGTGGCAACAAATTCTTTCAATTTCTGTTTGTTATGAAAAGTCTTTATTTCACCTTCATTCACAAATGATAGCTTTGCAGGATATAATATTCTGGGCTGGCAGTTGTTCTCTCTTAGTACCTGGGCTATATCTCGCCATTCCCTCCTAGCTTGTAGAGTTTCTGATGAGAAGTCAGCTGTGAGTCTGATTGGAGATCCTCTGAGAGTAATCTGACGTTTCTCTCTTGCACATTTTAGGATCTTTTCTTTATGTTTCACTGTGGAGAGTTTAATTACAACGTGTCGTGGTGAGGATCTCTTTTGGTCGTGTTTATTAGGGGTTCTGTGAGCTTCCTGTACTAGGATTTCTCTGTCCTTCTCCAAACCTGGGAAATTTTCTGCTAACATCTCACTAAAAAGGCCTTCTAATCCTTTCTCCCTCTCCATGCCTTCAGGAACTCCTAGAACCTGAATGTTGGGTTTTTTAATAGTATCCTGAAGATTCCTGACAATATGTTTTAGATTTCTAATTTCCTCTTCTTTTCTTTGGTCTGACTGTATCCTTTCCTGTTCTCTGTCTTCTAAGTTCGATATTCTCTCTTCTGCTTCACCCATTCTGTTTGTAAGGCTCTCTATTGTGTTTTTCATTTGATCTATTGAATTCTTCACTTCAGTCACTATCACAGTTTCCTATTGTACTAGTTGTTTCATTTCATTTTGATTCCTTCTTAATATTTCATTTTCACGAGAGAGATTTTCTATCTTGTCCATTAAGGATTTCTGTAGTTCAAGAATTTGTTTTTGAGAACTTCTTAATGTTCTTATCAATTTTTTGAAATCTGCTTCTTGCATTTCTTCTATGTCATCATCTTCATAATCTTGAATTGGGGTGTCTTTTTCATTTGGGGGCGTCATAGTGTCTTCCTTGTTCTTGTTACCTCGGTTTTTGCGTTTGTTGTTTGGCATATTGGAGATATTTGGTTTCTTCACTGTGGTGCTTTTTCTTGTTATACTATGACTCTAGATTAAGTGGACTATCTGTTTTTGATGGAGCCTTAGGGCTTGAGATGGGTGTGGCCTGAGAGCTCTGTTTGGTGTGCCAAAGGTGACACTCCCAGGTTAGGTGTGGTAAACCTCTCTCTCTCTCTCTCTCTCTCTTTTTTTTTGATTCAAAAGGGACGTTATTCCACACAGCTGAACGAAGTTGGAGGTAGTTAGCAGGCAAATGATATACCCACAGGAGCCAGAGATTGGAAGCTCTTTCCCAAGGACCACACAGGGAATCTGTTCGGCCCTCAGAGTGGGCTCAAATTCTCCTTCAGTCTCCCACTGGGTTGCCAAAGTTACAGAATTGTAGCGTCTCTGGAGAGTGCTCACGTGAATTCCGTGAGTTCTCTCCCCCACCGTCTCTTTTTTCACAGTCTCAGTTCAGTAGCACCACAAATTTACTAGGTCCTAATCTCCTGTTAATTCGCCCCGCCCAGAGTCAGGTTTTTCTGCTAGGCTCAGGGCCGGTGCAGACCTGAGGTCGCTCTGCTTATGACGTATGTCCAAGATGGCGCCTGCTCTTTGTCTTGCTCGCCCTTGAGAGGTGAGCGGAGAGAGAGAAACCCGTGTCCGTACCAGTCACCTTTTTTTTTTTTTCTCTTTCTCTCTTCCAGTTAGCCTGGTGAACTTTTCCCCCCCCCCGGGGGGTCGTTCCCTCTAGTCTCCTCTCTCCACTTGCCTGCCGGTGTCTTGGGCTATTGAGGTTCGGCTCACCTCGCGTTCCAGCGCTGGTGTGTTGAGTCTGCCGCTGGTGTCCCGAACTGTGGGCTCCCACGCTCTCCACGCAGGTCCGCTGTGAATCCCGCGTTCTGGAAGAGTTTCTTCTGCTGTTTCCTCCCCTACTCTTCCTTGAACCTGCAGTATCTCCACTTTTATTAAACTATCTCTCCCCGGACTATCAGTGTGCTCCCTTCCTATTCTGCCATCTTGCCTCCTCCTCGACATTTTTCAAAAGAGGAAATCCAAATGGCCAACAGACACATGGAAAGATGTTCAGGATCACTAGCCATCAGGGAAATGCAAATCAAAACCATAATGAGGTTTCACCTCACCCCGGTTAGAATGGCTCGCATTCAGAAATCTACCAACAACAGATGCTGGCGAGGATGTGGGGAAAAAGGGACACTAACCCACTGTTGGTGGGAATGCAAACTGGTCAAGCCACTATGGAAGTCAGTCTGGAGATTCCTCAGAAACCTGAATATAAAACTACCATTTAACCCAGCCATCCCACTCCTTGGAATTTACCCAAAGGAAATTAAAATGGCAAATAAAAAAGCTGTCTGCACCCTAATGTTTATTGCAGCTCAATTCACAATAGCTGAGACATGGAATCAACCTAAATACCCATCAACAGAAGACTGGATAAAGAAATTATAGTATATGTACTCTATAGAATTCTATACAGCAGTAAAAAAACAATGAAATCCTGTCATTTGCAACAAAATGGAGGAATCTGGAAAACATCATGCTGAGTGAAATAAGCCAGTCCCAGAGAGACAAATATCATATGTTCTCCCTGATTGGTGACAACTAACCGAGCACCTAAAAGGAAACCTGTTGAAGCGAAATGGACACTATGAGAAACAATGACTTGATCAGCCCTTGTCCTAACTGTTGGGGAACAACTTACTTCATTATTCCTTTAATATTTTTTGTACTACTTAATACTATTGGTTGAACTCTTTGATTAACACACAATTATTCTTAGGTGTTGAAATTTAACTGAAAAGTGATCTCTGTTAAATATAAGAGTCGGAATAAGAGAGGGAGGAGATATACAGTTCAGCACATGCTCAAGCTGACTTTACCCTAATGTAGAGTTAGAAACATGCCAGGGGATTCCAATTCAATCCCATCAAGGTGGCATGTACCAATGCCATCTTACTTGTTAAAGTGATCAGTTTAAGTTCATAGTTGATCAAAAATATAGGATTAAGTGTCAAAGGGATTACATAAATAAGACCAGTGTCTGCAAATAATAATTAATAGAATTAAAAAGGAGCGAATGATTCTACGTTGGAGGTGAGAAACACAGCAGACTCATAGAATGGCAAATGCCCTGATCAGTACTCTGGCCTCAGAATAAGCCCTTGGGGCATTCGGATCTGGCTAGAAAGCACATGAGATTTTCTCAGGCATGGAAAGCCAAGACATCAAAACATTCTGGAAAAAAAAAAAACCTAGATGGGGGATCTCTGTGAGTGAGATCCCAGTGGGAAGAACAGTCCATCAAAGAAGGAGGTACCTTTCTCTTAAGGGAGGAGAGAACTTCCACTTTGACTATGGCCTTGTCTAAATAAGATCGGAGTTTTTAAACTCAAGAGGCTTCCATGGCCGTGGCAGCTCATGACAAGAGCCTTGGGTTATTACTGACGCCATAAACAAGAGTGTCAATTGTTAAATCAACAACGGGAGTTACTGTGCACCTACTCCCCACGTAGGATCTCTGTTCTTAATGTGTTGTACTATGCAAATTAACGGTGAAACTACTACTCAAACAATACTCTGTACTTTGTGTGTCTGTATGGGTGCAGTCTGTTGAAATCTTTACTTAGTATATACTAAATTGATCTTCTGTATATAAAGATGATTGAAAATGAATTTTGATGAAGAGTGGGATGGGAGAGGGAGTAGGAAATGGGATGGTTGCGGGCGGGAGGGAGTTTATGGGAGGAAAAGTCTCTGTGATTCAAAAGTTGTACTTTGGAAATTTATATTTATTAAATAAAAGTTGAAAACAAAAACAAAAACAAAATATGGATGGAGTTTGTGGATTCAAAAGGCTTCCATAGCCTAGGCAGCTCTTATCAAGAGCCTTGGGTGGTTCTGACATTATATATAAGAGTGTTAGTTGTTAAATTACAACAGATGTCACTGTGTATTAACCTCTCCTGCAGGACCTCTCTCCTCAATGAGTTGTATTATGAGTTAGTTCTCAGGGTTTTTTGTTTGTTTTTGTTTTTTTTTTTTTGGTGTTTGTGTGCAAATTGTTGAAATTTACTTGGTATAAAGTTGGTCTTCTGTATATAAAGTTAATTGAAAATGAAAAAAAAAAGATTGTGGGGCAAACAAGTAGATATAGAGGCCTCATTAATAACTTTTCAATTCTATAGTTTTATTGTTTTGGATTAAATTATAGATTCTTTAGGGCAAATAACAATGTATGTCATTTTGAAATTATGGCTTTAAAATGACTTGGTGAATCTCCACATCTGTTCTTATGACCTGATTTTTATCTTTTTAAAGCAGCTAATGCTGAGGTCTATCAAAAGAAATTGATGGATGGTGTGAAATCCCCTAAAGGTGTGTGAAATGCATAGAGATAAGTTAGATGGATGTGAGATTATCATGTTTTGTATTTGTTAATTTTCTAATCATTAAATTTTAATTTCTGCCATCCTTTCCCATATTCTGATGCCATATATATTTTATATCTAAATGTGTTTTAGGGGTTGATATTATTTTTCTGTTGTAGAGGGTATCCTCTTGAGATTTTTAATCTTTTTAGCATGAAATAAAATAATCAGATATTTTATCAGTACTTTAAAAATAAATTGTAGAAATAAAAACTGATAAAAAATTTTAGTCATGCTTGATATCTGTCTTGGCATTGAGAAAATGAAAGCAAACTCAATTTCTTAGTCAAAGGTGTTAGAGTTGTTTTCTCCTTTACTATAAATTGCTAAATGCTCAACCAGCTGGCTAACAAAAACCAGATCAGAGGAAGTATTCTAGTTGTAGTTCTGGCATCAGTATTTTTGCTACATTTGAAGAGATCTCATTATACTTTAGCCTTTGTGCATTAAGATCATCATAATTCTCAGGTAGTGATACCTTTCAATAATATATGGCAATTAGATTTTGATCATATTTTCTTTTTCCAAAGGAGGAATTATTGATGTTAGTAAACTGGACACTATTTTGCAAAACATGGAGATGAAACTCACAGAAACTGAAGTTAGTGATCTTAAGCAAAACATGCCAATTGATGGTAAGAAGTGAAGATTTATTTAAGTTGCTCAGAAAGTCTGAGAATTTGAACTTGTATATAAGACTCTCCAAAATGCTTATTTTGCAGTAAAATTTTTATTATTTAGAAAATGCTTTGTATTATCTTTTCAACATTAACAAAAACCTGAGAAAAACTCTTTAGGAAGAAGGTTTATTTCAGCTCATGGTTGGGAGGTTCACAGTTTAAGATCTGAAGGTCCCATTAGTCTATCATTTGATGATGCTGTGGATCGGGCATGCACAGGGAAGAGCAAATGATGAGCCAGGAAGGAGAGAGAGAGAGAGAGAGAGAAAGAGAGAGAGAGAGAGAGAGAGAACGCTCTCCCATGTGGTTTCTTTTTATAAAGCCTCCATGACTTGACCACGAGGCTCCACCCTATGAAACCAATCCAATTCAGTCATCTCCCAAAGGCTCAGACACCAGAACTGAATGTGGCCACTACTATGTCAGCACCATCAATCCATGACATTGGGACTTAAAGGTCTGTGTGAGTTGGGGAGTCAAATCATGGTTAAATTATTGCAGGCTTTTTAAATCTTTTTTGTACTAAAAATGTTATCTTGAAGAACTCATGCTAACAGTAAGTTTCACATCTTAACATTAAAAAATTATGGTTTAGCAATTTCATTCACCAATATTGGTACTATGATTGTGGCTACTATGATATTGAAGATCTAAAAAAAAGTATTGTGGAAGGGAGGATATATGAAGAACACATTAAATGGAAGACATTTAACACTAGAAAAGTTTTTAAAAAGAGAGAAAAAAACTGCCAAAGGCAGTTTTTACTAGCAAATTATTCTCCCATCAGTTTACATACTCAAGGAGGAGAAAGAAAGAAATGAGAAGTGCATGATACATTCCCACTCAACAGTCATTGTATTACAAGTTATGTTTTACATTTTTCCCCTCTTGATCACTTTTCTGACACTGGGTAGACAATCTGTTCTATTATTTAGCAAAGTTATTTTAGAATTCCTATGGAATTTCTATTTAAAATTATTTCCTAAAAATGGAAAAAAATCAAGATTACTTTTTTCTGATAATGTGCTTATGAAGCATATAAATTACTTTCCATTTCTAAATTCATATAAATATCTGTTGTCACTATAGAAAATATCTAGTTTTAATGAAGTCAGAGGTTGGTTTAAAAATAACTAATAATTCTCTTATGTAAATAGGGAAATAAATATGTCTGCCTACATCAATGAAAATAACAGTAAACTATAAAATAGAGGACAGTTTCAAAAATCCAATTGAAATGATGTAGAGTGGGATACCAAATTTAAATCTTGTTCTTTTTCAACTAACAAATTAGTAGTTTTTTTCTTTAAAGTGAAAGAGTTAAAAAAAATGACTCCATGAAAAGAAGATACTGGAATCTCAAAACCCATAGTGAAAGAACCAAAAGGATCACATAAATAAGAATAGTGTCTGCAAATACTAGCTGATAGAATAAAAAAGGGAGAGAATGATCCAACATGGGAAGTGAGATACACAGCAGACCCATAGAATGGCAGATGTCCTGGACAGCACTCTGGCCTCATAATCAGCCCTTAAGGCATGCGGATCTGGCTGAAAAGCCCATGAGAGTATTTCAGGCATTGTCACTCCCCCTCTTCGTGGAGGAACGACACAGGACCCTGCGCTGTTCTTTTGTCTGCTCGGCCCTTCCCGGGTTTGCTGCTGGTTCTTCCCGGGTTGGCTACCGACCCTTCCACCTCCGTGG